>NC_058082.1:593859079-594500329 GCF_014858855.1 Bufo gargarizans | reverse complement strand
AAACACATTCCCCAACTTCTCCTGAGTACGGCGATACCAGATGTGTGACACTTTTTTGCAGCCTAGATGCGCAAAGGGGCCCAAATTCCTTTTAGGAGGGCATTTTTAGACATTTGGATCCCAGACTTCTTCTCACACTTTCGGGCCCCTAAAAAGCCAGGGCAGTATAAATACCCCACATGTGACCCCACTTTGGAAAGAAGACACCCCAAGGTATTCAATGAGGGGCCTGGCGAGTTCCTAGAAATTTTTTATTTTTTGCATAAGTTAGCGGAAAATGATTTTTTTGGTTTTTTTCTCACAAAGTCTCACTTTCCGCTAACTTAGGACAAAAATTTCAATCTTTCATGGACTCAATATGCCCCTCAGCGAATACCTTGGGGTGTCTTCTTTCCGAAATGGGGTCACATGTGGGGTATTTATACTGCCCTGGCTTTTTAGGGGCCCTAAAGCGTGAGAAGAAGTCTGGAATATAAATGTCTAAAAATGTTTACGCATTTGGATTCCGTGAGGGGTATGGTGAGTTCATGGGAGATTTTATTTTTTGACACAAGTTAGTAGAATATGAGACTTAGTAAGAAAAAACAAAAACAAAAACAAACAAAAAATTTCCGCTAACTTGTGCCAAAAAAAATGTCTGAATGGAGCCTTACAGGGGGGGTGATCAATGACAGGGGGGGTGATCAATGACAGGGGGGGTGATCAATGACAGGGGGGTAATCACCCATATAGACTCCCGGATCACCCCCCTGTCACTGATCACCCCCCCTGTAAGGCTCCATTCAGACATCCGCATGATTTTTTACGGATCCATGGATACATGGATCGGATCCACAAAACACATGCGGACGTCTGAATGGAGCCTTACAGGGGGGTTATCAATGACAGGGGGTGATCAGGGTGATCACCCCCCTGTCACTGATCACCCCCCTGTAAGGCTCCATTCAGACATCCGCATGATTTTTACGGATCCATGGATACATGGATCGGATCCACAAAACACATGCGGACGTCTGAATGGAGCCTTACAGGGGGGTGATCAATGACAGGGGGGTGATCAGGGAGTGTATATGGGTGATCACCCGCCTGTCATTGATCACCCCCTGTAAGGCTCCATTCAGACGTCCGCATGTGTTTTGCGGATCCGATCCATGTATCCGTAAAAATCATGCGGACGTCTGAATGGAGCCTTACAGGGGGGTGATCAATGACAGGGGGGTGATCAATATCAGGGAGTGTATATGGGTGATCACCCGCCTGTCATTGATCACCCCCCTGTAAGGCTCCATTTAGACGTCCGTATGCGTTTTGCGGATCCGATCCATGTATCCGTAAAAATCATACGGACGTCTGAACGGAGCCTGACAGGGGGGTGATCAATGACAGGGGGGTGATCAATGACAGGGGGGTGATCAATGACAGGGGGGTGATCAATGACAGGGGGGTGATCAATGACAGGGGGGTGATCAATGACAGGGGGGTGATCAATGACAGGGGGGTGATCAATGACAGGGGGGTGATCAGGGAGTTTATATGGGGTGATCATGGGTGATCAGGGGTTTATAAGGGGTTAATAAGTTAAGTAGTGTAGTGTAGTGTGGTATTTGGTGCGACTGTACTGACCTACCTGAGTCCTCTGGTGGTCGATCCTAACAAAAGGGACCACCAGAGGACCAGGTAGGAGGTATATTAGACGCTGTTATGAAAACAGCGTCTAATATACCTGTTAGGGGTTAAAAAATTTGGATCTCCAGCCTGCCAGCGAGCGATCGCCGCTGGCAGGCTGGAGATCCACTCGCTTACCTTCCGTTCCTGTGAGCGCGCGCGCCTGTGTGTGCGCGTTCACAGGAAATCTCGCGTCTCGCGAGATGACGCATATATGCGTGACTGTGCGCAGGGCTGCCACCTCCGGAACGCGAATCTGCGTTAGGCGGTCCGGAGGTGGTTAAATGCTAACATTCTGGCTGCCTACAGCCACCACTAGGGGGAGCTTAATAGCCTAGCATAAACAGCTTACAGTCAAAAACATTAATGTTGCAGTACGCAGCCCTGCAGGGTGAGGCGAATGGTAAGGTCACAGGGGTAGTAACTAACCGAGGGTGGTTATAGTACTCACAGTCTTTTATATACCCTGGGCAGACGTACAGCAGTGATGGAGAGGCTGGCACAGGGGTCCTTTGGGGCACTCTCTGTGTATAGGGACCAGGCCTGATGGTAGGTGAGGTGCCCTGGATGTTGCAGGTTTTTAATGTGCCGGTGGCAAGATCACTTTAAATTCGTGACGCCAGTGCTGGTAACGGTGGCACATCGATTTATTGGAGTAATAATAGAGGAACATGATGTTGTGGTTAACCAAAACTTCTGTTTACTGGAACGGTTAACTATTTACAGTCTTTTAGTCAAAGTTCCATATGTCAGCAGCAGTCACAAGCAGGCTTTACAACAATTGGCAGGCACAATGTTCTTGCAAGATACTCAGATCAGGCTGCACTTTTCCTCAGAATCCTGTCTGTCTTTATCCCAAGGCCCGTATGCCCTATTGCTGGCTTTATCCTTGGTTAGAGAAAACTTCCTCAGGTATATGTCTCCTTGCTTTAAATATATCCTTCTGCCCTTCAGCTCTCAGGTTGGCTGGAAACAACTTGGCTCTGCTCTGCACTGTTATAGGAACTTCAGGTTTCTCAGGAGGTAGCTTCTTCTCCTGGTGGCAACTAGAAGCCTGGGCTATCTAGCTGCATATCGGAAGCTGATTCCCAGCTACCCTCTGGCTAGGGTGCACACTTCACTTCTGGAATACACAGACTTCTGAACTACACACCCCTTCCCTGAACAGGACCTGACTATTTATACTAGGGGTTCCCTAGCTCCCTCTACTGTCTAGGAGGAGGAACTACACCCTAACAGGCCTGATACACAGATAACAGGGAAAATACACATAAAAACATCACATAAAATACAATGACCCTGTCCCGGAGGAGGTGGGAACAACGTGGCCCAATTGACCCTTGTGTAGTGCCCACATTTACCTAGTGGGACACTACAATGTGTATTTCCATCTAAGAATATAATGACATAGCTTGGGAGTGTGACCTTCACGGCCCCATAATGCCTAAAACAAGGGGGCAGTTCTACACAGGCAGAACAGCAGCACAGCATCATTCAATTTGAGGGCGCTCTGTTGTAGTTTCCTACACAGGATGCTCCCCGAGCAGGGAAAATCTGTGGTATAACAGCACTTGAGTGAATTCTGAAAATATATGGCAGCCCGGGAATCATAACTTCCAATATTGCCAGCCAGCATTTTTATCAGCTGGGGAAATTTTGCTACAGCGCCACCACAGGGAGAATGAAGCATTACTCAGTCACCACTCAAATCATTCGAATGTGCAGTGTGCTGGCATCAGACTGCATAAGGGTTTAATGAAATGTCAATCTTGCACTGTGTATAGTACCCCAGACCTAGGGGTATATATTTTTTTTATTCTTTTATGTGGCTATAACCACCAAGATATAGATCACAAGGGTTAACCAGGAACAGAGCTAACCACCCTGTTGTTCACCTCTTGGTAGGAGAGTTCCTGTGAGGACTTGGTGGGGAGAGGAAGTATAAGTCAGAGCTCCTGCTCCCGGAGAATATTGTCGAGAGAGATCAATAATTTTTTCTGCCACAAGTGGATCCTTGAGAAGACTGACATCAAAGCGAACTGCTATAATCAACATCTATAGACACTGCTGTGAGGTGAGGGACTACGGCTAAGACACCTATCACCAGACTACCACTAGGCCAGTACTACATACTGCTAAACTGCAGCCCTCCAACCTACCTCCATATCTTTACTGGTGCCACAGAACTTCTCTTGCAAACTGCTACTATTGAATGCATTTGAAGTTCTACGTTGCATTTAGTAAAAAAAAGACTGTTAGGTTTGATTCTGGTCTCATCTTTCAATACCACATTTCCACTGCACAAACCCCCAGGGAGCAACAGCCTAAGGGAGTACACTGTGACACAACACTTGATCAGAGCCACTAGCACTCCCATCCTCTGCATTGGCTCCTCCAGGGCTCACTGCATATGTGTGCGGGGTGTAGGCAGTTACCTAGCCGGCCAGCCTCTTGGTTACTAGGTGTAGACTGGCTCCACCCGTTCCTCTTGTGAGAAGCAGTTGAACTGATGTAGGCTGTGTATGCAGCCTTAAAACTAATGTGGGAATTGTCTACAGTACCAGTGAGAGAGTTACTGAGCCTAACAGAAGGATTAATGGCCATGGAAAATGCAGAATACCTGTCAGAAAAAATAAAGTCTGTATTTGGGCTATAGACTTCCCTGCTATATTAAAGGGAGTCTGCCAGCAGATAAACTGCTAACAGCAATAGTTAGGTTCTTGGGAGAGCTGTAGAACCATTCCTTTTGTGGATCTTTCATCATTAAGAGTAGTGTGAATATGAACATGTATTCTGCCAGATTCAGCTTCTTCACGTGCACAGAAGACTTAGCTTTACTGTTAAGTGCTCTCTACATTAAGCTGCTTTACAGCACCACCCCTCTGCTCTGGGTTAATCCTATAGCATCCAAACAGGAGACCACTACAGCTGTCATACAGAAGGGATGGTCTGTAAAACAGCTGAATGCAGAGAGCACTTCAGTGAAGCTCCACCTACTGGGCAGCTGCAAGAACAGAAGCTTGCAGCATAAAACTTCATATTCATGCTACCCTGATGAGAAAAGCTCCATGCAAGGTATATTTGCACTTCACTTGCCAGCACCTACCAAGTGCTGTCAACAGTTTAGCATGGTCAAAACTGCTGAGAGACTCCCTTTAAAGAAGCAGACTGACCACCTGTCGGGAGACTGTACCCCACCGAGGGTACTGTGAATATATAGATCTAAAGCTAGAGAAAGTGCACTCCTTAGGCTTGATTGGAGAGATTGTACAGCCGGAACAGAGAGAGTGAGACTCTGAGGGCACTAGTATACTGCCTATACTTCTCAACACAAAGCCGTTGGGGAAATTGTCTAAGCCACCTGTAAGGCCTTAACTTATGTTTAAATGTGAGGAACCATCAGCCCAACTGCTTCAGTAAAGTACAGTGAACTGTTTGTACTACAACCGGCCTATAAGCAACACCTGCATCACTGCAGTATTACATGATCGTCTGCCTCGCACTTCCGGGTACCCTGCCTTGCACCCCAAAGCCCACCTACCCAAGGGCAACATCCATCCCCATACATGGGGGTGATTGCTGCAGACGAATGGTTCGTTTTCAGTAGTAGTCTTAAAGGCTATGTACACCTTCGGAGGCAATGTTTGTTTACAATTGCATTTTCCTCATTTTTGGCTAAAAATCATATTTTCAATTGGCCTTTATTAAAAATATTGAGCCGTTCTGTCACAAAGGGTTAACTGTTTTTTTAACTGTGTGACTGGTACTTTCATTTTGTTCAGGTCATCTAATAAGCCTTATCTCTAAACTACTGAGAGGTCATAAACATTTATTTAAGCCACATTCTTATCAGTAAGATAAGATAAGAGCTGAGCTATAATGAGTGTTTAGAATGTCAGAGAGCAGACATAAGGAGTCTGTCAGCTCCCCAATAGAGATGTCACGAACATAAAATTTTCCGTTCGTGAACGGCGAATGCGAATTTCCGCAAATGTTCGCAAATGGGCGAACCGGGCGAACCGCCATAGACTTCAGTAGGCAGGCAAATTTTAAAACCCACAGGGACTCTTTCTGGCCACAATAGTGATGGAAAAGTTGTTTCAAGGGGACTAACACCTGGACTGTGGCATGCCGGAGGGGGATCCATGGCAAAACTCCCATGGAAAATTACGTAGTTGACGCAGAGTCGGGTTTTAATCCATAAAGGGCATAGGTCACCTAACATTCCTAAATAGTTTGGAATAACGTGCTTTAAAACATCAGGTATGATGTTGTATCGATCAGGTAGTGTAAAAGTTACGCCCGCTTCACAGTGACAGACCAAACTCTGACAGACCAAACTCCCCGTTTAACACACCTCAAACAACTGCAAACAGTCCATTTGCACAACCGCAAACTCCCCATTTGCACAAGGTTGGATACCAAGCTAGCCATGTCCCGTTCCTTGTCCTCACTGACGTCATTGAAGGTCTCTTCCTCCACCCAGCCACGTACAACAGCAAGGGTCCCCGAAAGGTGACAACAAGCCCCCTGGGACGCCTGCTGTGGTTGGTCTTCCACCTCCTCAAAGCCACCTTCCTCCTTTGAATCCTCTTCTTCAGACTCCTCTCTCTGCGTTGCCGCAGGTCCAGCAATCGACGACGACAAGGCTGCTTCTGGTGGTGGTGGTGACCACAACTCTTCCTCTTCATGCTCATCTACGGCCTGATCCAGTACTCTTCGCAGGGCATGCTCCAGAAAAAACGCATATGGGATGAGGTCGATGATGTTGCCTTGGGTTTGATTGACCAGGTTTGTCACCTCCACAAAAGGACGCATGAGCCTACAGCCATTGTGCATGAGCGTTCAGTAACACGGCCAAAAAATGCAATGTACTGTGCCACCCTATATGAGTGGTGTGTTAAGTAATCAGTTTAATCCCTATTAAGTCCCCTATCAGGGGTCGGTGTATGGAATAGATTTTAGGAACCAGGAGATGGAAAAAGATGGTTGGTCGGTCCTCTTACTTCCAATTTGGGGCACTGCGCGTGCGCCGTGCAATGTACTGTGCTACCCTATACAGGGAGTGCAGAATTATTAGGCAAGTTGTATTTTTGAGGATTAATTTTATTATTGAACAACAACCATGTTCTCAATGAACCCAAAAAACTCATTAATATCAAAGCTGAATATTTTTGGAAGTAGTTTTTAGTTTGTTTTTAGTTTTAGCTATTTTAGGGGGATATCTGTGTGTGCAGGTGACTATTACTGTACATAATTATTAGGCAACTTAACAAAAAACAAATATATACCCATTTCAATTATTTATTTTTACCAGTGAAACCAATATAACATCTCAACATTCACAAATATACATTTCTGACATTCAAAAACAAAACAAAAACAAATCAGTGACCAATATAGCCACCTTCCTTTGCAAGGACACTCAAAAGCCTGCCATCCATGGATTCTGTCAGTGTTTTGATCTGTTCACCATCAACATTGCGTGCAGCAGCAACCACAGCCTCCCAGACACTGTTCAGAGAGGTGTACTGTTTTCCCTCCTTGTAAATCTCACATTTGATGATGGACCACAGGTTCTCAATGGGGTTCAGATCAGGTGAACAAGGAGGCCATGTCATTAGATTTTCTTCTTTTATACCCTTTCTTGCCAGCCACGTTGTGGAGTACTTGGACGCGTGTGATGGAGCATTGTCCTGCATGAAAATCATGTTTTTCTTACCTTGCAGACTTCTTCCTGTGCCACTGCTTGAAGAAGGTGTCTTCCAGAAACTGGCAGTAGGACTGGGAGTTGAGCTTGACTCCATCCTCAACCCAAAAAGGCCCCACAAGCTCATCTTTGATGATACCAGCCCAAACCAGTACTCCACCTCCACCTTGCTGGCGTCTGAGTCGGACTGGAGCTCTCTGCCCTTTACCAATCCAGCCATCTGGCCCATCAAGACTCACTCTCATTTCATCAGTCCATAAAACCTTAGAAAAATCAGTCTTGAGATATTTCTTGGCCCAGTCTTGACGTTTCAGCTTGTGTGTCTTGTTCAGTGGTGGTCGTCTTTCAGCCTTTCTTACCTTGGCCATGTCTCTGAGTATTGCACACCTTGTGCTTTTGGGCACTCCAGTGATGTTGCAGCTCTGAAATATGGCCAAACTGGTGGCAAGTGGCATCTTGGCAGCTGCACGCTTGACTTTTCTCAGTTCATGGGCAGTTATTTTGCGCCTTGGTTTTTCCACACGCTTCTTGCGACCCTGTTGACTATTTTGAATAAAACGCTTGATTGTTCGATGATCACGCTTCAGAAGCTTTGCAATTTTAAGAGTGCTGCATTCCTCTGCAAGATATCTCACTATTTTTGACTTTTCTGAGCCTGTCAAGTCCTTCTTTTGACCCATTTTGCCAAAGGAAAGGAAGTTGTCTAATAATTATGCACACCTGATATAGGGTGTTGATGTCATTAGACCACACCCCTTCTCATTACAGAGATGCACATCACCTAATATGCTTAATTGGTAGTAGGCTTTCGAGCCTATACAGCTTGGAGTAAGACAACATGCATAAAGAGGATGATGTGGTCAAAATACTCATTTGCCTAATAATTCTGCACGTAGTGTATGTGTGGTGTGTTAAGTAGTACTATTCCTATCAGTTTAATCCCTGTTACGTCCCCTATCAGGGGACGTGTATCGAATAGATTTTAGACAGCCGCAAAGAGTTGTCAATAGTTGACACACTCATGATATAAATTTTATTCCTCTATGCGTCAATCTTGGTGTAGTGATGACTGTGCTCGTGCGCACGTTTGGGAGATTGCAGGCGATGGCGGTTTTTCAAAGCCTATGGTCGTACTGAGGTAGTTCAGTGACAGTGAAGTGACCCAGAAAACAATGATTCTGCAGTGTGGGCCCATTGTTGGCCTAGTAGGCTTTAATGATCACCTTAGATGATCACAAAGAAAATTAATGCTTTTTCTATGCAAAATTATCCAGCCGATCGCTTTTGGTCTGTTCACAATGAAGCAACGACCTTATCCTCTGGGGTGTGCCAACATTGCCATTGCCAACACACTCATAGAGGTGGTCACTTCATTGTGATACGCAGGGGAATTGACACATCTATGTGCCTTTTTTTTTGTTTTGTTTTTGCAGCCACAGTGCAGCACCAGAGGCCAGAAAAATTAGGCATGTACACATGCCTAGAAATTAGGTATTGTTGCAGCCGAAAAATTGATGTTTTCCAGGCAGAAAGTGCACTAAAACATGGTGGCTTGAACCCTAGTTGGTGGCGGAGAAGTCACGCAAGTCATCCGGCATGCAGAGATTAAATACAGCAGCGTGTGGACCATTTTTAGCCCAAGGCATCTCATCAGTAGAGTTGTCGCGAACATAAAATTTTCAGTTCGCGAACGGCGAACACGAATTTCCGCAAATGTTCGCGAACGGGCGAACCGCCATAGACTTCAATAGGCAGGCAAATTTTAAAACCCACAGGGACTCTTTCTGGCCACAATAGTGATAGAAAGGTTGTTTCAAGGGGACTAACACCTGGACTGTGGCATGCCGAAGGGGGATCTATGGCAAAACTCCCATGGAAAATTACGTAGTTGACGCAGAGTCGGGTTTTAATCCATAAAGGGCATAAATCACCTAACATTCCTAGATTGTTTGGAATAACGTGCTTTAAAACATCAGGTATGATGTATCGATCAGGTAGTGTAACGGTTACGCCCGCTTCACAGTGACAGACCAAACTATGACAGACCAAACTCCCTGTTTAACGCACCGCAAACAGTCCATTTGCACAACCGCAAACTCCCCATTTGCACAAGGTTGGATACCAAGCTAGCCATGTCCAGTTCCTTGTCCTCACTGATGTCATTGAAGGTCTCTTCCTCCTCCCAGCCACGTACAACACCAAGGGTCCCCGAAAGGGGACGCCTGCTGGGACGCCTGCTGTGTTTGGTTTTCCACATCCTCAAAGCCACCTTCCTCCTCTGACTCCTCTTCTTCAGACTCCTCTCTCTGCGTTGCCTCTCTCTATGTTATTATAAGGTGTGTTAAGTAGTACTATTCCTATCAGTTTAATCCCTGCTACGTCCCCTATCAGGGGACGTGTATATGGAATCGATTTTAGGAACCGGGAGATGGAAAAAGATGCTTGGTCGGTCCTCCTACTTCCAAATTGGGGCACTGCGCGTGCTTTCTAATGTGCCACCAGATATGAGTGGTGTGTTAAGTAGTACTATTCCTATCAGTTTAATCCCTGTTATGTCCCCTATCAGGGGACGTGTATATGGCATCAATTTTAGGAACAGGGAGATGGAAAAAGATGCTTGGTCGGTCCTCCTACTTCCAATTTGGGGCACTGCGCGATATTCCTATCAGTTTAATCCCTGTTACGTCCCCTATCAGGGGACGTGTATTGAATAGATTTTAGACAACCGCAAAGAGTGGTCAATAGTTGACACACTCATGACATAAATTTTATACCTCTATGCGTCAATCTTGGTGTAGTGATGACTGTGCTCGTGCGCGTGTTTGGGAGATTGCAGGCGATGGGGTTTTTTCAAAGCCTATGGTCGTGCTGAGGTAGTTCAGTGACAGTTAAGTGACCCAGAAAACAATGATTCTGCAGTGTGGGTCCATTGTTGGCCTAGTAGGCTTTAATGATCACCTTAGATGATCACAAAGAAAATTAATGTTTTTTCTATGCAAAATTATCCAGCCGATCGCTTTTGGTCTGTTCACAATGAAGCAACGACCTTATCATCAGGGGTGTGCCAACATTGCCATTGCCAACACACTCATAGAGGTGGTCACTTCAGTGTGATACGCAAGCCCCTTCACCACAACAAGGTAACGATCACGAAGGGGAATTGACACATGTATGTGCCTTTTTTTTAGTTTTTGTTTTTGAAGCCACAGTGCAGCACCAGAGGCTAGAAAAATTTGGCATGTACACATGCCTGAAAAACTAGGTATTGTTGGAGCGGCCAGAAAAATTGATGTTTCCCAGGCAGAAAGTGCCCTAAAACATTGCGACTTGAACCCTGGTTGGTGGCGGATAAGTCACGCAAGTCATCCGGCATTCAGAGATAAAATACAGCAGCATGTGGACCATTTTTAGCCCAAGGCAGCTCATCTCATCAGGCCTTTTTTAGTCGAATGTATCGCCCACTGTCAGTCCCTTCGGGATCCATCCCTCATTCATCTTAATAAAGGTGAGGTAATCTAGACTTTTTTGACCGAGGCGTCTTCTCCTCTCAGTTTCAATACCTCCTGCTGCACTGAAGGTCCTTTCTGACAGGACACTTGAAGCGGGGCAGGCCAGAAGTTCTATCGCAAATTGGGATAGCTCAGGCCACAGGTCAAGCCTGCACACCCAGTAGTCAAGGGGTTCATCTCTCCTCAGAGTGTCGATATCTGCAGTTAAGGCGAGGTAGTCTGCTACCTGTCGGTCGAGTCGTTCTCTGAGGGTGGACCCCGAAGGGCTGTGGCGATGCGTAGGACTTAAAAAGCTCTGCATGTCCTCCATCAACAACACGTCTGTAAAGCATCCTGTCCTTGCCGGCGTGGTCGTGGGAGGAGGAGGATTACTTTCACCTCTTCCCCTGTTAGATTCCCATTGTGCTGTGACATCACCCTTATACGCTGTGTAAAGCATACTTTTTAATTTATTTTGGAACTGCAGCATCCTTTCCGACTTCCGGTAATTCACTAACATCTCAGGCACTTTCTGCTTATACCGGGGGTCTCGTAGCGTGGACACCCAGTACAGGTCATTCTCCTTCAGCCTTTTTATACGAGGGTCCCTCAACAGGCACGACAGCATGAAAGACCCCATTTGCACAAGGTTGGATGCCGAGCTACTCATGTCCCGTTTCTCGTCCTCAGTGATCTCACTGAAGGTATGTTCTTCCCCCCAGCCACGTACAACACCACGGGTACCAGATAGGTGGCAACGAGCACCCTGGGATGCCTGTTGTGGTTGGTCTTCCTCCTCCTCCTCCTCCTCCTCCTCCTCCTCCTCAAAGCCATATTCCTCCTCTTCCTCAGACTCCTCTTCCAGCATTGCCGCAGGTCCAGCAAGCGATGCTGATAAGGCTGTTTCTGGTGGTGTTTTAAAGCACGTTATTCCAAAGGCTCATCTACGGCCTGATCCAGCACTCTTCGCAGGGCACACTCCAGGAAGAAAACAAATGAGATGATGTCCCTGATGGTGCCTTCGGTGCGACTGACTAGGTTTGTCACCTCCTCAAAAGGACGCATGAGCCTACAGGCATTGCGCATGGGCGTCCAGTAACGTGGCAAAAAAATTCCAAGCTCCGCAGAGGCCGTCCTAAAACCCCGGTCATACAAATACTCGTTGACTGATTTTTCTTGTTGGAGCATGCGGTCGATTATTAGGAGTGTTGAATTCCAACGTGCCAGTGTCACGGACAGTGTACAGGAAACAAGACAAAGCAACATGCATATACAGTATGACTGAGTGGATCCAAAGCTAAGGAACCAGAAGGGAGACCCCTGCACAAGACCTGAGACTATCCCTGGCTGCTCAGCCTATGCAAAGATCCGAAAGGTGGAGGTTTGCATATCCCTGTACCTCGACTATATAACCCCTGAACACCCTACAATAGTGAGGGGACACGACCACCGGCTCCCTACTCCAGACACGGAGGGAGTCAGGGTCACCTGGGATCAAGCAAACAGAAAATAACAGATAAATGTTCAGCACTTAACTTTGTAGCAGACAGGAAAACAAGATCAGCATGCACACACACACACTCCAAGAGGAAGTGAGTTAACCCTTCCAGCACCACAGAAGGGAAAACACACATATAGGGGAAAGTGTCCAACTGCCTCACACACTGTGGCTGTTGCCGCTGGCAACGACATGGGTGGCAACCATGTCCAGGGAGTCAGCCCGAAGGCAGAGACAGTGCCACCTGTACAGACTACAACAAACGTTGCCACGGGCAACCACAGTGCGGGGAAGGATGTCAGTGCACACCACAAAACACCGTGCACACAGACATACCAAAAGTGCATACACACATGCACACAACTCCCAGGGAACCGCACACATAGCTGTTGTCCGCGGCAACCGCACTGAGGCTAACTACATTATGCCTCAGCTGCGGTTGACACAACAACCCAAACCGCGGGCAACTGTATGCGGCTCCCCAGGAGTCACGGCCATAACCGTGGCCGTGACAGTCGGTTGTCGCAAATCAAGCGCCTCACTGGCATGTTGTTTCGGCGCTGATTGTCTGAAAAGTGCGCCATGGCCGTGTAGGAACGCCTGAAATGGCCACACACCTTCCTGGCCTGCTTGAGGACGTCCTGTAAGCCTGGGTACTTATGCACAAAGCGTTGTACGATCAGATTCAACACATGTGCCATGCATGGCACATGTGTCAACTTGCCCAAATTCAATGCCGCCAACAAATTGCTTCCGTTGTCACACACCACTTTGCCGATCTCCAGTTGGTGCGGAGTCAGCCACTGATCCACCTGTGCATTCAGGGTGGACAGGAGTGCTGGTCCGGTGTGACTCTTTGCTTTCAGGCAAGTCAACCCCAAGACGGCGTGACACTGTCGTATCCGGGATGTGGAATAGCCCCTGGGGAGCTGGGGGGGTGCCGTTGATGTGGAGCAAGACGCAGCATCAGAAGAGGACTCAGCCGAGGAGGTTATGGAAGAGGATGGAGTAGAGGAGGTGGCAGCAGGCCTGCCTGCAAGTCGTGGCGGTGTCACCAACTCCTCTGCAGAGCCACGCATTCCATGCTTGGCAGCCATGAGCAGGTTTACCCATTGCGCAGTGTAGGTGATATACCTGCCCTGACCGTGCTTTGCACACCAAGTATTAGTGGTCAGATGGACCCTTGCCCAACACTATGTGCCAGACATGCCATGACTTCCTTTTGTACATTTGAGTACAGGTTGGGGATTGCCTTTTGTGCAAAGAAATTTCGTCCGGGTACCTTCCACTGCGGTTTCCCAATAGCTACACATTTTTTGAAGGCCTCAGACTCCACCAGCTTGTATGGTAAAAGCTGGCGGGCTAAGAGTTTAGACAAGCCAGCTGTCAGACGCCGGGCAAGAGTGTGACTTTGTGACATTGGCTTCTTACGCTCAAACATGTCCTTGACAGACACCTGACTGTGGGCAGATGAGCAGGAACTGCTCAAGGCGAGAGACGGAGTGGCGGATGGTTGAGTGGGGGCAAGGAGGACAGCAGTGGTTGACGTGGCTGAAGATGCTAGACCAGGAGGAGGATGGCGGCTTTGAGTTTGTGTGCTGCTTGTACTCATGTGTTGATCCCATAGGCGTTTGTGATGTGTGATCATGTGCCTTCGCAAAGCAGTTGTACCTAGGTGGGTGTTGGATTTCCCACTACTCAGTTTCTTTTGGCACAGGTTGCAAATGGCATCGCTGTTGTCAGAGGCAGACACACAAAAAGAAATCCACACTGCTGAGCTCTACAATGACGGCATTCTGGTGGTGGCAACAGCATGCGTTGTTTGGCGTGCTGTCTGGCTGACCCCGGGTGCTGATGCATGCTGTCTGACTGTGCCACTAGCTCCTTGCGACGACCTCCCCCTGCTTCCAACTCGTCTCCTCCTCCTCTCTGTCTCCCCATCAGAACTTTCCACCTGTTCTTCTTCTCTTCGAGCTGGGCACCCACGTGACATCCATGGACACATCGTCATCATCAACCGCTTCACTTGTATCTGACAACTCAGCAAAGGAAGCAGCAGCGGGTACAACAATATCATCACACCGTACGTCCATGTGTGTGATGCTGCCTGACTGAGACATATCCCTGTTATCTACATCCTCTGGCAATAATGGTTGCGCATCACTAATTTCTTCCAACTGATGTGTAAATAACTCCTCTGACAGATCAAGTGAAGCGGCTGTGGTGATAGTGTTGTTGGTGGCGGCAGGCGGGCGAGTGGTAACTTGAGAGGTGCTGGAAGCTAGAGGAGGATGGTGCGTCAAGGTTCCGAGTGGAAGTTGTAGAAGATTGGGTGTCCTGTGTTAGCCAGTCAACTATGTCCTCAGAACTTTTCGAGTTCAGGGTACGTGGCCTCTGAACACTGGGCATCATTCTAGGGCCAAAGGGAATCACAGCACAACGAACACGACGGCCCCTGCGGGGTGGCCTGCCTCTGCCTGTCATTTTTTTTAGATTAGTGGTACTATTCATGCAAGATACTGTGTCACCAGATATGAGTGGTGGGCAGTGGGCACAGTACAGTCTGTGGGCCTGACACACACTGGCAGGCAACTGCAATTATATTACAGAGAAAAATTTGTATTACTTTTTTATCTGCAATGTACTGTGCCACCAGATATGAGTGGTGGGCAGTGGGCACAGTACAGTCTGTTGGCCTGACACACACTGGCAGGCAACTGCAATTATATTACAGAGAAAATAATGCATTACTTTTTTATCTGCAAGGTACTGTGCCACCAGATATGAGTGGTGGGCAGTGGGCACAGTACAGTCTGTGGGCCTGACACACACTGGCAGGCAACTGCAATTATATTACAGAGAAAAAAGTGTATTACTTTTTTATCTGCAAGGTACTGTGCCACCAGATATGAGTGGTGGGCAGTAGGCACAGTACAGTCTGTGGGCCTAACACTCACTGGCAGGCAACTGCAATTATATTACAGAGAAAAAATTGTATTACTTTTTATCTGCAAGGTACTGTGCCACCAGATATGAGTGGTGGGCACTGGCAGTGGGCACAGTACAGTCTGTGGGCTTGACACTTACTGGCAGGCAACTGCAATTATATTACAGAGAAAAAAAATTTATTACTTTTTTATCTGCAAGGTACTTTGCCACCAGATATGAGTGGTGGGCAGTAGGCACAGTACAGTCTGTGGGCCTAACACTCACTGGCAGGCAACTGCAATTATATTACAGAGAAAAAATTGTATTACTTTTTTATCTGCAAGGTACTGTGCCACCAGATATGAGTGGTGGGCAGTGGGCACAGTACAGTCTGTGGGCCTGACACACACTGGCAGGCAACTGCAATTATATTACAGAGAAAAATTGTATTACTTTTTTATCTGCAAGGTACTGTGCCACCAGATATGAGTGGTGGGCAGTGGGCACAGTACAGTCTGTGGGCCTGACACACACTGGCAGGCAACTGCAATTATATTACAGAGAAAAAAATGTATTACTTTTTTATCTGCAAGGTACTGTGCCACCTGATATGAGTGGTGGGCAGTGGGCACAGTACAGTCTGTGGGCCTGACACACACTGGCAGGCAACTGCAACTATATTACAGAGAAAAAAGTGTATTACTTTTTTATCTGCAAGGTACTGTGCCACCAGATATGAGTGGTGGGCAGTAGGCACAGTACAGTCTGTGGACCTGACACTCACTGGCAGGCAACTGCAATTATATTACAGAGAAAAAAATGTATTACTTTTTTATCTGCAAGGTACTGTGTCACCAGATATGAGTGGTGGGCAGTGGCCACAGTACAGTCTGTATGCCTGACACACACTGGCAGGCAACTGCAATTATATTACAGAGAAAAAATTGTATTACTTTTTATCTGCAAGGTACTGTGCCACCAGATATGAGTGGTGGGCACTGGCAGTGGGCACAGTACAGTCTGTGGGCCTGACACTCACTGGCAGGCAACTGCAATTATATTACAGAGAAAAAATTGTATTACTTTTTTATCTGCAAGGTACTGTGCCACCAGATATGAGTGGTGGGCAGTGGGCACAGTACAGTCTGTTGGCCTGACACACACTGGCAGGCAACTGCAATTATATTACAGAGAAAAAATGTATTACTTTTTTATCTGCAAGGTACTGTGCCACCAGATATGAGTGGTAGGCACTGGCAGTGGGCACAGTACAGTCTGTGGGCCTGACACTCACTGGCAGGCAACTGCAATTATATTACAGAGAAAAAATGGTATTACTTTTTTATCTGCAAGGT
The DNA here is from genome assembly GCF_014858855.1 of Bufo gargarizans. NCBI lineage: Eukaryota > Metazoa > Chordata > Amphibia > Anura > Bufonidae > Bufo > Bufo gargarizans. The sequence goes on along the minus strand of NC_058082.1, from coordinate 594,483,685 downwards.
ACTGTGCCACCAGATATGAGTGGTGGGCAGTGGGCACAGTACAGTCTGTGGGCCTGACACACACTGGCAGGCAACTGCAATTATATTACAGAGAAAAAATTGTATTACTTTTTATCTGCAAGGTACTGTGCCACCAGATATGAGTGGTGGGCAGTGGGCACAGTACAGTCTGTGGGCCTGACACTCACTGGCAGGCAACTGCAATTATATTACAGAGAAAAAATATATTACTTTTTTATCTGCAAGGTACTGTGCCACCAGATATGAGTGGTGGGCAGTGGGCACAGTACAGTCTGTGGCCTGACACACACTGGCAGGCAACTGCAATTATATTACAGAGAAAAAAATGTATTACTTTTTTATCTGCAAGGTACTGTGCCACCAGATATGAGTGGTGGGCAGTGGGCACAGTACAGTCTGTGGGCCTGACACACACTGGCAGGCAACTGCAATTATATTACAGAGAAAAAATGTATTACTTTTTTATCTGCAAGGTACTGTGCCACCAGATATGAGTGGTAGGCACTGGCAGTGGGCACAGTACAGTCTGTGGGCCTGACACACACTGGCAGGCAACTGCAATTATATTACAGAGAAAAAATGGTATTACTTTTTTATCTGCAAGGTACTGTGCCACCAGATATGAGTGGTGGGCAGTGGGCACAGTACAGTCTGTGGGCCTGACACACACTGGCAGGCAACTGCAATTATATTACAGAGAAAAAATTGTATTACTTTTTTATCTGCAAGGTACTGTGCCACCAGATATGAGTGGTGGGCACTGGCAGTGGGCACAGTACAGTCTGTGGGCCTGACACTCACTGGCAGTCAACTGCATTTATATTACAGAGAACAAATTGTATTACTTTTTTATCTGCAAGGTACTGTGCCACCAGATATGAGTGGTGGGAATTGGGCACAGTACAGTCTGTGGGCCTGACACACACTGGCAGGCAACTGCAATTATATTACAGAGAAAAAATTGTATTACTTTTTTATCTGCAAGGTACTGTGCCACCAGACATGAGTGGTGGGCAGTGGGCACAGTACAGTCGATGGGCCTGACACACACTGGCAGGCAACTGCAATTATATTACAGAGAAAAATTGTATAACTTTTTTATCTTCAAGGTACTGTGCCACCAGATATGAGTGGTGAGCAGTGGGCACAGTACAGTCTGTGGGCCTGACACACACTTACATGCAACTGCAATTATATTACAGAGGAAAAATTGTATTACTTTTTTATCTGCAAGGTACTGTGCCACCAGATATGAGTGGTGGGCAGTGGGCACAGTACAGTCTGTGGGCCTGACACACACTGGCAGGCAACTGCAATTATATTACAGAGATAAAATTGTATACATTTTTTATCTGCAAGGTACTGTGCCACCAGATATGAGTGGTGGGCTGTGAGCACAGTACTGTCTGTGGGCGTGACACACACTGGCAGGCAACTGCAATTGTATTACAGAGAAAAATGTGTATTACTTTTTTATCTGCAAGGTACTGTGCCACCAGATATGAGTGGTGGGCAGTGGGCACAGTACAGTCTGTGGGCCTGACACACACTGGCAGGCAACTGCAATTATATTACAGAGATAAAATTGTATACATTTTTTATCTGCAAGGTACTGTGCCACCAGATATGAGTGGTGGGCTGTGAGCACAGTACTGTCTGTGGGCCTGACACACACTGGCAGGCAACTGCAATTATATTACAGAGAAAAATTGTATTACTTTTTTATCTGCAAGGTACTGTGCCACCAGATATGAGTGGTGGGCAGTGGGCACAGTACAGTCTGTGTGCCTGACACACACTGGCAGGCAACTGCAATTATATTACAGAGAAAAAATGTAATTACTTTTTTATCTGCAAGGTACTGTGCCACCCGATATGAGTGGTAAGCATTGGGCACAGTACAGTCCATGGGCCTGACACTCACTGGCAGGCAACTGCAATTATATTACAGAGAAAAAAAAATACTTTTTTATCTGCAAGGTACTGTGCCACCCGATATGAGTGGTGGGCACTGGCAGTGGGTACAGTCAGTGGGCCTGACACACACGGGCAGGCAACTGCAATATATATATATATATATATATATATATATATATATATATATATAAAATTAAATTAAAAAAAGCAGACTGATGTGCTAGCCCTAAAAAGGGCTTTTTGGGGTGTTTTCAGGACACTGTCCTTACAGCAGATGAGTCTTTGAGGACTGGAGTGGACACAGAACACTGGCCTAGCTAACGATTTCCCTATTAATTCAGCAGCAGCACTCTCCCTTCTCTCACTAACAGTGCAGCTTCAGAATGAATCTAAGATGGATGCTGTCCTTGCTTTTTGATAGGAGGTGGGAGGGTCTGGGAGGGAGGGTATGCTGATTGGCTGGAATGTGTCTGCTGACTGTGAGGTACAGGATCAAAGTTTGCTCAATGATGAGGTATAGGGGGCGGACCGAACATCGCATATGTTCGCCCGCCGCGGCGAATGCGAACAAGCGATGTTCGCCAGCGAATAGTTCGGGACATCTCTACTCCCCAAATGACGGAAAAGACTGAAAATCCATAGGCTGCTACTAGAGCATCTCAGCCCTGTACAGAAAAAAAAAGGGCTCCATATTTTTAATAAAAACCAATTGAAAAAATAAGTACAATGCAATAATAAAAGAAAATGCCCCCAAATGTGTACATAACCTTTAAGTACTGGCTTCTGTAAAATGGCCTTTACTACACATAACCTGAAATGCTCGTTACCACTGCAATCCTGTGGCTTCTTAACATTGGAATGGTTCACATATTCTGCTTGTAATCTTTTCTCCTAAAAAGGACAATATCTTCAGTAGACTTTCCTAATGACTGTAACATGTTCTGCCTCCTAAGGCAATCACAGTCATAGAGTTCTCACAAGACACAAGTTCATCGTCTCTTAACAATGGAGAATCAAAAGGTAACAGCTTGAGAGCAGCATTTCATGCAGAGTAATATTACCATAATGAAAAGGAAGGGAGAAGACACAAAGCTTCTATATTTTGTTATATCTCTGCATAGGAAACTTTCAGTCTATTGCTGGCATGTTAGTGCTCCTTGGACTAGAATTTATATCTTGCTAAGCATCATAGGAGTTGTCTCAAGACAGTGGAAGCCCCTCTATGTGCCAGTTCTTGGAGATCCTTTTCCAGAGAAATAAAAACATTCTGGAGAAATCCTTTATTATGGAGAAAAAGTACTGTTAATCCAAATGCAAATCAGCAATTAAACACACAAGGCCCAAGCCACTCTGTGCATCTTTGTGTAGTGTCCTGAAGCAAAGGTTCCTTGGAGTCTTGATGTTTCAGGGATACTCAACTGGCAGACCGTGGTCTGAATCTGGACTGTGGTTGCCAGCTGTCCAGACCCCTGCATGCAGGTGTGTGCTAAGGGGGGAGCGTGGGGGGCGGTCCACCTGGGTGCCGGCTCTCAGGGGGTGCCAGAGTCCAGAAGCAATGAGCGCTTCCATCAAGCCCCTGGGCCACCAGCCTTTGACCAAGGTATCAGATCCGTGCCGGCTCTTACTGGGAGAAGCCAAAGTGCAGGGTGGGTGGCTGCTCCCCACGGAGCAGTTTCAGTTGTGTGGTTTATCCTCCATTTCACAGTGAAGCTCTGGATACTCTGTGGTTTTGGGATCTGCATGAGGTGTGCCGTGCTAAAGGGCTGAGAGCCGCATTGTTGGAAAACAGGCCCCCTAAAGCCTGCTGTGGCCGGCAGATACAAAACCGCTGACAAGGTGAATGCTTTTTGTTCTGTGGACTTGCCATGGTGTGAATGAACACTAAGACGGCAAACTGTCAATTTTGTTTATGTGTGAATAAACACTGCACTGTTTAAGTCAAAGACTTTGTTTTTGCCTCTGTACTGCGTCCGCTAATCTGCCTACCAGAGCGAATCCCCACATTTGGTGGCGGATGCGGGCAAACGCAGTGGGGGAAGCCTGAAGGCCGAAATGTTTTTGTTTTCCCCCGGCACAAGTGCATGTCCTACATTAAGCCGGCAAGGTTACGACCCGTGTCCCTTGACAAAATGGAGGCGGTCGTGAAGGCCCTCGTGGAGGCTAACTTGCAGCAGCAGGAAACTAATGTCACGGAAAGTGTACAGGAAACAAGACAATGCAAAAAGAATATATGACTCACTGGATCCAAAACTAAGGAACAAAAGGGAGACCCCTGCATAAGACCTGGCACTCTCCCTGACTGCTCAGCCTATGCGAACACCCCAATGGTGGATGATCGCATATCCTCGTACCTCGACTATATAACACCTGAACACCCTACAATAATGAGGGGACACGACCACCGGCTCCTACACTAGACACGGAGGGAGTCAGGGTCACCTGGGATCCAGCAAACAGAAAATCACAAATGAATGTACAGCACTTATCTTGTAGAAGACTGGGAAATAGGATCAGCATGCACACACACTCCAGGAAGTTGTATAAACCGCACACTAATGCATTATGGGGAGGAATTTAAAGGGATGCAATCAGTCCAACTACATGACAGCTGAGAGAGGCTAACGAGATGAGGAACTGAAAACCAAAACAAAGAAAACTCAAGGAGGAGGTTCTGAAAGGCTTCTGTCAGCTTCTCAGCTGTCTGGTTGTGACAACTAACCAGCTACTATTGCAACATGTAATGGCCTTGCAAGCGGCAGGAGCATCCTTGAACGTCCCTGATGCCTGGAAAGCTGTCCGTGTGGCGATCCCTAAGATGAACCCCTCGGATGTCATCGAGACCTATCTGGCGGTGTTTGAAAAGGTGGCCGTGAGGGAAAAATTACCCTGAGACCAGTGGGCTAAGGTCGTCGCTCCTTTCCTGGCGTCTGGACCCCAGCAAGTTTTTTTCGATCTCCCCGATGATGAAGCGGCCGACTACCTGACCGTAAAAGGTGAGATCCTGGCGAGACTAGGGGTGAATGTGTTGGTCCGGGCCCAGCGAGTGCATCAGTTGGAATTTAATCGGGCTGAACCCGCCAGACCGCAGTATTATGACCTGTTACACTGTTTGTAAAAATGGCTGCAGCCTGACGTACTGACCCCACTGCTATGCTGGACCATCTCTTGGCGGATGTGTTCTGGAGAGCTTTGCCGTACCCCCTCCAGCACTGGATCTACCAGGTGTCTCCGGGTAATGCCTTGGAGATGGTCGACCTGGTGGAGCGCTACGAGGCCACCAGAAATCTACCACAGGGTTCTTTTGGGAGGGAGCCAGTCAAACCCCGGAAATCCCCACCCCAGACCCGGCGGCCGGTGCTAGCCAAGCCTGCCCTGGACGTACTCCATGTAGACCCAGCCCCGGTGGTCTGCTGGCAATGTCAGGAGCCTGGACACATAAGGGATGACTGTCCCCATCAGGGTGAACCAATGGACACCAACTATGGCTACCGCCACTCATTATATGCCAGGAAGTTGTGTGCCACAGGAACCTCCGAGACTATATACAATAGTCACCTGTGCCAGGTGGAAGTGGGGGACACTATGGCGGTGGCTCTGCTGGATCTCAGGGAGCCTGGTGTCCCTGGTAAGAGCTGCCCTGGTACGGCCCGCTGAGTATACAGGTCGAAAGGTCGGCGTAGTGTGTTTTCATGGAGACTTAAAGGACTATCCCATCGCCCTGGTCTCTCTATCAACAGTGGCTTGCAGGTGGACTCATAAGGTGGCCGTCGCCACAAAATTACAGTATGAACTCATAATTGGGAGAGACTTCCCCGGTTTCCCAGCACTATGGCCGGATACGAAAGTTACCGGTACCCAGGAGACAGACGTAACTCTAGCAGAGTGGCCCGGCTCAGGGGGGAGACCAGAACCCTGGGAACCTAAGTCCGAAAAGCCAGCGGTAGGGGTGACCACCACTTCGGTGGAAGAGGGGAAGACAACCCTGCTAAATGTGATGGTGGGAGACGTGGAGGACTTGCCACCGGGTCTGGAGTTGGCAGACCTCAATGTCTCCGAAGATAATTTTGGTACAGCACAGCACCAGGACCAGACTCTATCCTGAGCCTGGGAGAATGTGGTAGTAGTTGAGGGTAAACCGCAACAACCGGGGGCCGAGTCTATGTTCCCCCGTTTTGTGGTTCAACAGGAGATGCTGTATCGGGTAAATAAACGACGGGGTGGGCATATTGAACAGCTGGTGGTGCCCAAGGCGTATCGCAAGCTCGTGTTGGAGTTAGCCAACCAACATGTTCTTGGGGGACACCTGGGCCAGCAGAAAATGCAGGACCAGATTCTACAGCAGTTCTACTGGCCCAGTGTGTTCAGAGAGGTGGCAGAGTATTGCAAGTCTTGCCCAACCTGCCAGATAACCATGGATCTCATAGGCCCAGTACCAAAGTCCGCTAGAGGGCACCAACACATCTTGGTCATCCTCAACTACGCCACTCGGTACCCGGAGGCGGTTCCACTGCATCATACATCAGCCAAACTCATAGCTAAGGAGTTAATGGAGATGTTTTCTCAAGTGGGTCTGGCTAAAAAGGTTCTGACTGACCAGGGGACCCCGTTTAAGTCCAAGGTCATGAGGGAACTCTGTAAGTTGCTCCACATAAAACAGTTACGGACGTCCGTGTATCATCCGCAAACAAATGGTCTGGTAGAAAGGTTTAATCAAACATTAAAAAATATGTTAAAAAGAGTGGTGTCTAAGAATGGGAGGGACTGGGACCTTCTTCTGCCCTATCTCATGTTCCCAGTGCGAGAAGTGCCCTAGGCCTCTACTGTGTTCTCGCCCTTTGAACTGCTATACGGCAGACACCCTCGCGGTCTGTTGGATGTCGCCAAAGAGGCATGGGAACACCAACCTACAGCGCACAAAAGTGTTGTCTAGTACGTCACCCAGATGCAAGGACGGATGGAAACAGTGTTACCTCTCGTTAGGGAGCATATGGAGGCAGTGTATTGAGCCCAGAGTAGGGTCTATAAATCGGCAGGCTCGGGTCCGGAACTTTAACCTGGGGGATTAGGTGTTGGTTCTGGTACCAACTGTAGACAGTAAGTTCCTAGCTAGGTGGCAGGGGCCCTTCGAGGTACTTGAAAATTAGAGAGGTAGATTACAAGGTACACCAGCCAGGGAGGCGAAAGCCGGAGCAGGTGTACCATGTGAATCTGTTCAAACCCTGGAAAGATAGGGAAAGCCATCGCGGAGGAAGTACAGCTAATGCTCCAGCTAGGTGTCATTGAGCAATCAAAAAGTGAATGGGTCAGATTTTCGCAAACTGAATGAGGTGTCCAAGTTTGACGAGTATCCCATGTCCCGAGTAGATGAGCTTATTGAGAAGTTAGGCCAAACCCAGTATTTTTCTGTGTTGGACCTCACCAAAGGGTACTGGCAGGTACCCTTGATGGAGGCTGCCAAGGAAAAAACAGCTTTCATCACGCCAGAGGGGCTGCATCAGTACAAGGTATTACCCTTTGGTCTACATGGCGCTCCCGCCACGTTTCAAAGGCTAATGGACATTGTACTCTGTCCACATCGTCGGTACGCTTCGGAGTACCTGGACGATATCGTTATCCATAGCACTGACTGGGAAAGTCACCTACCTAAAGTACAGGCTGTAGTTGACTCCCTTAGGAAGGCTGGCTTAACCGCTAACCCAAAGAAGTGCGCGATAGGGTTAGAAGAGACCAAGTACCTGGGGTATGTAATTGGGTGCGGAATGATCAAACCTCAGGTGAACAAAATTAAGGCAATTAGGAATTGGCCCCAACCTGTCACTACTCTGCAAGTAAAGTCGTTCCTGGGTATGGTGGGGTACTATATGAGGTTTGTCCCCAATTTTGCTACAGTCACCGCACCATTGACAGGCCTTTCGAAGGGACACAAGTCAGTGACGGTCCAATGGAATGAACAGGCTTTCTCCGCTTTGAAGTCTTCCCTGTGTGGGTCCCCAGTATTAGTGACGCCCAACTTCAAGAGGGAGTTTGTGGTACAGACCGATGCCAGTGAAGTAAGCCTTGGAGCTGTACTCTTTCAGGACATCAATGGGGAGGAACATCCCATTGTTTTCCTGAGCCGAAAGCTTACCCCAGCCGAGACTAGGTATAGTATAGTGGAGAGAGAGTGCCTGGACATCAAGTGGGCACTTGAGTCTCTCTGCTATTATCTGTTGGGGAGAAAGTTCCATCTGGTGACCGACCAATCCCCTCTCAAGTGGATGAGCCAAGCCAAAGAGAGAAATGCTCGGGTCACCAGGTGGTTCTTGTCTTTACAAAACTTTAAGTTTTCCGTGGAACATAGGGCAGGCAGGTTGCAGAGAAACGCAGATGCCCTGTCCCGCGTACACTGTCTGGCAAGTGTTCACCCCCTCAGGATTGAACAAAGTGGGGAGGTATGTAGGAAGGCGCAAGGGTCCGTCATTGACGGAAGGCATGTGTCATCGAGATTCCTGGCCTCGGTGAGGTAAGAGCCGGTAATTTTAAGTGTCAGCGGCAGTTAGTGCTAACTGATACTATTTGTTATTTAGTATGGCTGCAGAGCCTATCCAGGCCGACTCTTACTGGGAGCAGCCAAAGTGCAGGGTGGGTGGCTTCTTCCCGTGCTCCAGGCCGGGTTTTGGCTGGGATATAAAAACCCAGCCAGCAGTCTCAGCTGTGTGGTTTTGGGATCTGCATTAGGTGTGCCGTGCTAAAGGGCTGAGAGCCGCATTGCTGGAAAACAGGCCCTCTAAAGCCTGCTGTGGATGGCTGATGTGAAACCGCTGACAAGGTGAATGCTTTTTGTTCTGTGAACTTGCCATGGTGTGAATGAACACCAAGACGACGAACTGTCATTTTTGTTTATGTGTGAATAAACACTTTGTTTTTGCCTCTATACTGCGTCCGCTAATCTGCCTACCAGAGCGAATCCCCACAATATATATATATATATATATATATATATATATATATATATATATATATATATATATATATATATATACACATACACTCACCTAAAGAATTATTAGGAACACCTGTTCTATTTCTCATTAATGCGATTATCTAGTCAGCCAATCACATGGCAGTTGCTTCAATGCATGTAGGGTTGTGGTCCTGGTCAAGACAATCTCCTGAACTCCAAACTGAATGTCAGAATGGGAAAGAAAGGTGGGCTACAACAGCAGAAGACCCCACCGGGTACCACTCATCTGCACTACAAATAGGAAAAAGAGGCTACAATTTGCACGAGCTCACCAAAATTGGACTGTTGAAGACTGGAAAAATGTTGCCTGGTCTGATGAGTCTCGATTTCTGTTGAGACATTCAAATGGTAAAGTCCTGAATTTGGCATAAACAGAATGAGAACATGTATCCATCATGCCTTGTTACCACTGTGCAGGCTGGTGGTGGTGGTGTAATGGTGTGGGGGATGTTTTCTGGGCACACTTTAGGCCCCTTAGTGCCAATTGGCTATCGTTTAAATGCCACGGGCTACCTGAGCATTGTTTCTGACCATGTCCATCCCTTCATGACCACCATGTACCCATCCTCTGATGGCTACTTCCAGCAGGATAATGCACCATGTCACAAAGCTCGAATCATTTCAAATTGGTTTCTTGAACATGACAATGAGTTCACTGTACTAAAATGGTCCCCACAGTCACCAGATCTCAACCCAATAGAGCATCTTTGGGATGTGGTGGAACGGGAGCTTCGTGCCCTGGATGTGCATCCCTCAAATCTCCATCAACTGCAAGATGCTATCCTATCAATATGGGCCAACATTTCTAAAGAATGCTATCAGCACCTTGTTGAATCAATGCCACGTAGAATTAAGGCAGTTCTGAAGGCAAAAGGGGGTCCAACACCGTATTAGTATGGTGTTCCTAATAATTCTTTAGGTGAGTGTATATATACAGTTGCAAGAAAAAGTATGTGAACCCTTTGGAATGATATGGATTTCTGCACAAATGAGTCATAAAGTGTGATCTGATCTTCATCTAAGTCACCACAATAGACAATCACAGTCTGCTTAAACTAATAACACGCAAAGAATTAAATGTTACCATGTTTTAATTGAACACACCATGTAAACATTCACAGTGCAGGTGGAAAAAGTACGTGAACCCTTGGATTTAATAACTGGTTGAACCTTTTGGCAGCAATAACTTCAACCAAACGTTTCCTGTAGTTGCAGATCAGACATGCACAACGGTCAGGAGTAATTCTTGACCATTGCTCTATACAGAACTGTTTCAGTTCAGCAATATTCTTGGGATGTCTGGTGTGAATCGCTCTCTTGAGGTCATGCCACAGCATCTCAATCGGGTTGAGGTTAGGACTCTGACTGGGCCACTACTGAAGGCGTATTTTCTTCTGTTTAAGCCATTCTGTTGTTGATTTACTTCTATGCTCTGGGTCGTTGTCCTGTTACAACATCCATCTTCTGTTGAGCTTCAGCTGGTGGACAGATGGCCTTAAGTTCTCCTGCAAAATGTCTTGATAAACTTGGGAATTAATTTTTCCTTCGATGATAGCAATCCGTCCAGGCCCTGACGCAGCAAAGCAGCCCCAAACCATGATACCCCCACCACCATACTTCACAGTTGATAAGGTTTTGTGCTGTGCCTCTTTTTCTCCACACATAGTGTTGTGTGTTTCTTCCAAACAACTCCACTTTGGTTTCATCTGTCCACAGAATATTTTGCCAGTACTGCTGTGGAACATCCAGGTGCTCTTGGGCAAACTGTAAACGTGCAGCAATGTTTTTTTTGGACAGCAGTGGCTTCCTCTGTGGTATCCTCCCATGAAATCAATTCTTGTTTAGTGTTTTACATATCGTAGATTCGCTAACAGGGATGTTAGCATATGCCAGAGACTTTTGTAAATCTTTAGCTGACACTCTAGGATTATTCTTTACCTCATTGAGCAGCCAGCGCTGTGCTCTTGCAGTCATCTTGACAGGACGGCCACTCCTAGGTAGAGTAGCAGCAGTGCTGAAAGTTCTCCATTTATAGACAATTTGTCTTACCGTGGACTGATGAACAGCAAGGCTTTTGGAGATACTTTTATAACCCTTTCCAGCTTTATGCAAGTCAACAATTCTTAATCGTAGGTCTTCTGAGAGCTCTTTTGTGCGAGGCATCATTCACATCAGGCGATGCTTCTTGTGAAAAGCAAACCCAGAACTGGTGTGTGTTTTTTATAGGGCAGGGCAGCTGTAACAAACACCTCCAATCTCATTTCATTGATTAGACTCCAGTTGGCTGACAACTCACTTCAATTAGCTCTTGGAGATGTGATTAGTCTAGGGGTTCACATACTTTTTCCACCTGCACTGTGAATGTTTACATGGTGTGTTCAATAAAAACATGGTAACATTTAATTTTTTGTGTGTTATTAGTTTAAGCAGACTGTGATTGTCTATTGTTGTGACTTAGATGAAGATCAGATCACATTTTATGACCAATTTGTGCAGAAATCCATATCATGCCAAAGGGTTCACATACTTTTTCTTGCAACTGTATATATATACATACCAAAAAAGCGGAACAGCACCTCCAGAGACAATCGCAGGTGCAAGCTACCAAGCAACAATGTACAAAAAAACTAAAAAAAGTAGCAGCACACTACTAGATGCACTAAGAATGGGTGAACAGGTGAATGTGTGAACAGGGTCAAATACATGACGCCAATACTTACTATTAATCAGGGGAGAAGCTCTTAGCGCATATAATTGATCAAAAATATGTCTGGCCCATCTACCAGACGTCAAGGTAGCTTCTCATAAGATAGGACCTACTCTAACACGGAGTGTCCAGCTCCATTGTTAGGCTACTTTCACACTAGCGTTCGTCGGTCCGCTCGTGAGTTCCGTTTGAAGGGACTCACGAGCGGACCCGAACGCAGCCGTCCAGCCCTGATGCAGTCTGAATGGAGCGGATCCGCTCAGACTGCATCAGTCTGGCGGCGTTCAGCCTCCGCTCCGCTCGCCTCCGCACGGACAGGCGGACAGCTGAACGCTGCTTGCAGCGTTCGGGTGTCCGCCTGGCCGTGCGGAGGCGTGCGGATCCATGCGGATCCGTCCAGACTTACAATGTAAGTCAATGGGGACGGATCCGTTTGAAGATGCCACAATATGGCTCAATCTTCAGGCGGATCCGTCCCCCATTGACTTTACATTGAAAGTCTGGACGGATCCGTACGAGGCTATTTTCACACTTAGGCTGTTTTATGCTAAAATAATGCAGACGGATCCGTACTGAACGGAGCCTCCATCTGCATTATTATGATCGGATCCGTTCAGAACGGATCCGATCGAACGCTAGTGTGAAAGTAGCCTTACTCTGATTAAAAGCAGAGTAACAATGTTACACACATTCACCTGTTCACCCATCTGATGAGAAGCTACCTTGACGTCTGGTAGATGGGCCCGACATATTTTTGATCAATTATATGTGCTAAGAGCTTCTCCCCTGCTTCATAGTAAATATTGGCATCATGTATTTGACCCTGTTCACATATTTACCTGTTCACCCATTCTTAGTGCATTTAGTAGTGTGCTGCTACTTTTTTGTAGGCTGTCAGCTACACAGGGGGGTGCTGCCATGCCTGCCATGCCTGCCTACTGGCACTCCAGGCAGTAAACTGTGAGAGCTGTGATTCTCTTAGGAGAAAGGACCTTAGATGACATCATCACCATGTGACCAGTAACCTAGCAATATTACTTGTCACATGGCTATGAGGTAATCAAAGGTCCTTTCTTTCTACCAGGAGTGTTGCTGCAGGAGAGGTTTGCCTTAACTGTGGAGCTTTCTTTGTGAAGATTACATCAGGAAAAGATGACAGGAGCTGTTATGCTAATATACTGTAAGCTACTGTATACTGTGGGGTGCTGTATACTGTGGAGTGCTATTCTGCTCTACTGTATACTATGGGGTGCTGTATACTGTGGGGTACTGTATACTGTGGCGTGCTATACTGCTCTACTGTATACTATGGGGTGCTGTGTACTGTGGGGGGCTGTATACTGTGGTGTGCTATACTGCTCTACTGTATAATGTGGGGTGTTGTATACTGTTGGGTACTGTATACTGTGGGGTGTTGTATACTGTGGGGTGCTATACTGTTCTACTGTATACTGTGAGGTTCTGTATACTGTGAGGTGCTGTATTCTGTATAGTTTGGGGTGCTGTATACTGTGAGGTGCTGTGTACCGTGAGGTGCTGTATACTGTGATGTGCTGTATATTGTGGGGTGCTATACTGCGGGGTGCTGTGTACTGTATAGTTTGGGGTGCTGTATACTGTGAGGTGCATTATACTGTGAGGTGCTGTATACTGTGGTGTGCTATACTGTGAGGTGCTGTATACTGTGGTGTGCTATACTGCTCTACTGTATACTGTGGGGTGCTGTATACTGTGGGGTGCTATACTGCTCTACTATACACTGTGGGGTGCTATACTATATACTGCATGCTGTGGGTTGCTGTATACTATAGGGTGCTATACTGCATACTGTCAGGTGCTGTGTACTATAGGGTGCTATACTGCATACTGTGGGGTGCTGTGTACTATAGGGTGCTATACTGCATACTGTGGGGTGCTGTATACTATAGGGTGCTATACTGCATACTGTGGGGTGCTGTATGCTATAGGGTGCTATACTGCATACTGTGGGGTGCTGTATACTATAGGGTGCTATACTGTATACTGTGGGGTGCTGTATACTATAGGGTGCTATACTGTGGGGTGCGGGGGTGCACTGTAATGTTAGGGTGAGCCAAGCCCGGTCTCCTTCCTGCAGCCTGAGCCCAGCTGCCCTGAGCACCGATCCTGAGCCGCTGGAGTCTTCAGAACTGGAAGTATTTACAGTCATTCATTGTACTCTACAGTCATTCATTGTACTCTTTTGTGTATGTGTTGTGGTGGAGTGCATGATTGCATGCTAGGGTGTGGGAAGGCGCGATCCAGGGGGCCCAAGTAAATTTTTGCCCAGGGTCCAATCAATATTAAAGACGGCCCTGTGTATGTGTATATATATATATATATATATATATATATATATATATATATATATATACTGCATGCTTGTTTGCTCCTAGAGTCCACGCACTGGAAGGTCCTTGAGTATGCAGTGAAGTTATAGGAGTGCTCTGAAGACCTTATGGTCAGCAGCAGCCAGGAAATGAAGGAGTAAGCTAGTGGCTGTTGCTGGAGACAAATCCAGTATATATGCCTGCTTGTGTAACTCGCAGAGGTGATTGGCACTGGAAAGAAGGGTACAATGCCTCAGGGATTACCGTAACTAAGGAACTTGAAGCAAAAAACAAAGGGTTTGGAGCTGGAGCTGATGGGAAAAGAGAAGCCGCCTAGTCTGCAAGCTGCCAAAGCAGAGATGGGCCTGTAACAGGTCAGCCAACCTGTAAGCTAAGACTGTGCGAAAGACTGTGTGCAATACTGTGTGTCTTGAGGCTGAGATACCACCACAGGTAAGTGCGTGCCTAGTGGTTGTGAAGTCAGATATTGCAACCTGGTATTGTGTGTCGCAAGGCACAGAAACTGCAACTGGTAAGAGTGAGCACAGTGACTGTGAAGTCAGAGATACCACAGCCTAGGACCACCTGTGCAAATTGTGTGGTACTGCATCAATGATCACTGGCAGTAAAGCTTGTTTCTGTCTTCCCTGTGCTTCTTTGTTAGCTGCTACTACAGCCATTCAGACTTTACTGCTGTGATGGCCGACATTAAGACACCCTTCCCACATCCTGACCAGACAAGCCTCCAATACTCTATATCCTCCAGTGGACATTACAGTCATTATTGCCAAGGTACTGAAAAAGACCTTAGCAAGATAGTGTACAAAGAGGGTCATAACTCCCATCCTTGTCTAAATTCACACATTGCTATCTGGAAGAGAATTGCACTATGTACAAAACTACCCCATATGCCAAACATTGCACTTTCCCCTGCCTTGCAATCATACAGATACTTAAGATCACAGGCACCCCAACTACCATCAGGCTGGTGCCGCAGAACCAGGGTGTGCTTCGGTGAAGAAAGGATGCACCCTCCTTTCACTTAACGGCCCAAAGGACCAAGGGTGTGAGGAAAGCCATTGTGATTGGAAGAGCCACTACCACTACCATCCTCCGCTCTGGCTCCTAATGGGGTGCTGCAGCTACGCATAGCCATCTTCACTATGTAGTACATGGGCGCTTATCGACACTCGGAGTGTTGATAAAAAATATGTTACAGGCTGTTTTCTAATAAAAATAAACACATTTCCCTAATAAAATATATTACAAAAATGATTAAAATCATTGTCCCTACACAATATTAAAAAAAATTAAAATGAGTTTAATGATTGCTGACTCCTGCGGGAGTTTTTAGCCTTTTTGTTTGGTGCTTGTGAATTCAATCGAGAATATTTTTCTCTTTTTTTTACCTTTTATTGTTCATTTTGATAGTCATTAAATTTTATTTTAAATTTTAATAAACTTTTCAATGTCATCTTCGAAACAATGAAACCTTTTGTAAGGATCATAGAATTAGATCTTTTTTTTCAAAGCTTTTTTGTGTGAAAAGTTCAACGTCTTGAAGTTTTTTTTGTTGTTGTTGCCTTGGATGTGATTGATTCTGTAACTCACTATGTAAGGGAATTCACGTTTTCAATCAAGTGTGATTTATGTGTTGTGATTAATATGCTAGCCCCATAGAATGTGCCATCATACATATTAATAATACATATTATACATGGATAATTTTTGATTTACAGAGTTAATTATTGCCATTTATTAAGCAGTAAATTTACTGATGAGCGACACGTCCCCTGAATTTTACTGTATCTGAAGTCCTCTTTTTAATGGCTATCCAGTGGTCAGAAAGACAGGATTTTATCTGATTTTAGGCAGTAGAGGTCATTTACAACAAGAAAGCACACAGTGTAATACAAGTCAGCCTAGGGTTCCTTAGAGACACCAATGGAAGGATTCTGAAGGTCCATCCTCCATCTATACAAAACTTGCAGGGCGTACATACATATCATATTTCCCCATTGTAAAACTCAGTGTGGGCCCCCATGCCCACCCAGTCTCCGACAATTGCTCCAAGGCAATGGAAAGAACAACGCTCCAGATTTTTTGAAATTTTTTATTTTGTTTAGTTTTTTTTTCAAGCAAAAGAATGGCACTCATTCTGATATTATTTCCCAAGGTATTTATATCACACAACAGACAAAAATACATTGCTGGCTTCTATTACAAAGCTGTCTGTCTGCAGCCACCACTAGGTGGAGCTCAGTGCATTGGAATTTATACAGTTACCATTTCCTGGAATGGAAGATGAAATAATATCTTTCCATTGACCTCCTCCTAGTAGTGAATTCATTAAAGTAATGAAAAGGCAGCATTTCCTTCCCAAGAAAAGAAGTTCGGCGCCACCCCAGCCGTCCCTCTGGGCAGTTACGTGGTCTGCCTCCATTAAAGGTACACCTTTTGAACATGTCATGTTCACTTATCACATTGTTATCTTTGTTCTTTTCACTGTTCACACAGGACATATAATGCATAAGGTCTAACAGGTTTTTTGTGACCCACCCCATAATAAATAGATCCTAGAGGCAAGTGATTGGCCCCAAAGTCCCCTCCAAATGGGGTTGTCTTCTGCTGGAACTTTAGCACCCATTACTGTGTAAGAACCAGTGGCGTACAAACCAGGCCCTCCACACAGGACAGAAGGGTTTCTGCCTAAACCCTTTCCAATGACCATTGGGCCATTTTTCCACTGCCTCATATGCTTATAGTTGTTCCTTAAGTTTAGAGGGTAGAGTCCTGACCAAGTTTTCACCTCCAATAGAAGAGGAGATAATCCCAACTAATACCTACTGAAGCAATTCAAAGCTGACCCTAAAGTCACCTTTACATGACCCAATGTAGCAAGCTCGAGAAGGAAGCTTTCTTTCCTGACCATCGTCTGCTCGTCAGTGAAGGAGAAAGCTGCATTTATATGCAGTGATCTTCTCCACAGTGTGTGGAGTAGCGATCTCTAAGGCCGTGGCTCGTCCCCATACAGAATGATTGTTTGATGGAAGCAGAGGCTGTTTAGACGGCACGATCTGCTGCCGACAAACGATGATTTAGGTGACCGCACCAATGATCTATTATTACCTGATGAACGAGCGAAACGCTCATTCACCGGGTAATCGGCTCCACCTTTACAAAGGCAGATTATTACAGGATTCAACAGTAAATGGAAAGAGGTAAACTCAGTTCTAAATAAATACTGGAATATGTTGACATCTGATCCCCAGCTACAAGAGGTGATATCCCCATATGCTTCAACAACCTTCCGTAGGTCAAAAAACCTGCGTGATCAATTGGTCCGCAGCCATTATGCCCGTAAGGAAGTGATATTGTTTGGTAACAAAGGGCCACCATGGGGGAGTAAAGAATGTGGGAAGTGCGTTGCCTGTGCTAATATGGACAGAGCAACCCACTTCCACAATTCGGCAGGGAACAAAGTGTTTAAGATCACACATACAATTACGTGTACGACCATTGGGGTCAATCTGCCCCTGTGACCTGATTTACATGGGATTAACGTCTCGGCAGTTGAGAAGAAGGGTTAGGGAACACGTGCTTTCCATTGAGGCAGCAAAAGAAGAGCAAGACATCACACAACTCAAGACCTTACCTAAACATTTTAAAGAGAAACATGATTCAGATGGTACCTTACTCAGGATTAGGGGTGTCGATCGAATGCTTATCTCCCCAAGAGGAGGAGAGTGGAAGAAAACATTAGCTCAAAAAGAAACTAAATGGATTTTTCTGTTAAACACAGTTACACCACTGGGGTTGGATGAGGGCAATAGTTTTGCGCCATCATTTAGATGGTGGAGTTGTTTGACACAGTTTCCCTCTGCATCCTCTTCCCCCCCCCTCCCCCTCCCTCTCTCCCACACCCCCTCCTTCCCCTTTTCTGTCCCCATGATAGTATTGCTTGTGATGGTGTATTCCTCGGTGCTCTCGGTTCAGATCAGTAGGCTTCCCGTGTGCCATCTCCTCTGGGTCTGGGT
This sequence comes from Bufo gargarizans, assembly GCF_014858855.1. Taxonomy (NCBI): domain Eukaryota; kingdom Metazoa; phylum Chordata; class Amphibia; order Anura; family Bufonidae; genus Bufo; species Bufo gargarizans. The sequence goes on along the minus strand of NC_058082.1, from coordinate 594,465,652 downwards.
CCAATGCCCAGGACTTATTGTTTTTAACTGCTATTTTAATGATTTTACATCATTTATTTTAACAGGTCTTGATATATTTGGTGTTGTATCCTGTATATACTCATGATATTTTATATGTTGCAGAAAGAGAGATGAGTGTCTGATGCCTGTCACAACTGATGTTTCGCCTTTCATCTGAGACTTCTGGAATTACAAGGATCCTGTGGGGGGGGGGGGGTTATTAGTTATGTACTTTTATAAGGACAGTTGATATGTCACACATTGTGTATAATATCATGTATATACACTCACCTAAAGAATTATTAGGAACACCTTTTCTATTTCTCATTAATGCGATTATCTAGTCAGCAATCACATGGCAGTTGCTTCAATGCATGTAGGGTTGTGGTCCTGGTCAAGACAATCTCCTGAACTCCAAACTGAATGTCAGAATGGGAAAGAAAAGTGGGCTACAACAGCAGAAGACCCCACCGGGTACCACTTATCTCCACTACAAATAGGAAAAAGAGACTACAATTTGCACAAGCTCACCAAAATTGGACTGTTGAAGACTGGAAAAATGTTGCCTGGTCTGATGAGTCTCAATTTCTGTTGAGACATTCAAATGGTAGAGTCCGAATTTGGCGTAAACAGAATGAGAACATGTATCCATCATGCCATGTTACCACTGTGCAGGCTGGTGGTGGTGGTGTAATGGTGTGGGGGATGTTTTCTGGGCACACTTTGGGCCCCTTAGGGCCAATTGGCCATCGTTTAAATGCCACGGGCTACCTGAGCATTGTTTCTGACCATGTCCATCCCTTCATAACCACCATGTACCCATCCTCTGATGGCTACTTCCAGCAGGATACTGCACCATGTCACAAAGCTCGAATCATTTCAAATTGGTTTCTTGAACATGACAATGAGTTCACTGTACTAAAATGGCCCCCACAGTCACCAGATCTCAACCCAATAGAGCATCTTTGGGATGTGGTGGAACGGGAGCTTCATGCCCTGGATGTGCATCCCTCAAATCTCCATCAACTGCAAGATGCTATCCTATCAATATGGGCCAACATTTCTAAAGAATGCTATCAGCACCTTGTTGAATCAATGCCACGTAGAATTAAGGCAGTTCTGAAGGCAAAAGGGGGTCCAACACCGTAGTAGTATGGTGTTCCTAATAATTCTTTAGGTGAGTGTATGTTGTAACACTGAGGTCTGCTTACTTATGGATTTATTCACAGTTATCTGGCTAGGCATAATTCAAATATGCACACATATCTGGTTATGTATAAGTTTCCAGTCTGATCTGGCACACTTCTTGTACTTATAGTAAGGTGTTAATAAGAGTTTTTGAGTTGGCTTATTACTATATCATTTCTTCATTTTCTTTGTCTTCACTTTGCACTGCATGAGCACTGAGCACTTGCACTTTTTGCACTTTAGCACTTTAACCATGGGACTCGTTCCATCACTGTATAATAATATTGCTTATATTAAGTATAATGGGTTGTACACCCATTAATTTATGAATTATACTGGTTGATGACTTTTTTTGTTAGGACTGTTGCTTGCTAGCAATATGAGCGCATATACAGGGTGGGCCATTTATATGGATACACCTTAAAAAAATGGGAATGGTTGGTGATATTAACTTCCTGTTTGTGGCACATTAGTATATGTGAGGGGGGAAACTTTTCAAGATGGGTGGTGACCATGGCTGCCATTTTGAAGTCGGCCATTTTGAATCCAAATTTAGTTTTTTCAATAGGAAGAGGGTCATGTGACACATCAAACTTATTGGGAATTTCACAAGAAAAACAATGGTGTGCTCAATGGTGAAATTCCCCAAAAGTTTGATGTGTAACGTGACCCTCTTCCTATTGAAAAAACTAAAGTTGGTTTCAAAATGGCTGACTTCAAAATGGCCGCCATGGTCACCACCCATGTTGAAAAGTTTCCCCCCCTCACATATACTAATGTGCCACAAACAGGAAGTTAATATCACCAACCATTCCCATTTTATTAAGGTGTATCTATATAAATGGCTCACCCTGTAGATATATATACATGGTATTTTAATTAGACTGAATGTGTGTGCATGTATGGGAATTTTTAATGATGTATTGAATGTATGTATTTATGGAGATTTTTGGATAGTATCACAGCAGTGGACCGGGCGGAGGTGACGTTATGGATCCTACTTCCGGTTTCCAGCATGGGTGGATATGATGTAGTTGTGACGTAGGATGTGACGTAGCGAGGCATATGATGTCAGGCGATTGGTTGATTCTCTCAGCTGCGGCTCTATTTAGGATGAGTATGTTGGCAGGATAGACACGCCCCTTTGAAAAAGCTGAGCGAAACGCGCGTCGGGGTGCGCTCACCAAGGCTCCAAGGTTGGTTCCCCATTACTTTTAGATAGGTGTTGTACATGCCGCTTGTGATTATTTATATGTTGGATATATGTGGCACACCAGACCTTTTCTATAAAGACATTCCGATTACTGTATTGCCTGATGTTTCTCGCCTAACCCTATCTATGCGGAGAATGGTGAGACCTCTGCTAGAAGCAATCAAAGAAGCAGGAGCATCATACCGCTGGGGTCACCCGTTTCACATCATTGTCAGATATCCCGACGGTCAATCTATGCAAGTCCGCTCTCCGGCTGACCTTCAGGATTTATTCAGATTCCTTGACATCCGTCCATTCACGGTTCCAGATTGGACATTACCCTCCTTTTTACAGGATTTGCCTCAAGGTCCGGATTTCCCAAGAGGATCAGCATCTCCTCTCTCGAGGCGCATATCTCCTGGCCGTTCCGGCTCATTCCGCGGTCACCTTTCCAGGCCCCGCTACCAGCCTCCACGGCGCCTTCCACCGTCTCCCCGCTGATCCTCCATTTTGATCCCTACTACTGAGACTTTCCGCCTGCATTGTTGAACGGGTCTTCGCTAGGCAGTTCTTCATGTCTCTGTTCCTGAGCCGTTCCATCAATCTTTCCCACCTGGATTCCTGACAGGGACTATGATGACTTCCACTCCGCGTCCCTTCATCTCCAGATGTTGTTTACAGTCTTGCGACTTGGGTTTTGATTTTGCCTCTATGTTACCCCCCTGTGCTCCCTTCATCTTACCTGTCTTTTAGGAGTAATATTTTGCATCTGTCCTCTCCCCTTTTCCCTGTTCATGCCACTCTACATTTTAGGAAGGGGTCTCCCAGGTGCAACATGTTCCGCCTCATGTTTAGGTCACTAGGCGTTCTCCTTGTGATTAGGTTTCATCTTTTCCCCAAGAGCCATCCGTTCTACTTCCCCAACTAGGGCACTGTGGGTCCTTTCCTTAATACTGTTTGGATAGGCCTCTCACAGTTACTATTGTTATAGCAGGTGCTACTGCTTATAGCTAGAACCCGTCCATTTTTTCTCCACCTCTCTTTCCTTTTTATCTTTCCCTTCCCTAGTCCCTTTTTCCCTCCCTTTCCCTTGACAGCTCACTTCTCTCTCACGAAAGTATTGTGTTCATTGTGCTCTGTAGGACTTGTTATTCAATATGTCTGATATTTTATTAGTCTCCCTTAATGTACAGGGTTTGAACCTGCCGGAAAAGAGATCTTCTCTCCTGCGTCTCCTTTGGAGAAAAAGAGCTCATGTGGCGTTTATCCAGGAAACTCATTTCCGCTCCTCTTCTACTCCAAGACTCTTCGATAGACGTTTCCCTCATGTTTACCACAGTTCGGACCCTGACTCTAAGACGAAAGGAGTCTCAATCCTTATCTCCAACGCAATCTCCTGGGACCTGATTGATTCTCGCACTGATGGAGCTGGTAGGTACCTGTTTGTAAAGGGAAGGTTAGCTGGTACTTTAGTTACATTGGCGTCCGTTTACGCCCCTAACACAGGCCAGGTTAGTTTCCTGACCAAGACCCTTAGAGCCTTGGAGGATTTCACCGAGGGCCTCTTGATTCTCGGAGGTGACCTTAACATCGTATTAGATCCTCGCCTGGACTCCTCCAAGGGTCAAGTTTCTTATCCCCACTCCACCACTTCCAAGCTTAAAGAGCTCCTCTTCTCCCAGCAACTTATAGACCCATGGCGCATTTTATACCCGACATCTCGAGACTATACATTTTTTTCTCACCCTCACAATTCCTACTCCAGGTTGGATTATTTCCTTCTGAACCACGCTAGACTAGACCTTCTTACTAGGGCGGAGATCGACCCAATAACCTTTTCGGATCATGCTCTGATCTCCATATCGCTCTCTTTTTCATCCCACCAAGCCAGGGCCTGGCATTGGCAACTAAATGACTCGCTTCTACAAGACTTACAGGTCTCTTCTGAAATACGGAAGGACCTGGCTGAATATTTCGAGACTAACGTGGTTCCAGAGAGTGATCCCCTTACTATTTGGGAGGCCCACAAATGCTTTATTCGAGGCTCCTTTATAAAACTAGGTTCCCAGTTAAAAAAGGAAAGAGCAGCAAAAATAACTTACCTCCTTTCACGCGTCCACGTATTAGAGCAGCAGCACAAGCAGACCCTGGACTTGCAGTTGGGTGCCGAGCTCACACAACTCCGAGACCAGGTTCGTTCTCTTTGCCTCACAAGAGCAAAAGCGACCTTGGTCAAATGCCGTAGACACTATTACGAACATGGGAATAAACCGGGTAGAACCCTGGCCCGGGCTCTGCGGAAAACAAGGCTTTGCTCTTACGTTCCACATGTGTCTACTCCATCTGGCTCTAAGGTCTCCCTTCCGCGGGAAATAACTGAAGCATTTAGATCTTACTATCACACATTGTATAACTTGGAGGACTCCCATCAGTCTACCGTCCATGAAACAATGCCCTCATTGAGGACTTACCTTGAGTCCGCGGGCCTTGCTTCTCTCCCCCCGGAGGCCATTTCGACACTAGAGTCCCCCATATCATTGACTGAGTTACAGGCTGCTATTAAAGATTCCCAAGCGGGGAAGGCTCCTGGTCCAGATGGACTCACGCTGCCCTACTATAAACAATTTGGGGACGTTTTATCCACTCATTTTTTAGCTGCCTTTAACTCATTTGATACGACCCGTTCTCTCCCTAATGATACCCTTAGAGCACACATTACAGTCGTCCCCAAGGAAGGGAAGGATCCGACACAATGCCACAGCTACCGTCCCATCTCTCTCATTAATGTGGACCTCAAACTGTTCTCGAAAATACTTGCTTCACGCCTCCTGCCTCATCTCCAAAAATTAATCCATCTAGACCAAACTGGGTTTTTACCCTTGAGGGAGGCCCGGGACAATACGACGAGAGCAATAAACATGATTTACCAGGCTGTTACTTCTAAGACCCCGTCATTACTCCTGTCAACTGATGCCGAAAAGGCTTTTGACAGGGTTAATTGGAAATTCATGTTTGCAACCCTTCGTCGTATTGGACTAGGTGAGAAGATGATGTCCAGAATTATTAATCTTTACTCCAACCCCACGGCAGTTGTCAAAGTGAATGGCCAATTTTCCTCGCCCCTGTCCATCCGCAATGGAACGAGACAGGGTTGCCCCCTTTCCCCTCTAATATTTGTTCTATGCCTAGAACCGCTTCTATGTCACATTAGGGGGAACCCCGATATTGCTGGTTTACAGATACTTGGGACCTCACATAAAGTCGCAGCCTACGCTGATGATCTTCTATTTTTCCTCACTAACCCGAGGGTTACCATCCCAAACCTGATGAGGGAGCTCAAAATATACGCCCACCTTTCGAACTTTAAGATTAATTATCAGAAATCTGAAGCCTTAAACATTAATCTCCCGTCTGCCACGGTCACGTCGATTGCCGAGAACTTCCCCTTTAAATGGGCACGCTCGTCTCTAAAGTACCTTGGAATATTCTTGACCCCCACACTCTCTGACCTTTACCAGGTTAACTACCCGCCTCTTCTCCAGGCCATAAAGTCTGACCTAGATAGGTGGCATAAAGGCACGTTTTCATGGTTTGGTAGGATTTCTATCTTTAAAATGAACATATTACCAAAAATCCTCTACTTCTTTCAAGCCCTTCCGGTCCATATTCCTAGACTCTTTTTTCACAATCTCTTGAAGAAATTGTCTCAATTTATTTGGGCTGGCAAACCGTCCAGGATTGCTAGGTCGATACTTTTTCGGCCTAAATTGGAAGGTGGACTAGGGCTACCTGACTTTATTTCATACCACAGAGCATCTCACCTCCTCAGAATTGTAGACTGGTGTCGACACAAAGCCTATAAACAATGGATCTCGGTCGAACAATCTTTTCTGTCCACTCCTTTGCCTGCTACTCCATGGTTAGACACCTACATACCACTTGATGCACGTTTACACCCAACCATAGGCCCCTCACTGAAGGTCTTCTCCTCCATTCAGAATCACCCCAACATCTCTCCTTCCCCCTCTCCTATGTTCCCTCTTTTGGGTAATCCACAATTCCCCCCGGGGTTGGAACAAGGTCCCTTTCGAACTTTGGTAAACTGCAACAAATTCAGGGCCCATCATTTGATCGCCTCGAATTTGTGGCTTTCCCCCCCAACAAGTCTCGGAGATGTCGGGTATCCCTACCATTAATCCCTGGCAGTCTCGTCAACTTAAACACTTTATGGCTACTCTCCTTCCGGCAGAGTCCTATGTCCGTGAAAAAACTGACTTTGAGTTTCTATGTGACCAATCAGGTGTGTCGCGCAGCACCCTTTCTCGAATGTACAACCTACTACTCAATCCGGCCAATCAACCCCCTCCTAACTTTATCTCCCAATGGGAAGCGGATATAGATTCCACACTTTCATCGGAACAGAGACTAAGGCTGTACACATGCGTTCACAAAACATCTATTGCCAGCAATGTTCAGGAGGCTGGTTTCAAACTGATGTCCCGTTGGTATAGGGTCCCTACTAGACTTCACTCCATTTTTCCGCATACCTCGCCTTTATGCTGGCGCTGTGGCTCGGAGAGAGGCACTATCCTACACACATTCTGGAGCTGTCCTTGTCTCTCCAGTTTTTGGGACTTGGTTTGGTCAATTACATCTAAATTCACCACATATACTCTCCCTAAAACCCCGGAGTTCTTCCTACTCCATCAGTGCGAGATTCCTCTCTCCTCCTACAAAAGGTCTGTGGTTAGACATCTGGTGAACGCTGCAAGAGCTTGTATTCCGTCTCTCTGGAGGCAACCAACTGTTCCCTCTGTTTCCATGTGGATCAATAAAATCCAGGAGACCATGAGAATGGAAGATCTCACCTCTACATTAAGGCGCACTGAGAAGAGGTTTACTAAAACTTGGAGCCATTGGATGGAGTTCTATGATTCAGCAGAATGCAGGACGCTTCTAGCACAGCCGTGAGTGAGGTCTGCTGTTGCCTTTCCGCTCCCTCTTCCCCTCCCCCCCCCCTTTTCCCTTTCTTTAATTACTTCATCTTTTCCCCCCTTTGTTCTTTTTCTTTTCTTTTTTCTCTTCTTTTTTCTCATTTCCATTATTTGTCTGTCTGTGACCCAGATTGTTCATATTGTTCCACATATGCCGGTGTAGTAACCCATTGGGTACTCGGCCTCTTCGCTTAACAGTTGTCATTTGTTACAATTTCATTCTACTCTGTGATCTCAGTTCATTCTCTGTTTTATGACTGCACTGATCCTTGGTACTTGGAAATGAAAATGAAAATGAAAACTTAAATAAAGAATTTACAAAAAAAATATGTGGCACACCAATGTGTCTGATGTTTTGGATATGCTATCCATACACTATGTCCATTAACCTTTACAACTTGGTTGGCATGGTATCACCTGCATGACCACTTAAGCGCACGTTTTCTTTTGGCCTGTGGGTGAGATATTTCATCTCGGTACAGCAATTCCAGGCCATTAGGAGGTGTGCACTAAGGGGGTACAGTGATCTTGAGTAACCTTGGTGGGGCGCTGATTCGTAGCGCCACCACACTACTGCTTTATACCTATTATATTTATTATTGTCTATTTGGTTGTCCTTTATGTGACTATTTAATAAAATATTTTTGTTATTCATGTACATGTGTGTTCTTGTTTATTGGATTTATTGAGTTTGCGCTCACATATGATTTTCTCATTGTTGTTGAGGAGTATTTCGGTTATAAAGGCAGATTATCGCCAATAAGCATTCATACAAACGCTCGTTAGTGATAACCTGCCCGAACATCGGTCAATGTAAAGGGCCCTTTAGATTTCTGCCATAGATTTGCAGTTGGATCTCAATGCAGATTACCCCCATTCAGTGGGTTAATCCGTGTGCTGCGATTTCCATACGGATTTCAAATCACATGGAAATATTTGATACTATACCAGCTGCAGCATGGATTCCTATAGAAGTCAATGGGATGCGGATTTTGTAGCGGAATATGCACTGAAATCCACAAAAAAAGTCTGTCGTTCAAACATGGCCTTAGGTTGAGTTTATACACAACGCCCACAACTTGGCTGAAAACTTTAACGTCATGCACTTTTACAGCAAATCAACACAAGTTCAGGTTAATTGATATTGGCGAGAGCAAGACAGACTGAAGACTTGAGATTAATAAAAGATACTCTTACCAGTAGACTATGCAGCTCATCCTCATTTCCTGGAATCGGCTGAGATGCAATACCACACATGGCCCATGTACAGAAGGGGTGCTGTTTGCAGAAAGAAAATGGAAAACCCTATAAAGGAAGACTCCACTCATTCACCTGTATATTTTTGTAGCTCTAAACACCTCAGACTGGGCAAGTTCACCAGAAACCTTCTTTCAGAAATACATTCATGTCCTGGAGGTAGGACCAGACATATGCATCTGCCACCATTTTTTAGCTAGAAAAAACCTTTTAATTGCAGGTTAGCCCATGGAAACCAAGTTTTTTTTAAAAATAACTAGCCCCCAATAAGGATCAAAAAGACAGACCAAAAAAGTAATCTATGCATCACAATATATAAATAGACATGGTTGCCATCAGAATCCAACCAGGGGCAACATCTTTTTAAAGGCTATATGTTCTCCACATGCTTGTATGAGTATTCTCTGATTATGGGGCTCTCTCATAACCGTATTTATAGTGTTATTATGTTGGCCATTTATAAAGTGCATGCAGTTACTATTGGTATTAGTAAAATGGCTCATAAAAGGTTTTTTTTTTCCGCCATTCTGTTCACTTGGATAACTACTTAATCTTTCAGTTAAGAAATTCTCATGTTTTAGCTGAAGACAAATTCAAAAATGTATTTCGCTTTTTATTATTCACTCTAAATGTTTTTATTCTGCCGGCTTTTATTGAGAAGCCCATCGACATGGAACAAAGCCAGCCTACAGAGAAAATACTATTATTTTTCATATGTTCTAGCGGAATCTGTTTCAACCATAACATTACGTTTCTATTTTCCCTTATAATTTCCAACTGCAATAACCTTCGACTTCACAACTGAAAAATGAAAGCCTTCCAGGAATATGCTCAATTATGAATGTGCGGACGTGGACCATTCACATCTTGGTATTTCTATTCACTAGTCATATAACAGAATTTACATGCCCGGGATCGAAAACAACTAAGGTGCTATAAATGCTTCACATTTAGTATGACCTACCAATAGTTATTTGATGAAGAGGATGTATCATCAGGTTAGTGGAGGTCCCTAAGCAAAAATTTGGTGGGGGTCACTATTCTTCTTCTTGCACCCCCAATTGGGTTTCCAGATACAGTTGTGATTTTAATTGGCCTGTGCATGGTTGAAGAGTGGATGGTGAAGGTACTCTACGTCTCCTGGGTGGTGAAGACCTGGGGCCCTTCCTATAGTCCAGCTCTGCATATATCAAAGCAAACTTATCTCCAGATGATGGCTTGCCCATATAAACATCAGGTTCTTGTTCTCCCAAATAGCAGATGGTTATGCCAGTACATATGGCACATGATCCCTTGAGGCCACTGATTGACTGCCAGAGTATTGTACCGATAGAGCACATCAAGAGAAGTCCCTACATCTGTTCTACTAAATCAGAAATCTTGGACAACCCAACATTTTTGTTGGAAATATACCCCACCCTTTTTTAGAAACCATGCCCCCACGTTACACCTTTAAGTCACCCTTAGTATAATGCGTGTACATGACAATCTCAGACAAGGTTCCCAACCATCCTGAATGGGCGCATTTTTGGAGGATTCATACTATGTGGGACACTTATGGTGGCCTCATAATGTATGAGGGGCACTACACTGTGTGGAAGGCACTAATGGGGACCTCATACTGTGTGAGGGGCATTATGGGGGCCTTGCACTGTGCAAGGATACTTATGGGGGCATCATACTACTGTATGTGAGTGCATTTAAGGAGGCATCACTTTGTGTGGGGGCACAGGCAGCACAAAACACCAGGCTCTGACTGACCCACAGGGGTACAGGTGAATCCCCCGGTGGGCCCCTGAGCAAGGTGTCACATAGCACAGTAGACTTACTGCACTACATACATATACTCAATGTACAGCACCTTGACCAGCCTCTGTTCATATAAAAAAACTTGATAGATTATTAAAGAAGCTCCCAGTTTAATATTATGGACAGGATCAGAGCTGAGATGACGTCTAGGTAGAGAGGAAAGCTGCCAGTGTCCTCTTCTCCCCAGGACCTACCTTCTCAAAGTAGCTGCAGGGACCCCCATATTCAATCATCTGGTAGCAACTTGCTGTTGTATGAGCAGGTCATATTTGAATTTATCCGTACGGTGGGCCACTAAAATAAATTTTACTGGTGCGCCCCAGTCCGACAATGCGAAACACCATACGTGATATATTCTATTTCAAAGGTTACTGTAGTGTGAAGGAATATTTGCTAAATTTGGAATTGACTCAGATAATTTATCAACTTTTCAGATCGCTACCTGCCCTGACCCCTAGCTATGTAACCGGACTGATTGAACTCTCCCTACCCTGACCTTGGGTTGAATGACCTCCCATTTCTATATCTTGCATCTGGATAATAACTGCAAGTCCACAGCAGTTGCTCTCAAAGACTATTCCAGGTAGGTAGCCTGGGAACTCACTGCCCTAAAAATCCATATCCCCGTGAAGATACAAAATCTCTGCATCTTAGTTTATCCAACAGCCAAATCCAATAGTGACACAGAAGATGGAGCCTAGTTATCCAGTCACATTGTGTTTGTGCCAATGTTATGGTGCAGGTGGCTTGATAAATTTCCTGTAGGTTTTATGAAGATACTAACCTCACCTTGTTGCAATCTAGAAATCATACTGTAACAGGAATGAGGGAAACAATAGAGCTATAAATCACAGAAAAAAAATGCACCAAACGGATATGCCACTGACTATACTAGCTAGTCATACAAGCAGATATTAAAAGCTGAGACTTTTGCCATCTGCTTGTATGACTAGCTAGTATAGTCAGTGGCATATCCGTTTGATGCATTTTTTTCTGTGATTTATATAATAATATTTTCATCCGTACAATGCTCCGTTTTGTGTAGGATGCCTTTGTGGTGCATGTGGACCGCGCCGGCATCCTCCATTGTACGCATTTTTTGCTGGGGATGGTCGTTTGCTGCGGTCCACATGTGGTGGGACTGCTCCCCCCAATGAGAAACACGCTACAGTGTTTGGGGTTTGAGCAGTTCCCCCATATTTGCCACTATATTTCTGAAACAATAGAGCTAGGTTCACATCAGCATCAGAGGTTCTGTGTTGAGCTTCTACTGCAGATTTGCTGCACTGGTTTCTCCAGTAAAACGTAGGGAACCCTGACAGAACCATGTGGAACCTGTTGTAGGTCAGTAGGGTCCATCAGGCACCGATAATTTCCGTCCTATGATGAATCTGTCACAGAGTTGACAGATTCTGTTTTTCTGCTCCTATGACGGAACAGAAAAAACTAAGCTCTCCACAGGTGTGAACCCAGCCCAAGCCTTTGCCTACAAGCACGATGTGATAGTTGATCTTTAATTTTATTGACTGAAGGTTAATGTCCAGCAGAAAGTCGATACATGGTTAAAACACGGTATTGGTGAATGGACTGCACACCATAAGCTAGTGTAAATAAGTGGGATTTCTGGCCACATTTTATGAGCACGTGTAATTAGCTTTATACAATTGAGGGACGTTTCAGCCTTTGTTGTTCACTCATTAGGAATTGCACGCTCAATGAAATGCTAGTGATTGTTTACTCAGGAGGATTCAGTTCTTGGTTATTTTTTTTATTTTAGCCCTAAAACGGGACTAGATCCCAACTGAGAAATAACCTTTGGAGATCTTTAACTCTGGAGGACCTTAGTACAGCCCATTGATTTCAATGAGAGTGGTAATGCTTCATTTTGTAGTGCCCTGGAGCAAGGGTACTTTGGAGTATGGATCTTTGTAGACATTTGCCTCTATTTCTACTACACAAAGCCATCAACTCGCTAGTTTAGTGCACTTGGAAGGATTAACTTGCACTGTGATTTATGCCATTGTTTACATTTATGCTGTTTTATATTGTTGAACTGCATTTTATATTTTATTGTAATATAGCCTGACCATTTGCACTTGCACTATTGCACTGTTTCTGCACTGCACTGTGGAAAGGGTCAATCCACAGCCAGCTCACCTAATACTGAGAAACTTTGAGAATTTCTACCTATGCACCGACAAGTTAGAAATCCTCCACGGTTATACAAAAAAACTATGCAATGTTTTTGGAGTGGAAAAACAGACACATTGACCTCTTTACTGTCTGGTTTAGTTTTGTTGTTTAGGGCCCTATTACACGGGCAGATAGCGATTGTGGGGAGGGAAGCGTTCCCTCAATCCATTTTGTAAATCGCCTGTTCGTTACAGGAGGAAACCAGGGACGGACTGGCAACTTAAAGTGGCCCTGGAAAACAAAAAAGTGGCCCATCCAAATTGACAGAAGGTGGATGCAATACAAGCTCAGCCATAGCATATGCAATGCAGGCCACAGACGGGGAGAACGGCGGAGCAGGAAGCCATGAGGCTTCTGTGCACAATGCCGTATTCAACTGTATCTAGGGGACCCAGCTCAGTATAGGTACTTGATGTTCCTATTAATGTTGAGAGCATCAGATAGTTACATACCCAGCAGCCTGAGGGGTTTTTAAGTGGCCCCCATGGGCATCAGCCCACCGGGAAATTTCCCTGTGGGGTCTATGGCCAGTCCCCCCGGAGGAAACCGCTGCTATTACATGCAGCAATCTTCTCCTCAGTAAAGGGACGAGCGATCGCTAATGCATTGCTCATTCCTATACTGTCTCATTGTTTGCCGGCAGCAGAGGGCCTATTACACGCTGCGATCTGCCACCGGCAAATATGTTAAAAGATTTTGATTACCCGTTGAACAAGTGTTTGCTCTTTCATTGGGGAATCGGTGACAGTATTACACTCTTAGGCTACTTTCACACCTCCGGTGTGAAACTACGGTATGGCTGTTCCAGCAGACAAGCGGAGAATCAGCCAGACACAAACCGCAGCATGTAGATGTCACGGTCTCTCCCGTGACAGGGGTCAGAAGATATAAGAGACTGGATGCACGTGATGTGATCTGACATCCTCTATGGTTTTCACTTGTTTCTGTGTTGTTGCTGGGTATGACCCCACCTCTCGTCTCAGGTGTAGCTTAAGTGGTCATTCCAACTCCTCTATTTAGTCTGGTCTCACCCATCATGCTATGCGGTTGATGCTCCTTTCTGGTTGTGGAAGCGCTGGTGTTCGGTTCTCCATTGAGTTCCTGCTCGTCCGCGCACTTTGGAGTTAAGTGTCCTTTTTTAATTTCTAATTAGTTGTTTTCCCCTATCTTTTGGTATTAGGCCTGTGGGGGTCTCATGTTTCTTCAGCTGGGAAGGAACAGGTCATCTTTTCCCCTGACACTATTTCCAGGGCCCTTTAGGGTCAAATAGGGCTCTAGGTTCCAGCGTATAAACATTCCTACCATTGAGGTCTGTTCATACTGATAGTAGTCAGGGCTCAGTTTAGAGATTCACTAGGTGGTGACCTTTTCCCCCCTCCCTAGTTACCAGGCCTAGTACCTCTTCCCTTCCCTCCTGTGTTCGGTGGGGAGTTTACCTCCCACACCGCGCCATGACAGAAGAGGTTGGTGACCGGCCGGGTCTCCGCTTGTCTGCAGAAATGCGTACAAATCTCCATTAAACCCCATTATACTTAATAAGGCCAGCGGACATTCTGTCCACATCTGGCAGCACCGATTCCGGAGAATTTTCGGCAGTCTGTTCTCTGCTGGAACAGACTGACGGAATTCAAACTGGAGGTGTAAAATGACCCTAACAAGTCTATGACAGACTGAAATTGCAAAAAGTTCCTTGCTAGGCTGTGACTCTCCACTCCGCCCCTTCAACTGGAAGGTTCTAGTTCAGTTAGAAACTGTATATAAGGAGAGCAGTTAGAGTTCTTAATTGTCTTCCGATAGGGACCGGTGCTCAGTAGGAGATACTCTGCTAGACTGCACCAGTGACCAGAAGAAGATGCGGGGACTGGGATTGGCATACTATGAGTCACCAGCCTTTTGACCAGAGGACTAGTTGGGCCACCTGCCCCTTTGGCCAGGGTACCAGCCTTCTGAGAGAAAGTGAGGGACACCTGGTTCAGGCTGTTTCTCAGCACAGAACCTTGATATACCAGGGAGGAGACTGGAGAAGCCAGCCCTATGTCTTGGCCCCATAAGAATGATTTTCCAGGTGGAAAATTGTTTTTATTCCTGCACAAGTTGTTACTTGCATTAGTGAATATGTTATTGTTCTTAGTAATATAGCTCATTGATCCATCCATCATGTGTTCTGATTGATGGTGCTAATTTCTGTTACTCAGAACTGATTGTTTAATCATTATATAGTGAAAGGTTCTGCAGAATTTGAATATACTTCTTGTTTCAGTTCTTTACTATTCACATGATCTCTGCTTGCTGTTAGTGAATGTCCTGGTTTCATTGTCCTCTATAGACTTAATAGCCACACAACTGAGAGAGGAAAGTAGCAGGGACGGCAACTGGAGCACTTGTACATAGAGCAATAAGATACACATGTGAAGAAGGCACAGAACGTGGGGAAGTCTCTGGAATCCCTTGCTCTTCTTCTGCAAGTTACAACAGCTGGTAAGAAGCTCTGGCTGCTGTAACTTGATCCAGACATCAGCTCTTTTGGAACTGACAGAAGATGGGGAGGGGTGGAAAAAGTATATTAGAAACAAGCTCTGCTCACCACTGCTCATGCTCAACTGCTGTAATGGTACAGCATGAGAGGTAAGTATATGCAATGTGAGTAATTGTATGTGTGTAATGTACATTTATGTGTGTGTTGTGCATGTGTGTATATATATATAATGTAAGGGATCGCTCTCTCGGCCTGGGGTGGCGATGACAAACTTCTCATCAAACAGGTGGGTTTTCAGACTCAAACAGTGCCTTATTTGTCACACAGCACATCACACTTCCAAGTTTGGCATCACTTGGGATGATGAAACCACAGCTTCACATCACAACATGTTACATCAACACAAAACAAGAAATCCTTTCCCGGCTAGGCGCTCACTATACAGAGGTTTTCCCTAACTCACCTCTAGGTCAGTGTTCACACTGTGGTATTCGGCTTCACTGAGCCGTGCGATCAGACAGCTTCCTAGGTGTGACCAATGCAACCCATTGGGGTCTCGGACCACCAGTCCTCCTGATGGTGACCACGCAGTACCTTGGAGGGATATGGTCCAGCAGTCCTCCTGACCCTGACCGTGCAACACCTCTTTTCCTCAGGTGTCACTGGACCCCACAAAACTCAGGCTTTACTCAGCCTTGTGGCCCCCCAACCCTCCTGGCTGTAATGTATTGTGTGTGTGTGTGTGCGAGATGCCAACCAAGGGTCCGTCTATCACATCAATGTTAAGCTGTAATATACAAGAAATGTGATATTTTGGCGGCTCAGTGTAAATTTTGTAGTAGACCCATTAGCTTCAATTTATGTCTTTGTTGATGCCTTTACTTATATTGATACATTATAACAAACTATCAGGGCAGGAGATAGCTGTTGCACCTAGATCGCCAAAGATTGCATAGACTGTATACAACTGTAACAAACCCTCAAGTGTGAGAAAAACACGAACAAAAAAAAACATAAACAAGACCCTCCCATTCCCTGACAGCAAGCAGAGATCTCTAATATGGTGAGAAATTGGAAAACAAAGTATATTAGAAAGCTGCAGGGCTTTTTATTATACACAGTTTTTACCGATTTTGCCCGGGAGTTATGTGTCCGGTCACCTTTAGAAGCATCAGTATTCTGGATACAGTCAGAGCTTTCTGCTTCGGAATATGATACATCTGGTGACAGTCACCATAATTGACATATAATGTATACATTTTGTTTCCGCATTGAAATTCATGCATTATATGGATTTATGCGTGACGCTGGAAGAGACAAATTGATTCATGGTACCAGATGGTATTCTTAATGGATTGAAGAGCATAAAAAGTTTCAGCGATAATACCAGATTATAAGGGGAAGATAACTCATGAAGAATGCATATGGTGTTCCAGAAATATAGTCCATACTAGGCTGAAAAGATTCATTTCACTTGACAATGTCATACCAATTCCTAAGCCTTGCCCTTAGTAAGCTGACAACTTCTTCCTAGATATAGGGAAAGTAGTCAACACTTTGACTAGTGAATCTCTCGATGTCCAAGGCTTGTTGCCACCTAATATCTTAATATTAATTGTATAGCACAGGGATGGCCAATCTGAGGCTCTCCAGCTGTTGCAAAACTACAACTCCCAGCATACCCAGGCTGCCTACAGCTATCAACCTACAGCAGGGCATGGTGGGAGTTGTAGTTTTACAACAGCTGAAGAGCTGCAGGTTGGCCATCCCTGGTATAGCAGTGATATTAAGACACTGTGTAGCACTGCTATTAGATTAATTTATATATGGAGGTGCTATTTAGTTACTGTATGCTGGTATTATTTTATCACTATGGTGGAAATTGTGCACTTGACAAGAAGCCCTCTTAGATTGTGGATCCTCAGAGGGGCAGCTCCTCTGGTTTGGAGTCCATTGCAACAGGTGACGTGAGTAGCAGCAAAATCAGGAGATGAAATTGGTATTATTTCAGTGCCATATGTTGGTGTTATTTCAGTATTATATGGGGTAATATTATCCTTTTTGTGGGACTCCTACTTAAAAGGGTCCTCTCACTTCAGCAAATAGCATTTATTATGTAGAAGAAGTTAATACAATTCACTTACTAATGTATTCTTATTATCCATATTGCCTCCTTTCCTGGCTGGATTCATTTTTCCATCACATTATACACTGCTCATTTCCTCCATGGTTACAGACCACCCTGCAATCCATCAGTGGTGGTCGTGCTTGCACACTATAGGAAAAAGCGTCAGCCTCTCTGGTGGCCTAGACCATGGGACAGCAAATAGGCTGGTGCTTTTTCCTATAGTGTTCAAGCACGGCCACCACTGCTGGATTGGCAGGGTGGTCGTAACCATGGAAATGATCAGTGCATAATGTGATGGAAAAACGAATCAAGACAGCAAAGGAAGCAATATGGATAACAACAATACATTAGGAAGTGGCTTGTATTAACTTACTCTACATGATAACTGCCACTTGGCGAAGTGAGACAACCCCTTTAAGACACTGTACAGTAGATTATGTTTGCATTGTCTAGTGGTAGATGCAGTGTATAGGATAGTTATTTATACCACTGTATGGCAGCGTTTTTTGGCCATTGTGTATCATTGTCATTTGTTTAATTTTTTGGTATGGTTATTTGCGCGATCTTTGACAGTACACCTTTAAGTCTTAAGACGCAAGGAGGTGCTAACAATAGGTAGGACACAGGGCTCAGTCCAATGTAAGGTCAACCCTGCGAAAGCGGACATAGCATTAAACTGCACACACAGTAAGACGGTAACAGCATGGTGCACTCACAGCCTAAGAAAATTGCTGTGTCTTAATAGAAGAGCACAGCTCTTAACAACATACTGAACCGCCAGCTGTGCAGGGTTCTCTTTTTTACCTAAGATCAGCTAAATGTACTCCGGCGTTTGAACTATTGATGGGAATCCATGAACTGGGAGATGAAATAAAAAGCTGAAGCCAAAACATATTTTACTAGATTACACCATCCGAGTGTAGTGTTAATGCCACTTTATAACAGATATTAAAATCCCTGCCAAGATATAATGTAATAAAACCTTAACTTTAATTGCTGAAGCCCCGCTGCATACTGATGAGCTCCACAATGGGCTTTATACATCTCCCAATGTCTTCAGAAATGCTCAGTATTCACACGAATGACTCTATGTTTAGTTTGTGGAGTCCAATATTAGAAGGTTAATTACACTGTCTTAAACATATCCTATGAATTATCTGCTGTACGTAGCACAAGTAACACTCTCCTGTACTAGGCGTGCCTTAAAGGGGTTCTCCGGGAATTAAGAAAATGAAAATACTTAAATATTACTTTATGATACGTATATTCCCAAATAGTTTTCATTAGTTATAATGGCTCGTTTTGTCTAGGGAGCAATCTTTCGGAGAAATAAAATTGCCGCCGTCCTATTAGTACACACAAGACCTGTCCTAATGACACAGTAGGACAAGTTACTACAGAACAGTGAGCTAAAGAGCTGCGACATCCACCGATCCTGAATGCAGCTGATAAGATCTTCAGCTGAATCTCTGTGGGAATGGAGACGATGAGGAGACATGAAGTACAGAGAGGAGGGTGGGAAGCAGCAGCACTTTTATGCAGTCTCCATTACCCCAGCTCCATATCATCACAGCCTGTCCTTTCCACCCTCTCTGTACTTCATGTCTCCTCAACATAATCCCCCAGAGATTCAGCTAAAGGTTTTATCAGTTGTATTCAGGATTATAATCTCTGATAAGTAGAACAGAGAGGAGGATGCGGCAGCTCTTTACATCAGTCCTGTGTGATTAGGACAGGTTTTGTGTGTACTAATAGGATGGTGGCCATTTTGTTTTTCCTAATGATTGCTCCCTAGACATAATAAACCATTATAAATAATGAAAGGTATTTAGGAATATATTTATTATAAAGTAATATTTAAGTTTTTTCATTTTCTTAAGTCCTGGAGAAACCCTTTAAGTTGGCCATATACACTAGATGAATGCCACCTAAGCCAGTCAATTTTGATGGGACTGGACAACCATCTAGTGTCCTTGGCTATATCTTGACTTTCACCTGAACGCAGTTGTTGCTGAGTCGGGCACATTGGCGATAAGCATGTCCAATCCTTTATTATCACAGGGGACAAACTGCCGCCAGTACAGTTTTAAAGAGACTCAGACATTAAAGACAGAATCTTTTTGGTCCAAAGTGGTATACAGGGCTCTCCACTCAAGGAGAGCCAAAAGAACTAGGCCAAATATAGTTGCAAGATATTTTTTACTGGCTTCTCGTGGGTTAACAAACTTAATGGTTGCAATGGTATTTTGTCAGGCAACAGGCCTAGTGGTTACAGACTGTCAAAGAGGGTGTAGGCTTAGTCATGGGCAACTGGTTAATTAAGTACACTATCTCTTTAAGTGACAATGAGCTAATTAGGTATACTGGCCATTTTTTAGTTACAACAGCAAATATAACACAGTCCCTTTAGGAGGTAACAAGTAATTGTAATCCCCATCATTTTGAGAGAAAAACACTCACTGCCTCTCTGGATTGTATTGCACCTAGCACATTGTTGCTTACAGGTTGTCTTCTGTCTGGTTCTCGTTACAGGCCTGTCTCTTAAGCCTCATGCACATGACTGTGGTTTGGGGCTGCAATCGAGCTGCATTTTTTGTGGGTCAGATGCTGGCCCATTCACTTCAATGGGGCATCAAAAGATACGGACAGCACTCTGTGTGCTGTCCGCATCCACATGTCCGTTCTACGGGCCGGCCCAAAAAAATAGAACATGTCCTATTCTTATCCGTATCAGTCGTCCAGGGATCCGTGCTTTGGGGATCCACAATTTGCGGACCGGAAAAACAGACACGGTTGAGTGCATGAAGACTTATACAGTCCTTGGTTGCTTCCAGGATGCATAGAATAAGCAGCTTATTTCTACCAATCAGCTCTATCCTCAACTACTCATGAAGCCCTATCTATCTCCTGAGGTGTTGCATCCTTATAGCTAGTATCAATCACCTCCACTGGTAGTTAGCTACATGCAGGATTAATGCTAGCTATGTTTCCAGTAGCAGTTTCCCAGATCTGTCTCAAGTCTCAGGCATTCCTACTTCTGACCATGAGGTCTGCAGAGCACTGCTATGTATCATTTCTGACTTGTGCACTCATACTTAAAGGGGTTGTCTCATCTCAGACAATGGGGGCATGTCGCTAGGATATGCCCACATTGTCTTATAGGTGCGGGTCTCACCACCCATATCAAGAACGGAGCCCTGCAAAGTGGTGGCTGGAGGACTACGGTCCAACAACCGCCAAGTGCTCTTCTCATAGAAGTTCAGTTCTATAGCCAACACTTGGCTATTTTCTGCGGCCACATAGAAATGAATGGAGGGGGGCTGTGCATGTGGTGGACCAGCACCTATCCTAGCAATATGCCCCCATTGTCTGAGATCAGACAACCCCTTTAAGGACTTTACTGGAAATCCAGTCTTTTGCCCCACACATATTATCCATTACTAATAATTGGTCAGTAGATGTCAGCATTACCTCAGTGTTGCTTATAATACATAATTTCAATGCAATACATTTTTATTATAGTATGATATAGTGCAATACAATATCAATAGTGCATTTCTTCCTATTTCCAGTGCAGCTCTCCTACAATGTCCGTCGCATCCTGCCCAAGGCATATGAGTGGCAATATGCTGTTGTGGCCAACGGTCAACAGTAACACATAGCAACATTGGTTTATGCAAAGATATGTGTTTTCTTGTGTTTGCATGTTTGCACTTCATTTAAAATTTCACACGCTTACTACCCTCTCCCCATTGAGAACAAGTAAAGGTGCTCAACCAAGTTGAGCATGCACTTGTAAAGTGACTTGGGAGGAGCAGCTGTGGGCCAAGCGAGCTGACATCTATTGAAGTGCTGTAGCAGTCACTACCGGGCCCAGGAGCCTGAGGGGGCCCAAAGACCCTTGTGCCACATAAGACACTTGCATTATAGAAAGTGCATACTGGTCAATTTACACCTCTGGCTGGAGGGAAGGGGTTAGGTTAAGAATTTGGCATGAGGGGGTGCCCTTTCAATGTTTGCCTCTAGCAGCAGGAAGGCTATGTGCTCCCCTGCCCCTTGCCAACAAGCACTGAGGGACGGGGGCCCAAACTGAACTCTTGCACCAGGGCCCATGAGCTTTCAGCTACGCCCCTGAGTCCAACATCTTATTTTGGGATAAAATATGTTTCTCTGTAGAGCATAGGGTCCAGGTCTGGGTTAGTACAAGTCCATGGCCTCATGTATTTGCACTGTAAATTCTGTCCACACACTGTAGGAAAGGATGAAAGATAAAGGTTATTTTTGTAGTATCTTAAAGTGCTTTGCCCCCAGCAGCAAGTGCTCACTTCTTCTGATGGGCTTATCTAGTGCCCTGGAGCAGGAGAACTGTGAAGTCTGGACATTTGCCCCTGTTTCCCCTATACAAAGTTATAAACTTCTTACTTTATTTCACTTGAAAGGATTAATGTGCACTGTTTAATACTGTGTAACTGCATTTTATATGTATGCTTGTGAATATATCTTGTTCATTTGCACTGTATTTGCGAGGCTCTGTAGAAAGGGTAATGAATACATAGAGACTTTTGGGACTTTGAATAAGAAGCTGTTAATTTTCCACAGTTGTTATAGAGTTATAGAGCATGTTTTAGAGGGGAAAAGCCAGACTAGTTTTCCACCCAAACCAGACACACTGACCTTTTGAATGTCTGGTTTTAGCTATGTTCTTGTCTCTGGAAATACTGTTGTGTCATTGCCATTGAGTATCATTGAAGCTCTAATGTAAGTCCATGACAGACGGGTGTGGTAACTTTTTAATTGTTTGTGCTGAGTTTCTCCACTCCACCCCTCCCACTAAAATGTTCCGATCTAGCTAGAAATGGTATATAAGGAGAGCAGTCAGAGCCCTTAGTGTTCTGCAGTTAGAGAATAGTGGTTGGAGAGGAGACTCTGCCAGTCTACTGAGTCACCAGAAGAAGATGCTGAGACAGGGATACTCTGCCACAGACCCTGGATTACCAGCCTTTGACCATGGTATCAGCCTTGCAAACAGAGAGGGACAGCTAGCTCAGGCCTTTCTTCAACATCAAACCCTTCTTCTGCCAGGGAGGAGACTGGAGAAGCCAGCCCTATGTCTCACCTTTATTGTTATGCACCAGAATTCCTCCAGTAAAGAAGCACACTGGTTTACTACAGACCCTGACTCTGTAGACTTATTTCCCATTGGGGTGCACCATGCCTTACCATCCGTTCCAGAAAGCAGCAACACATGGTGACACCTCAACGGTGTCTGGGGAAAGCAGTGTAGAGTTGGGGCCACCCCAAACCCGGCCACTGCACTTATTCCCTGTTTGACCTCTGAGGTTCTATCGTCTATCGCTCTTTGCCCAAAATTGGATTCTCTGCTTCTTTGGTGGACTGTCTGATGCTGAGGGTGACTACGGACATACAAACCGGATTCCAAAAAAGTTGGGACACTATCCAAATCGTGAATAAAAACTGAATGCAATGATGTGGAGGTGCCAACTTCTAATATTTTATTCAGAATAGAACATAAATCACGGAACAAACGTTTAAACTGAGAAAATTTACCATTTTAAGGGAAAAATATGTTGAATCAGAATTTCATGGTGTCAACAAATCCCCAAAAAGTTGGGACAAGGCCATTTTCACCACTGTGTGGCATCTCCCCTTCTTCTTACAACACTCAACAGACGTCTGGGGACCGAGGAGACCAGTTTCTCAAGTTTAGAAATAGGAATGCTCTCCCATTCTTGTCTAATACAGGCCTCTAACTGTTCAATCGTCTTGGGCCTTCTTTGTTGCACCTTCCTCTTTATGATGCGCCAAATGTTCTTTATAGGTGAAAGATCTGGACTGCAGACTGGCCATTTCAGTACCCGGATCCTTCTCCTACGCAGCCATGATGTTGTGATTGATGCAGAATGCAGTCTGGCATTATCTTGTTGAAAAATGCAGGGTCTTCCCTGAAAGAGATGACGTCTGGATGGGAGCATATGTTGTTCTAGAACCTGAATATATTTTTCTGCATTGATGGTGCCTTTCCAGACATGCAAGCTGCCCATGCCACACACACTCATGCAACCCCATACCATCAGAGATGCAGGCTTCTGAACTGAGCGTTGATAACAACTTGGGTTGTCCTTGTCCTCTTTGGTCCGGATGACATGGCGTCCCAGATTTCCAAACAGAACTTCGAATCGTGACTCGTCTGACCACAGAGCAGTCTTCCATTTTGCCACACTCCAATTTAAATGATCCCTGGCCCAGTGAAAACGCCTGAGCTTGTGGATCTTGCTTAGAAATGGCTTCTTCTTTGCACTGTAGAGTTTCAGCTGGCAACGGCGGATGGCACGGTGGATTGTGTTCACTGACAATGGTTTCTGGAAGTATTCCTGAGCCCATTCTGTGATTTCATTTACAGTAGCATTCCTGTTTGTGGTGTAGTGTCGTTTTAAGGGCCCGGAGATCACGGGCATCCAGTATGGATTTACGGCCTTGACCCTTACGCACAAAGATTGTTCCAGATTCTCTGAATCTTCGGATGATGTTATGCACAGTTGATGATGATAGATGCAAAGTCTTTGCAATTTTTCGCTGGGTAACACCTTTCTGATATTGCTCCACTATCTTTCTGCGCAACATTGTGGGAATTGGTGATCCTCTACCCATCTTGGCTTCTGAGAGACACTGCCACTCTGAGAAGCTCTTTTTATACCCAATCATGTTGCCAATTGACCTAATTAGTGTTAATTGGTCTTCCAGCTCTTCATAATACTCAAATTTACTTTTTCCAGCCTCTTATTGCTACTTGTCCCAACTTTTTTGGGATTTGTTGACACCGTGAAAATTTGAATCAACGTACTTTTCCTTTAAAATGATACATTTTACAATGATTAAACGTTTGATCTGTCATCTACGTTCTATTACAAATAAAATATTGACATTTGCCATCTCCACATCATTGCATTCAGTTTTTATTCACAATTTGTTTAGTGTTCCAACTTTTTGGGAATCCGGTTTGTAACACATAGACAGTGTCAATAAGCCATTATTATGGATTTCTGTTTAGTACAGGGAAGTTCATAGTGTGTGGTTCTGCTATGAGTGGGCTGTGGATTCCATTGGGTCATTGACATCATAATACTCCACGGGACTTAAAAGTCTAATATTATCTCCTGATCCATTTTTCTTGCAGTCCCAAAAATCTCAGCTTCCTTTTTACTGATCCAATTTTTGATGACTGTTAAAGGGGTATTCCAGTTGTGAAAAGTTATTCCCTATCCACAATATATGGGATAACTATCATATTGGTGGGGGTCCTAACACTGGAACCCCCATGAGAATTGGGCATGCGCACTGTGCAGGTTGGGCATGCGCTCTGTGCCTCCATTCAGCTCTATGGGAGTTCTGGAAATAGGTGACTGTCTTGGGAACTTCCATACACATGAAAGGAGCAGCAGGAGAAGCAATGCACATGCCTGACATGCTGCTCCTTCATTATGGGGAACCCTGAGGGGTATGAGGTCCTCTTTCTTGTGATCGATGAGGGTCCAGGCAGTAGTGCTCCCACTGCTCTAATAGTTATCATCTCTTCTGTGGATAGAAGATAACCTCCCACAACCAGAATAATCATTTAAAGGGAACCTCTCACCTTAAAATTGCTGTCCATTATGTAGGAAGCATGTCATAGAGCAGGAGGAGCAGAACAGATTGATATATAGTTTTAAGGGAAAAGATTCAGTAAAACTTGTAACTTATTCATTTTAATGCCTACTCTTTTTATGGTTAGGAGTCCAGAGGGAGGTCCTATCAGTGTTCAACAGGCTTCCATGTATGACTTTGAATAGGAAAAATTCTTACCTGGGATTTTACTTTCCTTGAGTCCGTAGGCAGCACAGAATGGGTTAACTTTTCTCTCATCCGATCCTAGGACCGCCCACCTAGATAAAAGGTACAGATTAAAATAATTAAATCATTAGTAGTGACCTATAAAGGCTGCTTCCTCCAGAACCTCCTTGTGTTAATACAAATAGACTCAGACCAAGAATTATGCCAAAAAAAAAACAATAAGAAATTTATTAGGGAGGGTATACTTGTGCTGCCTACGGACTCAAGGAAAGTAAAATCCCAGGTTAGAATTTTTCCTTTACCATTTCGTCCTACGGCAGCACAGAATGGGATTTTCATAGATCACAAGGGGGGGTATCTTCACTCAGAGCTGCAGACAGAACTCCGGTACCAAAGGCTGAGCTCCTAGCGTTAACATCCAAACGATAATGCTTGACAAAGGTCAGGGATGAAGACCAGGATGCTGCATTGCAGATTTCTTCAATCGAGACCTGTGCGACCTCTGCCCAAGAAGTAGCCGTGACCCTGGTGGAATGTGCTCTCACTGGAAATGGAGGTGGTATCTCTTCCAGAGAATAGGTTTCCATTATTGTGGCTTTGATCCATCTTGCCAAAGTATCTTTAGAAGGAGAAGAACCCTTTCTTGGCCCAGTGAAGAGGACAAAAAGGTTTTCTACTGTTCTGAATTCTTTTGTTCTTTGCAAATAGATAAGTAGAGCTCTTTTAACATCCAATGTATGTAGAAACATAGAAACATAGAATGTGTCGGCAGATAAGAACCATTTGGCCCATCTAGTCTGCCCAATATATCTGAATCCTATGAATAGCCCCGGCCCTATCTTATATGAAGGATGGCCTTATGCCTATCCCATGCATGCTTAAACTCCTTCACTGTATTTGCAGCTACCACTTCTGCAGGAAGGCTATTCCATGCATCCACTACCCTCTCAGTAAAGTAATACTTCCTTATATTACTTTTAAACCTTTGCCCCTCTAATTTAAAACTGTGTCCTCTTGTGGTAGTTTTTCTTCTTTTAAATATGCTCTCCTCCTTTACCGAGTTGATTCCCTTTATGTATTTAAAAGTTTCTATCATATCCCCTCGGTCTCTTCTTTCTTCCAAGCTATACATATTAAGGTCTTTTAACCTTTCCTGGTAAGTTTTATCCTGCAATCCATGGACCAGTTTAGTAGCTCTTCTCTGAACTCTCTCTAGAGTATCTATATCCTTCTGGAGATATGGCCTCCAGTACTGCGCACAATACTCCAAGTGAGGTCTCACCAGTGTTCTGTACAGCGGCATAAGCACTTCACTCTTTCTACTGCTTATACCTCTCCCTATACATCCAAGCATTCTGCTTGCATTTCGTGCTGCTTTATTACATTGTCTTCCCACCTTTAAGTCTTCTGAAATAATTACTCCTAAATCCCTTTCCTCAGATACTGAGGTCAGGACTGTGTCGAATATTCTATATTCTGCCCTTGGGTTTTTACGCCCCAGGTGCATTATCTTGCACTTATCCACATTAAATTTCAGTTGCCAGAGTTCTGACCATTCTTCTAGTTTTCCTAAGTCCTTTTCCATTTGGCGTTTCCCTCCAGGAACATCAACCCTGTTACATATCTTTGTGTCATCAGCAAAAAGACAAACCTTACCATCGAGGCCTTTTGCAATATCACTTATGAAGATATTAAACAAAATTGGTCCCAGTACAGATCCCTGTGGAACCCCACTGGTAACATGACCTTGTTTTGAATGTTCTCCATTGACTACAACCCTCTGTTGCCTGTCACTCAGCCACTGCCTAATCCACTCAACAATATGGGAGTCTATGCTCAATGACTGCAGTTTATTGATAAGTCTTCTATGTGGGACAGTGTCAAAAGCCTTACTAAAATCTAGATATGCGATGTCTACTGCACCTCCACCGTCTATTATTTTAGTCACCCAGTCAAAAAAATCTATAAGATTTGTTTGACATGATCTCCCTGAAGTAAACCCATGCTGTTTTTCATCTTGCAAGAGATGATAGAGATCTTGCAAGAGATAAGAGTTTCTGATTCTCGTCCAGAGGCTCAGGAAAAAATACTGGGAGGGACGACTCTCTATTTTTGTTTGCTATTGAAGGGATTTTAGGCAAAAAGGCTGGCATAGTACGAAGTAGAACCCCATCCGGCAGAAAACGTAAGTATGGGAATTTTGAAGACAATGCCTGAAGTTCCCCCAGTCTTTTAGCAGACGTAATTGCTGTAAGGAATAGAGTCTTGCAGGAGAGCCATTTGTAGTCCACTTCCTGTAATGGCTCAAATGGGGGAGCTGCAAGCCTTTTTAGTACCAGAGCAAGATCCTAGATGGGAACCGGGTCTCTATGAACAGGTTTGAGACTCTTGATTGCCTTGAAAAACCGGAATATCAAAGGATGATGAAGGAATTCATTTTCTGTTACAGAGTTTATTGCTGTCATGTGGGATCTTAACGTATTTGGCTTGAGCCCTTTCTGGAACCCATCTTGAAGGAACTGCAAGATGGAAGAAATATTGATGGTTTCATGGCTGGTCTGTGACATCCAGGATAGAAATTTTCGCCAGACTTTAGCATACTTTCTGTTGGTAGAGTCTTTCCTAGACGCCAGCAGGGTGTTGATTACCGATTGTGACAAGCCCCTTCTCTCCAGTCTGCTTCTCTCAGCCTCCAGGCCGTAAGGTGTAGACGTTGTAGATTCTGATGATACAGGTTGTTCTGCAACAGGAGATCTGGCCGCAGGGGGAGTCTCCAGAAGTTCCCCCTGGACAAGTGAAGTAGAAGGGGAAACCACAAGCTTCTCGGCCAAAATGGCGCGATCATAATGGCCTGAGGCTTCTACTCTGCTATTTTCCGAAGAACTCTCGGGATGAGAGGTAATGGGGGAAATATATAGATGAATAGGCGTTCCCAGCTCATGGAGAAGGCGTCCACCACTGTTGGACTGTCGAAGCTGTTCATTGAACAAAACCTGCTCAATTTTCTGTTCTCTGCTGTCGCCATCAGATCTCATGCAGGAGAGCCCCACTTCTCTGTAATCTGGTGAAAAACGGACTGATTGAGCTCCCATACGGCTTGGTTTACCGTCTTCCTGCTCAGATGATCCGCTTGCGTATTGCAGCAGCCCCTGATATGCGCTGCTTTTAGTTCCAGCAGGTGTGATTCTGCCCAGCTGAAAATAGTTTTGCACAGCTCCAGAAGAAGTCTGCTCCTCGTACCTCCCTGTTTGTTCAGGTAGAATACGGTAGTCAAGTTGTCCGAACGGATCAGAACGGATCTCCCCACTATATCGGACTTGAAGTGGCAAAGAGCCAACAGAACCGCCTTCAGCTCCTTGTAGTTCGAGGATTTTATCCTGTCCTCGTGCGTCCAGAGGCCTTGCACCCACTTGTCCAGAAGAAGGGCTCCCCATTCTTGGCCGGAGACATCCGTAGTTATGATGACCGGAGACAGGAACTGGAAGCTCTTTCCTTTGACAAAATTTTCTGTGCGTAACCACCATCTGAGGGACCGAATTGTCGCCGGTTTCAGCCTTATTCTCGTGTCCAAACTGAGTCTGGAGAGTCGCCAAGCTCGCAGCATATTCATCTGAAGATCCCTGCTGTGGATATTTGCCCAAGGGACAGCTTCTGAAACTGACGTCATATGACCCAGAGTTTTCATAACCCTTCGTACTGAAGGGGAGTGGAGGGACATCAGAGTTCTCATCTCCTTCTTCAGTGCTTCCACCTTTGGCATAGGAAGATAGAGCTTCATGGTGACAGTGTTTACTAGAAACCCCAGGAAGATCTTGGATGTTGCTGGGACCGTATCTGATTTTTCCCAATTTATTAGGAAACCCACAGATTGTAAGAGGTCCACCGTCTGCTCCAGATGTTGATGCAGGAGTTTCTCTGTACCGGCTACCAGCAACCAGTCGTCTAGGTATGGGAAGATTTGGATCCCCCTCAGGCGAAGTTCTACTGCAATAAGTACTGCTATCTTTGTGAATATCCTCGGGGCTGAACATAACCCGAAGGGAAGAGCTCTGAACTGGTACCGCAAAATGTTTCCGCCTCTTTTGATGGCAACTCTCAGGAATCTTCTTGACTGTGGATTTATCGGAATATGCAGATAGGCGTCTTTGAGATCTAAAGAAGCCATGAACAGGTTCTTCCTGAGGACAGCTGCGATGGATCTTATCGTTTCCATCTTGAAATGGATCTTCTTTAGATGACGGTTTAAGTAGCGCAGGTCTATAATTAGCCGACTCTTCCCATTCCCTTTGGGTACGCAGAAAATTCGGGAGTAGATTCCAGAGTTCTTTGAATCGTTTGGAACTGGTTCCAAAGCTCCCTTTTCTATGAACTCTCTTAACAAAAGAAAGATCTGTGGATCTCTTGGTTTGATTACAGTAAACCAGTCCTTTGGTGTGTGATTGAACTCCAGATTGTAGCCATTTTGTATAATGTCCAGAGCCCAGCTGTCTGATGTAATTTGAAGCCAGCTCTGGTAAAAACGGGATAATCGACCTCCTACCCTTACAATTCTGGCGTCAGAATTCCTGCTTCTGAGGCCTATTCTCTTCCGTCTTCTTCTTAGATTTCTCCGACGAACCCCAAGTTCTACGGTCAGATCTTCCTCGGTTTGAGCGACCTCTATATCCTGATCTTCTGGGATCCTGTCTGTAGGAACGAAAACTCCTGGGTTTATCCTTCCGCTTGGTTTGAGGAAAATTCAATACTTTATCCTCCATATTTGCCTCCAACAACTTATCCAGGTGAGACCCGAACAATTCTCCCGGCTCAAAAGGGAGGGAACATAAATTGTTCTTTGAAGATGGATCCCCAGACCAGAGCTTTAACCAGAGCGATCTTCGTATGGAGTTCGCGAGAGCCATGTTCTTCGCCGTAAACCTTATCGTATCTACTGGGAAATCACAGAGGAATTCTGCTGCCAGTTTCAGGTTAGGTATTTGTTTCAGGAGTTCTTCTCTGGAGACACCGTCTTCAATGTCCCTGCCAAGATGGCTTAACCATACTCTGAGAGCTTGCGCCACTGGGACTGATGCCATGGCCGCTTTATTAAGAGACGCCAGGTATGTGTGTGACCTCTTGAGGAGGCCATCCGCCTTCCTCTCCATAGGGTCCTTCAACAAGGCTGAGTCATCTGATGGAAAAAATGATTTCCTGGCTAATCTCGTCACTGCTGGGTCTACCCTAGCAGGGCCTTCCCAGCTCGAGGATTCCGCCGGATCTGTCTTATAAACTGCTCTGAATCTGGAGCCTAAGTTCAGCCTTGCCACTGGATGTTCCCACTCTTTACGCATAACTGCATCAAGAACAGGGTGACCTGGAAACACTGACGCCTTCTTCTTCGGGAAGTAGAAGAGATTATCCTCGTCATGGCTACTGGCCTTTTCTTTACTGGTCTCCATGATACTCTTCACTTCTTTAATCAGATGATTCGTATCAGATTTGTTAAATAGAAAGTTATCTTCTAGAACAGGAGCCTCAGAACTAGAGGAGATTTCGCCTTCTGACCTTGAATCCACAGAGGAGGAAGACGTCTCCTCTTTTTTGATGACTTTTTTTACTTCGATTGTTTGAGGAAAGCCTTAAACAGGGACATCATCTCGGTGGTGTCGTCATCTGACGCTTCACCTGGATGGGAGCACTGCTTACAGATGTTAGAGGCATGGTCTCCCAGTAAGGGCTGCAGACAGGAGATGCAGAGTACAGATTCAGCTCTCTGTTTCTTTTTTGCAGGTATAGTTTCCTGTGTGTCCTGGAAACACCTGAGGCAGAGATCCTGCAGGAAGTCATCAGGAAGAGGTTGATCACAACCCTGACACAATCTGTGTTTGCTCTTGCGAGCCCTCTTGCTGGATGTGGAGGACATCTAAAAAAAAAAAAAAAAGGAAGTATAAGTCATCCAAAAAAAAACAGCAGGGTAATCAGGGGTTAACTGCCTGACAATAGGACAGGCAATACCTTCAAACCGCTAGAGCTCAGCTGCCTAGGTACCAGGGCATCTGAGCTCTGCATAGTCCCGCTTCTTATACCTGTGGTTTGAATTTGGCGCCCAAAGGAGTGGGACGTGGGCCTATGACGTCAGACACGCCGCGTCTGCGTTCCACGATGCGTTCCACATGCGGGAAACCGGAAGTGGCAATACCCGAGCGGTACAGCGCTTAACAGCCAAACCAATGGCCGGACGCTGAAGGGACGCAGGTGGGAGGCAAGCGGGACGAGAGTGGAGCCAAGGAAACATACATGGCTGAAACCACTCTCCGGCATTGACCTGGAAAAAACAAGGTACAAACGGCCATCTCCAAGGAGGATCCATAGGTGGGCTTCATCCTCCGATGAGGACAATAAAAAAACACAAGGAGGTTCTGGAGGAAGCAGCCTTTATAGGTCACTACTAATGATTTAATTATTTTAATCTGTACCTTTTATCTAGGTGGGCGGTCCTAGGATCGGATGAGAGCAAAGTTAACCCATTCTGTGCTGCCGTAGGACGAAATGGGAAACAGAGATATATCAGTTACTGACAGGACCGCCCGCTGGACTCCTTAACATAGAAAGATCAGAGATATAATTTAAATTACAGGTTACACTTAAAGGGGTATTCCTATCTGAAACAATGGAGGAATATCGCTAGGATATGCCCCATTGTCTGATAGGCGTGAGTCCCACCTCTGGGACCCGCACCTACGAGAATGGAGCGGGGAAGCTGGTGGCCAGAGGACCCCGGGTTTCCCCAGATACAGCCACCACCAAGCGCTCTCCCCATAGTAGTGAATGGGAGCCCACCGCTCCCATTCATTTCTACGGGGCCGACGGAAATAGCCGAGCCAGAGCTTGGCTATTTTCGGTGGCCCCATAGAAATAAATGCAGGGTGGCTGTGCATGCGCAATGCACCCTCCACAACTTTGGGGGCTCCATTCTCGGTGTAGGTGCAGGTCCCAGAAGTAGGACCTGCCCCTATCAGACAATGGGGGCATATCCTGGCGATATGCCCCCATTGTCTGAGATGGGAAAACCCTTTAATCTCTTCCTCTATAACAATCTTCTCAGTATCTTCTGTTCTATAACAGGATGCCCGACGGTCAGGCAGCTGGTTTATTGTGACTGGTTCCCATTAAAGGAGTTTTCCAGGACTTAGATATTGATGGCCTATTCCCAGGATACAGTAGGTCGCCAGTTTAAGAATGGTGGGGGTGCTAAGTATCAGGCAGATGTTTTTTTGAGCAGCTGAAAGCTATACTATATATTGGACAGAGTCAAAAGTAGAAGGTTGTCCACTATGTAGTGGCTGTACTGGGGTACTGCAGCTCAGCTCCTGTCCAAGTCAATCTTAGCTACTCCAGTGCCGGAAACTGCACAGTGGACGGAGCCTCCACCTACTTTATAGGTTCCGACAACGGCAGCTGCTAGAAATAGCTGGTTGTCAGACCCCCACTGATCTGATATTAATGACCTATCCTGAGAACAGGTCATCCATATCAAAGTATCCCAAAACCCAGTGGCGTTGCTAGGGCTGGTGTCACCCGGTGCGGTAGAAAATGGTGTCACGTCACAACCCCCCCCCCCCCCCTCTCCCGAAGCAATAATTTTTTAGCCATATATGGGGGCTATGGTGGGGCTACTGCAATAGGGGGCATCCGATAGCTCAGCAGACCCCCCTAGCAGTCAGAGCCTGGTCTCGGGAGGGGCACTTCCAGATTATTTTCTGTCCGCCGCCACAAAACAATGGTGCTTATAGAACAGACTACACAGTGTAGAGGTATACTGTATATTGTGGGGCACAGTGTAGAGGTATACCTTATATTGTGGGGCACAGTGTAGAGGTATACCTTATATTGTGGGGCACAGTGTAGCTATATACTGTATATTGTGAGGCACAGTGTAGAGGTATACTGTATATTGTGGGGCACAGTGTAGCGGTATACTGTATATTGTGGGGCACAGTGTAGAGGTATACTGTATATTGTGGGGCACAGTGTACTTAGACATGTTCTACACCATAGGACATGTTGACTAATCTCTCAATTTTAAAATCAGTTTGAGGGTTTAGTGAGACCGCAGAGTGCACCTGTATTTGTTGTTGTTTTGTTACAGTGTACAGGTATACTGTATATTGTGGGGCACAGTGTAGAGGTATACTCTATATTGTGGGGCACAGTGCAGCGGTATACTGTATATTGTGAGGCACAGTGTAGAGGTATACTGTATATTGTGGGGCACAGTGTAGCGGTATACTGTATATTGTGGGGCACAGTGTAGGCTATATGTGTGTAACATAAACATATTTCACATGAAAACTTACAATTACTTGGCTTGGCCCTTGGGGATCTCGGACACCACTTCAACACTTTGGCTGGGGGGCTATGTGGAGCTGATGATGTGTTTTATCCTAATGAGAAAGATTTCATAATAAGGATTTGGAGAAGGGGCACAGGAATAGCAGAGCAGGGAGAGGCTGGTGCTGCTACTAGGGGGTCATACCATGGGGGAGTAATAAAGCCCACCAAAATGTGACAGTGCAAAAAATACCCCCTTGTAATGCCCCCAGTTGAGCTAATGTCCCCATAGTGCCCCCATAATGTCCCAGTATAAAATACCCCTATATAGTGCCCCCAGTAAATTCCCTCATCGTGCTCCTCTCCCCCTTTCCTGCTAGTGCCCCCCATAATGTACCAGTATAAAATGCCCCAGTAGATGCCCTCAGTGTCCGGCCTCTGATAGGCTGCCGGCCTAGTGTCCCCGATAATGCCCCCCAAAAATGTGCCAGTAAGTGTCCCCATAGATGCCCCCCATCATGTGCCAGTATCAAGTGCCTCTCTCCCCCCCATGTGCCAGTATCATAGTGCCAAACCCCCCCATGTCCCAGTATCTTAGTGCCATCTCCCCCCCAAAAGAAGTGCCAGTATCAAGTGCCTCTCCACCCAATGTGCCAGTATTAGGTGCCTCTCTCCCCCCCCAAAAGTGCCAGTATCAAGTGCCTCTCTCCTTCCCACCCCCATGTGCCAATATCATAGTGCCAAACCCCCCATGTGCCAGTTTTAAGTACCAACCCCACCATGTGCCAGTATCAAGTGCCTCTCTCCTCCCCCTTCATGTTCCAGTATCATAGTGCCATCTCCCCCCCCAAAAGTTCCAGTATCAAGTGCCTCTCTCCCCTCCCCCCCCATGTGCCAGTATCAAGTGCCTCTCTCCTTCCCCCCATGTGCCAGTATCATAGTGCCAACCCCCCCATGTGGCAGTATCAGGTGCCAACCCCCCTCCCCCCATGTGCCAGTATCAGGTGCCTTTCCCCCCCCCCCCCAAAAGTGCCAGTATCAAGTGCATCTCTCCTTCCCACCCCCCATGTGCCAGTATCATAGTGCCAAACCCCCCCATGTGCCAGTATCAAGTACCAATCCCCCATGTGCCAGTATCAAGTGCCTCTCTCCCCCCCTTCATGTCCCAGTATCATAGTGCCATCTCCCCCCCCAAAAAAGTGCCAGTATCAAGTGCCTCTCTCCTCCCCCCCATGTGCCAGTATCAAGTGCCTCTCTCCTTCCCCCCATGTGCCAGTATCATAGTGCCAACCCCCCCATGTGGCAGTATCAGGTGCCAACCCCCCTCCCCCCCAAGTGCCAGTATCAGGTGCCTCTCTCCTTCCCCCCCCCATGTGCCAGTATCATAGTGCCAACCCCCCCATGTGCCAGAATCAGGTGCCAACCCCCCCATGTGCCAGTATCAGGTGCCTCTCTCCTTCCCCCCCATGTGCCAGTATCATAGTGCCAACCCCTCCCCATGTGCCAGTATTAGGTGCCAACCCCCCCATGTGACAGTATCAGGTGCCTCTCTCCTTCTCCCCCATGTGCCAGTATCAAGTGCCATGGCAGTAACAGTCAGGTATTAAAAAAAACAACACTTATACTTACCTCCATGTCAGCGATGCGATGCAGCCTGTGTCCCGCCCTGTATGTCCATATATGGAGTTAGTGCTTGTGTATTCTAATTTAGCCTGTATTTCAGAAACGTTTCTGCAGGGGTTCGAACCCACGACCTTCGGTATCAGAGACAAAGCACTTACCCACACAGCTATAAGAGCTGTGTTGCCACTGACTGAAAAAAATATGAGACTTCTACTGTTATAGCTGGCTAAGTGTACAGCTATACACATGACAGCTGCCCTACCACATCCAGTACTACTAAATCTCTATATGACAGCTGTCCCAGCACACTCAGCTCTGCTTTATCTCTATATATGATAGCTGCCCCAGCACACCCAGCTCTTCTACATCTAATACACATGACAGCTGCACCAGCACACCCAGCACTGCTACATCTAATACACATGACAGCTGCCCCAGCACACTCAGCTCTGCTCTATCTATATATCTCTAAGTATTGCTATACAGTAGATAGATATATAGAGATATAGTAGAGCTGAGTGTGCTGGGGCAGCTGTCATGTGTATAGATGTAGCAGAGCTGGGTGTGCTTGGGCAGCTGTCATGTGAATTAGATGTAGCAGAGCTGGGTGTGCTGGGGCATATTTTTTCAGTCAGTGGCAATGCCTCTCTTATGGCTGTGTGGGTAAGTGCTTTGCCTTTGATACAGAAGGTCGTGGGTTTGAATCCCAAACACATCCTCTCCTGAGGATGGCAATACAGAGATGACTATGCCTGGGATTTGTAAATGAGAAGTGTGCAAGTTGTAACACAGGCAGGGCGCTGCTTGTGTCACCCGATGCGGCCTGCACCCCCCTTGCAACACCACTGCCAAAACCCCTTTAAGGGGAACCAGTCACATTAAGATCAATAAATGAGAGTGGGAGGCTGTTTGTCATAACAGTGTTATGGTGACCACCTTCAGCCTCCAATAGGAGGATCTCACTGTGTAGAGATTTATATGGCTCCCATTGAGTTCCAGGGTCAGTGTATAAATACATAATTGTGAGTACAGATGCTTTTTATATTTTCTCTCTAGTGTTATATTAATGGGTTTTATACTATTTGAGAAGAAATCCATATAAAACATTGCCAGGAAGCAGTAACTTGTCATTGCAGCCTTCTTTCATTCAACCATTTGTTCTGACAACGATTTCTATGTGCGGCGTCCGTCTGCTGACACTGAATTCACGAAAACCTTTCACGTGAAATGAAAAGGAAATGCAAATACAATCACGTTGCGGCATTTTGAAAAGTTCTTTAAAAGGCTAGACACGTGTTTCTCTAAATCACCTCTGCTCTTACACGTGTGGTAAAGGTTACATCATAACACAATTCGATTTTTGGTTTTCGTTCTTCATCTCTAGAAAAAACACATAATTATTTTTTCACAAACCAATGTCTGGTTTAAAAAAATTCAGCACTAAAGATCATTGGTGATTTTAAGAAATTTAAAGATATTTTCCAGAACTCCTATATTGATACCCTATCGTGAGTATGGGCTGGGACACTGCTGTGAGAGCTGCGGCCTCCTCACAGTTTACCAAGCACTGCGCCGTATATTGTATAGTGGTTGTGCTTGGTATTGCAGCCCAGACCTATTCTAGGCCATGGGACCTATGAATGTGACATCACTGGCCTAGGAAGAGGCCACAGCTCTTTCATGTGCACCGCAGCCTCTTCAAACAGCTGATCGGGGGGGGGGGGTGCCAGAAGTTGGACCCGTCCCTCACCCATCAGATATTGATGACCTGTCCTGAGCCAAACATTGCAACCAAACATTATGGAAACTTCAGGAAGAAGGATTCAAACATGGGGATAATAATAGAAAACTTCATATGAGGGAAATGTAAAAAAAAAAAAAAAATACAATCCAAAGAGGAATGGGAGTTACAGTAATTATTGAAATTAAACTTTAGAGTCAAAAGTAGTTTATGGCATATCCCCCTTACCCCTTTTAGGTGGCCAAAGAGGCTGTACAGCTGTCTGCATGCATGCGTTGTGGACTAGCACAGAATCTTCAAGACCCACAATGGCGCGGCTCAATGCTGGCAGTACATACAGAACAAGAGGTTGGCATGTTTAGCCAGCATCAGGGTGGAACTGCCCCACCAGAGTACAAGAGGAATCTCCGGTGGGCCTAGGCTTTAAAGTAGTAGTAGGCCCCAAAGGTCCAGAAGAAAAATCCAATTTTGAGCTGTCTTTGGAGCCAATCATCTGCCACTAGAGTCTATTTCTTTATTGATGAGATCGAGGTTGGGCCCTAAGAATAATTTCCACTGGTGGGCCCAAGGAACCTGGCACCAAGGAGTCTGGCACCATTTCTGTATGGCTAGTTCAGTCCCTTAAATGTTTTTTATCCCACTGACAATACTTATCCTCTATATACAGGAGAGGGAATATAAGTGTCTGTTTGTTGGGGGTGGGGGGTTTCTGAGACTCCAGGTGGTCCATTGAGTGCCCCATGAGAATGGAGTGGCAGTGTACATGAGTGACTACTGCTCCATTCGTTTCTACTAGAATGTTGGAGATAGTGCGAGTGCTATACTTAGCAGTCCCGTAGATGTGAAAGGAGCAGTTGTTACTGATGTGTGCTACTGCTCCATTGTCATAGGATTTTTTTTAGGGTAAGATTTAGCTATATGAGACCTTGGTGTTTTGTTATGTTTTTTAAAATTATTTATATTTAGTTTTATATTGTTTTAGTCCCATCTAAGTCCCCAAGGTGGCTAGATGGGGGTGGCCAGATGGTGATGGCCAGTCTCTGTACTGTGTCACATGAAAGCCTTGTGATGAAAGCAGAAGGGTGAGAGTAAGAATAAGATTGAGCAAGAATGCTAATCTTTTCTCATGCTAGCCAAATTAGGATATGCAAATTTGCATATACTCCTCCTAGAAACCAAGAGTAGTTTTGCCTGGCATACAATACTCATGCATATCTTTTGGTTCCCCTAATGATAAAGAGCACCCTGAAGAGTAACCTACAAGTTCAGTTAACCAAGGAAGGCAAATTTCTTTTGAAACATTCTGGTTCTCTTGTCCTAGTAGAAAGAGAACTAGTTGCATGTCTCATTGTGTAAGCTTGGTTCTAGTTCCCTTGTCTCAATTTCAGTTGAATGTTACTTTAGAGGTCTCCCACTGGTTAATCTGAAACTAATTCCCAAATGGTAAAATGGTATTGGTCATTCTTAAAGGGCTTGTCTGCTTTTGCTATACTCAAAATCTTTCCTTAGGTGAATAGGAAGGAGCCGTTCCATTGAAGTGAATTGGGACAGTGGAGCTGTCTCTCTTCTCTCTCTTGTCAGTTCGGGAGGAATCTATTTGTGGCCAAAACTGAATTTTTTTAAAAATTGGCAAGCGTCTAGATAAGAAGGATGCCACAGGGACCATCTTGGTCATCACTGACTGTAATAATAAAGGGATTAAACCAGCATGGTCTTATTGGTGATCTTGAACTTCCACTCACAGCATAATTGTGCAGTGTAGCATAGATTGATGGTGGCCAGCGGGTAACATGTCTCTCAAAGTTTTCTTCAAACCTACTTTCTAGAAAAATGTAATTAATAATGCAAGGTGAGATGGGGACTGGCTTGGTGTGGCTACGCTACTTTTCTTCTTCTTGGCTGTCAATAAGCTGCCACACCATCACAGTCTATTCCAGCTGGTGGTCAAGCAGCACATCCCTAGCAACCAGCCTATCTCAGATCTCCAGCTAAGGCCCAAAGTGCCATTGAAATACAAGCGATGATCGTCAAGGAACCATGGGCGTACCGTACTGTACCTGAATGGAAAGTAGCACAACTTATTACATACAAGTGGAATTCGAAGTCACAAAAAGTACAAAAAAATGTATTGGTAATCCGCCCATATAAACACACTTTATTTAAAATGATAATGGCCGCCATTAGGAAGCTGAATTACATTTCTCAGACTTAGAGTTAATATTCATTTTATATTAGATATTAAACCTGCAGCCAAAAAAATTGTGATGATAAAACCTCCACACTTTAATTGCTCGACAACCAGTGAATTCTAATTAGTCATAAAAGTTCTACATTTATGTCTTGATTGCTGCTGAGCCGTCGCCGGAGTAATTGTATCCCCCCACCCCGTCCCCGAGCTAAATATTCCGCTATTGATCTGCAAATGGCTTCCAACTAGAGGTGTGAATGTGTTGCAGCAATTTGTTTTCTCCATCTTGATATAAAATAATTGCCCCTCTACGGTTTACTATAAGTGGAGCAATTATTATCGTTGGTATTAGGTTTATTGGGGGAAATCATTCCTTGGTAATGAAAATCTCAAAAAATAAGTTAAAATCAATGCTGGCAGAATTATACAAAAGCGGAATGTTTTGTGACTGTGCCATTTGGATTTCTTCATTATTTCTCTTAAAATATATGTTTTATCACACAAAATAAGAATAGTGATAAAAATGTGATAATTATTTAATTGCTATTATCTATATTAATCTAGTCTTCAGTACAGGGCTGCCAATCGTCCGGAAATTCCTACAGAGTCCGTAAAAATAGGCATTTTTTTTCCTGTGTTCATGAAAAAAATTGATGAGTCAGTGATTTTTCTGAGGTGGTGGTACTTGAGCAGATTATTTTTGGGTAATTATTATTATTTCACAGTTTCAAGTTAATACTGATAATGAGTTATCATTCTGTTAAACTATGGACCTATGCAACTTATAATCTTTATTATTCATTATGGTTTTGAAATTTGGTCATAAAAAATTATGTCTGTCCGTGATATATAAATAACTTGCCCAGAAAAACAAAAAATTCTGGTTGGCAATACTGGTTCTATACTGTGTCAGTATCAAAAACTGGAAACTTTTCCTGGCAATTCTCCCACAAAGGTCTGCTGGAAGAGGCCACTAGGGGGAGCTCACTTTATATGTATTTCTACTGCGCCGACTGACTTGAAGTAATATCACATATTCAAAGGACACACACAGGACCTTTGCTGTCACACCTTAGTGGAGAATAGGGATCCCATTCCTTGTCCTGGATGCGATGGCCACCTAACCATGTAGAATGGGGGTCAAGGAGCCATTTTTCTTGACGTAGATGTGGGCTCGACATAGATATGGGTTAATACGCATAAATGTATGAAACTAGAGAAGCACTCCCAGAAGCATATTTTTTTTTGCCCACCCGATTTGCAAGTTAGCTGATATAGTGTACATAATTTAGAGATGAGCAAACTTCTTGAAACAGCCTTGACGCTGGTGGACGGGTACAAAATGTATTTGCCAGGAATCTCACATTTATACGTGGCATTAGTGTTAGTACATTTTCTATAGTGAGTATGGCACTATTGTATTTACGTTATTATTTTGTGTTTGCAGAGTGCTATTGCATTGTGTTTGTTTCTGCTTTTGCACTTTCAGCCATGGTGACGTGCACGTACGCACTGAGATGTGCTGACTACCCCCATTTTTTTCTATGAAACTGGAATACCGCTTTAAAGAAGCACTCCCAGAAACGATTTGTTTTGCCCATCCCATTTGTAAGTTAGCTGATATCTTGTATATCTTTTAGAGATGAAAGAACTTCTTGAAATTTGTTTTTACACTTTAATGCAATGACAGCAGTAGCAAATAATGTCTGAATGACACTGACATATATGTACGTGGACAAAATTGTTGGTACTAGAGATAAGCGAATAATTGAAAAGTTAGATTCGGCTGATACGCAGAATTTTACCAAAAGATTTGTTACGTGACTAATTACTTCATCACAAAGAGCATTTTTTTTGTAAGTAGCGGGTGCAATGACAGGGAGCTGCTATATCGATGCCATGTCGTTGTACCCCTCAGATGCCGGTTTCATA
Organism: Bufo gargarizans; assembly: GCF_014858855.1. Lineage (NCBI taxonomy): Eukaryota > Metazoa > Chordata > Amphibia > Anura > Bufonidae > Bufo > Bufo gargarizans. Next base: position 594,424,773 of record NC_058082.1, on the reverse strand, counting down.
CATGATCGCGCATCTGAGTGTAAAAACAGTGTATAATTAACAATAAAAAAAAATTGCATCAAACTTACCGCCTCCATTTGCTCGTGACGGGCTGGCCACCGCCATCTTGCTTGAACATCTGGAGAGAAATCTCACGCGGCTCGAGATTACGTAACCACGCACGGGATTTCGGCCAATCAAGATGGAGGCTGGCGGCCCGTCGCGAGCAAATGGAGGCGGTAAGTTTGAATTATGTCTATTCGTTTTTTACACAATTTCAGGTTAAATCGACCCATTGGCACGAAGCACAAGGAAATTCGGCTTCTAGGCAAATCAAATTTATCCTGAAATTCGGATCGAATTCCACTTTGTGGGATTCGATTCGCTCATCTCTAGCTGGTACCCATCTGTTAGAGAGAAAAATACACAATGGTCACTAAAATAACTTGAAACTGACAAAAGTAAATAAAAAAATTACTGAAAATCAGCTAATGAAAATCGGGCATTGCTTTTGAATTGTGGTTCAGCAGAATAAATAAATAAAAAATAACTAAGGCTACATGCACATGACCGTCGGAACGCACACGGACGACATGTGTGCATGTAGCCTTATGAAACTGGCCTGGACAAAAATAATGGTAACCCTAGAAAAGATTGAAAATAATTTGACCATAGGGACATGTTAAACTAAGGTGGAGGAGCTGAAACATGCAGTCTGGAAAAGGCATACTTCAAACCTAAGACAGCTGCCGCAGTTTGCTCATGAGCAGTGGGTCATAGTACATGTGGACAGATGCAGAAGTCTCATTGATATCTATGAGTAAACGCATGGTTGACGGTGGTAATAACAAACAGCATGTTTAAAAACACATTGCTCTGTCGCATATGTTATGCTTTTTCATATTAGAAACCTTGCAAAAGTTGTCCTTTATTGGGGCAGATGGTGTTTAAACACACACATACAGTGTTATCAGAATAAAATAGTGACCAGGCATCCAAAAATTATGCATTAACCCTTTCCTGACACATGACGTACTATTACGTCATCGAAGTCAGTGACTTCCCGCATTTTGACGTAATAGTACGTCATGGTGATCAGGCGGGCACCTGAGCGGTGCGCGTCCGATCACTGCAGGGGCCCGGCAGTCACTGATAGCCTGGACCCTGCTGTATCTGCCGGCATCGCTGTAAAAGCCGATGCCGGAGAATTAACCCCTTCTATGCCACGGTCCGCGCTGACCGCGACATAGAAGGGGTTTCCTGTGGGTGAGGGAGCCCATCGGGTCCCCGCGTTGTTGTTACGGGGATCCGCTGGGTGACAAGGCAGCCCGATGCCGTGCAGAGGCTGCCCAATGCCTTGCACAGCATCGGGACCTGCCTTCTATGGGTGCCCAGGAGATCCAGCCACAGGCTCGTCTCCTAGGGAACCTGTTAGTGTATTACTCTGTGTAATACACTAACATGCAACGCATTACAACACAGATGTATTGTAACGCATTGCAGAGGGAATCAGACCCCCAAAAGTTGAAGTCCCAGAGTAGGACAGAAATAAAGTTTAAAAAAAAGAAAAAAACACCCCTTTCCCCAGATTTTATAAAAAAGAAAAAAAAAAAAAAAACATACATATTATGTATCGCCGCGTCCGTAACGACCGGCTCTATAAATATATCACATGATCCACCTCGTCCGATAAACACCATAAAAAATAAATAAAAACAAAGCCATTTTTGTTACCTTACATCACAAAAAGTGCAACACCAAGCGACCAAAAAGGCGTTGTCACGGACGGTGTACAGAAAACAAGACAAAGCAACATGCATATATGACTCACTGGATCCAAAGCTAAGGAACCAAAAGGGAGACCCCTGCACAAGACCTGAGACTTTCCCTGGCTGCTCAGCCTATGCAAAGATCCCAGAGGTGGATGGTTGCATATCCACGTACCTCGACTGTATAACCCCTGAACACCCTACAATAGTGAGGGGACACGACCACCGGCTCCCTACACCAGACACGGAGGGAGTCAGGGTCACCTGGGATCCAGCAAACAGAAAATAACAGATAAATGTTCAGCACTTAACTTTGTAGCAGACTGCAAAACAGGACCAGCATGCACACAAACTCCAGGAAGAAGTATAAGCCGCCCAGTGATGCATTATGGGGTGGAATTTAAAGGGATGCAATCAGTCCAACTACATGACAGCTGAGAGAGGCTAACGAGATGAGGAACTGAACATCACAACAAAGAAACTCAAGGAGGAGGTTCTGAAAGGCTTCTGTCAGAGCTTCTCAGCTGTCTGGTTGTGACAGGCGTATGTCCCACAAAATGGTACCAATAAAACCGTCACCTCATCCCACAAAAAATGAGGCCCTACATATGAAAATCTCAAAAAAAAATATAAAAACTATAGCTCTCAGAACATGGAGACACTAAAACATCATTTTTTTGTTTCAAATATGCCATTATTCTGTTAAAGTGAAATAAATAAAAAAAGTATACAGATTAGGTATCGCCGCGTCCGTAACAACCAGCTATACAAAATTATCACATGATCTAACCCCTCAAGTGAATACCGTAAAAAAAAAAAGTGTCAGAAAATAAACATTTTTGTCACTTTACATCACATCATTAAAAATCATATGTACCCCAATATAGTACCAATAAAACTGGCACGTTATCCCTTGGTTTCCAAAGTGGGGTCACTTTTTGGGAGTTTCTACTGTAGGGGTGCATCAGGGGGCTTCAAATGGGACATGGCATCTAAAAACCAGTCCAACAAAATCTGCCTTCCAAAAACCATATGGCGCTCCTTTTCTTCTGCACCCTGCCGTGTGCCCTTAAATCAGTTTACGACCACGTGTGGGGCGTTTCTGTAATAAATATTGAGTTTTGTTTGGCTGTTAACCCTCGCTGTGTTAAAGAAAAAATTGATTAAAATGGAAAATCTGCCCAAAAAGTGAAATTTAGAAATTTCATCTCCATTTTCCTTTAAAAGAGGGTTAACAAAGTTTGTAAAATCAGTTTTGAGTAACTTAAGGTGTGTAGTTTCTACAATGGGGTCATTTATGGGGGGGTTTCCACTATGTAAGCCCCACAAAGTGACTTCAGAACTGACCTGGTCCTTAAAAAGTGGGTTTTAATTTTTTTTTTTTTAACAATTGCTTCTAAAATGCTAAGCCTTCTAAGTTCTAATGTCCTAAAAAAATGGCATTTACAAAATGATGCCAACATAAAGTAGACATATGAGGAATGTTAAGTAATAAATATTTTATGAGGTATCACTTTCTGTTTTGAAAGCAGAGAAATTGAAATGTAAAAAATTGTGAATGTTTCCAAATTTTGGGTAAATTTGGGATTTTTTCATAAATAAAGGTGAAATATATTGACTCAAATTTATGACTTTAATGAAGTACAATGTGTCACGAGAAAACAAACAATCTCAGAATGGCTTGGATAAATAAAAGTGTTCCAAAGTTATTACCACATAAAGTGACATGTCAGATTTTCAAAAAATGGCCTGGGCAGAAGGGCGAAAACTGGCCCGGGGTAGAAGGGGTTAATGGGGTCAGATGCCTGTCTATATATATATATATATATATATATATATATATATATATATATATATATGCATACACGTTTTAATTGTCAGAAGAAACATTCCGAAGTTGAACAATCCTGGAAAAAAAAACTAACTTTCATTTGAGAACAGCAGCTGTACAGTGTGGATGTGGAAAGGGTAAGGCAGCGCCAGGTGTAGGGGTAATAGTGGCAGCAATAATAGCGCCAGCAGTAGCAGCACAGCATGACAGAGCAGTAAGTAGCTGTGTTCTATTTTCCCAAAGGTGATGCAGCCTCATGTGCTACAGTAGGCTGTGCTTTTTTGTGCCAGCCTTGTGGAGAAAAACTGCCATATGGGAGATAGTCACACCGAGCTAGTGACAGCTGAGCAGGGTGTAAGTCTGTACGTTTTGAGCCTGTGTCTACAGTATCAGTGGCATCATCAATTTCCGACCTGACCAAAATAGAAGACCTGAATCTGCCAGTTCTTCTGGTGGTTTTGGACGTATAAAAAATGAATAATAAAATGACAGTGGCTCACCAGTTAGATACTGTGGACAGAGGTGGCGTGTCACCGGTACACCCAGAACCGTATGGGGATGAATATAGGGAAAGATATACATGTGACAGGCACACTCTCATCTGGAGTTATGTGGAACACAGGAATACATGTATTTTATAAAATCTACCGTATATGCCGGCGTATAAGACGACCCCCAACTTTTACACTGAAAATATAGAGTTTGGGATATACTTGCCGTATAAGACTACCCCTTTTTCAACACACAGCAGTACATTACTGAATCCCACCACCATCCCTAGATACCACTGCCATCCCTGCATCCCACCACCATCCCTGCATCCCACCACCATCCCTAGATACCACTGCCATCCCTGCATCCCACCACCATCCCTGCATCCCACCACCATCCCTAGATACCACTGCCATCCCTGCATCCCACCACCATCCCTGCATCCCACCACCATCCCTAGATACCACTGCCATCCCTGCATCCCACCACCATCCCTGCATCCCACCACCATCCCTAGATACCACTGCCATCCCTGCATCCCACCACCATCCCTGCATCCCACCACCATCCCTAGATACCACTGCCATCCCTGCATCCCACCACCATCCCTGCATCCCACCACCATCCCTAGATACCACTGCCATCCCTGCATCCCACCACCATCCCTAGGTACCACCGCCATCCCTTGGTATCACCACCATCCCTGCATCCCACCACCTTCCTTGTCCTCCCTCCCTGCCTCCCAGACCCTAAACATGTGCCACCTATACCCTGAACATGTTTTTGTTATGTTATTCTTCATATTCACATTCCCATATGCACATCTGCGCCGCACTTAGATACACCGCACGGAGATCTTGCACATGCGCAGGAGCGAGATGCGAGCGGCCGTGAGGATCCCGTGTATCCACGCTCACCACATGAAATCTCGCACATGCGTAGGAGCGAGATGCGAGCGGCCGGGAGGATGGCGGTACAAGGAGCATACAAGGTACAGAGCAGGGGGGAGGCATACAAGGTACAGAGCAGGGGGCGGTATACAAGGTACAGCGCAGGGGGGGCATATGCTGTGGGTTACATCGCAGCTCTCAGCTGCTGGGGATACAAGGCAATAGCCCGGGCTCTCTCTGTTGATAATTCGGGCGTCCCGGCACTGCAGCGCCCGCCATACCCGGCGTATAAGACGACCCCCGACTTTTGCGAAGATTTTCATGTGTTAAAAAGTAGTCTTATACACAGGAATATACAGTAATTTATTAAAAATGTATATCTAAAAACACTTGTAGGTAACTGGTACTTTATACCTTTCACCATATACAATACACTCTATAGTATGAAATCTAAAATATAAATTAAATAACCTATTTAAATGGGATAGTCCAAAATGATAATCCAATATGATCCAATATGTCCCAAATCAATCGCATATGTCCTATGTCACCAGGAGCCTAACCAGGCTATTGTTCACTCAGTGCTCCTTTAGCTTTAAGTGGTTGTAACAATCAGCAAGTCGCGTGATTTATATGCTGAATACATACGCTGAATGGAAAAAGGTGCTGAGTACATAAGTATGCTGAGCGTATATATGTGCTGGACACAAGCTGGATACATAAAAGTCAATGGTTCAATGCTTTGCCACTCCACATATCAGACTATAATTTTCCCATACTTATATTATCAGGATGAATACATCAATGCGCTGGATGCAAGAAGGTGCTGAGTACATAAGTATGCTGAGTGTATAGACGTGCTGGACACAGGCTGGATACACGGAAGTCAATGGTTCAATGTTTTGCCGCTCCACATATCAGGTTATGACGTTCCCATACTTGTATTATTATAATACGCAATCAATCATGCGGTGCTGAATGCATCAATCAGTATGCTGGGTACATCGAATCAGACTGTATCACAACTGGGGGTTCGGTACTTTACCACTCCACGAAGCTGCAGTCGTCCGCGTTGTATGTTGCTCCTCTGATCTGTAAGGACCTACGCGGCGTCCCACGTGGTCAACACACCTCAACGTGGCGTCCCACGTGACAGAGACGGAGGGGTTCGTCACAAGTGAGAAGAGTCATCACCGGTCCCAAATTCCGGGCTGGGTGTATTTAATCAATTAATGTTCTTTTAAGTCAAGCAATAAGTTTTAGCAATAAATTTCAAATGGTCATGGCTCACATGTGCCTCACTGTTCTTAGGCTAGGTCTACACGACGACATTTGTCGCGCGACAAATAGGGCGCTACAGTTGTTGCGCGACATCTTGTTGCACCAATGTCGCGCGACAATTTTTATAATGGCAGTCTATGGTGTCGCACTGCAACATGCGACATGTTGCGACTGCGATGCGACAGTCGCCGAAAAATCCATCTTGAATGTTGCAGTGCGACACCATAGACTGCCATTATAAAAATTGTCGCGCGACATTGGTGCAACAAAATGTCGCGCGACAAATGTCGTCGTGTAGACCTAGCCTTATACCACGGACACCACCATTCTGCTCTGATGTCTCCTCCTCCTCAGCATCCCAATCCAACTCCATGGTCCTGTCAAACACACAGTCATCATCATCATAATTAGGCTTGAGCAAATCGAGCTTTGGATCATAGATCCAAAGCTGATTTGTTAAAATACTTTGTTTGTAATGCTGTTTACTGCATTAAAATGTATGGGCTCCGTGTAGCAAAACTTCACCTTGGCCGAAGTTGCGCGAGACTTGACGTTGGTATTCCTATTGCGTATTTAAAAACATTTGAAGTCGGCTTTGGTACCAAGGTAACCCCAGTACTTAGGCCGACTTTGGATTCCTATTTTAAAATGTTCTTAAATACGCACATAGGAAGTGTGACTGAGAGGGGGGGGGGGCCATCCAGTCCACAATCTCACCCTCTTTGTCCGCAATAATAATGTTATGCCTTTGGGAAGCTTGGGAAATCTGTGGCCTACTACTACTAATACTACTGCTGCTGGCCGTACAGATAGTGAAGCTATTTCTGTTTTTACTACTACACACATTTTGACTTTTGGAGGATGAATATGTCTGTCGTTTTCCACTCTTCCATTTACCAGATATTTTATTATGTGTCCTAGACATGAAAAGACATGGATTTAGTGCACAGATTATTAAACAGTACTAGCAAATTTGCAAGTGTTTTCCGCAATTTAAAGACAGAGGCACTGTTAAATGTCCCTCCCCTTCTACAAACACACTGGACACTGGTATTGACAATTTATAATGGCAATAATGCAGTTTGTGCACTATAATTTGTTTGTTATAACACTGAATGATATCTTGTTGTAAATAACAACATGTTCAATAACACAGGTTTAATACGCAGGAAATTAAATCACACAATCGGCAGAGGCAAGAAATCAGTGAAGTAATTATAAGTGCTATAATTTTTGTATACTATTTGCAGAGCAGGGTAACTCTTTTTAATTGTTCTGGAATATCCCGTCAAATAGGGAGGACAAAAATTATGTTTATGGCAGGGGAATACATTTATGGCATATTTACATCCTATGGAACCCACATCAGTGTAGTAAACACAGGTACCTTCACCGCACATACCTGATTGTGATTGGCTGAGCAACAATCCCGGCCGTTTTCTGCTGAGTCAAGACAGAAGCAAAAAGTAAAAGTGCCCTTTTTAAAAATACAATTTGCTGCCCAGGGGAAGTGTTTTTTGTTGCGCTTGAATACCCCTTTAACAAACTTGCATATTGAGTTATTGATGTATTTTCAGCCATCATAACTTTTAGTAGTTAGATCACATGACCCTTGATGAGATTCACTGGATCCCACAGTATGGACAGAAAGTCAGTCAGTTTCTCTATTCAATTATATGGGACTGACATTGAGTCTCTCATAAGAACGCATAGAGAAACTGACTTTCAGTCCACAGAGCAGGTGCTGTGAGATGCATCGAGTCTCATTGGCAATACATGTTCTTCTGCGGTGGTTGAGCAGAGCACTCATTTCCACTGCGCTAAATCACTGCTGCACAGTTCTCTCTATTTCCAGACATGAACTGATCTATGAGATAAGCACAGAAAAAGAGGTGGAAGCTGGGTGAGATAAATTTCAGTTTCCTGTTACAGCATCATTAACCCCTTTACTACCCTAGAGCACTGGGGACTTTATTATTCACCCCTTCACTGCTCTAGACCACAAGAGATTTTACCATTAAACCATTTACTACCCCAGACATTAAGAGATGTTACAGTGAACCCGTTCACTGCCCTAGACCACCAGGGGTTTTACCACTTGCCTTAGACCTTGCCTTAGACAACCAGGAACTTCACCATTAACTGCTTCCCTGCCCTTGACCATCATGGACTGCACCTTTAACTTCCTCACTTTCCTGGAACCCCTTCACTACACTAGACCAACAGGCAGATTACCATTAACACCTTACCTGCCCTTGACCACCAGGGATTTCATCATTAACCCTTTTACTGCTCTAGACCACCAGGGACATTACCATTAACCCTCTGGACCACTAGGGAATTTACCATTGATCTATTCACTGCACTAGATCACCATGGGCCTATTTTCTATTATTAAGGCGTGATAGGTTATTTGTGAATCATTTGACCCTAGTGCCAAGTGTCTTTCTCCAAAGTCACCTCCGAGGCTGGGCGCACCTGGTACAGTGATGGGCCAGTGTGAGCGTGCTATTGTAGTACTATGCATGCAGTCACAATAAGACAGAGGCCTTTACCATAAAAGACCATGTTCTGACCCGCGGTAATCAGTTTGGCTTGGCCAGAGGGAGACTTTATAATTTGCATACTGAGAGCGTAAACAGTGAAATCATTATCGTAAAAATTAGAATGTGTAAACATACTTTGCATAATGAAATTAATGTCACCATTGGGAAACTAGATTATACGGTTCCATTTTAGAACAGATATTCAACCCAAGGCCAATAATTTGCTGTGTAGGCCTCTGCATTAATTCCGTAGACTTGCATCACATTATAATCATATATAAAATGCTGGAGATGTTTGAAAACAGCCCCATTACTAGAAAGCATTATAAAGCCAGGCTCCGATACCTCTACAGCAGAGAGGCGCGTTCTTAAAGAATTTTCAGGAAATTCAAGGGAAGAAGGTTACTATATGGATAGTGAAAACCTTTTTGAAAAAAAGTTACAAAAGTATAATTGCAAGGATATTTTGATAGGGGGTCAGACATTTGAGTCGGTGTTGGACTGGCCCAACAGAGTGTCATCAGTTAGGCCCAAGACCTGATACAATAATGGTGGCTAAAAGTCCAGTAGAAGACAACCCCATTTAGTGATGACTTTGGATCCAATCAATAGGTTCTATTTCTTATGGGATGACTGACAACCTGTTAGATCTTCTTGATGAAGTGCCCTGTGTGTACAATGATAACTACAAAGATTACAATTACAGGCATGCTTGCCAATTCTCCTGGAATGTCTGGGAGACCTCCTGGACAAGCAGAAGAGTTGATAAATGAACTGGGAGCTTGAATGCCTCCTGGGATCTCTCGGGGAGTTGCCCTGATTCTGTGTGGATTTATGTCATCAGATGCAGTCCTGGCACTCTAATGTACACTGAGGGAATGGGGAAGCAGTAGTAAAAGGGACCGAGCATACAGGAAAAGGAGCATGATTGATGGATTGTGTCAGTAAAGTGGGTGGGGTATTCTTAAAAAAAGCTTATCATGTGAAATGGACATGGTTGCAAGATGGGTGCATGGGCTGCAACATCCTCCAAAGGTGGCCTTAAAAGTTGGCAAGTATAAAAAGATATGCATGTGTCAACATGCAGTTCAACATTTAACAAGTCTTTACTGAAGAACCATTTTTTCCACAATCATCCACATGAAATGGAGATACAGTTCATAAAGAGTTGCATCCATTCCTGGTGCTGACTTATGAGGTTGATTCCAGGAGCTCCCGAAAGCACTTTAATGTTACTCTTAATCAGTGATGAGCGGCACGGTCAATATTCGAATTCGTGATATTTAGCGAATATTTGGGTGAATATTCGTCATATATTCGCGAATTCGTGATCTCCAGTCATTATTTTCTTGATTACAAAAATCAGCAATCGGAAAATTGGCGATAAAAATTCACGATACGATAATTTGCGATCAACACTACTCCTAAAGTCAAAGATATTGCAGCCTTCTCATTGGCCCACACGCAAGCAGCAGTGAGGGATCATGGGTACTGATGAAAAAAAAAATATCTAGAAAATTTGAGATTACGAAAATATAGCACTATAATCTAGATATTCGCGAATTCTTAAAGTGCCAATATTCGTGATCAAAATTTGCGATTAGAATATTTGCGATCAACACTTCTGTTTATGTTCTGATTTTACCCAGGGGTGCAATTCAAGGTATATGTGTACAATACCCATTGCTGAGTGTAGACTTTAAGACAGAAACACACTTTTATGACTTTGTGCCAGAGGCTGTTTAATCCCAACCAAGGTCTCTGAAGTCCAGGAGCCACAAACATGCGTTTCCTCCACAAACCATCTTCTCTTGGCTGCTCACCCTTCTTATGAGTGCTGACCTTCACTCACTTTGGGCGATGATGCCTGTTTTTATTTTAGCAACTACACTGACGTGCAAAAGGGTAACAATGTTTTGAACTTTTGACTTTCAGGGTCCATATTTCACCATTCACAACAGCTTTGAATTTGAGACTACTGTCATTTTATAGACAATCATCTTGGCTATCTTATACATAAATTGGACTTGCAGCTATTTAGCATGATTAGGCTACTTTCACACTAGCGGCACGGACCTCCAGCAGGCTGTTCCGTTGGGTGAACAGCCTGTCGGATCCGTCCTGCCGCTAGTGAACGTGTGCCCCCGGGCTGCCGCTTCACCTGATGGAACAGCCTGCCGGAGGTCTGTTCCGCTAGTGTGAAAGAAGCCTTAGTTATGCAGATTCTTGTCATGTAACTGCATTGTTACCGTTTTGCTCCTGGTGGTGGAACAATCGTTTTCTTCTTCTATACTACAAATTATAACCTGCTCTCACATTCCCTAATAGCTCAGTGTGTTATTAGGTTGATTCCCAAGCAAAAGGTCACTGGTTAAAATCCAGGAGCAGCCATGAAGAAGATCTCCCAAGAAAATAGAAGCAGCATCATCCAGCTCACTGATAGCAGTATCTCGGTCAAGAAAATTGCCAAACTGCATCATGTGAGTGCAATGACAGTTGGAAGAAAACCAAATGAAGTCCGACCATCCATTCCAAAGGCAAGAGGTGGACATCCAGGCAAAATATCAGAGTCAACAAGTCAGCTCATCACAAGGTCTATCAGTTCTGGTCTGACAAACGCAGCAGTGGAGGTAGGTCGTATGCTTCGTAACAGTCAGATCACAGACGTCCACGTAAGCACCTTGCAACGAGCATTACACAAGTCTGTAATGGTGGCCTAAAAAAAGGCAAAGAAGCCTCAACTTCAATATCGTCATAAGAAGCGTCGGCTCGAGCATTGAATGGTGAGATCTCTGGATCCATGTGATCATGTGACCTTGTTAGAAAGAGATTGTCATGTTCTATATGATGTCTGATTTTTACATCAATCATGGGATAACCCCTTAAAGTGCCATACTAGGCTGTTTCGTTAAAGGGTTAAAAATGCCAGCTTACAATTATCAGGCAAAACGGATTGTCTTCATGAAACCACCACTTTAAGTGACTACTTGTGGCCCAGTGCATTCTCAGGCCCTTGCTATTAAAGACATACCTGTACCAGTAACAGCAGGCTCCGAAAAATTGGAAGAAGATGGTTAATAAATCAATCTTTGAACATTTGTAGGAACATTAATGGATTCCCTCACAGGCCTCCGTCCTGCACCATCACATCTGCTTTGTTTACCTCTGATTGAAATTTGGAGTGATATAAATCCTATTATAGCATTCCATTACACAGTAGTGGTCACCATTAACCCGTCCGTTCAGCATTAATCTCCGGCTAACGACAGGAATACATTGCTCCAAGGCTGTCATATCATAATATACTTCAGTTATAGGAAGCCTGGGTGCGGGGGCTCCATTGCCATCCCTAATGTCTTCTATAGTAGTTGTTACTTGTCAGCCCCCCCAGAGTGAGACCCTCGTAATGATCAGCGAGCAAGAAGAAGCAGCATGTAGCTGTCATGGGCCTTTCAGGCTATAATATATCAGCCATAGCTATTTTTCCACAGGGATAATGTGTATTGAACTCTGCTACGCTTAATAGATCCCAGGTGCCTATGATTTACTGCACCACATATCCAGTGCTATACTATAAAGATAAAAACGAAAAAAAAAAAGCATTTTTTACCGCCCCCTTCTCCCAAATCGGCTTTCCTAGAGGAAATCTGCATAGTGGTTCAGTGATGCACACACCGGTCCCGTGTCCTGGCAGAATTAGGCAGTTTTGCCATTTAGGGGTATGTTCTCACACTGCTTTTTTGACACATTTCTGCAGTTTTTTGTTTTTTGCCCTTTTCCTTGTTTTTAGTAAACATTGCAGGAACATGTTTTTTCAAAATGTGGTTAAAAATGCAGGGGATTTTCTATAAAAATGCCACATGTGTGACAATCTCTTTGTGACTTGTTATGGCGGCCTGATTGGTTGTCACACAACTCTACCAAAATGAATTATTTTTTAAAGGAACATTCTTGGCAAAATTGAAAAATTTATAGACCGTGCTACGTCTAGTGCCAGGTCTAAAGGAACAGAAGTGAATCTGTGTCATGCCCAGCCCCTTCAGATCCTGGACCCTAGCCATAACACAGTGTAACAGTTCTGGCTGGAGTGTTCCTTAACCTGTTAAGGACACATGGCGTTGTTAAAGATGTGTGAATTTTATTCTATATTTTGTATCTCTAGGACTGTAATGAGTTAACTTTTTCTTCTTCAAGTGCCTCCCACCCCCCTCTTTGTTTCAAGACTGGAGAAGAGAGGGGGGGGGGCATAGAGTGTGGTTGAATGCATAAGCCAATCATATGGCTTGATGATATGTATTCACTGCCTATAGAGAAGCACCTCCTTGAAGTGTCACACATGACGTATGCAGTATTATTGTTAGGATAAACGCCATTACAAAATGGCGACGATAACCAGGTGTTTACATTAGTTCACATTCCAAAGTAGTGCCCAGTGCGCAGAAGCCAGGGTGTTATCTCCTCTCTCTTATCTCTTCTTCCTTTTGAGCCAATGAAATAATGCCTGGGCCTCAGAAAGTACTGCCCTTTTCTGAAGATACATATACCACTTACTTTCTGTAATAAATTAGAGATTGCTTTGACCAACTTCTGTGTCAGTGTCCAGTCTCTCAACCACGCGTGGATATTAACTTATTGGGGGTACATTGATTTGGAGCACCAGAGTGCATCTCAAATGCTCTAATTTAGGGCTACTTTAACAACGTACCAATACGGCATGATGTCCTGGTACTTAAGGACACATGACGTACCGGTACGTCATGTGTATTTCCGATCACCGCCGCCGCACTCATATCGGGTGTGACAGTAAATTGCACGGCACAGACGCAGTGACGGTGGATTCAAACAAAGGGGAGGGAGCCAGCGTTTTTTTAACCATATCCCCATTCGAATAATCAATTCAATTCACCTTTCCGGGACCCTTGGTGTTGTACGTGGCTGGGTGGAGGAAGAAACCTTCAATGACATCAACGGGACATGGCTAGCTTGGTATCCAACCTTGTGCAAATGGGAAGTTTGCGGTTGGGCAAATGGAATGTTTGCGGTGGTTTGCGGTGCATTAAAAGGGGAGTTTGGTCTGTCAATGTCTGAAGCGGGCGTAACCCTTACACTACTTGATCGATACAACATCATACCTGATCGTATACACACACTGGATGTTTTAAACCACGTTGTTCAAAAAATAATTGGATTGTTAGGTGATTTATGCCCTTTATGGATTAAAATCCAACTCTGCGTCAACTATGTAATTTTCCATGGGAGTTTTGCCATGGATCCCCCTCCGGCATGCCACAGTCCAGGTGTTAGTCCCCTTGAAACAACTTTTCCATCACTATTGTGGCCAGAAAGAGTCCCTGTGGGTTTTAAAATTCGCCTGCCCATTGAAGTCAATTGCGGTTCGCCCGGTTCGCCCGAACGGAAAATTTTATGTTCGCGACATCTCTACTGGCCTACTGTAAAATTGTTATCCACTGACCGTCTAATATATCTCCAGCCACATAATCACTTGTTCTTTTCTGTCAGGTGAATGCCTCATTTTTGGGGCCTGTACTCCACTGGCCTACAGTAAAATTGTTATTCAGTGACCGTCTAATGTACCTCCAGCCACATAATCACTTGTTCTTTTCTGTCAGGTGAATGCCTAATTTTTGGGGCCTGTACTCCACTGGCCTACAGTAATATTGTTATTCAGTGACCACCTAATGTACCTCCAGCCACATAATTCCTTGTTCTTTTCTGTCAGGTAAATGCCTAATTTTTGGGGCCTGTACTGGCCTACAGTAAAATTGTTATCCACTGACCGCCTAATATACCTCGAGCCACTAATCAGCTATTTTTCCACAGGGATAATGTGTATTGAACTCTGCTATGCTTAATAGATCCCAGGTGCCTATGATTTACTGCACCACATATCCAGTGCTATACTATAAAGATAAAAGTAAAAACGAAAAAAAAAAAAAGGCACGGTCTAGTGTGAATCTACAATTTTCATAGTCATGAAAATAAAGAAAACGCTTTGAATGAGAAGGTGTGTCCAAACTTTTGGTCTGTACTGTATATCATATTCATTAGCACTGTATTTACAGTATAAAGCTCTGTGCAAAGGGTTAATGAATACTGAGAGACTTTTGGGACTTTGAATAAGAAGCTGGTAATTTTCCACAGCTACCATAGGGTTTAAAGAAGAGCATGTTTTGAAGGAAAACAACAGATGTTGTGTTCCACCATAACCAGACAGTCCGGCCTTTTAAATGTTTGGTTTTAGCTCTGTTGTTATGTCTGGAAACTTGTTTTTGTCTGGAATAACTGCTGTGTCATTGCCATTGAGTATCACTGAAGCTCTAATGTAAGTCTTTGACAGACTGGAGTGGTAACTTTGTAATTGCTTGTGCTGAGTTTCTCCAATCCACCCCTCCCACTTGAAGGTTCCAGTCTAGCTAGAAATGGTATATAAGGAGAGCAGTCAGAGCCCATACTGTTCTGCAGTTAGGGACCAGTGCTTGGAGGGGGAGACTCTATTAGTCTGCATGAGTGACCAGAAGATGACACTGAGATGGGGACACTGCACCACAGAGCATGGGCCAGCATCCCTGTTACTAAGGAGCCACCCAGACTACTGAGCTACAGACCTTGGGCCTCCAGCCTTTGACCAGGGTACCAGCCCTCTGAGGGAGAGAGAAGGACAGCTAGCTCTGGCCTTTCCTCAGCATCAAACCCTTCTTCTGCCAGGGAGGAGACTGGAGAAGCCATCCCTATGCCTTGCCTGTATTGTTTTACCCTTCAATTCCTACAGTAAAGAAGCACATTGGTTAACTGCAGACCCTGACTCTCTGGACTTATTTCCAATTGGGGTGCAACACGCCTTACCATCCCTTCATGGGGCATTTTAGGTCCAAAAGCTACTTGATGTTTATCCTTGAAAGGGTTTTTCCCTGAGTACAATAGGGAATAGTTATCAATATGTGATCGTCAAGGTCACGACCCCTGCGATCACTGTTTGAGTGGGCGCTGCTGTGGCCAATTTGCAGCATACCAAGCACAGCGCTGTACTTTGTATAGTGGCTGTGCTTGGTATTGCATCCTGGGCCCATTCACTTGAATGATTGTGAGCTGCATCTAGGCCTAGGAAGAGGTCACCGGAGCACGGCAGCCTCTTCAAACAGCTGATTGGTGACAGTGCCAGGAGTTGCACCCCCACTAATCAGATATTGATAACCTGGCTTTTCCTTATGACCTGTTCTATATTCACCAGCTCATTTTTTTCTCTCCGGAATGTGAAAGAGAAAAAAAAAATAATATATTTACCATTTCGCCCTATTCTACTAAAAGATTTACTGCCGTCCCTGCTCCCGCGGGAACTAGAAGGGCATTAAATGAACCATTTATTAAGAAAATGAGAAAACATAACAGGAAAATATATGAAGGTGCCAACTGGTAGTTTTCAGAAGACATATAATGAAACCTTAGGATTTGGGTTTAAATAAGATGATGAATATTACTGCGCAGGAATCCTGGCCCGGAGCTCATTAGGGATGAGTGAATGCGCCGTCTGGAACATGGTGAGCCTCCTGTTTACACAGCGTTAATGAAGGTGGCGCAGACGGGTCCCAACGTATCATATTCCGGATGCGGCATCCATGATCCAGCTCTAGATGTAAATGCATAGCTTAAAATCTAAAATATACAATAAGAGCATGTAGAAAAATTGCCAAGTGCATCAAATTTTAGGAAGTGATTCCCTTCTTTCCACCCTCACCCCCCACTATGATGACTTTATTAACTCTTCATATACTGAATCCCACATCTTTACGTAGCAAGGTGTTTGGGTTAGTGATAAGTATTAGACAGCCGTATGTTGCTTTCCGCAATTTTGCAGATTAGATGTGGACCTATTCTCTTCTATGGGGCCCTTATCTTCCGTTCCATGGCTCCGCAAAACAAATAAAACATGTCCTATACTTGTCAGTGAAAATCAGAACGTGGCCCCATTGAAGTCTACAGGTCCTTAAAAAAACAGATCCGCATTTTTGCGGACAGGATAAAAGCTCTTTAGTGAAATATGCTTGGGAGTCCTTATCCATTAATGCTTGTTATCTCTGGTGGTCAAGGTTAATGACGTTTTTAATGATATCCATTATTAAGGGGTTGTACCACGAAACATATTCTCCAGCACCTGGATCTGACTACTTTTGTAATTGTATGTGATTAAAAATATATTATCCCTACTGAGTTATTCACTAAAATCTATCTGTAGAGCGCCACCTGCTGTTTGCTCTTTTTCTAATTTCTCTGTCCTGCTCGCTGAGACGGAAGCACATGCTCAGTTCTATCCTTCAGCTGCCACCAGCTGCAGCAGACAGGACATGTCCCCTGAGTAAGGCAATTCAAGGTGAGACATTTATGTCATATAAATAGGATACAGATGTGTTTTGATCATATCAGAGTGAGGGCTAAGGGCACTTTCACACTTGCGTTTTTCTTTTCCGGCATAGAGTTCCGTCACAGGGGCTCTATACCGGAAAAGAACTGATCAGTTTTATCCCCATGCATTCTGAATGGAGAGCAATCCGTTCAGTTTGCATCAGGATGTCTTCAGTTCAGTCGTTTTGACTGATCAGGCAAAAGAGAAAACCGCAGCATGCTACGGTTTTATCTCCGGCGAAAAAAACTGAAGACTTGCCTGAACGCCGGATCCGGCATTTTTTCCCATAGGGATGTATTAGTGCCGGATCCGTCCTTCTGGTCTGCGCATGCGCAGACCTTTAAAAATGAAAAAAATAATAATAATCGGATGACACCGGAAAAACGGATCCGGTATTGCAATGCATTTTTCTGACTGATCAGGCATTTTTAAGACTGATCAGGATCCTGATCAGTCTTACTAATGCCATCAGTTAGCATACATTTTGCCTGATCCGGCAGGCAGTTCCGGCGACGGAACTGCTTGCCGGATCTCTTTGCCGCAAGTGTGAAAGTAGCCTTAGTCATTATGTTTGCATCTATTGTGTTAGTGCATTATTTTATATCCATAGGATATGCCATAAATATTGGATAAATGTTGATCACACCTCAGTGACCCGACACCTGTCTCAGGGTCACTGCAACTGGAGAAGTGGCTGTGTATGCGCAACTCTCTCCATTCACTTCTATGGGAGTTCTGAAAAGCCAAGTAGGCATGCTTGCAGATGGCCACCTAGAATTGCATTAAGAAGTGGTATTCTGGAGGGTGGTCCTCTCAAAGAAGATGGCCAGTATGAATAATATGGTGGAATTGAAAATCGGTCATAGGAAAAATCTGACATCTGGTCTGTATAAGGGGTTGGTTTTCTCAAAAAGGTGGTCATTTGGAGAGCGTCCATTATATATGACACAGAAAATAGATAAATAGGGGAGATAGAAAAATAGGAGACAGATACATGATAGATAGATAATGATAGATGAGAGATAGATAAATAGATACAGTAGATATATATATATAGAGAGAGATAGATAGTTATCCCATAACAGTCTCTTTCTAACAAACTTAGAACCAGCCCTGTACCTCACATGGATCCAGAGATCTCCACGTTCATTGATGCAATTGCTCTGCTAGATATATTTCAAGCATGTCAGGTCAGGGGACATGTCCTTTCTATTGTACCTCTCTCCCTTTCGCAGCTCAGGGTGCATGGCCTTTCTGCTGCAGCTGGTGGCAATCAATGGATGGAACTGAGCATGTGCGTCCACCTCAGTGAGCAGGACAGAGAAATTAGAAAAAGCGCAAACAGCATATACAGATATATTTCAGTGAATAAATCAGTGGATATACAACATTTTTAATTACATGCAATTACAAAACTATTCAGATCCAGGTGCTGGTTTGAAAAATGCAGAATATTTTTTTCTAAGACAACACCTTTAACAAGCTTTATATAAAAAGATCACCCTCATAATGTGTGGATTAGCCGCTATTTTCACATTTCCTGCTGCAGACTAATTTCGCACAAATCTGGCTCCCTGACACAAGCATCCGGAGGAGCCAGGTGAT
Organism: Bufo gargarizans; assembly: GCF_014858855.1. NCBI lineage: Eukaryota > Metazoa > Chordata > Amphibia > Anura > Bufonidae > Bufo > Bufo gargarizans. Next base: position 594,405,961 of record NC_058082.1, on the reverse strand, counting down.
TCTTGACCATCTCATCTCAGCAGAGGTCCCGGGTCACAGATGTTCTCCTCCCAGAGGATTACTAATTAAAACATGAAAAATCGGAGGGATCAATAGGTGTTTGGTTTAATAAGGGATGGGAGTGAAGCTGGAGCAGTATTGATTTTGTGTACCACTGTGCGGGCATTATTTCTGTTTTATATTAAAAGGAACATTTGTTACCAGGCCGTGTCATGATAAATGAAAACTAATCATGATTACGCCAGCACTGGGGAATTCATTGTAAAACTCAAAGGTCACTCAACTAAATAAAACAGTCAAAAGCCCATAAATCCTAATAATATCGATACAACAAGACTCGGTTTAGTTACCATTCACTGATCAAACACTCGAGCGTCATCAATCATTCTGCCGCCTTCCTAACCTCTTTCTACCTCTGGGATCTGAATTACCAAGTTGTTTTACTTTTATTAAAGTCATTTTTTTTCTTACAGACATAAAGGCCCTAAGTGGCCCCTAATCTCCCGTATATAACAGCTTAATACATGGCCGATCTGTAAACTAGACATCATTTACATGTCCTGTGATATGTCCCCAGGGCTGATGCACACGGTCGTATTATCTTTCCCGTATCCGTTCCATTCTTTTGCAACCATTGACTTCAATGGGTCCACAAAAAAATGGAAATTACTCTGTGTGCATTCCTATTTCTGTATGTCCGCATGTCCATTCCGCAAAAAAATAGAACATGTCCTATTCTTGTCCGTTTTGCGGACAATCAAAAGGCATTGTTACAATGGATCTGCAAAAAAGAGGATGCAACATGGACGGATGTCAACTTTTTTTTTTTTTGGTGGATCCGTGTTTTACAGACCGCAAAATACATACAGTCGTGTGCATAAGCTCTAAGGTATACAGATTCCGATTCTGCTCCATTCTGAACCCCTTGTTCTTTCCAAAAATCCTCCTATAAAGTTAACATATGCTGCATGACAATGGAGGCAATGAAGGCAACGTGCTATAGAGCTACATTTGGCATTTGTGATCCTTAAAGGGGTTGGCCATCTTTTGGGGGGGTGGGGGGGAACCTCCTGGATAGACCTGCAAAGGGAAACATACTTACCTGCTCCCCGCCACTGGGTCCCGAATCCTTTGCTCTCCAGCCTTGGCGGTCATCTACTTCTACAACCAGTGACCTGCTCCGCTTGCATCATGTCCATTAGTCACAACATAAGAGGGGCAGGTCACCCCTCCGGCTAGCAAGTGGTTGCAGCAGTGTTAACAGATGTTGACAGTGGGTGGCCCGAGAGAGACAGCTAAGCTGGGAGTGAAGGAGCCAGGACCCAGCGGCAGGTAGCAGGTAAGTATGCTTCCCTTTGCAGAGTTTTTCAGCAGAGGTTTGCCAAAATACCCCTAAAAGATGGCCATACCATTTAATTCTGCACCATTGCACATTTCTGGTACTTTTTTGTATATGTATAGCCTATCTTCAGCTGCAGATGCATTAAAAAATTAGATTTTGGTTGTATGTAATTCATAAGCTCCATGTAATATATTGGTGCTTGATGTTCTGCTGAGAGAGGGTCGAAAGAGCAGCTTCCTTCAAAGTCTGGAAACAGAGTTATTTACAAGATTGCAACAGAGAACATTAGTTAGGAAATATTGAATAATAAAAAACAAAACATGAATTAAGTGCCTGGTGATCAGATTTCCCCAAATTGTTGTATTTTTCTTGTTCATTTTTCACAGAAAATGAGTTCACTGTACCATTAGCATAGACCGTTTCTATATGCCCCGCTATGGCATGTTGACTTAAAGGATAACTGTCATATATATTTTTTTGGGAGTATTGGATTGTGGTGATTAATATCTCCTTGGTGGCCCTATTTCAACTTGCACTGTGTATTCAATTACCCCTTAATTCCACAGTTTTGTTACCTGTACTGCATATTTTTACCTGTGCTTAAAATCAGGTTGCTATGCAGGGTCCGTCTATGTGTTGAAGGATGGAGGACGCAGAAGCAGCTGCGTGCAAGGTCAGATTACTGACAGCCAGAGACTGTAAGTAAATGATTAAAGCCAGGTCCTCCCCAGCAGCTGATAACAGTGCCTGGGCTGTGTGCACTTCTCCCTGTCCCTGCGCTTGGCAGACGCTCCCTCACTCAGCAGAGCTGGAGAATGCAGAGTGGAAGCAGCGCAGACCAGGGAAGGGAGATCTGCCGTCTGCTCAGTGTATAAATGAAAGCAACATGTGGTAAGAGGACCCCTTTGTGCTGCAGGAGATTAACCCTTTAGGGGGAGGGCTCTGGTTACTGACTCTATTGTTACTGGCTAGTGAGGGCAGGCAGGATTAGCCTCAGGGTGAGGGCAGTGGCGGCCATCTTAACTGAATAGTGAAATTGCAGTTTTATGCAGACTGGTTGCTAAGGGCTGAATCTTATTAAATATGGGGTAAGTCAGTCTAATAGTAACTGATTCTGGAATATCATGTTATTAGTAACTACATATATAAAAATTGAAATTAGGGTCTAAATGTGACAGTTATCCTTTAAATGGTCACTAACTTTTTGCACAGCTTTGCATAAATTCATAGTACAGAATGTTTCTTATCAGAGGAAAATGCCTTTTTGTAGACGTATCTGCACTTTACCACCTTTCTTTCTAAACTAACTTTTATCTCTGAAATTTGTGAGAAATGTTCCTTATTAAAAGCAAGATGGGCCACCTGCTCACTGAAGGATCACATTACATCATCCAATAGAAGTCTACGGAGATTGGAGGGAAGAGAAAGTTTCGAGAGAAGAAGAGACTAAACAGTGAAGATATAACTCAGCAGGTAATTGTAAGTGTTATATCTCACCCCAAATTCTTTATTCACATCTATACCGCTCAGTACTTTTCTACAATGTCCTACATAGGAGCTACTGCTTGATTAAGAGTGAGTGAGCGAGAGTTAGGGATCAGAATCTCCTGAGAAAATAGATGAAATGCCAAAGTCATTCAATGGTCAAGGCTATCACTCATGTATATAAACAGGAAAGCTTTTTCTGAAAAGTTACCTGAAAATACAGGTACTCCTTAAAGTGGTTATTCCATGGTTAATGTACATAAATGAAATTCAGACATCATATAGTACATGACAATCTCTTTTTAACAAAGCTAGAACCAGCCCTGTACCTCACATGGATCCAGAGATCTTCTCATTCATTGCTCAATTGTTCTGCTACATTCTTTTTAGGCTGGCAGCTCAGGAAAGGGGGATGTCCTTTCTCGGGGGTGTGCCTCCATTTTTGCTGCAGCTCTCTCCCTATAACAGCCACAGGATCTAACAGTAGATATAGCTGGTGGCAGTGTGTGACCACTTCATCTGTATAGCACAGGTGGTGCTATACAGATACATTTTATTGAATAACTTAGTGGCTATACAATTTTTTTGAATTACATGTAATTGCAAAAGTATTTAGGTTCAAGTGTTGGTTTGAAAAAAGAAGTAATAGTTTTTTTCTGTGGGACAACCGCTTTAATAGTAAGATCCCCTGCAAAGACTCTAATCTACGAGCCAAAGCAGAGAACCTGCTTCTGCAAGTCTAGTCTGCTAGCGCTGTGTCTTACCTTATAAAGTCTTACATTTACATTTTTCTTTGCTCCAGACCAACCAGTATGTGGATAGTGCACAACTAGAGATGAGTGAACCTCTCCAAATTTGATTTGGCCGAAACAGTCTACTGATTCAATTTGTGTCCAAATTGATTCTACCTCAATTAAAAGTGCTTCAATTGGCATGAAAATTTTTGTATGACACTCTGTGGTCTCCTGGTGTCACACGTTTGCATGGAGAGGGAGGCGTGAGGGTGGAGAGGTTGGGAAGTGGTGGCTGATGCAATGAGGCTGGTTGAATCTTTAATTTTTAAAGATTTTCTAGGTACTGGTACAATGCCATGTAATTGGTGCAAGGCAAATGTGGTGCCCATATTCCAAATAGGGTCTAGGTCCTCCACAGACCCACAGACCAGTTAGTTTAACTTCTGTTGTGGGAAAAATGTTTGAAGGACTCTTAAGGGACTATATACAGGAAGTATGTGACTGTAAATAATATTATACGCAATAACCAACATGGGTTTACCAAAGACAGAAGTTGTCAGACTAATCTGATTTGTTTTTATGAGGAGGTGAGTAGTAGCCTGGACAGAGGGGCGGCTGTGGATGTAGTGTTTCTGGATTTTGCAAAGGATTATGATACTGTCCCTCATAGACGTTTAATAGGTAAAGTAAGGTATATAGGCTTGGAAAGTATAGTTTGTAATTGGATTGAAAACTGTACTGAAGGACCGTGTCCAGAGAGTTGTGGTCAATGATTCCTATTCAGATTGGTCCAGGGTTATAAGTGGTGTACCCCAAGGTTCAGTGCTGGGCCCTATATTATTTAATTTGTTTATTAATGATATCGAGGATGGAGTAGCACCATTTCCATTTTTGCAGATAATACTAAGCTATGTCATACTGTACAGTCTATGGAAGATGTCCATAAACTACAAGCTGACTTGAACACTCTGAGTGATTGGGCATCAACTTGGCAAATGAGGTTCAATGTGCATAAATGTAAAGTTATGCATCTTGGTAGTAATAATCTCTGTGCTTCATATGTCCTAGGTGATGTAACACTGGGAGAGTCACTTGTAGAGAAGGATTGGGTGTCCTTGTAGATCATAGATTGAATAACAGCATACAATGTCAATCAGCTGCTTCTAAGACCACCAGGATATTGTCATGCATTAAACTAGGCATGGACTCGCAGAGCAGGGATGTAATATTACCACTTTACAAAGCGTTGGTGTGGCCTCATCTGGAATATGCAGTTCAGTTCTGGGCACCAGTCCATAGAAAGGATGCGCTGCAGCTGGAAAAAGTACAAAGGAGAGCGACTAAACTGATAAGTGGCATGGAGGGTCTTAGTTATGAAGAAAGATTAAAAGAATTTAGTCTTGAGAAGAGACATATGAGGGGGGACATGATTAACCTATACAAACATATAAATGGTCCATACAAAAAATACGGAGAATAACTGTTCCATGTAAAATCAAAAGACGAGGGGGCACTGCCTCCGACTGGAGAAGAAAAAGTTCAGTCTACAGAAGCGTCAAAGCTGTGAATCTGTGGAATAGACTTCCTCAGGACGTGGTCACAGCAGGAACAGTGAACAGTTTAAAAAGGGTTTAGATGAATTCTTTAGATGAATTCTTAAAAGTAAACAACATTAATGCTTATGAAAATGTGTAGAAATCTGAGTCTCACTTCCTTCTGGGATTCGCGTCCCCACCTATCCCTTGGTTGAATTTGATGGACTTATGTCTTTTTACAACGTTATTAACTATGTAACTATACAGTCCTCACAGTGCCTAATCCCAACTTTATCACATTCCCGGACTGTGCAGGCGGTGAATGGAAGGGTGCAACCATTCTTTCCCTCTGGGCATGCCTTGGACTTTTTGGGGTCTCCTGTCTAGTGGTGGCTGGGGCACCCTTGATGTTAAGGAAGAATGAGCAGTGTAAGGAAAGAGAACAGTAGGAAGATGACGATGATCAGACTTGGCCAGCTGGATTATAGCAAAATAAAGTGTCTCCTCTACTCAATCAAATCTATGCAGTAGGCACCGTCCTCAAGTATTTCACAGAGTAAGCTTTTCCAAAAGGAAATAGTATAGAAGGTGGCTATTATGATGGTAATGCACCCCGAGTCTCATTTATTATAGTCACTGGCAATCTCCCCAAAATGACCAAAGGCACACAATTCCTCAATATTTCTCTGAATTGCCCAACTGCAGGCTGCAGTCCATGGCCAGTCTGTTTCAATAGTCACAGCGCTATAAGCAAATAACCCTGACCACTTTTTAAGTGTGTTACCTTTACTGACTTAGTCTAAGCACGGCCTCATGGTCCTCAACCATCTGCAATAATTCAATGCTTCTTTCTTTCAGAGGTTAACCCTTAGAAAAGTTGCTTTTTGGGCAGCTTTCATTCACAGAAATAGTGTTTTCCTAGATCAAGGTTTATCTCGGCCTACTTCACAGGAACACACCAAACAGGTCTTCACTCTAGCTTGCTTACTTGCAGACTCTCTACTAACCAAGGGAAAATGGGGCCAGCCCATAACCTGGCAACTAATACTAAGAAACTGCCAGTTAATTGTTTCCTACCTGTACATAGCCTTTTTGGGTCACAAAGGCATAGATCATATTCAGCACCACGGTGAACACCTTTACCACTTTAGCAATGAACTTGGTATTAAGCAGTTAACCAGTGGGTCACTGTACTAGGACTTTTTCTTTATTTTTCATTATTTGTTTTCTCTATCAAGTCACCAAAAATTTGGATGCAGATGCAACTCGAATTTCTACAAAATTCTGGTTAAATCCGATTAGTTTAAGAATTGTTTCGCTTAAAACTATACACAAACAACCATCAATAATTCACTTTTTTTTGTCTTCTCTTGTCTCATTCAAACACATAAAAAGACACGCAAAACCAGTGACATTTAAGAAGAAGAAATCTGTAGCATGAAACCCTTTTCTGCCTCAGAGAACAAAATATATGTTGAATTTTACGTTCCATCAAACCGAGCTAATCCCCCCCCCCCCTCCACAAAAAATAAATACAGCGTTGGAAGCAAGCGACACATTCATAATACAACTGACAATCAGACTTAAGCGCCCCTGCTAGGCAAATGAACTAAGCCTTCCCGATGACACCTTCTATCCGCCATCCTATGATTGCACAGTTCTCTTTTCCAAGGACACACAGATTCTGCAGCTTAAGGAGAGAAACTGCTTTCACAGGAAGGGACATGAAACAAAAAAAAAAAGTTCAAAGAGTTCTTGTCTTCACAAAAATGTCAAAAGATGTATTCCATAGCTGTACCAGAGATGAGGCGGGAACGAGGACTTTCCAGCTTAACGTCTCCCTGTAGAGAGAGCTGTGGCTTCAGATGTCTCAGGAGGATGCAGTGGTTTTAAGGGAAGTAAATGAGATATCTCTATACATTGTTTACCGGGGAGAGGAGATTGACCCATATTGCAAATATGAAATATTATTAAAGTATATAACAAGCAGAGCCAGTTGACGTCAGACCTGAGATTGTCCGAATGGTAGTTACAATTTATTGTATTAATGTAACTGCACTTAGTCTCTCCACCACTAGCTGGCACTATAGTTTCTTATGCTACGCAAGACATTGCTGAAAGAAGGCACTAATGAGCATGTGTTGCCCTAATAGCACACCGTGTGGTCAGGCGTGGTACTGCAATCTTTTGCGTGATATTTGTCACCAGTGGACACAATCAGAATGGGAGATCTCGTTGTGAAGATGCAGAAGGAAGAAACTGTGCCTGTTAATCACAGAAAGTGCTTAACTGCACTGAGACTGAGAGTGTTTTTTATCCCAACAAAATCAGGATCAACCCTGTTAAATGAGACATACTGCCTAGCAGAGTTGATCCGGCTGCTTAAAATGATACTTGTCTTATGAAAATTGGTTGTGGTGTTCCCGAGAAAAAAAATGACTTATTCTCTATGCAAATAAGGGCTTTTTTGTTCAAGGGGCTTGGCCAGCAGTAGTGGGCATCACTTAATTTGCATAGAGAACAAAAAAAACAAGAATCAGCAACAGCAGGATCAACCCTACCTGAGAGTATACCTGGTTTAATAGGGATGATCCTGATGAAAGACGCTCTTTAAATACTATTGACTTATGGTTTACAGATGTCTCAAAGGGAAGAGCTTTATAGCAGTGCTATATACAGTTTCAAGAAAAAGTATGTGAACTCTTTGGAATGATATGGATTTCTGCACAAATTGGTCATAAAATGTGATCTGATCTTCATCTAAGTCACAACAATAGACAATCACAGTCTGCTTAAACTAATAACACACAAATAATTAAATGTTACCATATTTTTTATTGAACACACCATGTAAACATTCACAGTGCAGGTGGAAAAAGTATGTGAACCCCTAGACTAATGACATCTCCAAGAGCTAATTGGAGTGAGGTGTCAGCCAACTGGAGTTCAATCAATTAGATGAGATTGGAGGTGTTGGTTACAGCTGCTCTGCCCTATAAAAAACCCACCCAAGTTCTAGGTTTGCTTTTCACAAGAAGCATTGCCTGATGTGAATGATGCCTCGCACAATAGAGCTCTCAGAAGACCTACAATTAAGAATTGTTGACTTGCATAAAGCTGGAAAGGGTTATAAAAGTATCTCCAAAAGCCTTGATGTTCATCAGTCCACGGTAGGACAAATTGTCTATAAATGGAGAAAGCTCAGCACTGCTGCTACTCTACCTAGGAGTGGCCATCCTGTAAAGATTACTGCAAGAGCACAGCGCAGACTGCTCAATGAGGTGAAGAATTATCCTAGAGTGTCAGCTAAAGACTTACAAAAGTCTCTGGCATAGGCTTACATCCCTGTTAGCGAATCTACGATACACTAAACAAGAATGGATTTCATGGGAGGATACCACAGAGGAAGCCACTGCTGTCCAAAAAAAACATTGCTGCACGTTTACAGTTTGCACAAGAGCACCTGGATGTTCCACAGCAGTACTGGCAAAATATTCTGTGGACAGATGAAACCAAAGTTGAGTTGTTTGGAAGAAACACACAACACTATGTGTGGAGAAAAAGAGGCACAGCCCACCAACATCAAAACCTCATCCCAACTGTGAAGTACGGTGGTGGGGGCATCATGGTTTGGGGCTGCTTTGCTGTGTCAGGGCCTGGACAGATTGCCATCATCGAAGGAAAAATGAATTCCCAAGTTTATCAAGACATTTTGCAGGAGAACTTAAGGCCATCTGTCCACCAGCTGAAGCTCAACAGAAGATGGGTGTTGCAACAGGACAACAACCCAAAGCATAGAAGTAAATCAACAACAGAATGGCTTAAACAGAAGAAAATACACTTTCTGGAGTGGCCCAGTCAGAGTCCTGACCTCAACCCGATTGAGATGCTGTGGCATGACCTCAAGAAAGCGATTCACACCAGACATCCCAAGAATATTGCTGAACTGAAACAGTTCTGTAAAGAGGAATGGTCAAGAATTACTCCTGACCGTTGTGCACGTCTGATCTGCAACTACAGGAGATGTTTGGTTGAAGTTATTGCTGCCAAAAGAGGTTCAACCAGTTATTAAATCCAAGGGTTCACATACTTTTTCCACCTGCACTGTGAATGTTTACATGGTGTGTTCAATAAAAACATGGTAACATTTAATTATTTGTGTGGTATTAGTTTAAGCAGACTGTGATTGTCTATTGTTGTGACTTAGATGAAGATCAGATCACATTTTATGACCAATTTGTGCAGAAATCCATATCATTCCAAAGGGTTCACATACTTTTTTTTGTAACTGTAATGGACAAAGTAAAAAGCTCTTAAATGGAATCTGTTACCACATACCTGATGATGAATCCTTCTAACATGCCAAATGCACGCTGGTCAGAAGATTCTAAAGTTCTATATCCATCAGTGACCCCAATGTGGAGAAAACAGGCTTTTTATTTTATTCTAATTAGCCCCTGGGTGCAACGAGGGTGGTGCCATTGCACCTCATTACAACAGAGGCTCCGCTTATCTTCATTGCTGGCTATGCTCCCACCACATTGACTGGCAGGGCCATGAAGTGAAGATAAACTCATGCCTGGCCTGTAGAGCCCCTGTAAAGTGTGTACGCCAAAGGCTTTCCTGCAAGACTTCAGGGGCAGGTGTGAGGTGCACGGCCAGCAGTGAAGATGACCGGAGTCTCGGGTGCCATGAGGTTCCACATGCTGCTGAGGTGGCAGTGTCGTGTAAGTGAAATGACACCATTGTTAATAAGCGACATGAAAACTGAAGAGCACCACGTGCCGTTGATGTTAGAGTTGAATGTTGGCTATGAAGGTGCGCGAGGGCAGACCGATCTGCTACAGTGGAGCAAATCACCACCAAAATTAACTAGGGGCTACCAGATGTGTGTCTAAAACAACAGTTCAGTGAATGAACACTACTGCATATGGGGCTCCAGAGTAGATGGATGGTCACTGCACAACTTACGAAGTTACATTGGCCGAATTTTTTTTACAGCAGTATCAGAATGGGACCTCTGCTGGTTGGTAAAGGGGTGCCTTCACATTTTCTGCTTCATGGAACGGATGAATGTTGGCGTGTCAGACGAGGAACATCAGAGAACAAACACCCTGCAACCATTACTGGAAGAACACAAGCTGGTGGTGGCAGCGTTATGGTCTGGGGAATGTTTTCGTTGCATTCTCTTGGCCACTCATCCATGTGGAAGTAACTCTCAACCGATTTAGGTATGAATCCATCTTGAGGTTCATGTTACACCTATACGTGCTGATTGTCTCCCCTGGGGAGGATGGGATCTTCCAGCAAGACAATGTGACTATAGATGAGCGAATTTCTTGAAAATCGATTCGGCTGCTTCGCCAAACTTTACAAAAATTCTTTGCTTTGTGACGAATTACTTCGTCACAAAGCGCATTTTTTTGTGAGTAGCGGGTGCAATGACAGGGAGCTACGATAGCGCCGCCACCGTCATTGTACCCCTCAGATGCTGCGTTCATACATGATTGTGGCATCTGAGTGTAAAATTAAGAATACAAAAAACATTAATTCAAACTTACCGCCTCCACTTGCTCACGATGGGCCACCAGCATTCATTTTACTTGAAGATCTCGGCTGAAATCCTGAGCAGTGCGAGATTACGTCATCAAGTCAGCCGGCGTGATGTGGAATCTCATGCCGCTCAGGATTTCGGCCGAGATCTTCAAGCAAGATGGAGGCTGGCGGCCTGTCGCGAGCAAATAGAGGCGATAAGTTAGAATTGATGGTTGTGTATGTTCTATGGATCCCCCCACACACCCTCCCAGCTGTGTGATGCACTGCAGTCAACATTGCTTGAGATACCTGTAACAACCTACCAGGATCTAATCGAGTTCCCCCTAGCCCGTCTACCTACTGTCTGTGCTATTTACTGTGGATGTTAGCTGGTGGTCAGAATACTGGAACTTGATTGTCTAGTTTGGGGATCAGCAACCTCCGGCACTACAGCTGTTGTGAAACTACATCTCCCATCATTCTCCACTCACTTCCATGGGAGTTCTGAGAACAGCCAAGCAAGTGTGCATGCTGGGAGTGCACACCTGGAGTGCCGAAGGTTGCTGACCCCTGGTCTAGTTACTAAAACAGACATATCAGGAGAGGTGACAGGTCTTTGGGGGAGATGATATAAGCCCCAAGGCCAATGTTGCTCATGGTCCTACAGTATTTGGTCCAGATTTGGTCCCCCTCCCCTAAAAAGGAAAGAGCGGTATTAAGTAGGTAGACGTTCTGCAAAGGCCACCAGATATTTGAATTCATCCATTTCTAGACATCACACAGCCGCACACATTGTACATCATATTCAGGTCATGAATAATCGTGTGTTTCATGGACTGCCTGTGAAAAAATAATGATGCCGCACATCATTAACTTCATGGTTGCACCAGATAACTGCTGCTGTTAGATACGCTCACCGGCTTCTTTAACCCTTTAAGGATGCAGCCCAGTTTGGATCACAGATTTTTTTATTTTTCTTTATTTTTAATCCTCGGATTTCAAAAGTTGTAGCTTTTTGCATTTTTCTGTTTACACATGGCATGTATTTTGCAGGATGATTTTTTTTATTTTATTTCACCACTTTCATGCTTGCCGACATTTTAGTAGCTAAATTCGGGGCATGTAAGCTCTGCCCCTAGAATGCCAAAACTCGCCAGGACCACCCATTTAAGAATGGGGCTTACATAAGTGCCACACATTTTTCGCCCCGCAACACCCCAAATTTGCAGGGACTGTCTTTGAAATTTAAGGACAATCCCTGCAGATGCAGAACTGTTGGCAACTAGGCACTCTAAAGTACAAATAACATATAACAAATAAAATAAAAAAATTGGGGCAGGACAGGTTGTAGTTTTCATTGGCACTCTTTTGGGTTATGGGGTTACATATGGCCTTTAAATTACTTTTTATTCCTTTTTTAATTGTTTTTCTTTTACTTGGGATTCTTTATTTATTTTTCAAACAACTTTATTAAAAAATTTTTTTTAGCAAATGTATTAGTACCACAAGGGGTTTGATCGTTTAAGGGCACTTTGCACGGGCAGAGAATTGGACAGATCATCTCTAACGAGCGTTCATAGAATCCCTCGTTAACAATGATCTGGCGGTGTAAATGCACCCCTGATTACCCGATGAATGAGCGAAATGCACACAAACAAAATTGTCATTTCCCGGTGCCAGATTTTGTTGCGTAAACACGATCTGCTGCCAGGAAACAAGTCTGTATGGGGAAGAGCGATGGCATTAGCGATATCATTAGGAACGCTTCTTTCCTGACAATCTGCTTGTACATTGTCCCGTGTGAAGGGACCTTTACATAATATACTCATCTACTTATGCAGTGCAGTGTATTATGCCATCAGTATTATACTGGTCCTGCCTCTGCCTTTTGTTAGGCCCCTGCTGCCATGGCAACCCAATGAACGTCTAGAAGGTGTGCCGATGGGCTTACAGAGGGATCCTTTCCCAATAGACTGCAACATCTTAAGGGTTAAATAGCAATTGCTACAGAATGCCAACTGTATGTTATATCTGACACCCAATAGTGCAGGTTGTGCCCTCACTGTGGTGTACACTTTCAGTGGTCTATACGGTGTGGTCTTCATTAGTTAAGTAAAAGGCAGCTGCAGGCTAAGTGGCTGTGCAGTTCTTAACCACTGCCGGACGCAAACCTGAATGGATCACTACCGTGCCACGTGGTCGTACCCTAAGAGTAGGAGCATTTGGACGTTCTTCCACACTCTACGCTGTCCTAGGTAGAATTCCTCCTTCTGGAAGGAAAAAGGGCCAGCCCACTCCTACCAGGAGTGGAGGAACACAGTGGTTAACCCTGTCCCTGACAACCATACCTCCACATGCTGGTGTACATAACATAACAAAATACATTACATATAGCATTTGCAGATACACCCCAGGTCCAGGGAACTGCAGTAACTCCCAGTTTTATTTGTACATTTCCAGGAGGCACAACAGAGGGACAAAGATCTTCCAGAATTGCTATTTCATAGAGAATACAAATTTTTACTAAAAGCAGACATGGGAGGGGAGCGCAGTCGTCCTCTGTAATTATACTTCTAGTAAGAGAATCTGCTCCGTCTGACTTCTTCCATTGCCGTGTAGACCTTAGACTTGATTGGATAGCTTCTAGGTCAGGATAAACCCCGAGACCTCTGTTCTTATGAAGGGTAATGTAATAGCACGTCCTGTGGGCTGCCGGAGACACAGCACAAAGTTAATCTTGGCTTAAGGCACAAATGAATTGAAACTGAGTTGCAGCAGTGGCCAAGCAATCTGTAGAATAATGCCGAGCCCACGGTGTAAAGAAAAAAATCTGTGAATGACTATGACTAATTTAAAATATAAGTCTCCAAAATTACTGATTTGTGGCAGTGTTTTAATTCACTTCCTCCAGGGCTTGTCTAGATGTCTCCGAAAGTTACTGAAAAGCAATATCCTGACCCAGCAGTTGCGGTGCTGGAGGCGGCCGCAGGACTGGTAAATCTGCTTGTACGTAGATTATATGGCAGCTCTGGGAGAGGTATTGTGCTTTTCTATAGCATTCCTGTGCTCAGCGCCGTGTGCCTGCTGTAATGAGGAATATCTGCTCCAGGGGCAGACGGATAAATCCAGAGACATCCATAAGGTGTCCTTTCCGATTATCTGCTTCTGGTGATGGCATGCATGTATTAGACTTAGATTTAGCTTACATTCACACGACCACCTGAATAGGTCCGCATCCGTTCCGTGTGGACCCATTCATTTTAACGAGGCAGCAAAAGATGCAGACATGCTGTCCGCATCCGTCGTTCCTTTCCGCGGCACCACAAAAAATTTAGAGCATGTCCTATTCTTGTCCACAATCGCGGACAAGAATAGGCATTTTCTATATAGCGCCAGCCATGTGCCCTATGCAAAATGCGGAACTCATGCGGCCGGTATCTGTGTTTAGTAGATCTACAATTTGCGGACTTCAAGACACGGCACAGTCGTGTGAATGCACCACTTATACAGAGCTGTAACAGGGCTTTTCATAGAGGGATCTCGATTGTGCCTACCTGATAGAGAGACGATTTGGCTGAAACGCTCATCGGATTCGATTCACGTCTGGTATCCCCTCCCGGAACAGCCTGCGGTGTTCACCATATCCGACAATGGGACATACAGACGTGGACAAAATTGTTGGTACCCTTTGGTCAATGAAAGAAAAAGTCACAATGGTCACAGAAATAACTTTAATCTGACAAAAGTAATAATAAATTAAAATTCTATAAATGTTAACCAATGAAAGTCAGACATTGTTTTTCAACCATGCTTCAACAGAATTATGTAAAAAAATAAACTCATGAAACAGGCATGGACAAAAATGATGGTACCCCTAGAAAACACAGAACATAATGTGACCAAAGGGACATGTTAATTCAAGGTGTGTCCACTAATTAGCATCACAGGTGTCTACAACCTTGTAATCAGCCATTGGGCCTATATATATGGCTCCAGGTAATCACTGTGTTGTTTGGTGATATGGTGTGTACCACACTCGACATGGACCAGAGGAAGCAAAGGAAAGAGCTGTCTCAAGAGATCAGAAAGAAAATTATAGACAAGCATGTTAAAGGTAAAGGCTATAAGACCATCTCCAAGCAACTAGATGTTCCTGTGAGTACAGTTGCACATATTATTCATAAGTTTAAGATCCATGGGACTGTAGCCAACCTCCCTGGACGTGGCCGCAGGAGGAAAATTGATGACAAATCTAAGAGACGGATAATCCGAATGGTAACAAAAGAGCCTAGAAAGACTTCTAAAGAGATTCAAGGTGAACTTCATGCTCAAGGAACATCAGTGTCAGATCGCACCATCCGTCGTTGTTTGAGCCAAAGTGGACTACATGGGAGACGACCAAGGAGGACACCATTGTTGAAAACGAATCATAAAAAAGCAAGACTGGAATATGCCAAACTACATGTTGACAAGCCACAAAGCTTCTGGGAGAATGTCCTGTGGACAGATGAGACAAAAATCGAAGTTTTTGCCAAGGCACATCAGCTGTATGTTCACAGACGAAAAAATGAAGCATATCAAGAAAAGAACACTGTCCCTACTGTGAAACATGGAGGAGGCTCTGTTATGTTCTGGGGCTGCTTTGCTGCGTCTGGCACAGGGTGTCTTGAATCTGTGCAGGGTACAATGAAATCTCAAGACTATCAAGGAATTCTAGAGAGAAATGTACTAGCCAGTGTCAGAAAGCTTGGTCTCAGTCGCAGGTCATGGGTCTTGCAACAGGACAATGACCCAAAACACACCGCTAAAAACACCCAAGAATGGCTAAGAGGAAAAAATTGGACTATTCTAAAGTGGCCTTCTATGAGCCCTGACCTCAATCCTATTGAGCATCTTTGGAAGGAGCTGAAACATGCAGTCTGGAAAAGGCACCCTTCAAACCGGACACAACTGGAGCAGTTTGCTCATGAGGAGTGGGCCAAAATACCTGCTGAGAGGTGCAGATGTCTCATTGACAGTTACAGGAAGCGTTTGATTGCAGTGATTGCCTCAAAAGGTTGCGCAACAAAATATTAAGTTAGGGGTACCATCATTTTTGTCCATGCCTGTTTCATGAGTTTATTTTTTTACATAATTCTGTTGAAGCATGGTTGAAAAACAATGTCTGACTTTCATTGGTTAACATTTATAGAATTTTAATTTATTATTACTTTTGTCAGATTAAAGTTATTTCTGTGACCATTGTGACTTTTTCTTTCATTGACCAAAGGGTACCAACAATTTTGTCCACGTCTGTAGTAGGATTTCGCTGGTTTCCGCTATGAGCACCGGGTTTTGGTCAGATCAAAACCCATGCATGTACCAGATCCTGCTGGATCCCAATATAGTCAGTGGAGTCAGGAGTGAACAGCAGTGTCCGGCTAGACTGGATCCGGTGAACTCCGGCGAACTGTTCCTGTGCCAGAACATCCTGCCACATACCTTTACCGCAAATGTGAAACTAGCCTAAAGTTGACTTGAACATCGTGTCCTCTGATTGCCTCTCTCCTTCTTTTCCCGTCCCTCTTTTCCGCCTTCCTTCAGTCTCCCAAATCAAGTCACACAAATTTCGGATTTGTTGGAATCAGAATTTTGTGAAAAATTTGGCTTGAATTTCGAAATTTCTGAATTGATTTAAGTCATTTCCATTCCCTATGCCTCATGCTGGATCCTGTATGAACGTGACGGAAAATTACTGTGGCACGTTCCAATGGACGCCAAGTTCATATGGAAGCAATGCCAAGTAAAATGTTGGCTGTGTACTAAGAAGCCGTACACCCCTCCCCATATTTAAAAAAATATATAAAAAAAATTGAAGTATGCAACAATAGGTTAATTATTCAAAATTTGTTCTGCCGTGTTGACTAGAGGTCATAATTCTTGTAGTCAAGCTCTCCAAGAAATAACCCCATGTTGCAGAGACTATGGAGACTGGTGATGGCAGTGTGCGAATGACAAACAATTTGTATTAGTTTTTTTCACTGGCACATGGTTACAAGTTTTTCCCATCAAGGTAGCCACATGAGAGCTTCGTTTTTACGTAATAAGTTGAATTTTTCAATGGTGGAACTTTGGGGTACATATAACTGATTGATTAACTTTTATGGGAGGGGTTAGGAAAAAGAATCCTACAATTCCATAGTTACACAGTTAATACAGTTGAAAAAAGACATAAGTCCATCAAGTTCAACCAAGGGATAGGTGGGGACGCGAATCCCAGAAGGAAGTGAGACTCAGATTTCTACACATTTTCATAAGCATTAATGTTGTTTACTTTTAAGAATTCATCTAAACCATTTTTAAAACTGTCCACTGTTCCTGCTGTGACCACGTCCTGAGGAAGTCTATTCCACAGATTCACAGTTCTTACAGTAAGGCCTCATGCACACGACCGTTGTGTGCATCCGTGTCCGTTGTGCCGTTTTCCGTGATTTTCTGCGGACCCATTGACTTTTAATGGGTGGAAAATGCACCGTTGTTCATCCGCGTCCGTGATCCGTGTATCCTGTCCGTCAAAAAAATTTGACCTGTCCTATTTTTTTGCCGGACAGCGGTTCACGGACCCATTCAAGTCAATGGGTCCGTGAAAAAACACGGATGCACACAAGATTGACATCCGTGTCCGTGATCCGTGGCCGTAGGCTACTTTCATACAGACGGATCCGAAGATCCGTCTGCATAAAAGCTTTTTCAGAGCTGATTTTTCACTTCGTGAAAACTCAGTTCCGACAGTATATTCTAACACAGAGGCGTTCCCATAGTGATGGGGATGCTTCAAGTTAGAATATACTACAAACTGTGTACATGACTGCCCCCTGCTGCACCTGAGTGTTTAATTGTGCGTATCATAGCCCCCTGTAAGAGATCAGGGGCTGCCAGGCAGCAGGGGGCAGACCCCCCTCCCTCCCCAGTTTTAATTTCATTGGTGGCCAGTGCGGCCCAGCCCCCCTGCCTCCCTCTACTGTATTAATTTCATTGGTGGCCAGTGCGGCCCCCCTCCCTCTATTGTATTAATTTAATTGGTGGCCAGTGCGGCCCCCCCGGCCCCCCCTCCCTCTATTGTATTCATTTCATTGGTGGCCAGTGTGCGGCCCCTCCCTCCCTCTATTGTATTAATTTCATTGGTGGCCAGTGCGGCCCCCCACCGGCCTCCCCTCCCTCCCTTTATTGTATTAATTTCATTGGTGGCCAGTGTGCGGCCCCCTCTCTCCCTTTATTGTATTCATTTCTTTGGTGGCCAGTGTGCGCCCCCCCCCCCGGCCGCCCTCCCTCCCTCTATTGTATTAATTTCATTGGTGGCCAGTGTGCGGCCTCCCCTCTCCCCCCCCCCATCATTGGTGGCAGCGGAGAGTTCCGATCGGAGTCCCAGTTTAATCACTGGGGCTCCGATCGGTAACCATGGCAACCAGGATGCTACTGCAGTCCTGGTTGCCATGGTTACTCAGCAATATTAGAAGCATCATACTTACCTGCTGCGCTGTCTGTGACTGGCCGGGCGCTCCTCATACTGGTAAGTGACAGGTCATTAAGCAATGCGCCGCACAGACCTGTCACTTACCAGTAGGAGGAGCTCCCGGCCGGTCACAGACAGCGCAGCAGGTAAGTATGATGCTTCTAATATTGCTAAGTAACCATGGCAACCAGGACTGTAGTAGCGTCCTGGTTGCCATGGTTACCGATCGGAGCCCCAGCGATTAAACTGGGACTCCGATCAGAACTTTCCGCTGCCACCAATGATCAGGGGGGGGGGAGAGGGGAGGCCACACACTGGCCACCAAAGAAATTAATACAATAGAGAGAGGGGGGCCGCACACTGGCCACCAATGAAATTAAAACTGGGGAGGGAGGGGTTAATTGTGCAGATCACAGCCCCCTGTAAGAGATCGGGTGCTGCCAGGCAGCAGGGGGCAGTCATGTACACAGTTCGTAGTATATTCTAACTTGAAGCGTCCCCATCACTATGGGAACGCCTCTGTTAGAATATACTGTTGGATCTGAGTTTTCACGATTTAACTCAAATCCGATGGTATATTCTAACATAGAGGCGTTCCCATGGTGATGTGGACGCTTCAAGTTAAAATATACCATCGGATTGGAGAAAACTCCAATCCGATGGTATAATAGGGACTCCTGACTTTACATTGAAAGTCAATGGGGGACGGATCCGTTTGCAATTGCACCATATTGTGTCAACGTCAAACGGATCCGTCCCCATTGACTTGCATTGTAATTCAGGACGGATCCGTTTGGCTCCGCACGGCCAGGCGGACACCAAAATGACTTTTTCCTTCATGTCCGTGGATCCTCCAAAAATCAAGGAAGACCCACGGAAGAAAAAACAGACACGGATCACGGAACTACGGAACCCGTTTTTGCGGACTGCAAAAAAAAAACATCCGTGTGCATGAGGCCTAAAGATGCTTTGACGCTTCTGGAGACTGAACTTTTTCTTCTCCAAATTGTTTTCATTTGTTAAATTATGGCGGTTCACTGTACAGAGTATATATTTTTCTAACCTCATTCTGCAGATCAGTACCATTATACTGATTCCAAAATTACATTTGTTTTATGATTTACTACTTTTGCACAATATAAAAAAAAAAAAATTGTTTTACTAGGCTACCTATGCTATTTTGATGGATTTTATTCTATTTTAAAGAGTTAACCTCTGGATTGCTATTGCACTCCTCAACATTGAAATTGCAACACCAAAAAGGAAAAGTCGTGAAATTATGGAAATTATAGGATCGATGTTAATGATGTGACATCTTGATTTATTCAGTACCGAGTATGAGCACCACACGCAGAAATATATATACGCCCTAACACACCTTGCATGCTCTCAGTGAGGTTAACAATGGTTGTCAGAATGTTCTGCCACTCTGAATGCACTTGGGCACGTAAATCATCAAGATCCGCTGCTGGCAGCTCCCATTACAATTGCCGACCAATGACGTCCCAGATGTGCTCAATGGGAGACAAGCCCAGAGACACTGCAGGCCATGGTAGCACATTTAGTCCATGCAGGCTGCTCACAGTAGGACAAGCAATATGCGGCCTAGCGTTGTCATGTTGAATAATGGCTCCTGGGAGTCTTTGGAGAAATGGCTGCACCCAGGAGCTTAGCTATAGGGGGTGCAGAGGTAGCAGTCGCAGTCATGGCATTTGGTCCCCCAAACTTTCTCCGGCTATCATTGCATCCAAGAAAAATTGGGACTCATTGCTGAAGAGGACAAACCTCCATTACAGCCTCCATTGCCATCTTGCTGTGCACCATGATAGACTTAGGGAGCCGTGGCATGAGGTGAAAAGGATACCTTTAGCTGGATGTTGGGCTTGTAGTCCAGTTTTGTGCAAACACCTTCCAAAATTTTGGGTAGACACTGTTTGCCACCCTAGGCATGTCACATCCAATTTCACTTACAGAATGCTGGATACTGTATAAGTATGTATAAGTGGTGATAACTAGCATATATATGATGCACCACACAATCATACCACTTGACTTGAACAGATTTTTTATGTTTCATGTGGCTAAAAAATCATTTCTTTCAGTCTGTCTTTTATGCCCCTCCCACATACCAGATATTGAAGCTAGGTGTTTGAAAATGTAATCATCTGCAGATCTTAGCAACAGTGGCGTAGCTATAGGGGTCGCAGCGGTCGCAATTGCGACCGGGCCCCTAAGTCAGGGGGGCCCATGGGGCCCCCCAGGAGATAAGCATTAAATCCCTGGCCCGGGTAGTTTACAACACTTCCGCGCCGCAGGCGGCGCCGGCGGCTAAGTTCACAGAGGGGCGGAGGCTCAGCCAGAGGAGGGAGGAGGTTTTTTCCTTGTTGCTATGGTGACGGGGACACTTCTGCAGTGCAGTCCCGGCTCCGCCTCCTTGAACCCGTGCGCAGGACGTAGCCGTCTGATGTAAACGGATTGGACGCTGCAGGCAGCACATATTCGGCCGCACCGCTACTGGCGGGAGCAGCTGTCACGGGATTTGGCGGCAGGCCTGAAGCAGGAAGCGACGAAATGGCGGGTGACTTGGTGATCGGCTGGAGCATTTTTGCGGTGGTGCTACTGGTAGGCGCTGTGTGGTATTAAGGGGCTAGAGGCAAGCTCTGGCATACGGTGCCCGCCCATCCAGGAAGTAGAAGGCGGTGTCGTACTGCAGCCTGTGCCATGGGGTAAACAATGCTGGGGAACCGATTGCGGTACCGCACACGCGTCTACAACATGCTACTCATCTGAGGTTGTAGCTGTACTGAGCAGCTGGGTGTGGCTTCATACAAGTGGGCGTGACTTGACTGTGAACTGTACTTTGGTAGCAGCATTCTCCTTCAGGCAGCCTGAACCACTGTCCACTACTGATGACTCTCCAGTGCCCCCATAATAGTCCCCTAAGAGAATCCCGCACTGTCCACTACTGATGACTCTCCAGTGCCCCCATAATAGTCCCCTAAGAGCATCTCACACTGTCCACTACTGATGACTCTCCAGTGCCCCCATAATAGTCCCCTAAGAGAATCCCGCACTGTCCACTACTGATGACTCTCCAGTTCCCCCATAATAGTCCCCTAGGAGAATCCAGTGAGCAGGTGAGTGTTCACCTAAGCGTGACCAAATGAGGTGAGTTCCCGAAGATTGGGGGCATTCCTATTACTGGCGGGCACTAATTAGGGGCATTCCTATTACTGGCGGGCAGAGCAGAGGCGCTCAGGATTAGCACAGCATCAATGATGTGTTAATTTTTTTTATGGGGGGGGTGATGCCGTGCTAATCCTGAGCGCCTCTGCTCTGGCACTAGTTTGTGTGACCGTGACACTGACATGATGGAGCCTGGAGGGAGGGCCGGGGGGGACAATGTAAATGTCTGTACTCTGTATGTGACATGGGAATGGGGCCAGGCCGCCAGGAAGGGTTGTGTGTCACATTTCCCCAGCCCCCCCCCCCCCCCCCGCCGGCCGACCCTTCCTGGCGGCCTGGCCCCATTCCCATGAAAAGAAAAATAAGGTAAAAAAACATCTACCGTATGCACAGGAGGTGGGTGCGGTGGTAGGTGCATTGCGTGTTTGCGTGGGAGCTCTGGAAGGGGTGGTGGGAGGCCCGATAGATATGTGGGGGCTGGGGGGGCCCATAAATTTTTTTTGCTATGGGGCCCATGCATTTCTAGCTACGCCCCTGCTTAGCAATACCTGCTACCTCCTCAATTTGCCTAACCTTATAGCTTGTCCTTCTTGTTGATGCAATTTCAATGCTGAGGAGTGTCATTTTTTACAGTGTTTACCATGCAGTATAACTGACATGCAAACTTTATTCTGCGAGTTGATGTCAATAACAAATTTATATACCATACTTTTCACCCTATAAGATGCACATAGGTTTTAGAGGAGGAAAATAAGAAAAAAAAATCATTATACCTCAGCTCAGACACCTTATAAGACCCCCAATGTTAATCAGACCTCAGCTCAGAACCCCAATATTAATTAGACCCACAATCAGACCTCAGTTTAGACCCCAATGTTAATTAGACCCCCAATTAGACCTCAGATCCCACCCCTAATGCTAATAAGACCCCCAATCAGACCCCAATGTTGATAAGACCCCCAGTCAGACCTCAGATCAGACCCCAGTGTTAAATAGATCCAAAATCAGACCTCAGATCAGACCCCCAATGTTGATAAAACCCCCAATGTGAAAAAAAAACCAATCAGACCTCAGATCAGACCCCCAATGTGAAAAAGACCCCCAATCAGACCTCAGATCAGACCCCCAATGTGAAAAAGACCCCTAATGGTACGTCTGCCTCTGACGCTGCCCTGGCTTAGACTCCCCAAACACTTCCTGCTGCCCCTCCCTTGGTAGGAAATGGGACTGGCCTACTTCTGCCCAAAAGGGGGAGAATCGAATAGTAAGTTCCATTCTATCTAAAGATCTCTCTGCCATGCACACTGCCACCTGCTGGCAAACCAGGCACAGTACATGAACATAACAGTTACATAGCAATAAAAGGAAAGCACAATGTAGGAGGACCTAGAATAAATACACAGATGACATTATGGTAGCAATTAAAGATGGTAGCAGGCTGTAGGAATGGTAATACCACTCTGGGGGTATTACACACTGTCCCTGAAAGACCTTAAGATGGCTGGCTCTTGTGTCTAATTGGTGTCTGTCAGAGACATGGCAGACACATCCTATCACATTAGTGGCTGAGCTCAAATCAAAGCATTGTGGGCAAGCCCGCCAGCCGGCATCCCATCTGGGATCACGTGATCCTCAATTCTCATCTTCCTATCTCCCCTGCTCTGTTTCCCTCACTAGTGTGCTGAACCATAAATGTAAAATGGTGGGTGCTGTTTTGAGCGATTTATCCAAAGCTAATAGACAAAACTTCGTATTCCTTTAGAATCCAGTCACTCATTTCTACTTTTATGCACTTTTTGTACTTTTTAGTACTAGCGAGAACCTTTCTGGGTTCACATTCTCTTTTTGATAGTCGCAATTTTTTTTTCCTGAAGAATTGACTTAACTTTATGATTAAAACTTTAACACTGCAAAATGTGGCTTTTTAGAAGTTGTCAGAGACGAAGAACTTTTAATAAAACTCCCTGGGTACAGAGCACTTTAGATGCATCCCCTCTCTGACCCATCTAAATCTACTTTTTACAGTTAAACTCGGCCCAATTTCCCTGAACGCGCTAATCGAAGGCACATACAGCAGAATACATATCATCATTAAACTCTCTACGACCTTTCATTTCAGATCAATTTTTAGGATTGGAGCAGTTTTTGAAGTTTCTGCAACTGCAACCATTCACTTAGGAACATGTCCTATTTTACTTGGAGTTACACTGTTAACCCATTCATTTGTGATATCCTACTAAAGGAACAGTTATGCTTTGTACAATCACATATAGCTCAGAGGACAACATGGAAGTTATGGCCTAAATCTCCTGCTTTTTATATTGCAGTGCTCCAATGATTCACGTGGGTAAAAATGACCACTTGAACATACATGTTGCATGAAGAATCATATGAAACAATCCATCTTATCAATTCTGATTGGCTGAGAAGTGCTGAACAGGGGCATACCAATAGGGCAGTGATATCCAACCATATTTCCTCCAGGGTGGGTAAAGTGTTTCATAATTCTGATCCAGTGTTATAATTGGGCTTCACCATGTTCAACGCATTGCACAGTATCTTCAGGAAGGCTGAAATCAGTTTCCCTTCTCGATTGCAAAATTGACTGGTTTCATTATTGCTGTCTTCTGGAGAACCTGTAACAGCGGCTGCCGTGCACTGCTGTTCCCCCAATTACCGCTGCAGTCCGGGACACTCTGTTTGTATAAGTGATATTGCTTCTGAGGATTCCGCTCCACAGCTTCTACTCAGCCCTGGACAGAGCCTGAGTTCGGCTGGTGTCATGTTACCCTGCTCTAGGGGCAGCACGCATCACTCCCTGGGTGGGCTGGGTTAGGTCAGGTGACTTCGCTGACCAACCCTGGCTCTCCTGCAGGTATTTAAGTGGTTCAGCCCTTTTCCCAGATGCCTCAGTGTTAAGGTCCTTGTCTTTTGCTAAAGACCCTGACAACCATTGATGCTCCTGAATGGTACTTTGTTTCTGGACTTTGCTTATTGTCTGATCCCTGCCTGTTTGATTAGTCTCTCCTGTTGCCGACCCGGATTGCCTGACCTGTTCCTGTGCCGCCTGCCCTGATACTCTACCTGTCTGACTTCGTCTCTGCCTTATCCTTAGGTCCTGCATCGTCGCTCCTGGTAACGCCTCTGCCACCTTACTACGCTTGTACTTGCGGTACCTACCCAGGTATCCTCTGGCCTGGACCAGCTGCCATTGACTTGGTTTATGCTCTGGAGTAGCCTCTGGCAACTACCCTAATGGCTCAAGCCTATCCTCACCACCAGAGGCTCTATAGCCGGTCAGTGGCACAGTGGGTTCACATCCGCTGATTCGTGACAGAACCCTTGATCTTGGATGCAGAAGGAAGCAGTCTCCCTAAGAAACCGAGAAGTCAAAAAGACACCAGTAGTATGACACCTGGTGGGTGTTACAGATTTTTTTTATTGGGAACCAGCATCTTAAAGTAACTCTGTGTTATTATTATACATGTCACATCTTTTCAGGAACCCAATGGCCACTTTGGGTTTTAAAGGTGTTTTGGGGATTTTAAATAATGATGACCTATCCTCAGGATAGGTAATCAATATCAGATAGGTGTAGTGTGACACTGGGTACCCGCACCGGTCAGTTGACGATGGCACAATGCTCAGTCATGAGCTGTGGCCCAGTTCAAGACTCACTCTCCCTCTGGCTTACGTTACACACAGCTCCTTGAGTGTTGGCACTTTGGTTCCTGTTTCCCCAGAGTGGCAGCAATGTATTTGCAGTTATCATCACAACTATCTCCTCTCTATGTGGTGCAGTACCACACAATCTACATAGTCCCAATCAGTCAAGGTGTGATCTTCATCACAATAGTTTTGCACACAGTCTCTCAGACAGGATTGCTAACAGGCTGCCTGATCTTGGTCATAGTCCTGACTATTACACAGGCTTGGGCTTCTATCAGAATGCACAAACTCGGTAGCTTCTGTCTTCTCCAGCCTCATCACATTTGTGATGTGAAGTTGTGTATTTGACCAACCCATGCCCTGTGAAGGTGCACCTCTATGGCTTACATATGTCACACACCTCCACTTCTAGCTAGCTACACACCGGAATTCTTTAGGCTCAGTCACTACTTTGTCTCACTCTCTACTTGTCTGTACTTCTGTTTATCCTCTTTCAGCAGCATGCTATCACTACAGATTAAGAACCTGAATTAAATGAGGTGCCTAATAGATCCTTTTGCATCCACAGTGATAATACAGAAGGCAGTATAACCTCAGTGTTGTTGACAACATGCATATTTACAGTGCACTTTCATATCATACAGTGCAATATATATATACTGTATATAGGATGGCATATAATTAGGGATGAGCGAACTCGAACTGTATAGTTCGGGTTCGTACCGAATTTTGGGGTGTCCGTGACACGGACCCGAACCCGGACATTTTCGTAAAAGTCCGGGTTCGGGTTCGGTGTTCGTCGCTTTCTTCGCGCTTTTGTGACGCTTTCTTGGCGCTTTTTGAAAGGCTGCAAAGCAGCCAATCAACAAGCGTCATACTACTTGCCCCAAGAGGCCATCACAGCCATGCCTACTATTGGCATGGCTGTGATTGGCCAGAGCACCATGTGACCCAGCCTCTATTTAAGCTGGAGTCACATAGCGCCGCCCGTCACTCTGCTCTGATTAGCGTAGGGAGAGGTTGCGGCTGCGACAGTAGGGCGAGATTAGGCAGATTAACTCCTCCAAAGGACTTGATTAACTGATCGATCTGCAGCTGTGGATCATTGAGCTGCTGATCCTCAATTGCTCACTGTTTTTAGGCTGCACAGACCGTTTGTCAGTCACATTTTTCTGGGGTGATCGGCGGCCATTTTGTGTCTTGTGGTGCGCCAGCACAAGCTGCGACCAAGTGCATTTAACCCTCAATGGTGTGGTTGTTTTTTGGCTAAAGCCTACATCAGGGTGAAGCTGTCACACCAAGTGCATTTAACCAGCAATAGTCTGTTCATTTTTTGGCCATATACAAAATCAGGGGCAAGCTGCGCCTGTCACCAAGTGCATTTAACCCTCAATGGTGTGGTTGTTTTTTGGCTAAAGCCTACATCAGGGTGAAGCTGTCACACCAAGTGCATTTAACCAGCAATAGTCTGTTCATTTTTTGGCCATATACTAAATCAGGGGCAAGCTGCGCCTGTCACCAAGTGCATTTAACCCTCAATGGTGTGGTTGTTTTTTGGCTAAAGCCTACATCAGGGTGAAGCTGTCACACCAAGTGCATTTAACCAGCAATAGTCTGTTTATTTTTTGGCCATATCCCAGTCTAATTCTGTCACTAAATCCATACCGGTCACCCAGCGCCTAAATACTAGGCCTCAAATTTATATCCAGCTAAATCTGTCCCTAGTGCTGTAGCTGGGCGAGTTATTTAGTGTCCGTTCAAGCACATTTCTTGTTCTGGGTTGAAATACAATTCCCAATTTAGCAATTTCATAATTTAGTGGTTTCTGCTATATCAGAGCTATTTGAAATCTATCCCTAAAAGGGTATATAATATTCAAGGTGCACATTGGGTCATTCAGAATAACTTCACACACACCCGCTACTGTGTATTTCCAAGTCTAATTCTGGCACTAAACCCATACCTGTCACCCAGCGCCTAAATACTAGGCCTCAAATTTATATCCCGCTAAATCTGTCCTTAGTGCTGTAGCTGGGCGAGTTATTTAGTGTCCGTTCAAGCACATTTCTTGTTCTGGGTTGAAATACAATTCCCAATTTAGCAATTTCATAATTTAGTGGTTTCTGCTATATCAGAGCTATTTGAAATCTATCCCTAAAAGGGTATATAATATTCAAGGTGCACATTGGGTCATTCAGAATAACTTCACACACACCCGCTACTGTGTATTTCCAAGTCTAATTCTGGCACTAAACCCATACCTGTCACCCAGCGCCTAAATACTAGGCCTCAAATTTATATCCCGCTAAATCTGTCCTTAGTGCTGTAGCTGGGCGAGTTATTTAGTGTCCGTTCAAGCACATTTCTTGTTCTGGGTTGAAATACAATTCCCAATTTAGCAATTTCATAATTTAGTGGTTTCTGCTATATCAGAGCTATTTGAAATCTATCCCTAAAAGGGTATATAATATTCAAGGTGCACATTGGGTCATTCAGAATAACTTCACACACACCCGCTACTGTGTATTTCCAAGTCTAATTCTGGCACTAAACCCATACCTGTCACCCAGCGCCTAAATACTAGGCCTCAAATTTATATCCCGCTAAATCTGTCCTTAGTGCTGTAGCTGGGCGAGTTATTTAGTGTCCGTTCAAGCACATTTCTTGTTCTGGGTTGAAATACAATTCCCAATTTAGCAATTTCATAATTTAGTGGTTTCTGCTATATCAGAGCTATTTGAAATCTATCCCTAAAAGGGTATATAATATTCAAGGTGCACATTGGGTCATTCAGAATAACTTCACACACACCCGCTACTGTGTATTTCCAAGTCTAATTCTGGCACTAAACCCATACCTGTCACCCAGCGCCTAAATACTAGGCCTCAAATTTATATCCCGCTAAATCTGTCCTTAGTGCTGTAGCTGGGCGAGTTATTTAGTGTCCGTTCAAGCACATTTCTTGTTCTGGGTTGAAATACAATTCCCAATTTAGCAATTTCATAATTTAGTGGTTTCTGCTATATCAGAGCTATTTGAAATCTATCCCTAAAAGGGTATATAATATTCAAGGTGCACATTGGGTCATTCAGAATAACTTCACACACACCCGCTACTGTGTATTTCCAAGTCTAAATCTGGCACTAAACCCATACCTGTCACCCAGCGCCTAAATACTAGGCCTCAAATTTATATCCCGCTAAATCTGTCCTTAGTGCTGTAGCTGGGCGAGTTATTTAGTGTCCGTTCAAGCACATTTCTTGTTCTGGGTTGAAATACAATTCCCAATTTAGCAATTTCATAATTTAGTGGTTTCTGCTATATCAGAGCTATTTGAAATCTATCCCTAAAAGGGTATATAATATTCAAGGTGCACATTGGGTCATTCAGAATAACTTCACACACACCCGCTACTGTGTATTTCCAAGTCTAATTCTGGCACTAAACCCATACCTGTCACCCAGCGCCTAAATACTAGGTCTCAAATTTATATCCCGCTAAATCTGTCCTTAGTGCTGTAGCTGGGCGAGTTATTTAGTGTCCGTTCAAGCACATTTCTTGTTCTGGGTTGAAATACAATTCCCAATTTAGCAATTTCATAATTTAGTGGTTTCTGCTATATCAGAGCTATTTGAAATCTATCCCTAAAAGGGTATATAATATTCAAGGTGCACATTGGGTCATTCAGAATAACTTCACACACACCCGCTACTGTGTATTTCCAAGTCTAATTCTGTCACTAAACCCATACCTGTCACCCAGCGCCTAAATACTAGGCCTCAAATTTATATCCTGCTAAATCTCTCGTTAACGCTGTCCTGTTGTGGCTGGGAAAGTTATTTAGTGTCCGTCAAAGCACATTTTTTGTTCTGGGTTGAAATACAATTCCCAATTTAGCAATTTCATAATTTAGTGGTTTCTGCTATATCAGAGCTATTTGAAATCTATCCCTAAAAGGGTATATAATATTCAAGGTGCACATAGGGTCATTCAGAATAACTTCACACACACGCTTCTGTGCATTTCCAAGTCTAATTCTGTCACTAAATCCATACCGGTCACCCAGCGCCTAAATACTAGGCCTCAAATTTATATCCAGCTAAATCTGTCCCTAGTGCTGTAGCTGGGCGAGTTATTTAGTGTCCGTTCAAGCACATTTCTTGTTCTGGGTTGAAATACAATTCCCAATTTAGCAATTTCATAATTTAGTGGTTTCTGCTATATCAGAGCTATTTGAAATCTATCCCTAAAAGGGTATATAATATTCAAGGTGCACATAGGGTCATTCAGAATAACTTCACACACACGCTTCTGTGCATTTCCAAGTCTAATTCTGTCACTAAATCCATACCGGTCACCCAGCGCCTAAATACTAGGCCTCAAATTTATATCCAGCTAAATCTGTCCCTAGTGCTGTAGCTGGGCGAGTTATTTAGTGTCCGTTCAAGCACATTTCTTGTTCTGGGTTGAAATACAATTCCCAATTTAGCAATTTCATAATTTAGTGGTTTCTGCTATATCAGAGCTATTTGAAATCTATCCCTAAAAGGGTATATAATATTCAAGGTGCACATTGGGTCATTCAGAATAACTTCACACACACCCGCTACTGTGTATTTCTAAGTCTAATTCTGTCACTAAACCCATACCTGTCACCCAGCGCCTAAATACTAGGCCTCAAATTTATATCCTGCTAAATCTCTCGTTAACGCTGTCCTGTTGTGGCTGGGAAAGTTATTTAGTGTCCGTCAAAGCACATTTTTTGTTCTGGGTTTAAATACAATTCCCAATTTAACAATTTCATAATTTAGTGGTTTCTGCTATATCAGAGCTATTTGAAATCTATCCCTAAAAGGGTATATAATATTCAAGGTGCACATTGGGTCATTCAGAATAACTTCACACACACCCGCTACTGTGTATTTCCAAGTCTAATTCTGTCACTAAACCCATACCTGTCACCCAGCGCCTAAATACTAGGCCTCAAATTTATATCCTGCTAAATCTCTCGTTAACGCTGTCCTGTTGTGGCTGGGAAAGTTATTTAGTGTCCGTCAAAGCACATTTTTTGTTCTGGGTTGAAATACAATTCCCAATTTAGCAATTTCATAATTTAGTGGTTTCTGCTATATCAGAGCTATTTGAAATCTATCCCTAAAAGGGTATATAATATTCAAGGTGCACATAGGGTCATTCAGAATAACTTCACACACACGCTTCTGTGCATTTCCAAGTCTAATTCTGTCACTAAATCCATACCGGTCACCCAGCGCCTAAATACTAGGCCTCAAATTTATATCCAGCTAAATCTGTCCCTAGTGCTGTAGCTGGGCGAGTTATTTAGTGTCCGTTCAAGCACATTTCTTGTTCTGGGTTGAAATACAATTCCCAATTTAGCAATTTCATAATTTAGTGGTTTCTGCTATATCAGAGCTATTTGAAATCTATCCCTAAAAGGGTATATAATATTCAAGGTGCACATAGGGTCATTCAGAATAACTTCACACACACGCTTCTGTGCATTTCCAAGTCTAATTCTGTCACTAAATCCATACCGGTCACCCAGCGCCTAAATACTAGGCCTCAAATTTATATCCCGCTGAATTTGAATACAATACATTGGGCCAAATAATATATTTGTTGTTGTGGTGAACCATAACAATGAGAAAAACATCTAGTAAGGGACGCGGACGTGGACATGGTCGTGGTGGTGTTAGTGGACCCTCTGGTGCTGGGAGAGGACGTGGCCGTTCTGCCACATCCACACGTCCTAGTGTACCAACTACCTCAGGTCCCAGTAGCCGCCAGAATTTACAGCGATATATGGTGGGGCCCAATGCCGTTCTAAGGATGGTAAGGCCTGAGCAGGTACAGGCATTAGTCAATTGGGTGGCCGACAGTGGATCCAGCACGTTCACATTATCTCCCACCCAGTCTTCTGCAGAAAGCGCACAGATGGCGCCTGAAAACCAACCCCATCAGTCTGTCGCATCACCCCCATGCATACCAGGGAAACTGTCTCAGCCTCAAGTTATGCAGCAGTCTCTTATGCTGTTTGAAGACTCCGCTGGCAGGGTTTCCCAAGGGCATCCACCTAGCCCTTCCCCAGCGGTGAAAGACATAGAATGCACTGACGCACAACCACTTATGTTTCCTGATGATGAGGACATGGGAATACCACCTCAGCATGTCTCTGATGATGACGAAACACAGGTGCCAACTGCTGCGTCTTTCTGCAGTGTGCAGACTGAACAGGAGGTCAGGGATCAAGACTGGGTGGAAGACGATGCAGGGGACGATGAGGTCCTAGACCCCACATGGAATGAAGGTCGTGCCACTGACTTTCACAGTTCGGAGGAAGAGGCAGTGGTGAGACCGAGCCAACAGCGTAGCAAAAGAGGGAGCAGTGGGCAAAAGCAGAACACCCGCCGCCAAGAGACTCCGCCTGCTACTGACCGCCGCCATCTGGGACCGAGCACCCCAAAGGCAGCTTCAAGGAGTTCCCTGGCATGGCACTTCTTCAAACAATGTGCTGACGACAAGACCCGAGTGGTTTGCACGCTGTGCCATCAGAGCCTGAAGCGAGGCATTAACGTTCTGAACCTGAGCACAACCTGCATGACCAGGCACCTGCATGCAAAGCATGAACTGCAATGGAGTAAACACCTTAAAACCAAGGAAGTAACTCAGGCTCCCCCTGCTACCTCTTCTGCTGCTGCCGCCTCGGCCTCTTCTGCTGCTGCCGCCTCGGCCTCTTCCTCCGCCTCTGGAGGAACGTTGGCACCTGCCGCCCAGCAAACAGGGGATGTACCACCAACACCACCACCACCACCTCCGTCACCAAGCGTCTCAACCATGTCACACGCCAGCGTTCAGCTCTCCATCTCACAAACATTTGATAGAAAGCGTAAATTCCCACCTAGCCACCCTCGATCCCTGGCCCTGAATGCCAGCATTTCTAAACTACTGGCCTATGAAATGCTGTCATTTAGGCTGGTGGACACAGACAGCTTCAAACAGCTCATGTCGCTTGCTGTCCCACAGTATGTTGTTCCCAGCCGGCACTACTTCTCCAAGAGAGCCGTGCCTTCCCTGCACAACCAAGTATCCGATAAAATCAAGTGTGCACTGCGCAACGCCATCTGTGGCAAGGTCCACCTAACCACAGATACGTGGACCAGTAAGCACGGCCAGGGACGCTATATCTCCCTAACTGCACACTGGGTAAATGTAGTGGCAGCTGGGCCCCAGGCGGAGAGCTGTTTGGCGCACGTCCTTCCGCCGCCAAGGATCGCAGGGCAACATTCTTTGCCTCCTGTTGCCACCTCCTCCTTCTCGGCTTCCTCCTCCTCTTCTTCCACCTGCTCATCCAGTCAGCCACACACCTTCACCACCAACTTCAGCACAGCCCGGGGTAAACGTCAGCAGGCCATTCTGAAACTCATATGTTTGGGGGACAGGCCCCACACCGCACAGGAGTTGTGGCGGGGTATAGAACAACAGACCGACGAGTGGTTGCTGCCGGTGAGCCTCAAGCCCGGCCTGGTGGTGTGTGATAATGGGCGAAATCTCGTTGCAGCTCTGGGACTAGCCAATTTGACGCACATCCCTTGCTTGGCGCATGTGCTGAATTTGGTGGTGCAGAAGTTCATTCACAACTACCCCGACATGTCAGAGCTGCTGCATAAAGTGCGGGCCGTCTGTTCGCGCTTCCGGCGTTCACATCCTGCTGCTGCTCGCCTGTCTGCGCTACAGCGTAACTTCGGCCTTCCCGCTCACCGCCTCATATGCGACGTGCCCACCAGGTGGAACTCCACCTTGCACATGCTGGACAGACTGTGCGAGCAGCAGCAGGCCATAGTGGAGTTTCAGCTGCAGCACGCACGGGTCAGTCGCACTACAGAACAGCACCACTTCACCACCAATGACTGGGCCTCCATGCGAGACCTGTGTGCCCTGTTGCGCTGTTTCGAGTACTCCACCAACATGGCCAGTGGCGATGACACCGTTATCAGCGTTACAATACCACTTCTATGTCTCCTTGAGAAAACACTTAGGGCGATGATGGAAGAGGAGGTGGCCCAGGAGGAGGAGGAGGAGGAGGAGGAAGAGGGGTCATTTTTAGCACTTTCAGGCCAGTCTCTTCGAAGTGACTCAGAGGGAGGTTTTTGGCAACAGCAGAGGCCAGGTACAAATGTGGCCAGCCAGGGCCCACTACTGGAGGACGAGGAGGACGAGGATGAGGAGGAGGTGGAGGAGGATGAGGATGAAGCATGGTCACAGCGGGGTGGCACCCAACGCAGCTCGGGTCCATCACTGGTGCGTGGCTGGGGGGAAAGGCAGGACGATGACGATACGCCTCCCACAGAGGACAGCTTGTCCTTACCCCTGGGCAGCCTGGCACACATGAGCGACTACATGCTGCAGTGCCTGCGCAACGACAGCAGAGTTGCCCACATTTTAACCTGTGCGGACTACTGGGTTGCCACCCTGCTGGATCCACGCTACAAAGACAATGTGCCCACCTTACTTCCTGCACTGGAGCGTGATAGGAAGATGCGCGAGTACAAGCGCACGTTGGTAGACGCGCTACTGAGAGCATTCCCAAATGTCACAGGGGAACAAGTGGAAGCCCAAGGCCAAGGCAGAGGAGGAGCAAGAGGTCGCCAAGGCAGCTGTGTCACGGCCAGCTCCTCTGAGGGCAGGGTTAGCATGGCAGAGATGTGGAAAACTTTTGTCAACACGCCACAGCTAACTGCACCACCACCTGATACGCAACGTGTTAGCAGGAGGCAACATTTCACTAACATGGTGGAACAGTACGTGTGCACACCCCTCCACGTACTGACTGATGGTTCGGCCCCATTCAACTTCTGGGTCTCTAAATTGTCCACGTGGCCAGAGCTAGCCTTTTATGCCTTGAAGGTGCTGGCCTGCCCGGCAGCCAGCGTTTTGTCTGAACGTGTATTCAGCACGGCAGGGGGCGTCATTACAGACAAACGCAGCCGCCTGTCTACAGCCAATGTGGACAAGCTGACGTTCATAAAAATGAACCAGGCATGGATCCCACAGGACCTGTCCGTCCCTTGTCCAGATTAGACATTAACTACCTCCCCATAACCATATATTATTGGACTCCAGGGCACTTCCTCATTCAATCCTATTTTTATTTTCATTTTACCATTATATTGCGATGCTACCCAAAGTTGAATGAACCTCTCCTCTGCCTGTGTGCTAGGCCTAAATATATGCCAATGGACTGTTGCAGTGGTGGCTGACATGAAGCCTGATTCTCTGCTATGACATGCAGACTAATTCTCTGCTGACATGAAGCCAGATTGTCTGTTACGGGACCTCCCTCCTCTGCCTGGGTGCTGGGCCTAAATTTATGACAATGGACTGTTGCAGTGGTGGCTGACGTGAAGCCTCATTCTCTGCTATGACATGCAGACTGATTCTCTGCTGACATGAAGCCAGATTGTCTGTTACGGGACCTCTCTCCTCTGCCTGTGTGCTAGGCCTAAATATATGCCAATGGACTGTTGCAGTGGTGGCTGACGTGAAGCCTGATTCTCTGCTATGACATGCAGACTGATTCTCTGCTGACATGAAGCCAGATCCTCTGTTACGGGACCTCTCTCCTCTGCCTGTGTGTGTGCTGGGCCTAAATATATGCCAATGGACTGTTGCAGTGGTGGCTGACGTGAAGCCTCATTCTCTGCTATGACATGCAGACTAATTCTCTGCTGACATGAAGACAGATTCTCTGTTACGGGACCTCCCTCCTCTGCCTGGGTGCTGGGCCTAAATATATGCCAATGGACTGTTGCAGTGGTGGGTGACGTGAAGCCTCATTCTCTGCTATGACATGCAGACTAATTCTCTGCTGACATGAAGCCAGATTGTCTGTTACGGGACCTCTCTCCTCTGCCTGTGTGTGTGCTGGGCCTAAATATATGCCAATGGACTGTTGCAGTGGTGGCTGACGTGAAGCCTCATTCTCTGCTATGACATGCAGACTAATTCTCTGCTGACATGAAGACAGATTCTCTGTTACGGGACCTCTCTCCTCTGCCTGTGTGTGTGCTGGGCCTAAATATATGCCAATGGACTGTTGCAGTGGTGGCTGACGTGAAGCCTCATTCTCTGCTATGACATGCAGACTAATTCTCTGCTGACATGAAGACAGATTCTCTGTTACGGGACCTCCCTCCTCTGCCTGGGTGCTGGGCCTAAATATATGCCAATGGACTGTTGCAGTGGTGGGTGACGTGAAGCCTGATTCTCTGCTATGACATGCAGACTAATTCTCTGCTGACATGAAGCCAGATTGTCTGTTACGGGACCTCTCTCCTCTGCCTGTGTGTGTGCTGGGCCTAAATATATGCCAATGGACTGTTGCAGTGGTGGCTGACGTGAAGCCTCATTCTCTGCTATGACATGCAGACTAATTCTCTGCTGACATGAAGACAGATTCTCTGTTACGGGACCTCCCTCCTCTGCCTGGGTGCTGGGCCTAAATATATGCCAATGGACTGTTGCAGTGGTGGCTGACGTGAAGCCTCATTCTCTGCTATGACATGCAGACTGATTCTCTGCTGACATGAAGCCAGATCGTCTGTTACGGGACCTCTCTGCTCTGCCTGTGTGCTAGGCCTAAATATATGCCAATGGACTGTTGCAGTGGTGGGTGACGTGAAGCCTCATTCTCTGCTATGACATGCAGACTGATTCTCTGCTGTCATGAAGCCAGATTGTCTGTTACGGGACCTCTCTGCTCTGCCTGTGTGCTAGGCCTAAATATATGCCAATGGACTGTTGCAGTGGTGGGTGACGTGAAGCCTCATTCTCTGCTATGACATGCAGACTAATTCTCTGCTGACATGAAGACAGATTCTCTGTTACGGGACCTCCCTCCTCTGCCTGGGTGCTGGGCCTAAATATATGCCAATGGACTGTTGCAGTGGTGGGTGACGTGAAGCCTCATTCTCTGCTATGACATGCAGACTAATTCTCTGCTGACATGAAGCCAGATTGTCTGTTACGGGACCTCTCTCCTCTGCCTGTGTGTGTGCTGGGCCTAAATATATGCCAATGGACTGTTGCAGTGGTGGCTGACGTGAAGCCTCATTCTCTGCTATGACATGCAGACTAATTCTCTGCTGACATGAAGACAGATTCTCTGTTACGGGACCTCCCTCCTCTGCCTGGGTGCTGGGCCTAAATATATGCCAATGGACTGTTGCAGTGGTGGGTGACGTGAAGCCTCATTCTCTGCTATGACATGCAGACTAATTCTCTGCTGACATGAAGACAGATTCTCTGTTACGGGACCTCTCTCCTCTGCCTGTGTGTGTGCTGGGCCTAAATATATGCCAATGGACTGTTGCAGTGGTGGCTGACGTGAAGCCTCATTCTCTGCTATGACATGCAGACTAATTCTCTGCTGACATGAAGACAGATTCTCTGTTACGGGACCTCCCTCCTCTGCCTGGGTGCTGGGCCTAAATATATGCCAATGGACTGTTGCAGTGGTGGCTGACGTGAAGCCTCATTCTCTGCTATGACATGCAGACTGATTCTCTGCTGACATGAAGCCAGATCGTCTGTTACGGGACCTCTCTGCTCTGCCTGTGTGCTAGGCCTAAATATATGCCAATGGACTGTTGCAGTGGTGGGTGACGTGAAGCCTCATTCTCTGCTATGACATGCAGACTGATTCTCTGCTGTCATGAAGCCAGATTGTCTGTTACGGGACCTCTCTGCTCTGCCTGTGTGCTAGGCCTAAATATATGCCAATGGACTGTTGCAGTGGTGGGTGACGTGAAGCCTCATTCTCTGCTATGACATGCAGACTGATTCTCTGCTGTCATGAAGCCAGATTGTCTGTTACGGGACCTCTCTGCTCTGCCTGTGTGCTAGGCCTAAATATATGCCAATGGACTGTTGCAGTGGTGGGTGACGTGAAGCCTCATTCTCTGCTATGACATGCAGACTGATTCTCTGCTGACATGAAGCCAGATTGTCTGTTACGGGACCTCTCTCCTCTGCCTGTGTGCTAGGCCTAAATATATGCCAATGGACTGTTGCAGTGGTGGCTGACGTGAAGCCTCATTCTCTGCTATGACATGCAGACTAATTCTCTGCTGACATGAAGCCAGATTGTCTGTTACGGGACCTCTCTCCTCTGCCTGGGTGCTGGGCCTAAATTTATGACAATGGACTGTTGCAGTGGTGGCTGACGTGAAGCCTGATTCTCTGCTATGACATGCAGACTGATTCTCTGCTGACATGAAGCCAGATCCTCTGTTACGGGACCTCTCTCCTCTGCCTGTGTGTGTGCTGGGCCTAAATATATGCCAATGGACTGTTGCAGTGGTGGCTGACGTGAAGCCTCATTCTCTGCTCTGACATGCAGACTGATTCTCTGCTGACATGAAGCCAGATTCTCTGTTACGGGACCTCTCTCCTCTGCCTGTGTGTGTGCTGGGCCTAAATATATGCCAATGGACTGTTGCAGTGGTGGCTGACGTGAAGCCTCATTCTCTGCTATGACATGCAGACTAATTCTCTGCTGACATGAAGACAGATTCTCTGTTACGGGACCTCCCTCCTCTGCCTGGGTGCTGGGCCTAAATATATGCCAATGGACTGTTGCAGTGGTGGCTGACGTGAAGCCTCATTCTCTGCTATGACATGCAGACTAATTCTCTGCTGACATGAAGACAGATTCTCTGTTACGGGACCTCTCTCCTCTGCCTGGGTGCCGGGGCCTAAATATCTGAGAATGGACTGTTCCAGTGGTGGGTGACGGGAAGCCAGATTCTCTGCTATGGAACCTCTCTCCAATTGCTTTTGGTTAATTTTTATTTATTTAATTTTTAATTTAATTCATTTCCCTATCCACATTTGTTTGCAGGGGATTTACCTACATGTTGCTGCCTTTTGCAGCCCTCTAGCTCTTTCCTGGGCTGTTTTACAGCCTTTTTAGTGCCGAAAAGTTCGGGTCCCCATTGACTTCAATGGGGTTCGGGTTCGGGACGAAGTTCGGATCGGGTTCGGATCCCGAACCCGAACATTTCCGGGATGTTCGGCCGAACTTCTCGAACCCGAACATCCAGGTGTTCGCTCAACTCTACATATAATATCAATAGTGCCAGTGTAGGTTGCCATTAATGTCCATCACATCCTGCCCAAAGTATATGATTTCCCCAGCAAGGTAATATGCTGTCATAAGCTGCCTGTGACATTTCCCACCAATATACGAGTACAACTATGTCCATGGTCTGTGCACACTGGGTGTTTTACCCTCCTCGTGC
The DNA here is from genome assembly GCF_014858855.1 of Bufo gargarizans. Classification (NCBI taxonomy): domain Eukaryota; kingdom Metazoa; phylum Chordata; class Amphibia; order Anura; family Bufonidae; genus Bufo; species Bufo gargarizans. The sequence continues at coordinate 594,367,664 of NC_058082.1, read as the reverse complement.
AGTACCGTATTTTGTGGTGCCACAGCTATAAAAATGATCACATTACATATGTAGTACCCCAGACCTGGGGGTTCTACAAATTGTTTATTGTTATGCATTGTATTTCACTGTTTGTTTTCTGGCTGTTAATAACAGCAAGGAAGGTATGACAAACGTTGGCAGGAACAGAGTTTCTCCTCTCTCTGGTCCTGCTTCCTGCCAGGTAAAGGGAGATCCTGTCTAGAGACAGTGTGGAGAGGATGCAGAGTTTAATTCCCCATGCTCCTTCGGAGGAATCTGTAGAGAGAACCATCACTAAATTGCTTAAAGTGAAGCCTTGAGAGGATAAAGACTACAGAGTGAACTGATATACTCAGCTTCTACTGACATTGCTGTCAAGTGAGGGAATACAGCTAAGCCACCCGCCAGCAAACAACCACTAGGCCAATATCACCTAAGTGCTGAATCGCCACCAACCAACCTGCCTCCATATCCTTGCTGGTGCCAGAAAATAATTTTACTAATGCCTGCTGCTACTCTATGTATTTCCTGTTCTATGTTGCACTTAGTAAAAAGGACTTTGTTACATTTAACTATGGCCTCATTCTTCAGTAAGATGTTTCCAATGCACTGATCTCCAGGGAGTAATGGCCTGAGGGTGCACACCATGACTTTACAACACTACATGAGGACCACTACCACTCCTATCCTCTACACTGGCTACCATAGGGGATCGATGCAGATATCAAACATCATGTATGTCCTCAGGATAGGCTTTCACTAACTGATCGGCAGGGCCCCACCACCCTGCACCCCGCCAATCAGCTGTTTGGTAATGGCTCCTGTTCCGGAAGCACACTGTTTGAAGTGGACTTAGCTGCGATGCTCCCATTAAAGTCCCATTGTTTTTACCGAGACCTCCCAAGTATTGTCCACACCAGTTTGGTATAACATGGTCATCCATGTGCCTCCCAATCCCATTGTTTCCTGGCACCTGCCTGGTGTTGACCCTGGGCTCATAGATTACAATGTAACAAGATGTCCATGATCCCTCCCCTAAAGCTTCTAACTTGGTAACTTTTTCTATTGTGTGGGAAATAACGGCATGTCATAATTACATCGGTCTTGACAGACTCAGGCTTGACAGCAAGGCTTCTTCATGCTGTCAGCATCTTCTGCCACTTACTTAACCCCATGCCATTTTTCACCTTAAGGACCAGGCCATTTTTAGCAAATCTGACATGTATTACTTTATGTGGTAATAACTTTAAAACACCTTTACTTATCCAGGCCATTCTGATATTGTTCTCTCGTCACATATTGTTCTTCATGACAGTGGTAAAATTGAGTAAAAATTTACCAAATTTAGCCAGAATTTGGAAAATTTTGCAAATTAGCAAATTTCAATTTCTCTACTTTTATTATAGATAGTAATAACTTCAAAAATAGTTATTACTTTACATTCCCCATATGTCTACTTCATGTTTGGATCATTTTGAAAATTACACTTAATTTTTTTGGGACGTTAGAAGGCTTAGAAGTTTAAAAGCAAATCTTAAAATTTTGAAGAACATTTCCAAACCCCAATTTTTTTCAGGACCAGTTCAGTTATAAAGTCACTTTCTGGGGCTAACATAAAACCACCCATAAATCACCCCATTTTAGAAACTACACCCCTCAAGGTATTCAAAACTGATTTTAAAAACTTGGTTAACCCTTTGGTGCCCCACGAGTATTAAATGAAAATTATAAATTTCACTTTTTTTTTAACAGATTTAAAATTTTACTCTATTTTTTTTCTGCAACACATCAAGGGTTAACAGCCAAACAAAACTCAAAATATATTACCCTGAATCAGGAGTTTACAGAAACACCCCTTGTGTGCTCAAAAACTGATGTATGGGCGCACAGCATTCTTCAGAGTGGAAGGAGCACCATATAGCTTTTGGAGGGAGAATTTAGCTGGAATGGAAATTGGGAGCTATGTCGCATAGGAAGACACCCTGAGGTGGCCCTATAGTGGAAACCTCCAAAAAGTGACCCCATTCTGGAAACTAAACCCCTCAAGGAATATTTCAAAGTGTGTAGTGAGCACTTTGACCCATCAGGCATTTCACAGAATTAGGAAACGCTTGGCTGTGAAAATGAAAAATTTCATTTTTTTTTCGAGAAAAAGTATCTTTACACCCACATTTTTCACTTTCACAAGGGGAAACAGGACAAAATGCACCCCACATTTTGTTCCCCATTTCCTCCTGAATACACCAACACCCCATTCTGTATGTGCTCAAAAAATGATGTATGGATTCATGGCAGGGTTCAAAAGGCAAGTAGCGCCACAGGGCTTTTGGAGGACAGATTTTGCAGGATTGGCTTTTGGGAGCTATGTTGCATATAAAGACACCCTGAGGTACCCCTAGAGTAGAAACCCCTCAAAAGTGACCCCATTCTGGAAAATACACCCCTCAAGGAATATTTCAAGATATGTAGTGAGAACTTTGTCCTCAAAAGTGATTCATGGAGTTGGCTGTGAAAATGAAAAATTACAACTTTTCCCCCAAAAAAATTGACTTTAGGCCCAAATGTTTTTACTTTCACAAGGGGGAAATGGTGTCTTTCCTTATCCCCCTTTTGGAACACACCCTGCATCTTTTTTGGGTCCTTCCCTTCCTTGCTGTCTGGGGGACTTGACCTGGGAAATGTTGCCCTGGTACAACACGACACCATGACTCTCTGAAGTAGTGGGACCCTCCCGGCCTGGCTTTGAAAAATTAGGGCCTAGATAACAACCTCTTGGAACTGGAGGAAAGTTCCTGTGTGGCCTGCAGATTGAAATAGCACGTACGCATTGCACATTGCCATCTGTACAATGTGTATGGCCAGCTTTTTGTTCCACACTTTTGTTTTTTCGTGTGGCACTGTGGGCTTCAGAACTTGATCTGAAAGATCAATCCCTCCCATGTGCTTATTGTAGTCCAGGATGCAAACTGGTTTGGGGACAGTGGTAGTGGTATCTCGCACATGAGCAGGGGAGCTGGTATTTGTGTGAACGGTGGTCAGTAAAAGGACATCCCTCTTGTACTTAACTGCCAGCATGTTCTCATGGAGGAGACCCCTGCTTTGACCCATTCACAGTGGTTGCCCTTCTCTGATTTTTGCGCACTGTGCTACAAGCCACAGTACTTCTGGCAGTTAGGGACATGAATAGGGGTATGCTGGTATAATAGTTATCCACATAGAGGTGGTAACCCTTATCCAGCAGTGGGTGCAGCAAGTCCCACACAATATTTCCACTAACTCCTAGGATGGGGGGGGGGGGGGGGGGGAAATCTGGGGGTTCTATGCGGGAATCTTTCCCTTCATAAACACGGAACTTGTGGGTGTACCCGGAGCTACTCTCACAAAGTTTGTACATTTTTATAGCATACCTTGCCCGTTTGCTAGGCAGGTACTGGCGGAATCTAACCCTCCCTTTGAAAAGTAACAGGGTCTCATCTACACATATATTTTTATCAGGGGTGTACACCTCAGCAAACTTGGTGTTAAAGTGGTCAAGGACGGGCCTAACCTTGAACAGACGGTCAAATGTCGGGTCATTTTGTGGTGGGCACTGTGTATTGTCGTTGTAGTGTAGGAATTTCCGAATTGACTCAAAACACTTCTGGGTCATGGTGTTACTGTAAATTGGAGTCTGGTAAAAAAAAATCCGAACTCCAATATTGTCTGACGTTTGGCTTCTTTACTATGCCAAAATGCAGCACGAGTCCCCAAAATGTCATCATTTCTGCTGCACTTACTGGGGTCCAACCTAAGGTCTAGCATATGGCGAGGTAGGGTTCTGAGCTATAAATTGTTGTTGGGCGTACAAATTTATTTGGGCCAACATTAAATTTACAAACTCTTCAGAGAAGATGATTTAAAAAAAATCTTGTTCTGTGAAGCCCACACTGTCTATCTGTATTCTGGAGTTGCCCACTAAATCTGGAATTTATGATAACCGTCAGAGGGTGGGGTCCATATGGGATCACTCAGGAGGGCTGCCTCCGCTGCTACCCTAGGTCCCTAGAGGGTCCCTCATCAGCGGATGATGATGATGATGATAAGGGGGTAGAGGAGTAGAGGAAAGTGGCATCCTCTTTTCCCTCACTGGAAGACTCAGTATCAGAGTAAACTCGTTGGGACCGACCGGCCATTTTTATTTTATTGGGGTGTTTTGTGTGAAATGTGTAAAACTTTATTTAGTATGGGGTGTGTATGTAGTGTTCTCACACGTGAAGGGGCTTGTTATAAATTAGAAATATAGAGAAAGGAGTAGAAAAAAAATAAAAATAGCTGGATGCACGCACAAACCTACACTAACATTACCTAACTAAAATTGATTTCTCTATATATGTATATGGAGATAGTTTTATATATATATAAACCAAGGAATGTGGGCAGCACCACTATCTGAATGGTACGGACGGAGTGCCAGCGGCTGAGTCGGCGATCCACCTCCAAACAATATAGAATAAATGAACTCCGCGGCACATCCAAGTCGTGAAGAAGTAAAAGAAACTTTAATCACCAAGCATGCGACGTTTCAATCCTCTCAATGGGATTTTTCTCAAGCAGTGACATAGTGGGCAGTGCACAGTACATATTTAAACACATTGACATAATCACACAATTAATGAATAAATTACAATCAATTAAAGTAATATGGTTAAAAAATTATGACAGCAGCAATGTTATCATTGTAAAGTAACATTTCATGAAACTACATTCAGTTTTACAGTGCAAACAATATCCATATCAAATTCAACGTACAGTGTGCTGACAAAATATAGCAATGACAATCATAATTCAATCAGGTGTGTACCATTATAATAACTAAACAGTGCAGGTGTACCTCAGTGGAATGATGAGTTAGATTGCAGGAGTGAGCGATGGGATCAGAACACATGGGTCCGGGCGTCTCAAGCAAATCAATGCGCATGTCACAGGACCTTCCTGGGGAATCCAATCACATGATCACCTGTTCTGGTCATTCGATATAGTGCGCATGACGCAGGACCTGTGAGTGTGTGGTCACAGCATGTGATCACTCCTCTGGTCATGTGTTCAAGTAAATCATCCGGTCATGTGCTTCCATTTGTCACATGATCAGATTAGACGAACTTACAGATTCAAGTGCTCAATGGAATTCAAAGCACATGAAGAGGCATGATTAGACATATTTATTTCCAAGGATCATTGTACGGGATATATATATATACCACCTAAAATAAGTTAGAAATATCCAAAGTATAAAAAGATAAATCATCTTAAAGGCGTAAGATAATAAGATTGTGTAGGCAAGCATGAGCAGTAGCGAAGTACATATGGCAGTGTGGGCACCCGTTACAGGATCATTGTCAACCCTAGCGCATCGAATCACATGGGCAGTACCATTCATGAGTCAATCATCAATCCGGGGGCAAAAATAAATCAAACGAGTATATACAACTGGAAGTACCATTGTTGTGTAAGGAGAGCTAAATGTATTGGGCGGAAGTACCAATTATGATTGTCATTGCTATATTTTGTCAGCACACTGTACGTTGAATTTGATATGGATATTGTTTGCACTGTAAAACTGAATGTAGTTTTGTTGAGGAACGGTTGAGACGTATGCATATATATCCATGCATGCCTGCAAACACGTGCGGGCATGTAGGGTATATATGTGCATACATTAGACATAGCATCATGGGACGATGTGCGCAGATGTGCCCAGCATCTGCGCACGTCTGCCCATGGTGATCCCCAGGGGCTCATGTTGGCCCCTGTGGGAAATATGTGTCCCCTGGGAGCCGTGCCCCCTGATAATGTATGTAGGGGCTTCTGCCCCCTTATGATATGTAGGGGCTTGTGCCCCCTTATAGTATATCTGTGCCCTACAGGGGCTTGTGCCCCCTTATATGTAGGGGCTTGTGATATCTGTGCCCCCTTATAATATATGTGCCCCCTTATGTCCCTAATATTAATGTATATACATGTGTATGGATGTGCCCCAAGCATCCATACTCATGTATATTATACGTATCCCCCCTCCTACACCTGAAACCAGGTGCATCGGTTTGAATGTGCCCCAAGCATTCAAACCGATGCAATCTGGCTAATTGCATCAGAATGACTGGACAAGGGTCCGGTCATCCTGATGGATACAAAGAGCTCAGATTCAACAGAATCTGAGCCCTTTGTTGTAATTATCTCCAGCGCCGCTGGAGATAATTACGCATGATAGAAGAAGGGGAGAAGCCTCCCCTCCTCCTATTATGCGCATTCCGACAGTGCGATTACAATCGCACTGTCCGGAATGCTAGGTGCAGCAGGTGAGAGATCAAAGGCATCTCCCGCCTGTCTGCAGCGCGTCCCCGATGTGCGGGCCGGCGCAGTGACATCATATCACTGCGCCGGCCCACGTGGATGATGGGGGCGCGCGCGCGCGCCCCCTGGTGGGCGGCGCAGCGCGGGAGTGCGGGCGGCCGGGTTTAAATATCCGGCGGCCCGGCACTCCGGAGGTTAGTTGGGTCTGGGCCCCCACATGAGGAGAGCGCGTCCTGCGCTAAGGTTAGTTAGGGTCTGGGCCCCCACGTGGAGGAGCGCATCTCGCCCTCCGAATAGTTAGGATCGGGGCCCCCCCCCCCCACCTGGTGAGCGCATCGGCGCTCAGGACAAACGCCACTGACCTGACCCAGCCGCACCTACCCCCGCTGACCTGGAGTGGAGAGCGCATCCTGCGCTCAGGCCGTGTCCGAACCCCCACCTCCTGAAGGACCCCGACCGGCCCCTCTGAAGAGGAGCGCAATCGGCGCTCAGGAGCGACCCCCCCCTGGACGCGAGCATAAGTATCACCCCCTATTAACCCATATTCCCCTATCCCACTAACGATCCCTGTACCACCTACCCCTGGTAACCCTAACGATCCCTGTACCACCTACCCCTGGTAACCCTTATGCCATATTTAAACCCTGGGTTACCCCTGCATCCCCTGGTTCCCTGTGTGCCTGCTCTCCCCTGATTAACCCTTTCCCTGCCAGGCATTCTCTGCCCTGGTCTCCCCCCCCCCTCCTGGACACCCTGGTGGCCCTGATTCCCCTGGTTAACCCCTGCACCGCTGCGCTGTAGAGCATGCTTCTGCTCTGCAAACAAACTGTATCTGCACTGTAGAGCATGCCTCTGCTCTGCAAACAAATCCTTTTAACCCTTCGTCATTCCCCGTAGGGACAGTATAGAGCTAGGCGGGTGGGTTAATTACTTGTATGTGTGTATTGTATAGTTAGTTTGTGGGTGGAATTTGGGAACGTGTAGTGTAGTTGAGTATTGTATTTAGTGTTGTGTAATTACTGTATTGCGTGCTTAGTGTATTAGGTTAAATAAATACCGTTATATTTGTACCCTTTGTGTAGCGTGTACTTGTTAGCGGTAGCGAGTTAGTAAGGCGCATGCAGTTAGCATTAGTGATTAGTGTAAAGCATAGCGAAGATATTGTGTAATTGTTATTATATAAAGGTATAAATAGGCGGAGTCATCACCAGGTGGCTCCTCCTATTTAGGAATATTAATTATCGATATTCGCATAATATTGGTGATTAATATTCCCCCTTTACAAGTTTCATGAAATGTTACTTTACAATGATAACATTGCTGCTGTCATACTTTTTTAACCATATTACTTTAATTGATTGTAATTTATTCATTAATTGTGTGATTATGTCAATGTGTTTAAATATGTACTGTGCACTGCGCACTATGTCACTGCTTGAGAAAATCCCATTGAGAGGATTGAAACGTCGCATGCTTGGTGATTAAAATTTATTTTACTTCTTCACTACTTGGATGTGCCGCGGAGTTCATTTATTCTATATTGTTTGGAGGTGGATCGCCGACTCAGCCGCTGGCACTCCGTCCGTACCATTCAGATAGTGGTGCTGCCCACATTCCTTGGTTTATTGATACTGCATCTAGTGGAGCTTAAGCACACCGTGATACACCAGATGACTTCAGACACCAATCTTCCCACGGAGGACCTGTCTACACCAGGCATTTTTTCATACTCCCAGGAGCAGGCGAGCAGAATCTTGGGCGCACACAGAGGTGATGCAGAGTTTTTGTCGATTCCCAACATCACAGATACTAAGCGGGACTTTGAACGCATTGCCAAAAAATTGGTGAGTCTTGATTTGCATCTTACAACATTGGGCAAATATTTTAAAACCAGCAGGGTACCCCGGGGATTGAGGACACATTCTCAACCAACTATGTATATGCATGAAAATGAATTCCGTATCAAATATGAATCCATTGCAAACAAATTTGCACTGGATCTCATACTATTAAACATGGAATTTTTGCAGAAAGATTTGGCAGACACTACAGAGAAACATGAATCTCTGCAAGCTACATTATGTGCTTTATTATCTACAGACGAATACCAGGACTACTTGACCAGGTTGCAGCCGCACCTGGATAAATTAAGATCTGAAATTCAGGACACAAAACGCAGTAAATGGCAACGCGATGCGCTTGATTATAATTCAGGCAACGTGTACAACTGGACAATTAACCATCTATCTCAACAACGCTCTCAAAAAATTGGTAAAAAAAACCCCACAAGGGATGTGGTTCAAACACAACAAAATAACACTACTGTGGAGCCTTTTTTAGAATTTACGATGAATTCAGCAAGAAGAAACGAACGCGGCGTGGAGAACGTAAACGTCACCGCTTCCGACATAAAGACAAGGAGCAAAAAACCATTGGTCAAAAAACGCAACTAAATGATACCAACATTGTGGTAAATATTTCTTCCCATGTCCTGTCAGATGTACAGTTGAATGTCTTGGCCAAGGGACTAAGCTTCTGCCCCAACAGTAATACGGATTGGCTACAATTAGAAGCTGACCTTCATCAGTTTTTCCGTAGGCTGAAGCTTAGAACCTGGTTCTCAACACGTTCAACTATGACTAATACATGTACTAATACTGAATTGAAACTGAGTGATTATAATTTATTTAACAAAAGTGATTTCATCCCACCGGCGTCTTCTCCTGCAATTGATCTATTTATTGATGCGGTAATGAAAGATGTAAATATACTTAAGTTGAATGAAAAGAAATGTTTTTTGCACCCCAATATCACACAAACCGAGTGGCATGCTGTTGATGAGTTAGTCCATGACCACAGTCTCACCATCAAGCCTGCCGACAAGGGCGGTGCGATTGTGGTCATGGACACTCATCAATACATCGCAGAGGCCAACCGACAGTTGGAGGATTGCGAGGTGTACCAAAAACTACATACTGATCCCAAATGGGACATTGAAAGGAGGATTCAGAGCTTGCTACAGGAGGCCAGTACTGCGGGCATCATTGATGATAAGCTCAAAACCTTCCTTTCTGTCACACATCCCGTCACACCCCTTCTGTACCTATTGCCCAAGATACATAAATGTCTTATAGACCAATCGTGTCTGGTCGCGGTTCCCTGTTGTCCAATATTTCTATTTTTTTGGATAGAATATTGAGACAATATACACTGTCAGCCCAATCCTATATTCAAGACACTTCAGATTTTTTGAATAAGTTGGCTGAGGTTTCTTTGACATCTGATGTGATTCTATCATCGCTAGATATCACTAGCCTATACACCTCAATCAGACACACCTTTGGGATTGAGGTAGTTACCAAGGCTTTATCTCAGTCCACTTTTTCAACTGAATGCCAAGACTTTCTAATACAACTTCTACATTTGGTGCTGACTTGCAACTACTTTTTATTTGGGGATCATTTTTATCTCCAGAGGAAGGGGACCGCCATGGGATCCAATGTGGCCCCGACCTATGCCAACATGGCGGTCTCCTTCCTCGAGGAGACTTACATCTATGTATCGCCCCACTTCCGACATGTTCTGAAGTGGTGGCGATACATAGATGACATTTTTTTGATTTGGACCGGTTCAGAGGAGGCTCTTATGGAGTTTTTTCAATTTTTGAATACTATTGATTCTGATATTAAATTTACGTTGGAACACTCACGTGAACAATTACATTTTTTGGACACTGTTGTGACCTTACATGATTGTGTGCTATCGACGGGCTTATACTCTAAGCCCACCGATCGCAACACACTACTGAGGTACAACAGTGCACATCCCAGGGCCATGGTCAAATCCCTTCCCTTGAGTCAGTTTTACCGCGCCAAACGTATAGTCAGCAACAATAATGAATTATTGGACACCCTTAAATGCATGACACAGTCCTTCATAGATAGGGATTATCCTGTAACTTTACTCAAACAACATCTTAACTCTATACAAGACAAAACACGTACAGAGCTTCTTATCAAGACAAATAAAAATAGTGATAAACAAAGCAAGAGAATTCCTCTGGTAACTACCTACACAGAAGATAGTACACATATTCGGCAAATTATCCTGAAACACTGGCCAGTTTTAAAAAGCGGTCATGAGGGGATGGAGGAATTTCATCTTCCTCCCCTCATGTCATACAAGAGAACTAGGAACCTTAAAGATAGATTGATCCGCACCGACATAGGTACACAAAAAGAGTTGGGCCAAACCTTTCTGCGCAGTCCCAAATTGGGTAGCTTTCCATGCTTAAATTGTATCAATTGTCGATACATGCACAAAGGCAGTTTCTTTCTGCATCCACACACACAGAAGAAGTATTATATCAAGCATTTTCTGACATGCGATTCCTCTTTTGTTATATACATCCTGTGGTGTCCATGTCAGTTATTATACATTGGGGAAACTTCACTGGATTTTAAAAGTAGAATCAATCAACATCGATACACCATCCGTAAAAAACGAATGGATCTTCCAGTCCCGAAACATTTTACTGACATGGACCACAAGGAACGTGACCTGAAATGTATGCTAGTCGACCATATCCCTACACCACGGAGGGGTGGGAACAGACTTGCCCTTCTCAAAAAATGTGAGATGCGATGAATTGCTAAACTAAATACTATAAGACCACAGGGATTAAATGTTGATTATAGACCCTGGTTATTGTCCTAGGTGATTGCACTCTTGATTCTGCTTGTCTGCTCGTATGTTGAGTTTTAAGTGGTTGTGCCCCTTGTTTATCTAACAAGGTGTTCTTATACACTGTTTTTATTACCCTCAGGATGATGGTGAACGTTGTGTGTACCCACAACAAAATGTGAGCGCTGGAAGATTCATCCACTGGATCATGATGGGACCTATGTATATACACCACTTACCTTACTGTTTTTTACAGCTTCATTTGTTTTTTCTCTTGAATAAGATGTTTTTATAACAAGATTGGTTGGATCATGTCAAAGTGCACAGTGGGTTATATGGTCATATCTTATGTATAGCATGACATGTGATCGTTCTCCATATAGGTGCACGGACACATAGATTCCCTTGACATTTATTTCTTTTCTTTGATTGGTATGCAAGCATTCAACTATATACAGGTGATGTTGGAAAACCTGGGATGGTTTAGTTGCCATACCCAAGCGCTCCGATTTACACATGGACAAGCCTCTTGAGCCACCAGTCTCAGGTAGAATAAGGACATGTTTATATATCAATGTGCCCCCGTAATCTAGAGGATGATCCCGGGTCTGCCATGTTGGATTTCCAGGGATGGTATCCAACTGACAGGGGGGATAAATCAGGTTGGAACTTTGTGATAACCACATAAGTCACATCTACTGAAATCCTCGATTAGACTAGGGGGCTATTTAATAACTAATAAATTAAGTTCGCACATAGTGAGGACAGCGGCGATACTTCCGCCCAATACATTTAGCTCTCCTTACACAACAATGGTACTTCCAGTTGTATATACTCGTTTGATTTATTTTTGCCCCCGGATTGATGATTGACTCATGAATGGTACTGCCCATGTGATTCGATGCGCTAGGGTTGACAATGATCCTGTAACGGGTGCCCACACTGCCATATGTACTTCGCTACTGCTCATGCTTGCCTACACAATCTTATTATCTTACGCCTTTAAGATGATTTATCTTTTTATACTTTGGATATTTATAACTTATTTTAGGTGGTATATATATATATCCCGTACAATGATCCTTGGAAATAAATATGTCTAATCATGCCTCTTCATGTGCTTTGAATTCCATTGAGCACTTGAATCTGTAAGTTCGTCTAATCTGATCATGTGACAAATGGAAGCACATGACCGGATGATTTACTTGAACACATGACCAGAGGAGTGATCACATGCTGTGACCACACACTCACAGGTCCTGCGTCATGCGCACTATATCGAATGACCAGAACAGGTGATCATGTGATTGGATTCCCCAGGAAGGCCCGGACCCATGTGTTCTGATCCCATCGCTCACTCCTGCAATCTAACTCATCATTCCACTGAGGTACACCTGCACTGTTTAGTTATTATAATGGTACACACCTGATTGAATTATGATTGTCATTGCTATATTTTGTCAGCACACTGTACGTTGAATTTGATATGGATATTGTTTGCACTGTAAAACTGAATGTAGTTTCATGAAATGTTACTTTACAATGATAACATTGCTGCTGTCATAATTTTTTAACCATGCTTGGTGATTAAAGTTTCTTTTACTTCTTCACGACTTGGATGTGCCGCGGAGTTCATTTATTCTATATATATATATATATATATAAAACAAACTACACAGGGGAAAAAAATGTGCACGGTAAACTGAGCAGACCGATAAGAAAAATTGATGTTTCTGATCAGCGCTCAGCAGGTGCACGACGCACGCACAAAGATATTATGTGCGTGCAAAAATCTACACTACCTAACTAAAATTGATTTCTATCTAATACTAAAAGTACTTTTTACACCAAAAAAAAAAACTGAGCACAAAAGCGACCAGTAAAAATAACTGTACTTTTTGGTGCTCAGAGCTGCAGAACGCACGCAAGCTGGTGTTTGGTGTGTTCGTGCAGACACTGCAGTATAACAACTTACTGCAGATACAAAAAAGAACACTAGCTAAAAATTAACTTAAACATATATGATTCTATTACTTCTTTAAAAAAAAAAAAAAAAGGGACAGATGAAGAAAATATATATCTGCGCCAAAAAAAAGAGGTGCTGAGCAGTGAAGTACAGATTGGCGTTCACAGCTCGCACACAGAAAAAGTGGTGCAGAGCAGGAAAAAAAAAAAGATAAAAGTAAAAAAACAAGTCAAAATTTCTTTGCCGCACGCTAAATCGGACGGGGGGAGGGAGAGGGATTGGGGCTTGAGAAGGGGGGTGGATTAGGGATCTGGAACTTCTGCTTCAGAAAAAATAAATGAATCACTGCAGCAGATGTGCCAGATCTTCTTCTTCTTCTTCTTCTATACAGGAGAAGTAAAGGCAGTGAAAGCTGTGGTAGAACCACAAATCCCAGCAGATCGAGCACAGAGAAGCACAGAACCTCTCAGCATGCAGTCACCAGCTAGAATGGCTGCATACAGGGAGGGTCTGCCCTTTCCTGTGCAGCTATAGCGCTGCCATTGGCTGGAGCGTTGTTCCAGCTAATCGCAACGCTGGCAGGGGACCCAAAACACTGGTGTCCCCTGCCTCACCTCGGAGGTGACCGATGCTAACCAGTTCAGAACCGGCCACTTCCCCCTGACCCCACCCCGCCCTGCCCCGCAGCTTACATGTGCTTTCTGCGCTGTGATGTTCCGGTCTTCACTGATCGGCCAATGGCAGCGCATGGAGCCCGATGCTGCCCTTACCTGGCATGGCTGCCTATCGGTAAGAGCAGCCATCGCGCTCCGGTCCCCTCGCGATTTTCACCCAGAGGCCGGCGCGGGTCCTCTACGGGTTAAAGTCCAGACCGATTTTCATATTGTCACTTTGATTGATTCTTAATTGCTAACTTTTTCTTCGGCTTCCATGTTTCTTGTTACACAAATCTCAGGGTCATTATCATCAGCGCTCCAGCTTCATTAGTAGACATCCAGACCCCTGCGACCGTCTGTGGACGGGCTGAATGCAGTAAATTACAGTGGGAGGCCATTATTACAGGTAAAAGGAACATATATTTAGCGTGAGAGTCATTGTGATTATTTCATCACCCAGCTCGCTGTCTGTCTCCTGCTTAATTGACTGCACAGATTATATTAAACCTCCCTAATCCTCATGTGAATTTATTTTTGGAGAAAGCTCATTTATCAGGAGTTATTTGTTAATGCTGCAGAAAAGGTCAGATAGACAACAATACATCACTCAATGCCTCTGTCCTATAGTAATAAATACAGTAAAAGTGAAGAACCCAAGTTATCCTTTTTTCTAAAATCACAGACTAAACTTTTTGAGGCAAATTTACTAAGGCTGATGTTTCTTAGTCAAAATCCTAAGATTTACCAAAATTGTCCAGAGGTACGCCTAGGGCAGGCATGTCCAAACTGCGGCCCTCCAGTTCCAAAACTACAACTCCCAGCATGCCTGGATAGCTTACAGCTATTAGAGCATGCTGGGAGTTGTAGTTTTGCAACAGCTGGAGGGCCGCAGTTTGGACATGCCTGGCCTAGGGATATACACAGATCTCACAGGTTCCCTCACTTAGGTCCCCAGCCCCACCCAGTTTCCCATTACTTGTGCATCAGATACTCCAAGACAATGTAGAACGCCCATGTTTTGGCTACTGGACTCCATAAACCTTGGTTGGGTTTCAACGGCCTCAGGCCCCCAGTCATACCAGAGAGACAGACTGTCTTAGGATCCACACCCCACGGTGGGCATTGTAGAATACTTTTGTGAGCATTGCATCCTCAAGCTGGACTAGTGCATAGCATATCCTGATATATAAGAAAGCTCATCTTGGTATGGCACCTGGAGACAACCCTTCTGATTGAACCTGCAATTTCTTAAGTCTGTTTAAGAGCTGTCCCTAAATTAAAATATGAAAGTATGTGGAAACTGACGATTGTTCAGTAAAAGCTTATGTGTTAAATTTCACTGGCCTCTCCGTTCTATCTGCTCCTGATTCCTACCTTTTACCTCAAGAACATTCAACAACAAGGCCCTCCATTTTCCAACAGGTAGGAGACCTTCACCAGGGTGTGCCCTGGAGGAATATGTGAGTAGGGATCCGAGGTTCCTGAGCATGGGCCCTCCTACCTTCAAGGTCGGCCAATGCAGCTAGGAGTTAGGGACGGATTAGGGATGCGTTAGGAGGTGACCTGCTCCCTAGTTCTCTCGTCCTGGCCAAGCAGTGGTTAACATCTTCTGGCATCGCACGGCTGAGGATTTTCCCCATCCTCAGCCGTGACAACCACATCCCAAAGATGCTCTATTGGGTTGAGATCTGGTGACTGTGGGGGCCATTTTAGTACAGTGAACTCATTGTCATGTTCAAGAAACCAATTTGAAATGATTCGAGCTTTGTGACATGGTGCATTATCCTGCTGGAAGTAGCCATCAGAGGATGGGTACATGGTGGTCATGAAGGGATGGACATGGTCAGGAACAATGCTCAGGTAGCCCGTGGCATTTAAACGATGGCCAATTGGCACTAAGGGGCCTAAAGTGTGCCCAGAAAACATCCCCCACACCATTACACCACCACCACCAGCCTGCACAGTGGTAACAAGGTATGATGGATACATGTTCTCATTCTGTTTACGCCAAATTCGGACTCTACCATTTGAATGTCTCAACAGAAATCGAGACTCATCAGACCAGGCAACATTTTCCAGTCTTCAACAGTCCAATTTTGGTGAGCTTGTGCAAATTGTAGCCTCTTTTTCCTATTTGTAGTGGAGATGAGTGGTACCCGGTGGGCTCTTCTGCTGTTGTAGCCCACCTTTCTTTCCCATTCTGACATTCAGTTTGGAGTTCAGAAGATTGTCTTGACCAGGACCTCAACCCTACATGCATTGAAGCAACTGCCATGTGATTGGTTGACTAGATAATCGCATTAATGAGAAATAGAACAGGTGTTCCTAATAATTCTTTAGGTGAGTGTATATAAGGGACTATCAGAAGGACCCGGCTTTGCACGGGTATATTTCATATATTTCATTTAATGTTTCTGTGTGTTGTAAAAAAGTATCCCCCATAACAGTGACCTCTACCCCACAACCTTAACACTGACCCCCTACAGTGCCCCACCTCCTTAAAATGGGACCTCCACAGCAGCCCATCCCGTTAACTTTGACCTTCACAGCAGCCCACTACCTTGACATTGACTTACTCAGGAGCCTGCCCCCTTAACAGTGAGCTATACAGCACCACACCCCTTAACACTGCACTCTATAGGGGATCGTCCCCTTATCTGTGACCTCCACTGTTCCCTGTCCCCTTAACATAGACCTCCACAGCACCCGTTCCTATAACAGTGACTGCCACAGTACCCTGTTCCCTTAACAGTGACCTAACAGTACCCTGCTGACTTGACCTCCACAGCAGCTGCCCATTTTATAGTGGCCCCTGCCCCCTTAGGAATGACTTCCACAGTGCCCGCCCCCTTAACAGTGACCTCCTCAGCGGCCTGCCCCCTTAACAGTAACATCCACAGTGAATGACCCTTTAACAGGGACCTCCACAGTGCCTGCCCCTTTAACAGGGAGCTCCACAGCAGCTGCCCTTTTAATAGTGGCATCTGCCCCCTTAACAGTGACCTCCACAGCGCCCTGCCCCTTTAAGGCTAGGTCTACACGAAAAACATTTTGTCGCACCAATGTCGCACAACAATTTTTATAATGATAGGCTATGGTGTCGCACTGTGACTGTCGCATCACAGTCGCAGCATATCGCATGTCGCAGTGCAACACCATAAACTATCATTATAAAAATTGTTGTGCGACATCAATGTCGCAGTGTAGATGTGCCCTATGTGTCGTGAGACTTATTGTCGTCGTGTAGTCCTAGCCTAAAGCTGACCTACAGCAGTGAAGAAAAATGGATGGGTTGTTATGGAAACCTGGTGTAAAACTGTGTGTATGTGGAGACTAAGGGCCTGTGAGGTTCTATTGGCTGATAAGTCTGTATGGAAG
This sequence comes from Bufo gargarizans, assembly GCF_014858855.1. Classification (NCBI taxonomy): domain Eukaryota; kingdom Metazoa; phylum Chordata; class Amphibia; order Anura; family Bufonidae; genus Bufo; species Bufo gargarizans. Next base: position 594,350,651 of record NC_058082.1, on the reverse strand, counting down.
TTGGGATATGAAGAGAGAGAGTTGCAGGCTTCTATTGGCTAATGCAGGTAATTTCTTGGGAATATCTCAGGAACAGTACGTCCTAAAGAGCTGAGACCCAGTCTAAAACATTCCCTGTGTACCTGTGTGCCAAATTTGGTGAAGATTGGTCCAGTCGCTTGGTCGCGCATAAAGAACACACAGACAAACAGAAACTCATTTTCATATATATGAGACTAGCAGAAGGACCTGGCTTTGCACGGATATATTTCATCTATTTAATTTTATGTTTCTGTGTGTCATAAAAAGATATCGACAGCTTCCCCCATAACAGTGACTTCTACATACCCGCCCCTTTAACAATGACCTCCACAGTGCCCACCCCTTCAACAATGACCTCCACAGTGCCCACCCCTTTAACAGTGACGGTCCCTTTAGTATTGACCACCCCTTTAACAGTGACCTTCACAGTGCCCGTCCCTTTAACAGTGACTTCCACAATGCCCACCCCTTTAACAGTGACTTCCACAGTGCCCACCCCTTTAACTGAGACCTCCACAGTGCCCATCCCTTTAAAAGTGACTTTCACAGTGACCGCCCCTTTAATAGTGACTTTCACAGTGACCGCCCCTTTCACAGTGACCGCCCATTTAACAGTGACCGCCCCTTTAACAGTGACTTTCACAGTGACCGCCCCTTTAATAGTGACTTTCACAGTGACCGCCCCTTTCACAGTGACCGCCCCTTTAACAGTGACTTTCACAGTGACCGCCCCTTTAACAGTGACCGCCCCTTTAACAGTGACTTTCACAGTGACCGCCCCTTTAAAAACTGTGACCTCCACAGTGCCCGTCTCTTTAAGCAGTAAAGAAAAATGGCTGGGTTGGTATGGAAACCTGGAGTAAAACTTTGTTTATGACAGTTGGGATTTGAAGAGAAAGACTTGCAGGCTTGTATTGGCTCATGTGGGTCATTTTTTGGGAACATCTCAGGAACGGTGCGTCCTAGAGAGCTGAGATCCGGTCTAAAACCTTCACGGACACCTGATGTACCTGTGTGCCAAATTTGGTGAAGATCGGTCCAGCCGTGCATAAAGAAGGTCCAGACAGACAGACGTCTAGACAGACAGACAGAAATTCATTTATATATATATATATTGTGAGGCAGTGACAGGCCTCTTTTAAGATAGAGGTGTAGAAGGGGTGGATATTTTAGTCCACACCCCTATTCCACCACAGGTGAGGGCAGCTGGCTATAATCGCTGGGGGCAAAAAAACAGTCCTCAGTGCAGGAGTCCAGTGGAGACTTGGAAACTGAAGCCTGCAGAGGCTCTGTGTGGTCTCAGCCAGGAGGGTTGAGGGGCCACGAGGCTGAGGAAAGCTGGACCTAATACCGTGTTGGTGAACTGCGCTCTGTAGGTGAGATACAAACCGGATTCCAAAAAAGTTGGGACACTATACAAATCGTGAATAAATACTGAATGCAATGATGTGGAGGTGCCGACTTCTAATATTTTATTCAGAATAGAACATAAATCACGGAACAAAAGTTTAAAATGAGAAAATGTACCATTTTAAGGGAAAAATATGTTGAATCAGAATTTCATGGTGTCAACAAATCCCCAAAAAGTTGGGACAAGGCCATTTTCACCACGGTGTGGCATCTCCCCTTCTTCTTACAAAACTCAACAGACGTCTGGGGACCGAGGAGACCAGTTTCTCAAGTTTAGAAATAGGAATGCTCTCCCATTCTTGTCTAATTCAGGCCTCTAACTGTTCAATCGTCTTGGGCCTTCTTTGTTGCACCTTCCTCTTTATGATGCGCCAAATGTTCTCTATAGGTGAAAGATCTGGACTGCAGACTGGCCATTTCAGTACCCGGATCCTTCTCCTACGCAGCCATGATGTTGTGATTGATGCAGAATGTGGTCTGGCATTATCTTGTTGAAAAATGCAGGGTCTTCCCCGAAAGAGATGACGTCTGGATGGGAGCATATGTTGTTCTAGAACCTGAATATATTTTTCTGCATTGATGGTGCCTTTCCAGACATGCAAGCTGCCCATGCCACACGCACTCATGCAACCCCATACCATCAAAGATGCAGGCTTCTGAACTGAGCGTTGATAACAACTTGGGTTGTCCTTGTCCTCTTTGGTCCGGATGACATGGCGTCCCAGATTTCCAAAAAGAACTTCGAATCGTGACTCGTCTGATAACAGAACAGTCTTCCATTTTGCCACACTCCATTTTAAATGATCCCTGGCCCAGTGAAAACGCCTGAGCTTGTGGATCTTGCTTAGAAATGGCTTCTTCTTTGCACTGTAGAGTTTCAGCTGGCAATGGCGGATGGCACGGTGGATTGTGTTCACTGACAATGGTTTCTGGAAATATTCCTGAGCCCATTCTGTGATTTCCTTTACAGTAGCATTCCTGTTTGTGGTGCAGTGTCGTTTAAGGGCCCGGAGGTCACGGGCATCCAGTATGGTTTTACGGCCTTGACCCTTACGCACAGAGATTGTTCCAGATTCTCTGAATCTTCGGATGATGTTATGCACAGTTGATGATGATAGATGCAAAGTCTTTGCAATTTTTTGCTGGGTAACACCTTTCTGATATTGCTCCACTATCTTTCTGCGCAACATTGTGGGAATTGGTGATCCTCTCCCCATCTTGGCTTCTGAGAGACACTGCCACTCTGAGAAGCTCTTTTTATACCCAATCATGTTGCCAATTGACCTAATTAGTGTTAATTGGTCTTCCAGCTCTTCGTTATGCTCAAATTTACTTTTTCCAGCCTCTTATTGCTACTTGTCCCAACTTTTTGGGATTTGTTGACACCGTGAAATTTTGAATCAACGTATTTTTCCTTTAAAATAATACATTTGCTCGGATTAAACGTTTGATCTGTCATCTACGTTCTATTACAAATAAAATATTGACATTTGCCATCTCCACATCATTGCATTCAGTTTTTATTCACGATTTGTATAGTGTCCCAACTTTTTGGGAATCCGGTTTGTACATACATCACATTTATTAGGTAGAGCCCAGACGGGCAGGTGTTTATTTTCGTGTTTATGTGTGTGATGGTGCTGAAGTGCCAAAATAAAGTGCAAAATATATATAAGGGGCTCAATAGGAACCAATCAGATACCACCTTTCATTTTTTAGAGTTTCTTTGGAAAATGAAAGGATCAATCTGATTGGTTGCTATGGGCACCTAAGCCAGTTCTGCTTTACACCACTTTAATAAATCTCCCCCCATTAACTACTGTTTTAAGGACATCTTCTGCAAATCAGACATCATGGTCTGACAACCGGGAGGAGTAGAATTCATACACCAGATAATCAATAGGAAAACAGAAACAAAATGAGACATGGAAACAATGGGGAGATGGTGCAAAGTAGAATTGGCTTAGTTGCCCATAGCAACCAATCAGATTCCACCTTTCATTTTTGACAGCTCCTTTGGAAAACCACTCAGTTATTTTTGGAAGCCTTATAGAGGCGAATGAAGAGCGCACCACGCACGCGCGGCCTTCTCTGCTCAATGGGACTGTCAGAAATAGCCGAGCCAGCTCTTGATAAAAATCCAGAAAGCAAGACAAGCATAGTGAGATAGCTATTTTAGTTGGTAAAGTCATAAGCCCACCCCCTGAGAACATCCCGATCCTGCCTGAGAACACCCACTTAAGGGCGGGGGTTTTGTGCTGCCCCACATATTTTTGGCCAGGGATAGAGCAAATTTACCTGGACTGTCTCTGAAAATCAGGGATGGTCCCTCCAAATTCGGGACAGTTGGCAACCATGCCATAGCGGTGAGCAGAGGGACGCTGAGCATGCCATCAGTGCCTGAGATGGGAATGCACTTTAAGGAGCACCTATCAGCAGGATCTTGAGCATTAAACCAGACATACCACCTGGTAGGGTTGCTCCTGCTGATTAAAGAGATATCGGTCTTGTTAAAATTAATTGCAGTGTTCCTGAGAGAAAAAAACTGACGTTCTTCAGGCAAATGAAGGCTTTAGTGCACCGCTAGCTTCTCATGCCCCTCAGCTCCTCAGTGCTATAAAGTCGTTGTTCACCTCAATGGGGCCGCAAAAGATTCGGACAGCACTCTGTGTGCTGTCCGCATCCATTGCTCCGTTCCGTGGCTCCGCATAAAAAAATATAACCTGTCCTATTCTAAGAATAGGCATTTCTACAATGGCCGCCCATTCCGTTCCGCAAATTGTGGAAAGGCACACAGGCGGCTTCCATTTGTCTTGCGGATCCGCGGTTTGCGGACCGCAATTAACGGAACGGACGTGTGCATGAGGCCTAAAGAAGAAAAGTCTTCTTTTTTTTTTTCTCAGGAGAGCCACAACCGATTTTCACACGACAGGTATCATTTTAATCATCAGGATCAACCCTACGAGGCAGTATGTCTGATCGAATAGGGTTGATTCTGCTTGAAGATCTTCTTTAAGAGCCCAATGTTGCAGGTGACATTATTCTTTACCGTAAGAGTGACTCGTCTTGGGAATTGTCTCTTGGAAAACATTTTCTTAATGACGAGGAAAAGGCAATCCTGCATTTACGAGGCCTGATACCCGGTTAAGCATCAAAAAGTGTCTTTTAATATGAATGCCGGAATATAAAATTGCGTAAGAGTTCAGCAATCATGAGCTTTTATGAAATGAGAGCCGGGGCGAGCGGCGCTGCTATCCTCACAGCTGGCACATAACAGTTACCCCTCAATCTGCTCGTAAACGAAGATGGCTGCCTGCTGGGCTGCCGGAATACATTAGCCCCTATGATGCCTGTTTGTAAAAGAAACACATTATTTTTATGATGTACAAGACCCGTTCCCTGCCGCCCCAATTAAATGATGATTGAAGCTACGGAATATGGCTCCTCAATCTGACTCTGCAGAAAAGACTTCCAGTTTGACTGTGTCAGGAAGCTTTTCTGCTTATGCTTCCAATAAGCAAGTCGAGTATATTACGGATGGCGTAAAAGAGGATAAAAAAAAACAACCAGTTCCAGACTCATCATTTCGATGCACAGGTCTCACCCCTCCCTCTTCTCATTACATGTGTTTGTTACTTGCCTCTTAGGGTGGGTTCACATCAGCGTTATGGATTCCGTTTTCCGTTATAACAGAAAAGAACGGAAGATTAGAAGAAACTGCGGCACGGAGGTTTCCGTCTTTATTTTCACCAAACAAACATACAATATTAGACATACCTAAACGTCATGCTGAAGGAGATATTCCGGAGGGTCCAAGCTGTAGGCAAAATGCGCTGCGTCTCAATAGTCAGATTACGCATGCGCGCCTTCCATGCGTCTAAGGTACATTTCGCATGTCCTCAGAAACTAACATACATTTTAGTGTTCCTTGTTGCTAGCGTAGCGTCCTCCAGTCATGTTATTCCTTAAGCGTCGAACCTGAACTGAAAAGTTCGGGTTCGTACCGAACTTTGCGAGTTCGGGTACCCGGACCCGAACCCAGACTTTTTCTCTGAAGTTTAGGTTCGATGTTCGGGAGATTTTATTATTTTCCGTTATAACATGGTTATAACGGAAAATAATAGCATTCTTAGGACAGAATGCTAAATAAAATGGCCATTGAGGGGTTAAAAATAATAATAAAAAAAACCTCACCTCATCCACTTGATTGCGTAGCTGGTATCCTCTTCTTTCTGCAGGACCTGCAAAAGAACCTGCGATGACGTCACCGCTCTCACCACGTGGTCCGGGTTCGGGGTAAAGTTCGGGTCCCAAACCCGAACTTTGACCTGAAGTTCGACTGAAGCCGGCGAACCCGAACTTCCACGAGTTCACTCATTCCTAGTCTCTAGGATACAAGGTTAAATTCTATGATGGACTGTATTGGCAATCGGGAGGCAGGTGCACGATAAACTCTGGGCTGTCAGACACTTCTGTATTAAAGAAAAGGCATTTTTAATGATTCACATCACGGGGAGAAAGGGGTTTCTGTACAGCATAATTATCGAAGGATAATGAGCAGAAGAGAGGGAAATAAACTAAACCTTGACTTTATCCTTAACTTTATTAAGGGATAATAGGGATGTCCACTTAAGGGACATTATTAGTGTTGGTCGAGCACCAAAGTGCTCGGGTGCTCAAGTAGAACACCTTGGGATGCTCGGGTGCTGCTCTACCGAGCACCTGAGCACAATGGACGTCAATGGGAGAACCCGAGCATTAAACCAGGCACCCGCTGTTCTGAAGAGGGGAGGGTGTCTGGGTCACAGGAATAGGTCAGAAATTGATGTAAACACCACTGAAATGGTTCGGGAACAGCATGGGGAGGATGTTTGGATGCATCTTGGACTCCCAGGTCGCTGCTGGGAACGATGTTGTCCGAGTAGTACGCCACTGTTACAGACTGACAATAATACGCACAAAACCAAAGATAAAATCGATTTTAGAGGAAAAATGTTTGGAAACATTCTTTCCAGTATATTTACTTGTATATAAAGTGCAAATGCTGCCAAAAATTACAAGGAAGAGGCACTCCGATACAACCTGTATATCACATACCTCATTCACATTGTGGTACAATTATTTAGGTAGTGGGACTCCTACACTCATAAAGCCTATGCACTAAGTGAAAGGGCTGCAAAAAATTACAAGGAACCTGCACTACAATACACCCTTTATTACACATAAAGGAAGGCATCATACACACCCTTGAAAAATTATGATTGATGGCCTGCTGGTGACCCTCAAAAACATTAGGGGCGAGGGCCTGCTGGTAACCCTCAAAACATTATGAACAAGGGACTGCTGGTGACCCTCTAAAACATTATGGGTGAGGGCCTGCTGGTGACCCTCAAAAACATTAAGAGCAAAGGTCTGCTGGTGACCCTCTAAAATATTAATAACAATGGCCTGCTGGTGACCCTCTAAAATATTATAGGCGAGGGCCTGCTGGTGACCCTTAAAAACATTATGGGCGAGGGCCTGCTGGTGACCCTCAAAAACATTATGGGTGAGGGCCTGCTGGTGACCCTTAAAAACATTATGGGCGAGGGCCTGCTGGTGACCCTCAAAAACATTATGGGTGAGGGCCTGCTGGTGACCCTCTAAAACATTATGGGCGAGGGCCTGCTGGTGACCCTCAAAAACATTATGGGCGAGGGCCTGCTGGTGACCCTCAAAAACATTATGGGCAAGGGCCTCTTGGTGACCCTCAAAAACATTATGGGCGAAGGCCTGCTGGTGGCTTGCAGGGTGGTCGTAACTATGGAAATAAGCAGCGTATAATTTTATGGAAAAATGAATCCAGCCAACAAAGGATGCAATATGGACAATCACAATACATTAGTAAGTGCCTTGTATTAACATTCTCTACATGATAAATGCCTTTTGACAAAACCCCTTTAATCACTTTGTAATTTGTGTGATTAAAAGGGTTTTTCGGGCTATAGATATTGGTGACCTATTCTTTGGATAGGTCATAAATAGAGTTGAGCGGACACCTAGATGTTCGGGATTGATGAGTTCGGCCGAACTTCACAAAAAAGTTTGAGTTCGGGACCCGAACTTGACCCGAACCCCATTGAAGTCAACTTTTGAGCACTAAAATGGCTGTAAAAAAGTAATGGAAAGGGCTAGAGGGCTGCAAATGGCAGAAAATGTGGTTAAGAGCATGGCAAGTGCTCTGCAAACAAATGTGGATAGGGAAATGACTTAAAATATGTAAAAATAAAAAATAATAATCTTGATCTTGGAGGACCAGGTCCAGATGAAGTAGGAGGTTGAGGAGGCGGTGGATGTGGCGGTGTAGGTGGAAACGGCGGTGGAGGATGAGGAAGTAGCCTACACTGCTTTTTGGTTTTATTTTAATTTTTTTTGTTTAAATTACACCCCAAAACATTGGGAAAATAACCTGTTATAACCCCCTCCAGCCGTGCTAAACAAACTATTAGACAATACACTGGCTGCATGGCAGGCCAGCACCTCCAAGGCGTAAAGGGCAAGCTCAGGCCATGTGCCCAATTTGTAGACCCAGAAGTTGAAGGGGGCAGACCCGTCAGTCAGTACGTTTAGGCGTGTGCACACATACTGCTACACCATGTCGCACCGTCCCCGTGATGTCCACGATCTAATTGGATATCTTCTCTATCGACTTTCGATGTTCTTTTCTGCGCCTACCATGGTGATCACAGTTAGCGACGAATCAGGGTTCCACGCCAGAGAGGGAGCGTGAGAAAGGGAGACCACATCCAAGGGAGGTGAATGGCTGCAATGTGATCAAGCTGAAATGTGCGACAAGTTATTAAAGCAGAAGGTTTGAATGAAAGGGCCAATTAAAGACAAATTTTAGAAATTTTAGTCCCTGTCACCTATGCAGAGCAGGGGTTTTTCATCGCCAGAAATGGGTTACTGTCACCCACCAATGGAACAGATGATTTTTAAAAATGGTAAAATGTCACCCAAGAATGTAACAGAAAAATGTGTGAAATTTATTAACCTGTCCACTAGGTAGAGCAGAGGTATATCACAGGCAAAAATTAATGAATGTCACCCAAGAATGTAACAGAAAAATTTGTGAAATGTATTAACCTGTCTACTAGGTAGAGCAGGGGTATATCACAGCCAAAAATTGGTGAATGTCACCCAACTATGTAACCGAAAAGTTTGTGAAATCTATTAACCTGTCAATTAGGTAGAGCAGGGGTATATCACAGCCAAAAATTGGTGAATGTCACCCAACTATGTAACCGAAAAGTTTGTGAAATTTATTAACCTGTCAACTAGGTAGAGCAGGGGTATATCACAGCCAAAAATTGGTGAATGTCACCCGAAAATGTAACAGACAAATTAGTGAAATTTGTTTACCTGTCTACTAGATAGAGCAAGGGTATATCACTGCCAAAAATTGGTGAATTTCATCCGAAAATGTAATAGACAAATTAGTGAAATTACATAAAATAAAATACGTACAAATTAAAAAAACTATCTTGATGTATGAGGTGGAGTTCCATATGGAGTAGGAGTTTGAGGAGGCGGTGGAAGCGGCGGTGGAGGAGGACGAGGTAGCCAACACTGGTTTTAATTTTTTTATATATTTTTTTTATTAGGGTACAACCCAAAAGAGTGGGAAATATCAAAAATACAACAATGAGCAATTGCGCTGTAGTATAATAATGGCTGGTTAGTGCCGGTATACATGTCTATTCTGCACAAGGTACAGACAAGTCCTGTGGGATCCCTGCCTGGTTTATTTTAATGAACGTGAGCTTGTCCACATTGGCTGTGGACAGGCGGGTGCGCTTGTCTGTGATAACGCCCCCTGCCGTGCTAAACACACGTTCAGATAATACACTGGCTGCAGGGCAGGCCAGCACCTCCAAGGCGTAAAGGGCAAGCTCAGGCCATGTGTCCAATTTGGAGACCCACAAGTTGAAGGGGCAGACCCGTCATTCAGTACATGTAGGCGTGTGCACACATACTGCTCCACCATATTGGTGAAATGCTGCCTCCTGCTAAGACGTTCCATATCAGATGGTGGTGCTGGTTGTTGTGGCTTGCTGTCAAAGCTTTTCCACATTTCAGCCATGCTAACCCTGCCTTCTGAGGTGCTTGTGGTGCCCCAGCTGCGTTGGCAACCTCTTCCTCCTCCTCTACCTTCGCCTTGTGCTTCCACTGTGCCCCCGCTGTCAGGTTGGAATGCCACCAGCAGCGCGTCTACCAGCGTGCTTATCTTACAATCACGCTCACGTGACGAAATTAAGGACGGTACGTTGTCTTTGTAACGGGGATCCAGCAGCATGGCCACCCAGTAATCAGCACAAGTTAGAATGTGGGCAACTCGCGGTCGTTGCGGAGAAACTGCAACATGTAATCGCTCATGTGTGCCAGGCTGCCCAGAGGCAACTACAAGCTGTCCTCTGTATCCCTCTAGCCACGCACCAGTGATGGCCATGAGCTGGTCTGGGTGCCACCCTGCTGTGAACATGGAACATAGAAGTGAGATAGTAATGCTGAGAACGGCATTATCGGCACTGGCCATGTTGGTGGAGTACTCGAAACAGCGCAACAAGGCACACAGGTCTCGCATGGAGGCCCAGTCATTGGTGGTGAAGTGGTGCTGTTCCGCAGAGCGACTCACTCGTGCGTGCTGCAGCTGAAACTCCACTATCGCTTGCTGCTGCTCGCACAGTCTGGCCAGCATGTGCAAGGTGGAGTTCCACCTTGTGGGTACGTCGCATATGAGGCAGTGAGAGGGAAGGCCGAAGTTACGCTGCAGAGCTGACAGGCGAGCAGCAGCAGGGTGAGAACGCCGAAAGCGCCCAAAGACGGTCCGCACTTTCTGCAGCAGCTCTGACATATCGGGGTAATTTTTAAGGAACCTCTGCACCACCAAATTCAGCACCTGCGCCGGGCAAGGGATGTGCGTCAAACCGGCTAGTCCCAGAGCTGCTACGGGATTTCGCCCATTATCGCACACCACCAGGCCGGGCTTGAGGCTCACTGGCACCAACCACTTATCAGTCTGTTGTTCCATGCCTGTCCATGTTGTTCCTTTGCTGCATCTGTCAGTGTGAAATACACGCGTTAGATACTGCTGTTATATTCTGTTATTTAAAAAAAACACCCATTTTGGGCAAAATACAAAATTTGCGGAGAATGAGGACAGCGTTGAATAATCGTGGTGCTGCTGGTGGAGCTCCTGTTGCAGGGAGAGGATGTGGTCGATCTGTGCCAGCTACACGCACAAATGAAACACCTTCCTCAGGTGCGAGTAGGCGACAGAACCTTCAGCGTTATTTGGTCGGGCCTAATGCTGCTCTACGAATGGTAAGGCCAGAACAAGTACAGGCGATAGTAGATTGGGTAGCTGACAGTGCCTCCAGTTCCTTCACATTGTCTCCTACCCAGACTCCTGCTGAAAGATCAGCGTTAGCACCTGCAGCTGATGTTCATCAGTCTTTCAGCTCACCCCCTTGCAAATCAGCCAAGCAGTCTGAGCCCCAAGTGATGCAGCAGTCTCTTCTGCTTTTTGATGACTCTGCTAGCAGGGTTTCCCAGGGCCATCCACCTAGCCCTGCCCCAGAAGTGGAAGAGATTGAGTGCACCGATGCCCAACCACTTATGTTTCAAGAAGAGTACATGGGAGGACCACCGCAGCACATCTCTGATGATGACGAAACATAGGTGCCAACTGCTGTGGCTTTCTGCAGTGTGCAGACCAACAAGGAGGGCAGGGGTGAAGACTGGTTGGAAGATGATGTGGAGGACGATGAGGTCCACAACCCCACATGGAATCAAGGTCATGCGAGTGACCTGTGTAGTTCGGAGGAAGAGGCGGTGGTCGCACAGAGCCACCAACACAGCAGAAGAGGGAGCAGGGTGCAAAAGCGGAGCGGCCATCCCCTAGACAGTACCCCTGCTGCTGCCCAACACAGAAAGTGACTGAGCACACCAAAGCTAGCTCCAAGGAGTTCCCTGGCGTGGCAGTTCTTCAGACAATGTGCTGACGGCAAGACACAAGTGGTTTGCACGCTGTGCAATCAGAGCCTTAAGCGAGGCATAAATGTTCTCAACCTGAGTAGGGATGAGCGAACTCGAACTGTATAGTTCGGGTTCGTACCGAATTTTGGGGTGTCCGTGACACGGACCCGAACCCGGACATTTTCGTAAAAGTCCGGGTTCGGGTTCGGTGTTCGTCGCTTTCTTGGCGCTTTTGTGACGCTTTCTTGGCGCTTTTTGAAAGGCTGCAAAGCAGCCAATCAACAAGTGTCATACTACTTGCCCCAAGAGGCCATCACAGCCATGCCTACTATTGGCATGGCTGTGATTGGCCAGAGCACCATGTGACCCAGCCTCTATTTAAGCTGGAGTCACATAGCGCCGCCCGTCACTCTGCTCTGATTAGCGTAGGGAGAGGTTGCGGCTGCGACAGTAGGGCGAGATTAGGCAGATTAACTCCTCCAAAGGACTTGATTATTGATCGATCTGCAGCTGTGGATCATTGAGCTGCTGATACTCAATTGCTCACTGTTTTTAGGCTGCCCAGACCGTTTGTCAGTCACATTTTTCTGGGGTGATCGGCGGCCATTTTGTGTCTTGTGGTGCGCCAGCACAAGCTGCGACCAAGTGCATTTAACCCTCAATGGTGTGGTTGTTTTTTGGCTAAAGCCTACATCAGGGAGAAGCTGTCACACCAAGTGCATTTAACCAGCAATAGTCTGTTTATTTTTTGGCCATATACTACATCAGGGGCAAGCTGCGCCTGTCACCAAGTGCATTTAACCCTCAATGGTGTGGTTGTTTTTTGGCTAAATCCTACATCAGGGTGAAGCTGTCACACCAAGTGCATTTAACCAGCAATAGTCTGTTTATTTTTTGGCCATATACTACATCAGGGGCAAGCTGCGCCCGTCACCAAGTGCATTTAACCCTCAGTAGTGTGGTTGGTCAAGCTATCACACCAAGTGCATTTAACCAGCAATAGTCTGTTCATTTTTTGGCCATATACTAAATCAGGGGCAAGCTGCGCCCGTCACCAAGTGCATTTAACCAGCAATAGTCTGTTCATTTTTTGGCCATATACTACATCAGGGGCAAGCTGCGCCCGTCACCAAGTGCATTTAACCAGCAATAGTCTGTTCATTTTTTGGCCATATACTAAATCAGGGGCAAGCTGCGCTCGTCACCAAGTGCATTTAACCCTCAGTAGTGTGGTTGGTCAAGCTGTGACACCAAGTGCATTTAACCAGCAATAGTCTGTTCATTTTTTGGCCATATACTACATCAGGGGCAAGCTGCGCCCGTCACCAAGTGCATTTAACCCTCAGTAGTGTGGTTGGTCAAGCTGTCACACCAAGTGCATTTAACCAGCAATAGTCTGTTCATTTTTTGGCCATATACTACATCAGGGGCAAGCTGCGCCTGTCACCAAGTGCATTTAACCCTCAATGGTGTGGTTGCTTTTTGGCTAAAGCCTACATCAGGGTGAAGCTGTCACACCAAGTGCATTTAACCAGCAATAGTCTGTTTATTTTTTGGCCATATACTACATCAGGGGCAAGCTGCGCCCGTCACCAAGTGCATTTAACCCTCAGTAGTGTGGTTGGTCAAGCTATCACACCAAGTGCATTTAACCAGCAATAGTCTGTTCATTTTTTGGCCATATACTAAATCAGGGGAAAGCTGCGCCCGTCACCAAGTGCATTTAACCAGCAATAGTCTGTTCATTTTTTGGCCATATACTACATCAGGGGCAAGCTGCGCCTGTCACCAAGTGCATTTAACCCTCAATGGTGTGGTTGCTTTTTGGCTAAAGCCTACATCAGGGTGAAGCTGTCACACCAAGTGCATTTAACCAGCAATAGTCTGTTCATTTTTTGGCCATATACTACATCAGGGGCAAGCTGCGCCCGTCACCAAGTGCATTTAACCCTCAGTAGTGTGGTTGGTCAAGCTATCACACCAAGTGCATTTAACCAGCAATAGTCTGTTCATTTTTTGGCCATATACTAAATCAGGGGCAAGCTGCGCCCGTCACCAAGTGCATTTAACCAGCAATAGTCTGTTCATTTTTTGACCATATACTACATCAGGGGCAAGCTGCGCCCGTCACCAAGTGCATTTAACCCTCAGTAGTGTGGTTGGTCAAGATGTGACACCAAGTGCATTTAACCAGCAATAGTCTGTTCATTTTTTGGCCATATACTACATCAGGGGCAAGCTGCGCCCGTCACCAAGTGCATTTAACCAGCAATAGTGTGGTTATTTTTTGGCCATATCCCAGTCTAATTCTGTCACTAAATCCATACCGGTCACCCAGCGCCTAAATACTAGGCCTCAAATTTATATCCCGCTAAATCTCTCGTTACCGCTGTCCTGTTGTGGCTGGGAAAGTTATTTAGTGTCCGTCAAAGCACATTTTTTGTTCTGGGTTGAAATACAATTCCCAATTTAGCAATTTCATAATTTAGTGGTTTCTGCTATATCAGAGCTATTTGAAATCTATCCCTAAAAGGGTATATAATATTCAAGGTGCACATAGGGTCATTCAGAATAACTTCATACACACGCTACTGTGCATTTCCAAGTCCAATTCTGTTAGTAAATCCATACCGGTCACCCAGCGCCTAAATACTAGGCCTCAAATTTATATCCCGCTGAATTTGAATACAATACATTGGGCCAAATAATATTTTTGTTGTTGTGGTGAACGATAACAATGAGGAAAACATCTAGTAAGGGACGCGGACGTGGACATGGTCGTGGTGATGTTAGTGGACCCTCTGGTGCTGGGAGAGGACGTGGCCGTTCTGCCACATCCACACGTCCTAGTGTACCAACTACCTCAGGTCCCAGTAGCCGCCAGAATTTACAGCGATATATGGTGGGGCCCAATGCCGTTCTAAGGATGGTAAGGCCTGAGCAGGTACAGGCATTAGTCAATTGGGTGGCCGACAGTGGATCCAGCACGTTTACATTATCTCCCACCCAGTCTTCTGCAGAAAGCGCACAACCCCATCAGTCTGTCACATCACCCCCATGCATACCAGGGAAACTGTCTCAGCCTCAAGTTATGCAGCAGTCTCTTATGCTGTTTGAAGACTCCGCTGGCAGGGTTTCCCAAGGGCATCCACCTAGCCCTTCCCCAGCGGTGAAAGACATAGAATGCACTGACGCACAACCACTTATGTTTCCTGATGATGAGGACATGGGAATACCACCTCAGCATGTCTCTGATGATGACGAAACACAGGTGCCAACTGCTGCGTCTTTCTGCAGTGTGCAGACTGAACAGGAGGTCAGGGATCAAGACTGGGTGGAAGACGATGCAGGGGACGATGAGGTCCTAGACCCCACATGGAATGAAGGTCGTGCCACTGACTTTCACAGTTCGGAGGAAGAGGCAGTGGTGAGACCGAGCCAACAGCGTAGCAAAAGAGGGAGCAGTGGGCAAAAGCAGAACACCCGCCGCCAAGAGACTCCGCCTGCTACTGACCGCCGCCATCTGGGACCGAGCACCCCAAAGGCAGCTTCAAGGAGTTCCTTTTATGCTGTTAAAAACAAAGCAGGGCGCACCATAGGGTAATACCGTTGGTAGACAGATAAAATAAATGGTTCCAGTACAGGGCTCACCTTTTTTGGTTGTGCTATTTGTAGGCACAACTCTAGTAAAAGCTTGTCAATGACTGCGATGGAGTCACGGTTCACTGGTGGATCTGCAGCCGCGGAGGGATGACTTCTTGTCGGAGATCCCTGAAGTCTCCAAGAAGTGGTAGGATACAGATATAAATAGATAAAATATCCCAGGGCGCAAGAATCCAGTCCAGATAGTAATAGTAAATAGACACGTATTTATTGCAGAAGTACAACGCGTTTCGGGGAGTAGTTCCCCTTCATCAGGTACATAACACTGCAGTGTTATGTACCTGATGAAGGGGAACTACTCCCCGAAACGCGTTGTACTTCTGCAATAAATACGTGTCTATTTACTATTACTATCTGGACTGGATTCTTGCGCCCTGGGATATTTTATCTATTTATATCTGTATCAAGGAGTTCCCTGGCATGGCACTTCTTCAAACAATGTGCTGACGACAAGACCCGAGTGGTTTGCACGCTGTGCCATCAGAGCCTGAAGCGAGGCATTAACGTTCTGAACCTGAGCACAACCTGCATGACCAGGCACCTGCATGCAAAGCATGAACTGCAGTGGAGTAAACACCTTAAAACCAAGGAAGTCACTAAGGCTCCCCCTGCTACCTCTTCTGCTGCTGCCGCCTCGGCCTCTTCTGCTGCTGCCGCCTCGGCCTCTTCCTCCGCCTCTGGAGGAACGTTGGCACCTGCCGCCCAGCAAACAGGGGATGTACCACCAACACCACCACCACCACCTCCGTCACCAAGCGTCTCAACCATGTCACACGGCAGCGTTCAGCTCTCCATCTCACAAACATTTGAGAGAAAGCGTAAATTCCCACCTAGCCACCCTCGATCCCTGGCCCTGAATGCCAGCATTTCTAAACTACTGGCCTATGAAATGCTGTCATTTAGGCTGGTGGACACAGACAGCTTCAAACAGCTCATGTCGCTTGCTGTCCCACAGTATGTTGTTCCCAGCCACCACTACTTCTCCAAGAGAGCCGTGCCTTCCCTGCACAACCAAGTATCCGATAAAATCAAGTGTGCACTGCGCAACGCCATCTGTAGCAAGGTCCACCTAACCACAGATACGTGGACCAGTAAGCACGGCCAGGGACGCTATATCTCCCTAACTGCACACTGGGTAAATGTAGTGGCAGCTGGGCCCCAGGCGGAGAGCTGTTTGGCGCACGTCCTTCCGCCGCCAAGGATCGCAGGGCAACATTCTTTGCCTCCTGTTGCCACCTCCTCCTTCTCGGCTTCCTCCTCCTCTTCTTCCACCTGCTCATCCAGTCAGCCACACACCTTCACCACCAACTTCAGCACAGCCCGGGGTAAACGTCAGCAGGCCATTCTGAAACTCATATGTTTGGGGGACAGGCCCCACACCGCACAGGAGTTGTGGCGGGGTATAGAACAACAGACCGACGAGTGGTTGCTGCCGGTGAGCCTCAAGCCCGGCCTGGTGGTGTGTGATAATGGGCGAAATCTCGTTGCAGCTCTGGGACTAGCCAATTTGACGCACATCCCTTGCTTGGCGCATGTGCTGAATTTGGTGGTGCAGAAGTTCATACACAACTACCCCGACATGTCAGAGCTGCTGCATAAAGTGCGGGCCGTCTGTTCGCGCTTCCGGCGTTCACATCCTGCTGCTGCTCGCCTGTCTGCGCTACAGCGTAACTTCGGCCTTCCCGCTCACCGCCTCATATGCGACGTGCCCACCAGGTGGAACTCCACCTTGCACATGCTGGACAGACTGTGCGAGCAGCAGCAGGCCATAGTGGAGTTTCAGCTGCAGCACGCACGGGTCAGTCGCACTACAGAACAGCACCACTTCACCACCAATGACTGGGCCTCCATGCGAGACCTGTGTGCCCTGTTGCGCTGTTTCGAGTACTCCACCAACATGGCCAGTGGCAATGACGCCGTTATCAGCGTTACAATACCACTTCTATGTCTCCTTGAGAAAACACTTAGGGCGATGATGGAAGAGGAGGTGGCCCAGGAGGAGGAGGAGGAGGAGGAGGAAGAGGGGTCATTTTTAGCCCTTTCAGGCCAGTCTCTTCGAAGTGACTCAGAGGGAGGTTTTTGGCAACAGCAGAGGCCAGGTACAAATGTGGCCAGCCAGGGCCCACTACTGGAGGACGAGGAGGACGAGGATGAGGAGGAGGAGGAGGAGGATGAGGATGAAGCATGGTCACAGCGGGGTGGCACCCAACGCAGCTCGGGTCCATCACTGGTGCGTGGCTGGGGGGAAAGGCAGGACGATGACGATACGCCTCCCACAGAGGACAGCTTGTCCTTACCCCTGGGCAGCCTGGCACACATGAGCGACTACATGCTGCAGTGCCTGCGCAACGACAGCAGAGTTGCCCACATTTTAACCTGTGCGGACTACTGGGTTGCCACCCTGCTGGATCCACGCTACAAAGACAATGTGCCCCCCTTACTTCCTGCACTGGAGCGTGATAGGAAGATGCGCGAGTTCAAGCGCACGTTGGTAGACGCGCTACTGAGAGCATTCCCAAATGTCACAGGGGAACAAGTGGAAGCCCAAGGCCAAGGCAGAGGAGGAGCAAGAGGTCGCCAAGGCAGCTGTGTCAATGCCAGCTCCTTTGAGGGCAGGGTTAGCATGGCAGAGATGTGGAAAACTTTTGTCAACACGCCACAGCTAACTGCACCACCACCTGATACGCAACGTGTTAGCAGGAGGCAACATTTCACTAACATGGTGGAACAGTACGTGTGCACACCCTTCCACGTACTGACTGATGGTTCGGCCCCATTCAACTTCTGGGTCTCTAAATTGTCCACGTAGCCAGAGCTAGCCTTTTATGCCTTGGAGGTGCTGGCCTGCCCGGCGGCCAGCGTTTTGTCTGAACGTGTATTCAGCACGGCAGGGGGCGTCATTACAGACAAACGCAGCCGCCTGTCTACAGCCAATGTGGACAAGCTGACGTTCATAAAAATGAACCAGGCATGGATCCCACAGGATCTGTCCGTCCCTTGTCCAGATTAGACATTAACTACCTCCCCTTAACCATATATTATTGGACTCCAGGGCACTTCCTCATTCAATCCTATTTTTATTTTCATTTTACCATTATATTGCGAGGCTACCCAAAGTTGAATATACCTCTCCTCTTTCTGGGTGCCGGGGCCTAAATATATGCCAATGGACTGTTCCAATGTTGGGTGACGTGAAGCCTGATTCTCTGCTATGACATGCAGAATGATTCTCTGCTGACATGAAGCCAGATCCTCTGTTACGGGACCTCTCTCCTCTGCCTGGGTGCTGGGCCTAAACTTATGAAAATGGACTCTTACAGTGGTGGCTGACGTGAAGCCTGATTCTCTGCTATGACATGAAGACTGATTCTCTGCTGACATGAAGCCAGATCCTCTGTTACGGGACCTCTCTCCTCTGCCTGGGTGCTGGGCCTAAACTTATGAAAATGGACTCTTACAGTGGTGGGTGACGTGAAGCCTCATTCTCTGCTATGACATGCAGACTAATTCTCTGCTGACATGAAGCCAGATTGTCTGTTACGGGACCTCTCTCCTCTGCCTGGGTGCTGGGCCTAAATTTATGACAATGGACTGTTGCAGTGGTGGGTGACGTGAAGCCTGATTCTCTGCTATGACATGCAGACTAATTCTCTGCTGACATGAAGCCAGATTCTCTGCTATGGGACCTCTCTCCAATTGATTTTGGTTAATTTTTATTTATTTAATTTTTATTTTAATTCATTTCCCTATCCACATTTGTTTGCAGGGGATATACCTACATGTTGCTGCCTTTTGAACCCCTCTAGCCCTTTCCTGGGCTTTTTTACAGCCTTTTTAGTGCCGAAAAGTTCGGGTCCCCATTGACTTCAATGGGGTTCGGGTTCGGGACGAAGTTCGGATCGGGTTCGGATCCCGAACCCGAACATTTTCGGGAAGTTCGGCCGAACTTCTCGAACCCGAACATCCAGGTGTTCTCTCAACTCTAAACCTGAGCACAACCTGCATGACCAGGCATCTACTGTAAGTGCAAAGCACGAGCTGCAGTGGAGTAGACACCTCAAAAACCAAGAAAGGTCTCTGGCTCCTCCTGCCTCCTCTTCTGCTGCAGTCTCGGCCTCTTCATCCACCTCTGGAGTGACAGTGGCACCTGCCACCCCGCAAACAGAGGATCTGCCAGCAACACCACCACCTCGGTCACCAAGCATCTCCATAATGTCCCAAGGAAGAAGGCCCCCCCCCTCCCCCCAACCTAACGTATGACTGAAACCGAATGGACTCCCAACGCCCAATCCGATGAATAACGTCATCCCCCAAACCCCTACGAGCCGCCTCAGTAGCCGCCCCAATACAGAATGAATGACTCCCAAATAGCGAGAGGTCCCTACCCGATCTTTTTAAACACCCTCTTAAAACAGCTATGAACTGAAAACGCAACAAGAATGATCCATCCTCATGAACAAACAACGGCCCCTCTACCCCAACACCCCACACCCCAAACTCCCTAAGACACCTTACAGGGCACGCAACCGATCCCTCCACCGGAAACAAAACTACTCTACATCCCCTAGCCAACTGGTCAGTTTTCGACCTCCTGATACAAAACTCAATCCTATCGTGAAACAAGACCACGTCTTCCCTCCGTAAACCCCCAGTGCGACACCTGCTTGGGCTAACCAATTCCCCAATACGCAATGCCCCCAAAAATGCTACAGAAAAAGCCAACCGAAACAACTTTTCTTCTCCTACCGACCCACAAACCTGCCCCAACTGTACAAACAGCTCCCCTAACAACTCAAAGGAGACCGGCCAGCGCTGATCCACGCCAGCCGACAACCTCCTCCAACCCTTCAGCGCCTGTATCGTGCACCGAAAATGATTTTGTAACATCCTGCACATCCCGGCTCCTACAACCAAACGCCACCCCAGCCATAAACTTGTTCATTCTGGATACTGACCATCCCTCCTCCCCCATCAGCAACAAAACCCCATCCTCTAGCCCACACCCCTGAAAACGCTGCTTCCACGTACCCCACAGATCCCATGCCTTCTCGTACGCCGCCCAGTTACCTAACGCCAACGACCCCCTCACCAACTTGGCTACCAACAGAATGGCAGATTCCGCAATTCCTGAGGGAAGGCTGTTCCTTCCACGTCCGCCTCCGGAGCCAGCACCCGAAACCGGTCCTAAAGCATCCGCAATTGAATTATGTACCTCATAATGGGCCGCGACTATCCAAGCATTCAAAGACAGACCAAAACTAGGCTGCAGCTAGCGCACAACCGGTGGAGACGAGGCCGAAAGGTGATTAATGGTCCCCACCACCCCCAGATTGTAGCAATGGAAGCGCACTTTTTTATTCCGGAAAAAAATCCCCCCAAATCACCACCGCCATCACAATGGGGAAGAGCTCTAACAACACCAGATTCTTCACCCAACCCTCATCTCTCCATTGAGCTGGCCACTCCCCCACGCACCACGACCCTGTAAATAAGCCCCAAGACCATACCCCCCTCCACGTCCGTAAACAAGTCGAGGTCTGCTGCCCCATATCACATCCGCCATCCACAATGAGCGCCCATCATATGACTCCAAAAAGGACGCCCACACCACCAAATCATCCCGCAGCTCCCAATGTAGCTGTACGAAATGATGAGGGGCCTGGACTCCCGCTGTTGCCCTAGCCAACCTTCTACAAAAAATCTGCCCCATGGGCATGATACGGCACACAGAATTGAGCTTTCCTAACAACGTCTGAACCTCCCGCAGCCGCATCTTTTTTTTGCCCTCATGCCACCGCCACCACCTGCTGTAAGTCCTCCACCTTATCCTAAGGCAACCTACACTCTATCGCCACTGTGTCAATACCTATCCGCAAAAGATGCCAAGGGAACCCCAAAACTGTGCGCCATAACCTCAAAGGAGCGTAACATAACGATTTTGGCAGCCCGATGAACAAAAAAATCTAAATAATGGATTATGGAACCCCAGCCCGACCACTCGTGAGCCACCCATTGCAAAAACGTACTACACGACTCAAAATAGGCACACGAAACCAAACAACCCATGGGTAAGCACCTATCAACAAAAAACGCCCCATCCCAAAAACAACCCAGCAAATGCTAACACTCCGGGTGCACAGGCAAAAGACGAAATGCCGCCTCAATGTCTACCTTGGCTAAAAGAGCCCCCCACCCATACTCCCTAACCCAATGAACCGCTTTGTCGAATGATGTGTAAACCACTGAACAAAACTCTGGCGCAATCCCGTCATTAACCGAACCCCCTTTTAGAAAAGAAAGGTGATGGATAAGACAAAATTAGTTAGGCTCCCTCTTTGGTACCACACCCAATGGCGACACCCTTAACTCCGGCATCGGCAGTTTCCTAAAGGGACCTGCCATGCGACCCATCTCCACTTCTTTCCGCAACTTCTCAGACCCCACCTCCGGAAACTCCGCCGCCGACCTCAGATTCCCCCCCCCCCCTTTACAAACCCCGCCCTCCACAAATGGAATACGAAAACCCTCCCTAAAACCCGCCAAAAGGAACTTAGCTGCCGCCGCATTCGGATACCTATTTAGAAACGGCACCATCTCGGCCACCCGAATTGGCCTCCGCCCCTTTTCCCGCGGCATCCCCCCAACTCCTGCCCTTGCATCCCTTGAAGCACCTCTGTGCCCCGTGATTCCCCCACATGAGGAACATTCGTGCTTAAACTTGCACTTGTCCCCATATTTGCATCCCCCTTCGTTGAACAGGAAACATAACCCCTTTTGAGAGGCCGCCGAGCGCTCCGATTGCCCGGAACCCCCGTTCCTCCCTGAAAGGACTGCCCTGCCCTACTCAGAGCCATTACCCGCATCCACAAGCCAATGTGCTTGTGGTCCCAACGGATGCTCATACGTACCGCCTTCCGTTGCCGAAACTGCCATCCTTGGCCCCCGTATACCCGATACGCCTCCCCCACCGCATCTAGTTAACAAAACAGCGCAGAACAGTTCTCAGGTGCTTTCTCCCCAATCAGGCTAGCCAGGATCACAAATGCCTGCAATCAGTTAGAAAACGTCAGCGGAATCAGCCGGTACCGCCGTTTTCCCTCCTCTTCCTTTTTATCCTCCCTCCGGTCCCTATCCAAATTGAATCTTTCCCGTGGAAGTAACGAGAATATATCCACGTACTCCCCTTTCTAAATCTTCTCTTTTAACTCAAGCTTCAAATGGGCCCCCAGCGGCCCCTCAAAGCACACATAAACCTTGCCCTTTGCTGCATGACCCCACATGGAATCAAGGTCATGCGAGTGACATGTGCAGTTCGGAGGAAGAGGTGGTGGTCACACAGCGCCAGCCGCACAGCAAAAGAGGGAGCAGGGTGCAAAAGCAGAGTGGCCGTCCCCTAGCCCAGTATGCCTGCTACTGCCCACTGCACCCAGGGACTGAGCCCACCAAAGCCAACTCAAAGGAGTTCCCTGGCATGGCAGTTCTTCAGACAATGTGCTGACGACAAGACACGAGTGGTTTGCACGCTGTGGAATCGGAGCCTGAAGCGAGGCATAAATGTTCTAAACCTGAGCACAACCTGCATGACCAGGCATCTAAATGCAAAGCACAAGCTGCAGTAGAGTACACACCTCAAAAACACGAAAGATCTCAGGCTCCTCTTGCTCCCTCTTCTGCTAAAGTCTCGGCTTCTTCCTCCCTCTCTGGAGTGACAGTGGCACCTGCCACCCTGCAGAGGATGTGGCAGCAACACCACCACCTCCACCACGTCAATAAGCATCTCCACACTGTCCCATGGAAGCGTTCAGCTATCCATCCCCCCAACACTGAAGAGAAAGAGGAAGTACTCCCCTACTCACCAGCGATCCCTGGCCCTGAATGCCAGCATTTCAAAATTCTTGGCCTTTGAAATGCTGTCATTCCGTCTGGTGGAGACAGAGACTTTTAAAAACCTTATGGCGGTGGCTGTCCCACAGTACGTGGTTCACAGCCACCACTACTTTTCCAGGCGAGCCATCCCTGCCCTTCACAACCAAGTTGCGGACAAAATCAGGTGTGCACTGAACTACATAACCACCGATACGTGGACCAGTAAGCATGGGCAGGGACGTTATATCTCCCTAACTGCACACTGGGTAACTGCAGTGTCGGCTGGGCCTGAAGCAGATAGCAATTTGGTGCATGTGCTTCCGCCACCGAGGATTGCAGGATGCTTCTCGTTGCCTTCTTTTGGTCAGTGTAACACCTGCAACACTAACTTCAGCACAGTCAGGGGGAAACAACAGCAGGCTGTTATATAACTCATCTGTTTGGCGGAAAAATCCCACACTGTGCAGGAGCTGTTGGTGGGCATGGAACAACAGACCGATGAGTGGTAGGTGCCACTGAGCCTCAAGCCCGGTCTGGTGGGGTGCGATAACGGGCGAAATCTCATAGCAGCTCTGGGCCTAGCCGGTTTGACGCACATCCCTTGCCCGGCGCATGTGCTGAATTTGGTCGTAAAGAGGTTCCTAAAAAATTATCCCGATATGTCAGAGCTGCTGCAGAAAGTGTTGGCCATATGTGCGCGCTTTCAGCGTTCTTACCCTGCTGCTGCTCGCCTGTCTGCGCTGCAGCGTAACTTCGAACTTCCCACTCACCGCCTCATATGCGACGTACCCACAAGGTGGAACTCCCCCTTGCACATGCTGGAGAGACTGTGCGAGCAGCAGCAGGCGATAGTGGAGTTTCAGCTGCAGCACGCACGGGTGAGTCATTCTGAGGAACAGCACCACTTCACCACCAACGAGTGGGCCTCCATGCGGGACATGTGTGCTGTGTTACGCTGTTTCGAGTACTCCGCCAACATGGCCAGTGCTGATGGCGGCGTCCTCAGCGTTACTATCCCACTTCTATGTCTCCTTAAAAATATGCTTCGGGCGATGATGGAAGAGGATGTGGCACAGGAGGAAGAGGGATAATTTCCACGGTTATCAGGCCAGTCATTCACAAGTGGCTCGGTGGGTGGGTTCCTGCACCAACAGAGGCCAGGTACACAACTTTTCAGCTAGGGCACAGTTCTGCAGAATGAGGAGGATGATGATGATGAGGAACCGTGTTCACAGCATTGTGGCACTCAAAGCAGCTCATGGGCATCACTGGAGTATGGCTGGGGGGATACAGAGGACACAGACGATACACCTCCCACAGAGGACAGCTTGTTGTTGCCTCTGGGCAGGCTTGCATACATGAGCAACTACATGCTGCAGTGCCTGTGCAACAACCGCCTAATTGCCCACATTCTAGCCAGTGCTGATTACTGGATGGCCACGCTGCTGGATCCCCTCTACAAGGACAGCATGCCGTCCTTAATTCTGTCACTGGAGCGTGATCGGAAGATGCGTGAGTACAAGCACACGGTGGTAGACGAGCTGGTGATGGCATTCCCACCTGACAGCGGGGGCTCAGTGGAAGCACAAGGCAAAGGAGAAAGAAGTCGCCAACGCAGCTGGGTCACCGCCAGCACCTCAGAATGGGTAGCATGGCCGAAATGTGGAAAAGCAATGTCAGCTCGCCACAACAACCAGCACCACCAGCTGATACGGAACGTCTTAGCAGGAGGCAGCATTTCAGCAACATGACTACATGTACTAACTGATGGGTCTGCCCCATTCAACTTCTGGGTTTCCAAATTGGGCACATGGACTGAACTTGCCCTTTACGCCTTGGAGGTGCTGGCCTGCCTAGTCCTACACCACCAAGTCTATCGCCTCCTCAACCTCCTACTGCACTTTGAACTCCGCTTCCTAGTTCAAGATTATAATTTTTTTAGTTTGTTCTATTCTATGTTATTTTAAGTAATTTCCCTATCCACATTTGTTTGCAGGGCAATTGTTCTGCTCTTATCCCCATTTTGCTTCCTTTGCAGCCCTCTAGCCCTTACTATGACTATTTTACAGCCATTTTAGTCTACCAAAGTTCGGGTCCCCATGGACTTTAATGGGGGTTCGGGTCCTGAACCCAAACTTTGATCTGAAGTTTGGCCGAACCCGAACATCCACGGGTCTGCTCATCCCTAGCCTGTAGGTATATCTGGAGTGTAATAATATTACAGGTTATAGCTACTAGAGAGGGGTCGTTGATCCAGGGAGTTATTCTGATTGCTTGATTGAAGTCGGGAAGGAATTTGTCCCTCTAAAATGAGGAAAATTGTCTTCTACCTTATGGTTTTTTTTGCCTTCCTCTGAATCAACTTGCTGGATAACAGGCTGAACTGTCTTTTTTTCAGCCTTATTAACTATGTTACAACCTCTTTAAAGAGTAGTAGTAGTAGTAGTAGTAGTAGTAGTAGTAGTAGTAAAATGTCTGTGGATCACTACAGCTGAGTAATCATTATAAGGTGCTCTTGGCCTTTGTGACCCACCCAGTCACAGAAAACAGGAAATATAGCATTAAAAATAAGGCCAGGCACTCAAATATGGAGTCAGATGAGATATCTATTTAATGGATATTGTACTCCCTAAAATGGCAGTGTAAAAATAAATAAAATAGCAAATATCATTACATACACACAATAACAGCAAATAAAAACATAAAATCGCATTAATAGCAGCAATGGATAAAGCATATGAGACCACAATCAATTGGTAAACATCAGAAGGTCCAAATATGTAAAACCGCAATTCATATATTAGTATATTACTTGTTGATATCACCCTTTCAAATGGTTGCGTTCAGCTTCAATAGGGTGGTCAGTATCGTATATTGCTCCTACCAAAGGTTTCAGGCAAACAAAGGATAAGCAGATAATCGCAGGAACTCAGGATATCAAACAGACACAGTGCGATGGTGTATCAAGGTGGCGTCCCACCTATTAGCGCAACTGTATCAATTTTACCTAAGTCCAGCCGGTGTCTTCTTATCCTTACAGGAACTTGAAGTGTTCGCAATGAACCAGACGCCAACTAAATGTCCACTCACGTGACTTGTATGACCGGAGCTTTTGGGCGAAGGTTCCTTCAGTGATCGCCGGTCTCTAACATGGCCGTTGAGCTTAAAAATCCAGGGAAACTACTGTCCCAGCATGCCGGTACAAGGTATGAACCATACGCGTTTCGTTTTTTTTTTAATAACCCCTTCCTCAGTGGTGGAAATATCAACAGTACATCATATTAGGGGTGAGTGGCATCTTCTCCACTTTCAAGCAGTCTGTAGTTTCTCTTTCCTTATTTGCAGGCAGTGAATGTTCATAATTCTCCCCAGGCACCAATAAATCCTTCTAGTGTAAAACATGAACTAGTACGCAGAGGGAGATGAGGGGGATGTTGGTGCAGTTTCTTGCTCATTTGTTGTAATGAAACAATATGAGGAGCAAAGAGGAGTGTCTGTCCACTCAAGAAGCATGAAGAGAAACCATTAAGTGGTTCCTATGCAATTGTTTTTGGCCGCCCCTGTGTAACAAAAATTCTAATTAGATTTGCTTGTTGGTCCACATCCTTACAGTTTAGAGGGAGTCACCTGGAAATTCACTGTTACACCAGGCACAAAGCCTTGTAGGGCTAGCTCAGCTGAATAATGGTCCCTTTCACTTAGTGACACGTTGCTTCATTCTTGAGAAAAGGTGGTTTTAATCCATATGCAAATGAGTAGTTAAGTGCACCAAGGGTGGGTCCAAACCATTTTTATCCTTTGGTGCGATTGTAATGTTCATCATGAGACATATTTTTCCTGGTGTGCTTCTTTAAGAGGGGTTAACAATTTCCATAATCTATTCTGATGGCTTCAACCAAGCTGAACCTCCGTTCTAATAAGCCTAGTATTTATTATAATCACCCCATAATATCATCGCACTAATTGGTTTGGCTTCAATGGAATCTTTACATTAGAAGGGTGGTATTATTATAGCGGTATAATGTAAGTCAGCTCTACCTCATCATTATCCTAACGCATTTAGCTTGCAAAATAACTTCCATTGCTCCCCAGGTACCTCCCAGTACATCAGCCTTTCTGGCATTGTGCTTCCTTGGTAGCTGGCACTTTTTATTATAAAGCATTATATTCAGACTATAGTACGTCTTTTTGCCATAGAACAGGCATAGCAGTAAATTGTAGTAATAATTAAGGTTCTCATCGACTGCTTTTAGTATGAAATCTATGCTACAATATTATGCCTTCCAGTGATGTCATAAAAGTGTCGGAATTAAAGGTGTTTTTAGCAGATATGCTCATGTATTTGCTTACCTCGTGTACATCTTCCTCATGCCTTTTCTTTTTTATTTTGGACTCTTTTGACTCATTTTCATATGCAGACCGATCTCTCTGGTTTGTTTCCATCCTGTATGTAGCACTTCCTGTTCTTGTATCCAACCAAACCCACAATGCACCTCTCCTTCCTCTGTCACAGCTCCAGCACCTCCCCTAATAATGCCGAAGTAGTTTATAGCTCCTCCACCCAGGTAATTACATAGACACTCCCCTATCCCTGCCCAGGGCCGTCTTTGCCGCAGGGCAAAAGGGGCAGCTGCCCCGGGCCCAGTTGCTCATGGGGGCCCTGGCCCGACTCTGACTCTCTGACTCTATTGTCTAATATGCAGCCGGCAGCAGCGCAGCAGTCTTCACTAGACAACTTGAACTAACTGACAGTTACAGGGGAAGGCGAAGCACTTCGGCCCCCCGCCCCCGTCACTCACGTGGTAAAAGGGGGGGGTGTCGTGTGTGAGTCAGTGTCACCGCAGCCGCAGCCTGGTGTGAAGCGCCACGGCGGAGCAGCCAGCAGCAGCAGGGACTAAGTCCCGCCTCCGGTCCGGAGGCTAAAGGGATTGGGTGGCGGTGGTGAGTGAGTCACAGCCTCACGTGACGTCACGTGACCACTGTCTGACCAGACAAGAACCAGACGGTCCAGAGACCAGACCAGTCTCAAGTCACTGACCTGCTGACCTGACCTACCTAATACAGTCAGCCAGGCCAGCCAGAGTCGACCTGCCACTGCCGCGCCAGGAGGGGAGGACAGGACTGAGGAGGAGGTAAGCAAAAAGCTGTGGCACGCTGCGCATAGTCTGTAGGCATTTTCATTATATATTAATTGACTTTATTTTATATTAGAATTTAGAAGAAATCGGTCAGGTCACCAGATCCGACCATTCATAAATTTGTGGGGGATTATTATAGAGAGCCCCAGGTGACATAAGGGCAGGGGTTGGGTAGGGTTCTTCTCTCTGTCTGACTCTGCTGCTGAACTGTGGCCTGGGGCCATCACTTGCCAGCCCACATTTACTAATCTTTGCTCTGGGGGGCCCTCATGGTGTGGTGTGGTGTGGACTGGTCATTTTCACTAAGGAATAGTTCAACCATTTATGTGCAAAAGAGAAAATAAGAAGTCAGCTCCAATCAGATATCTGCACATAGACCAAGACTCTGGGTCTATGCAGATATCTGATTGGAGCTGACTTAGTGACCTCTTTTTTTCTCTTTTGCACATAAACGGTTAAACTATATTCCTTAGAAAAAATGACAAGTCCACACCATGAGGGCACCCCTGAGCAAAGATTAGTAAATGTGTCCAGACGGCCCCAGGCCACAGTTCAGCAGACAGAGAGAACCCAACTCCTTTGTCTCCCGTCTCTTTAATAATCCACCAGTAATTTATATAACCCCATTAGTGGGGGATTATTATGGAGACAAAGGAGTTGGGTTCTCTCTGTCTGCTGAACTGTGGCCTGGGGCCGTCCGGCCACATTTACTAATCTTTGCTCAGGGGGGCCAGGCCCCTCATAAATATAGACCCACATGGTGTGGACTGGTCATTTTTTCTAAGGAATATAGTTTAACCGTTTATGTGCAAAAGAGAAAAAAAAAGAGGTCACTAAGTCAGTTCCAATCAGATATCTGCATAGACCCAGAGTCTTGGTCTATGTGCAGATATCTGATTGGAGCTGACTTCTTATTTTCTCTTTTGCACATAAATGGTTAAACTATATTCCTTAGTGAAAATGTCCAGTCCACACCACACCATGAGGGCCCCCCTGAGCAAAGATTAGTAAATATGTCAAGTGGTGGCCCCAGGCCACAGTTCAGCAGACAGAGAGAACCCAACTCCTTTGTCTCCCGTCTCTATAATAATCCACCACTAATGGGGTTATTTAAATTACTGGTGGATTATTAGAGAGACGGGAGACAAAGGAGTTGGGTTCTCTCTGTCTGCTGAACTGTGGCCTGGGGCCACCACCTGCCACATTTACTAATCTTTGCTCAGGGGGGGCCTGGGGGGCCCTCATGGTGTGGACTGGACTGGTCATTTTCACTAAGGAATATAGTTTAACCATTTATGTGCAAAAGAGAAATATAACTAGAACTATATTCCTTAGAAAAAAATGACAAGTCCACACCTGAGCAAAGGGTGACACCAGCCATAGCAACGCCACTGCCTCTATCTGTAAGTCGCTGGAGTGCACGGCAGGCTCCCTTTTCTGTAGGAAGTGGAACTGTGAACTGTCTGAACGGCTGTACAGTCGGTAGTGGCATGTGGCAATAATAATGTGTCTGGTAAAGACCTGTGTCATGTCATGTGTGATGTGCATCCCAATTATTTTTTTGTGTGTGTTGTGGTCGAGGGCGTGATTGCATGCTAGGGTGTGGGAAGGCGGGATCCAGGGGGCCCAAGGAAATCCTTGCCCAGGGTCCAATCAATATTAAAGACGGCCCTGCCCCTAACAACACCCAACTAGTTTATAGCCCCTCTGTCACGGAAGGTGTTACAGAAAACTAGAAGACACAAATGAAGATCTGACTGACTTGATCCAAAACTAAGGAACCAAAGGGTAAGCCCTGTAACAGCACTAGCTCTCTCCCTTACTGCTCAGCCTATGCAAAAATCTCAATGGTAGAAAATTGCATACCCTCGTTCCTTGACTGTATGACACCTGAACACCCTATAATAGTTAGGGGACACGACCACCGGCTCCCTACACTTAATACGGAGGGAGTCATGGTCACCTAGGATCAAGCAAACAGGAAAACACAATAAACTTATCTGTAGAAGCATCAGTTGTAGCATCCAGCATGCACACACTCCAGGAAGTTGTATAAACCGCAAAGTGATGCAGTATGGGAAGGGATTTAAAGGGATGCAATCAGTGCAACTAGATGACAGCTGAGAGAGGGAAACGAGATGACAAAACGAAAGCAAAACAAAAGAACCTCAAGCAGGAGGTTCTGAAGAACGTCTGTCAGAGCTTCTCAGATGTCTGGCGGTGACACCCTCCCACCCAGATAGATACATATACATTCCACGATCACTACCCCGCCCATGGACATAACATCACAGGAAGTAAGAAAGAGCTGCATGGACATGGTCATGTGACCACAGCCCAGAACAGGAGATAGGAAATACATTACAGAATTACAGATAAAATCATTATTTTAAAGGATGTAGATGAAAACCGGAAAAAAAAACCTCTAAGGGTATTTTAAAATTGCAATGTCTCTCCTAAAAATGGATTGATTTGCAATGTTTCGAATTTCAGGGAAACTATTCCTAAAAGCCGCCCCAAAAAATATTAACCCTAAGGCCAGTTTCAGAAGGGTATGTTCATTGTGTGAAACATCCTCCATGTAGGTGCGTGAATTCCCATGACCAGACCACAGAGCATCATGATGATTTATAAAACTGTGTGTCTCTGCCCGACCTCCACTGTAATGATTTGTACTGACGGCAATATGGGAGTACAAATCATTACTGCCGATGTCAGGCAGAGATACACAGCGTTATAAATCATTAGAATGCCATGTGGTCAGGTCAAAGGGGCAGAGATCACTACAGGAATTGATGCTTCTACATGGAGCATGTTATATGCAGTGTCTGAAACTGGTCTAAGGCTGAGAACTGATTGTTATGCAAGAACAGCGAGTCTCATTATCCGCACAACGCGCAGTAAATCAGCTGTCCATATTCGGATGAATCTGAGGTGGCAGATTTCAACAGTCCCAGACACCTACAATTATAATGGACTGTAGACGAGTGAGTCCAAATTGTCAGTGGGAAAGGAAGCGTCAGATGCAAATGACTGGTAGAATAAAAATAGAAGATAGCAGAGCCAGTAATTACTTCTAGAGGGACTTTGCAAACCAAGAGATGAGAAAGATTGTCTCCACAAAGAACTGAAATCACTCACTAGGACTGAACCCGTAACGGAAATTACAGCGACACTTACATATGATTATACAGGTAATACCGCTGATTAATGATGCAGAAAAAAAAAGATAAAAGCATGGACAGCGGAGATGGAAGATATCTGAATACAACAGAAGCTCTGGATGTTATCAGACCATGCAAAGCCATGCAATAACATGACCTTCGTGGTGGAAAAACACACGGCATGGCTGAAAAGTGTTTAAGATATTGGACTGGAGAACAATGTGAAAGGAGCTGCAGTGCCCCAGAGGACCACTGCAAGGGTTCATTATTGTTAAAAGGGTTATTTCACATAATGTGTATCCCACATGGCTGCATAGAGGCAAGCAAAGAGTTTACCTGGCAGCATGGGTGATGCACTTGTCAAGCCCCTGTCTGGTTAGTTTTGTCTAGTTTAGGGTTCAGTCTGGTCCTTCCTGTTGTTGAAGGCAAGTGCCATTCTCCAGGAAAAACACCATTCATGTGGAGTGTAGATGCTATCAGAGCAAAAGCATGATCATGAGAGAAAGCAGGAACTATATTCCAGACTGTGAGTGCATGTTCTGGGACAGTAAAGTAACTTGGACTTTGCTGCATGTGGAATGGGTTGTACGCTCCAGCGCCTGCTACATTTTTAAGAGACCTGACGGAAGAAAAAAAGGATGAGAGGAGAAGAAGAGAAGTTCACCTTTAAGGTAGTAATGCCTTAAGGGGGTTGTCCACCTTCGAGGGGCCTTTCAGTCAGACTCTTTCACGTGACCTGAAGAGGGAAGCATACTTATCTGCTCCCCGCCGCCAGATTTTGGACTATCTTCTCCTGCTCTGGTCCCGCTCATCAACATCCAGTTTAATGGGGGTCATGTGTTTCACTGAAGCCAATGATCAGCCACGTGACAAATGAGTCAGTAATGTTACATATGGGAGACACGTCACTGCTGTAGCCAGTTATTGACTACAGCGGCACACATGACCCCGTCAAATGGTATGTTGATGAGCAGGACCAGAACGCGGAAACGGAAGAACGAAGAAACCAGAATCCATCAGCAGAAAGCAGGTGAGTATCCTTCCCTCTGCAGGTTTGGTGATGTTGGGGGATGTCTGAAAAACCCACAAAGGTGGACAACTTAGGAGCATTCCAAGCTTTTATAATTGAGGACCAGCAGACCATTTAATGTGCATTAGTGCCTCCTGACTCTCATAGGATGCTTAACATGTAAAATATCTGATCAGTGCAAGGGATATTCATAGAATAAAGGATTTTATCAAGTTATGAGGTTGAAAAGCAATTTTTATACCATAACAGAATAAAAGCAGTAGTAGATTTGTAACAGGGTTGATGTTCCTGGAGGGATACACCAAATGGAAAAGGATTTAGGAAAACTAGAGGAATGGTCAAAAATCTGGCAACTAAAATTTAATGTTGATAAGTGCAAGATAATGCCCCTGGGGTGTAAAAACCCAAGAGCAGAATATAAAATCAGTGATACAGTCCTAACCTCAGTATCTGAGGAAAGGGATTTACCGCCAGTTCAGTGAGAAGGTCTGGCAGACGTTCTTCTCTACCTCTTGTATGACGTTCTTTGTTTTGGTTTCATTTTGTCATCTCCTTTCCTTCTGCCAGGTGTCACTTATTTAGACTAATCGTCCATCATCGTTAGAGTCTGCCATGTCTCTAGCTGTTCGTATTGATAGGCATCTTAGAGAGAGAGAGGAGACTACTCTTTCCTGTCATATTCAGCCCAAGGACAGTGGGGCTGTCTCATTCAGTGCGCAGGTTCTCAGTCTGTCTCAATCCCCTCTGAGGAGGAGGCCATGTAGCTGGGTTGGCTTGCCTCTGATAGTACTGTAGAGGATTCAGCTCTCAGAGGAGGGTTTGTTTCTGTTGTGGGGGTATAAATCATTTGGTTAATGTTTGCCCCTCTAGGAGATTCATGGAGTTTTCTGAGGGGAATAAAAAAAAAAAAAAGAGAAACCCTCTAAAAACTTTCCATTTGCTACTATTGGCAAGGTTGATGCGGAAATTAAAGGTTTGCCGTTTGCTTGTAGTTCCCGTTTACTCCTACCTGCCAGGGTGGAGCTAGACAACAAGAACATTGTGAGATTTTTGTAGATAGTGGAGCAGCTGTCAATCTCATTGATAATCAATTTGCAACAACGCTTGGTTTCCAGGTGTGCACTTTGGAAAAGGATATACCTGTTTTTGCTATCGATTCCGCTCCACTTTCTCAAAGATCGTTAAAGGGCATTGTTCACAATATCCGTTTGACTGTGGGTGACGCTCATGTTGAGGATATGTCATGTTTCGTCTTAAGCAGATTACCTACTCCTCTAGTGTTGGGGCTACCCTGGCTCACTAAACATAACCCCACCATTGATTGGCAAGCAAGGCAAATTAATGGTTGGAGTGAGTTTTGCAGAGAGAATTGCCTCTTTCAGAGGTTTTTACCAAGACTGTGCCATCTTTTCTCTCTGAATTTTCTGGTGTGTTTTCCGAGAGTGGTGTCCAGGAGTTGCCCCCTCACCTGGAGAACGACTGCCCTATTAATCTCATCCCAGGAGCCAAGCTTCCAAAATCGCGATTATACAATCTCTCCCAACCTGAAAGAGTCGCTATGCGTAATTATATCTCTGAGAGCCTGAGAAAGGGACACATCCGACCCTCGAAGTCACCTGTTGCCGCTGTTTTCTTTTTTGTTAAGAAAAAAGATGCTTCTTTAAGACCTTGTCTGGATTTCAGGGAGCTGAACCGTATCACGATTCGTGAGTCTCCGCTTCCTCTGATCCCGGACCTCTTTAACCAGATTGTTGGGGCTAAAGTTTTTTCTAAGTTGTATTTAAGAGGGGCATACAACCTAGTCAGGTTCAGGGAAGGGGACGAATGGAAGACGGCCTTCAATACCCCTGAGGGTCATTTCGAGAATTTGGTTGTGCCCTTTGGTTTGATGAATGCTCCGGCCGTCTTCCAACATTTTGTGAACAGCATTTTTTATCATTTAATGGGGAAATTTGTACTGGTGTATCTAGATGACATTTAGTTTTTTTTCTCCTGATTTCAAGACTCATCGGGACCACCTATGTCAGGTCTTGCTGATTCTGCGGGAGAATAAATTGTACGCTAAAATGGAAAAATGTGTGTTTGCGGTTCCGGAGATTTAATTTCTTGGTTTTCTTCTCTCCACTTCTGGTTTTCGGATGGACCCTGAGAAGGTCTGTGCTGTGTTTGATTTGGAGCTTCCTGAGAATCAGAGGGGGTGGATTTTTTCTCGTGGTCGGTAGATGCTCTTAAAGCCTTTTCTAGTATTAAAGAGAGTCTTGCTTCCGCTCCCATTTTGGTACAACCAGATGTCTCTCTACATTTTATTGTTGAGATGGATGCTTCTGAGGTGGGTGTGGGTGCGGTCTTATCTCAGGGTCCCTCTCCTGCCAAATGTCGACCGTGTGCCTTTTTCTCAAGGAAACTCTCCTCTGCAGAGAGAAATTATGATGTGGGAGATAGGGAGTTGTTGGCCATCAAATTAGCTTTTGAGGAATGGCGCCATTGGTTAGAGGGAGCCAGACACCCTATTACCGTGTTTACTGACCATAAGAATCTGGCCTACTTGGAATCGGCTAAGAGTCTTAACCCGAGACAGGCCAGATGGTCTTTGTTCTTTTCTAGGTTTAATTTTGATGTGAAGGCGGATGCCCTGTCACGTTGTTTTCCGGGAGGGGGGAACTTTGAAGACACGGGTCCCATTTTGGCTGAAGGGGTGGTCGCCTCTGCTCTTTATCCTGATTTGGAGGCAGAGGTTCAGGCAGCATTAGGCAGAGGCTCCTGATCTTTGTCCTTCTAGGAGGTTGTTTGTGCCTCTCGCTTTACGACACAAGGTTTTTAAAAAGAACCACGATACTGTCCTTGCTGGGCACCCGGGGAGTAGAGCCACAGTGGATCTCATTGCTCGGAGATTCTGGTGGTCGGCTCTTCGTAAGATGGTTGAGGTTTTGTGGTAGCCTGCGAGATCAGCGCTCGTGCCAAGGTCCCTCATTCACGGCCATCGGGTTCTCTCCTCCCGTTACCCATTCCTTCCCGTCCTTGGACGCATCTGTCCATGGACTTCATTACGGACCTGCCTCGTTCCTCGGGGAAGACTGTGATTCTGGTGGTAGTGGACTGTTTTAGCAAAATGGCGCATTTCATTCCCTTTCCTGGGTTACCCAATGCTAAGACGCTGGCGCAAGCGTTTGTTGATCACATTGTTAAATTGCATGGCATTCCTTCAGACATTGTTTCTGATAGGGGTACGCAATTTGTTTCCAGATTCTGGAAGGCCTTCTGTTCTCGCTTGGGGGTTCGGTTGCCATTCTCTTCTGCTTTTCACCCGCAGTCGAATGGTCAGACCGTACGCGTCAATCAGAATCTGGAGACATATCTGCGCTGTTTTGTGGCGGAGAATCAGGAGGATTGGTATTCTTTTTTGTCCCTTGCTGAGTTTGCTTTAAATAACCATCGCCAGGAGTCCTCTGATAAGTCACCATTTTTTGGTGCATATGGGTTTGGATATTCTCTGGAGAGGGGTCTTCTGGTTTACCTGAAGAGGAGAGATTTTCCTCGTCTTTGTCATTTATTTGGCAAAAGATTCAGGGTAATCTGAAGAGGATGAGTGAGAGATAAAAGCGTGTGGCGGATAAGAGATGTGTGCCTGGTCCGGACCTGAATGTGGGTGATCTGGTGTGGTTGTCTACAAAGAATATCAAACTGAAGGTTCCCTCCTGGAAGTTGGGTCCTAAGTTTATTGGGCCTTACAAGATCTTGTCCGTCATCAATCCCGTTGCCTTCTGTCTTGATCTTCCTTAGACTTGGAAGATCCATAATGTTTTTCACAGGTCCCTATTAAAACCTTATGTCCTACCCACTGTACCCTCCTCCTCCAAATTTTGTTGATTTCAATCTTGAATTTCAGGTCTCTAGGATTGTGGATTCTCGCATTATCCGCGGTTCTCTTCAGTACCTCGTTCATTGGGAGGGTTATGGTCCTGAGGAGAGAATGTGGGTCCCAGTGGCGGACATTAAGGCCACTCGTCTCATCAGGGCTTTCCATAGGTCTCATCCTGAGAAGGTGGGCGCTGAGTGTCCGGAGTCCACCCGTAGAGGGAGGGGTACTGTCACCGCCAGTTCTGTGAGAAGGTCTGGCAGACGTTCTTCTCTACCTCTTGTATGACGCTCTTCATTTTGGTTTCACTTTGTCATCTCCTTTCCTTTTGCCAGGTGTCACTTATTTAGACTAATCGTCTTCCTTTATATTCCCTCCATACTGCCTCACTTTGCGGTTTATACTACTTTGTGGATGAAGTGTTCACTGCTGGAGGCTGCTGCTGCTGTTTGCTCAGATAAGTATTTTCCTTTATTGTGTTTCCTTGCTGGCTTGATTCTAGGTGACCCTGACTCTGTCCGTATTAAGTGCAGGGAGCCGGTGGTCGTGTCCCCTCACTATTATAGGGTTTTCAGGTGTCACACAGTCTTAGGTACGTGGGCATGCAATCGTCTACCATTGAGACCCTTGCATGTGCATAGCAGTCAGGGAGAGCTCTTAGGGTTTTAAAGGGCTCGCCTATATGCTCCTTAGTTTGAGATCAAGCCAGTCGGTCATTTATTTATACGTTCCAGCTATCTGCAACTTCATCCGTGACATTATGGTGCTGGGATAATAACTGTGATAATTTTATAGTTTGGGTCAAACGGCAATACCAATTATGTGTACTTTTTTGATATTTTGTTTTATCTTTATACATACAAAACAGCATTTTAGAATGGAAAAATACAGATTTTTCTTTTTTAGTTGGATATATTTTTAAAGAACAATTTGTAAAAACCTGATTAAACATCTTAGATGGGTTCCAGGGAATTGTGTGGGATCAGAGGTTCTTATGCAGTATTTGTGCACTTTGGTCTAGAGGGGCAAATATGATTTCATGCTGATAACTTTTTGCAAACTCCAACATGTTAAAATGAAAAATATTCCGTACAATCCTATAATCAAATACTTTGTAGACTAATTTTCTTATCTTCAACGCATAATGAAACAACCTTGGGTACTGACCACTCATGGCCGCGGAATATGCCTTTCATGTGAACTGTTCCTGAGTATAAACCAATTATCGTATTTCTACATTGAAGTAAGATGGCAGTTCTGAAGGTAATGTGAGACATTTACACAAGGCAAGGCTGTGATGATTAAAGAAAAAAAAGTAAAGTTCAAATGATTTGATGCATATTAAAAAGAGAAGAAAGACAGGGCCGCCCTCCATCCAGGAATAGATTTGGCAAAAGATATAAGTAAGTTTACCTAAGTAAAAGGCCCTTTCTTTTCCATAAAAGGCACTTGTATAAAGAGAGATAAACTGTATATAAAATGTTAGTTACATAAACTGTGACTTCCTAATATGTTAAAGAAGCACTCCCACAAAATGTTTTATTCTTGACCTGTTAGAAAGGTACATGCTGTAAACTGTAGTGAAGGTAATCTTCTTACCAGTTACTGTATTTGTGAGTTATAACCTCCCTTCTTATCCTCAGCTGTGTCATGTGACCAGCACTCTGATCTCCAACTGACACAGGACAGGAAGTCAGTTACTTCTCTATTCATTCCTAAGAGACTGACACTGACATAGGAAAATATAGAAAAACTGGCTTTCTATCCACGCATAAGATGCTGTGTTATCTGGAGAGTCAGAGTTTTGGTGACATGACACAGCTGAGGATCAGAAGGGAGGGGATAACTCAGAAATACAGTAACGGGTACGAAATTACCTTCACTACAGTTTACATCATGTACCTTTCTAACATCTATCTATCATCCATCTTGGAATGACATCTATCTCATTATCTATCTATCTATTATCTATCTCATATCTATCAATCTGTCTATCTCATATCTATCCATCTGTTACATGCAGCAGTCTGGACAAGAGGCGAGAGGAAGCGAGTGGAAGTAAAGGATCAATGATGCTAGTAGTCCTCATGGTGGCTATTGTCCTCCCTATGCCGCACACAGTAAAGGGATGGCTCATCTTGGTTCCCTTTGGTCACTCCCTGGCTTTGGGTTCTTCTGCCTGGTAGTGGTTTGTGGTGCCCTTAGTCTTGTGGAGTTGTGGGGGTGCTAGTCAGGATCCCCGTGAAATCTTCAGATGGACAGAGCAGTACTGTGACGATGTGGGTGATTTTGTGAAACAGTT
Source organism: Bufo gargarizans (assembly GCF_014858855.1). Classification (NCBI taxonomy): domain Eukaryota; kingdom Metazoa; phylum Chordata; class Amphibia; order Anura; family Bufonidae; genus Bufo; species Bufo gargarizans. The sequence continues at coordinate 594,312,184 of NC_058082.1, read as the reverse complement.
CTTTGCTGGGCAGGAAGTTCAAATACAGCACACACAGGGGGAGATTTATCAAAACAAACTGATGCAAAGGAAAACTGGCTTAGTTGCCTATAGCAACCAATCCGGTTCCACCTTTCATTTTTCAAAGCTCTTTGATCCTGATAGTCTGCACCATCCTAGGTCTGCGGAGTGGATCCTCGCCCCACACGTGGCCCATTATCTAGAGGCCAGAATTAGAACGCCCTTATGTAAGGAGACCCGTAACAAGTTAAGGGTGGAATTCCCTTACCCCGTGATACCTAATAAAGTCTGTGAGACCCCTAATGTGGACCCTAAAATGGTCCAGTTTCTGGCCAAGTGTCACCACCAGACATCTGAGAAGCTCTGACAGATGCCTTTCAGAACCTCCTCCTTGAGCTTCCTTTGTTTTGGTTTTCAGTTCCTCATCTCGTTAGCCTCTCTCAGCTGTCATGTAGTTGGACTGATTGCATCCCTTTAAATTCCTCCCCATAATGCATTCGTGTGCGGTTTATACAACTTCCTGGAGTGTGTGTGCATGCTGATCCTATTTCCCAGTCTTCCCATTCATTTGTGATTTTCTGTTTGCTGGATCCCAGGTGACCCTGACTCCCTCCGTGTCTAGTGTAGGGAGCCGGTGGTCGTGTCCCCTCACTATTATAGGGTGTTCAGGTGTTATACAGTTGAGGTACGAGGATATGCGATCACCTACCATAGGGATTTTCGCATAGGCTGAGCAGTCAGGGAGAGTGCCAGGTCTGATGCAGGGGTCTCCCTTTTTGTTCCTTAGTTTTGGATCCAGTGAGTCATATATTCATTTTGTGTTGTCTTGTTTCCTGTACACCTTCGGTGACACCAAGACAGGCTTTAACCCCCGCAGGATAATCTCTTGGATATCTTAGGACCGCTTGCTAAGATTTTTGATCTAGCTGAGTCTGCTAGGGCGGACGGCACGCCGATCGACCCAGAGGAGTTCAGAGGATGGGTGCAGCATGCTATCTGCATTGCGGGGAATTTAAATACTTTCCTCGCGATTGAGAGGAGGAAGGCAATCCTCATGAAGATAGAACCAAAACTGGCCAACATGGCATTATCTGAAGCCAGCAAGGATGCGCAAGGGGTCCTTTTTGGCGATTCGTTTATAAAAGTATTAGGTAAATTTGTGGGGGCCTTCACGGCCTTGGACAAGGAGCAATCTTCTATGTGCAAAGTTTTTCATGGTAGGGTCTCTACCAGGGCCGGCAGTACTAGGGGCCGACTGTCCGGCCGTGCGCACTTTCAGACCCGTAGCACAGGTCGAGGTCCCTTTAACTAACGCCCAGCGTTTCAGGACCAGAGACAGCATACTTCTTTCTTCCCGTCCAGAGGCACCTTCGGAAGGTCCAGAGGTTTCAGAGGAACTCCGGGTTCCAGACGTCCTTTTGGTAAGTCCTCAAACTCCCCCTCTGTCTTCTTCCCTTTGCACATTTTTTACATGCCTGGTCTCTCATCACCTCCGACCTGTGGGTCCTGTCGACTATCAGGGGTTTTCAAATAGAGCTTGTAGACGCCCCACTTTGTCTTCCTCCATCCAGGCCAAGGGAGTTCTCACCGGAATCCCGCCAGCTCATAGACGCAGAACTCATGTCCCTTCAGGTAAAGGGGGCCATAGAAAGAGCCCTTTTTCCCCAGGGAGGTGTCGTCAGCGACATTTTCCTGGTGGAGAAGAAGGGAGGACAGTTTCATCCGGTGATAAATTTAAAAAATCTAAATGTTTATGTGCGATACCGCCATTTCAAGATGGAGGGTATCCACCTTCTCAGGGACCTCCTCCTCCCGGGGGAGTGGATGGTCAAGCTCGACTTGAGAGATGCCTACCTCACAGTACCAGTTGCCAGGCAGTCCAGGGACCTGCTTCGATTTCTTTGGGGGGGCAGATCTGGCGTTTCACCTGCCTCCCGTTTGGCCTTTCCTCGCCTCCATGATGCTTCACCAAGCTCATAAAGCCGGTGGTTTCGTGGCTTCGAAGTCAGGGTGTCCGTTTTATAATTTATCTGGATGACATGTAGCTCATTGCCCAAGATCCGCCCACTCTTCGAGCTCACCTGTGTTTGTCCATCTCCCTTCTCACTGGCCTCAGTTTCGTTATCAATCGGGAGAAATCTTGTCTTCAACCGTCGAGATCCATGGAGTTCTTGGGGTTCAGAGTAGACTCCACTGCTCGCACTCTGTGCCTTCCCCTAGCCAAGGTCCGGTCCATCCGCAAGGAGCTGCGTCACACTCTGCGGCTTCACCGGGTTTCCCTACGGCACTTGGCCCGTATTTTGGGTCTCCTTTCATCCTTGATTCAGGCGATTTTTCCAGCCCCGCTCCATTACCGGGCGCTTCAACGGCTCAAAAAAGCTCATCTTCAGGTAGGTGCCTCCTACGCGGACTCGGTGGTCCTGGATCAGGACACCAGAGACGAACTGACGTGGTGGATTCACAATGTCGATGCGTGGAATGGCAAAGCCATCGTGGGTCCCCAGCCGGACATGGTTATAGAGTCGGACGCCAGCCTGCAGGGGTGGGGTGCTCGCTGCAACGGCGTTTCCACCTGAGGTCCTTGGTCATTGTCGGAGGCGACTGCACATCAACGCGTTGGAGCTTTTAGCGGGATGCTTCGCGATTCGGAGCTTCGCCAGCGGCAAAGTCAGTGATTGTATACGACTCAGGATGGACAATGTGTCAGTCGTTCGCTATGTGAACTCCATGGGCGGCACTCGTTCGGCAATGCTAACGCATCTGGCGAAGGAGTTCTGGTCTTACTGTCTGGACAGGGGCTTCACGGTGGTGGCAGAGTATATTCCAGGTCTTCTCAATGTCCACGCAGATTGGAATTTGCGTTACATCTCGGACTTCAGCGACTGGAGATTGGAGTCGACGGTGTTCTCTTCCATCGAATCCCTCTGGGGTCCCTTTACCTTGGACCTGTTTGCTTCACGATGGAACACCCAGTTGGCCAGGTATTACAGTTGGAGGCCAGATCCTCAGTCGGAGGCAGTGGACTCTCTTCTCCAGGATTGGTCAGGCACCCTCTCTTATGCTTTTCCGCCCTTCGCTTTGATTCCTCGGGTGCTGTCTCAGGTACGTTGTCAAGCGGCGGAGATAGTTCTGGTGGCTCCCTTCTGGCATGCCCAGGTGTGGTTCCCCCAGCTTCTGGAGCTGTTGATCGAAGACCCGCATCTTCTTCAGCCTTTGCCCGATCTTCTTTTGGGCCCGATGGGTCAGCACCACCCCCTCTTGATGGACAGCTCGCTTAGTCTTCTGGTGTGCAAGGTTTCGGGGGTCGCTGGGACATCGGTGGAATATCGGAGACAACTAGATTCCTTCTGGAGAGTGCTTGGGCCCCGGTACCAGATGAGCCTACCGGGCGGCCTGGGGATCTTGGTCTCATTGGTGCTTGGAACGGAACCTGGATTCCGTTACGGCACCTGTAGAGGATGTTTTACAGTTTCTGTCCTCTCTTTTTGAGGACGGCAAGGCATATCGTACTATTAATTTGTACAGGTCAGCTATTTCCTCCCGTCATCAGGGTATCCCTGGTTGCCCGGCGGGTCAGCATCCATTGATGCGCCGTTTGCTCAAGGGTTCTCGTCTCTCTAGGCCTCCTAGGCCCCGATTCTCCTCTTTGTGCGACATGTTTTTGGTCGTTGATTTCCTTTCTCATTGGCCTCTTAATTCAGATCTTTCTCTACGTCAGCTTTCGGCGAAACTCGTCACTTGATTTTGCCTGGTATCTTGTAAACGCGTTTCTGATGTCCACGCTTTGGACTTTGACGTGGTTTCCTTCACCCCCGAGGGGGTATCTTTTAACATTTCTCGCCGTACCAAAACCGGTATTATTTCAGTCTCCTACCCTGCCTTCCCTGAGTCTCCCGCGGTTTGTCCGGTTTCGTGTTTCAGGGAGTACCTTTCACGGACTTCATCCCTGCAACCTGCGGACTCTCCACAACTTTTGATTTCCTTTCATAGACCTTTCGCTCCAGTTGCCAGTGTTACCCTGTCTCGCTGGGTCAAGTGGATTCTATCTCTCGCGGGCATTGATACTTCTGTCTTCACGGCCCATTCGGTTCGGGGTGCTTCTGCCACGTCTATGGCAGTCTCGGGAGCCCGTCTGGAGGATATTTTGAGATTAGCGGACTGGTCCAGGGCTTCTACGTTTAGGGATTTTTATTTCAGACCTGGTCCTCATGCCTTTTCGTCGGTTATTTCTCCGCTTTGAACTTACAATATGAGCCTCCGTGTCTTGTTATAAAATTGCATGATTTTCCTAGTCTATGACGTAAAGTCATGATTTTATTAAAGACACGGGTTTCTGGGTTTCAGCTATTTTTGCTCTATGAGTGTGTACTACTAGTTCTTATTTATTGTGTTATGTTATCTATTAGAGTATGTAATTATATAAACTGTATCTTGCCAATCTTTGCCACAGTTATGGTATTGTTTATTTTGGTTGATTGTGCCGTGAAATTACCACGCATTTTTTGTTCTCCGTTTCTCCTTAGGTTGAGTTCCCTGTTTCTGGAGTGTATCCCTACAGTTCTATACAGGCATGTTACATGGCGGTCACTACAGTTTGGATCGAAGTTTTGATTGTCTCCCGTTGGAGTTCACCGGTTTGAGAAGTTCCAGTGTCTCGTTTGGGGTCCGTTAGTGCTACAGTTTGACAAAGAAAGAGGAAGATGTCACTGAAGAGGGCCTATTTATGGACTGGTTGGTGGGAGGGGTTACCCTTAGGGGTGTTTCTTTATGTTACCATGGTTACTCTTCTTTGCTATGGATTTTCAGTAAAGGAAGAGATGCAATACTCGCCTCCGTGTCTTTAATAAAATCATTACTTTACGTCATAGACTAGGAAAATCATACAATTACTTCCCAATTGTCTCCAGGACAGAATACATTGTGTAACGCTGTGTATTCTCCTGCCTGTGATAATTACATTAACCCATTGTGTAAGGTAATTGTATCACAGGCAGAGTGGAGGATTTTGTGTGGGAGTGTCTGAGTGTATTGTACGGGGTTACTGGTTGTTTTACAAAACCCTGTGGGTGGTACTAATGTGTAAGAATGTGTATAAGAACAATAAACACACAGCTCTGGCTGTCCACTGCTTTACCCTCAACACGGAGATTGGTCTCTTTTTTGGGGGGATTCACTGTATGCGTTCGGAGTTTTTGAGCATTCCCTGTTGAGGGTAAAGCAGTGGACAGCCAGAGCTGTGTGTTTATTGTTCTTATATAACATTGTTACACATTAGTACCACCCACAGGGTTTTGTAAGACAACCAATAAACATGTACAATACAGTAAAACACTCCCACACAAAATCCTCCCCTCTGCCTGTGATACAATTACCTTACACAATGGGTTGATGTAATTATCACAGGCAGGAGAATACACAGTTTTTAAACAATGTCTTCTGTCCTGGAGACAACCGAGGAGTAATTCAATTATCTCTCAGGACAAAGGGAAATCGCCAATACACACGTGGAGACAATAGGACAGACATCACTACTCAAATATACAATGTCCCAACCATTACAGTAAACATAGACATTTAACATATCCCAAGATGGCTTGGATCTGAGCGCTCAATATGTCCAAACAGCGCTCAAATGCCACAAACACAGTCAAATCGCCATGGGGTTTAAGTTTAGCATGGGCTGATGAGAGGGCCCATAAACCTGGTGCAAGAGGCTGGCAACCAGGCTTCTCCACCACCCAGTGGCGAGGTTGGTTTCGCCACATTTCTCCTCTTTTCCAAACAGACTAACAGGGTATCTGACCTTCTGCCGGTCAGTGCCTTTGTTAGTCCAGCAGCCCACCCACAAAATAGAAACAGCAGTACAGCCCACCCACAATAAATGGTTACTACACCTGAGCAAGGGATAAACTTGTCCATGTCCATGTGCCTCACTACGGCTGTGTGGGGGACTGGTAGACTGCCTTGGTGGGTTGTTGAGTGGGCAGAGACCAGCGGTACTTTGCCCTGGTGCCAACGCTACCACGGAAGAAGCCTGGTTGTAGCCTGGTTGTTGGAGGGGGAGACCGGCTGTCTCCCCTTTAGATAAACCACCATGCTGCTGTGGGGGAGACCAACTGTCTCCCCTTTGGATAAACAGCCCTGTTGCTGGGGGACAGGACTGACTGTCCCTACCCCCTGTGCTTTTAGTGAAGAGACCACGGTCCCATCTGCACGGTTGTGGGGCTTACTGTCTCCCCCTGGTACGTTAACCTGCCGCTGGGGAATGGAGACTTGGCTCCCAATTACCAACAAATCCTTCTGTTGCTGTGGGATGGAGACTGGGCTCCCAATTCCCAATAGATCACATTGCCGCTGGGGGACAGGACCAACTGTCTCTGCCCCCTGTAACTCAGCCTGCCGCTGGGGAATGGAGACTGGGCTCCCAATTCCCCAAAAAATCACATTGCCGCTGGGGGACAGGACCGACTGTCTCTGCCCCCTGTAACTCAGCCTGCCGCTGGGGAATGGAGATTGGGCTCCCAATTCCCAGCAGGATCGGCGGAGAGACCTCGGTCCCATCTCCACCGGCCCCCTGGGGTTCTTCCCAGTAAACCTCCACAATATCCTCCCAACTGAAGGGCTCTGGACCTGGGTCTGACACTCTGCTCTCTCGCAATGGAGTGGAAGAGATCTCGGTAGTCCTGCTCCAGTTCCCACTCCAGGGTTGCTAGTTGAGCCAGGTCTTTCTCTACCTCATGGGGGTCATCCCAATGCTGCCAAGGCTCCCTCTCATAGAAAATGTCCTGAAGTCTGGACTGTGCAGTGCTCCCGAAGTCAGGCTCTGCAAAGGACTCCCATAACAAGCCAGTACCATCAAACTCCTCTCCCTCTGGCTTGTCATGCTCAGCTGTCCAGGGTATATACTGTGCCATATACCACCAGAGTGCCTGCTAGGCATCCTCCAGCCATAGCTTCTGCCATACCCGGTGCTCTAGTTCCTTCACCCATTCCTCCAGGGGCTGCTCTCCCAGGAAGGGCATCCGCAGGGCCACTTGCTTCTGCAATCGCTGCTCTTCACTGGGGAGACTCTCGCTTCGCTGGTATTGTACATTATCCAGGGCCTGGTACCAAATGCCTTTCCTTAATGCATCCCGCCTATCCAGGTCTTCCTCATCGTATGCCACTGCTGGTTCCATCCCACTGCTGCCACCAATTGTAACGGCATACAAGGGAATGCTCCAAACTCCCGAATGGAACCTCACGATTAGCTCATAGCAGACGAATAGGAAACGCACCCAAGCGGCTTACACTCCTAGCAATCAGTCTCTAACAGCATACAGTGAATCCCCCCAAGAACAAGACGAGGCTCCGTGTTGAGGGTAAAAGACATTTAACATATCCCCAGATGGCTTGGATCTGAGCGCTCAATATATCCAAACAGCGCTCGGATGCCACATGGGCTGATGAGAGGGCCCATAATCCTGGGGCAAGAGGCTGGCAACTAGGCTTCTCCACCAGCCAGTGGCGAGGTTGGTTTCGCCACAGGTTGTAAAAAGAGCTTTGGGGGACACTGACACTTTTTGTGAATTTTTCACTTTTGCCTTTTTATTTTTTACTTTTATTTGTATTTTATTAATATTTTATTGTATTTTTTATTTTTTATAATTGGTTTATTACTTATTTTTTTTATTAATTTTTGCCACATAATATGTCCCCCAAGAGGTCATAAAAAGACTGTTAGGGGACAATGAACATTCTATTATTTTGCACTTTTAATTCTTTTATTTTATTTGTATTTTATTTATTTTTTTCTTTATTATTATTATTTTTTTTTTTATATATATTTTTGCCACATAATATGTCCCCCAAGGGATCATAAAATAAAAATCCAGTTTGGGGATAGTGAACACTCTTTTATATTTTAGAATTTTTCCTTTTTATTTATTTTTTTCTTTTATTTGTGCTTTATTTTTCTCTCTCTCTCTCTCTATATATATATATATATATATATATACATAATTTTCTATTTTGCCACATCATGTATTTTTTTCTTTCATTTGTGTTTATTATATATTTTTTTGCTTTCATTTTTTTATATCATTTTTTAACTTATTATTTTAATATTTTTTTTCTACATAATTTGTCCCTAAGAGGTCACTGAAAGACCTTTCGGAGACAATAGGAGATTTTTTTGCACTATTTCCACTGTAACTGGGGCATCCAAAGGAGCCCTAGTTACATGGGAAACCAGCCTGCTGTGGGGGCCGAGCAGGGTCTCCTAACCATGCAGTTCTGCACTCCTCTGCCCCCAAGCCTGGTTCACCCTGCATAGCGCACTGCTCACCTATCTGAGGAGAAGGCAGAAGCGCTGATACACTGCTTCTGCTTTCTCCTCGTCTCCCCATCTATTACTGACAGTCGTCCTGCTCCTGCTACAGTGCAGGAGCTGTAATGCTCTGTCGTGCGGTGCTCATGGCAGAAACACAGCCGATCACACGATCACCTGTGTTTCTGTCCTGGAGGACGGGGGCCCGCGGATTGCGCACCCCTGGATTAAATAGAAGTAAGTTGATAGAAACTGAAAAATCCATTTAAAGGGGCTTGTGCAGCATATGACCATCCCAAATGGAGCCTTCATTCTAGAGATCAGTGAAGACTCTCATCCCAAGGACACCCATTGATCTTCCCTCTTGTCATGTCTCCATGACATCATCTGAGAAAAAGCTCTCAAAAAAATTCTCTATTAAATTTTTTGTGCCTGGTGTGCTCTTGAACTGAGAAAATTTAGAATTAATTCCTTCTTGAAGCACCAGCTCGTTCCCTTTGAAGGCTATTGCAGCACTAGGAAAGTTTTATGAGACCATTTCTACAGAATTTATAGTTACAATCATGGCAAAAATTAGGCGTGAAATACAGATTCTTCTCAGACCATAGAGTTTGATGGAACTATAAGCTTGTAGATGTTCTGTGGATGAGGACAACATTAAACATGTCTATTCAAGAAGCACTTATTTAGACAAGAAATTTTAGATAGTGGAATTTGAAAGGCTCTTCTTTAAGAGACAAACTAAGGAATATATACACCTTAAAGGGGTTGTCTCATCATGTACAATGGGGGCATATCGCTAGGATATGCCCCCATTGTCTTATAGGTGCGGGTCGCACTGCTGGGACCCGCACCTATATCGAGAATGGAGCCCCGCAAGGTGGTGGCTGGAGGACAACCCATAGAAGTGAATGGGAGCATACCGTGCATGCGTGGACCCCGCTCCCATTCGTTTCTATGAGGCTGACGGAAATAGCTGAGCCAGTGCTTGGCTATTTTCGCCGACCCCATAGAAAATTAATGGAGGGTGGCTGCGCATGCACAGTGCGCCTTCCTTCGCTTGCGGGGCTCCGTTTTCGATATAGGTGTGGGTTCCAGCGGTGGGACCTGCACCTATAAGACAATAGGGGCATATCCTAGCGATATGCCCCCATTGTCCATGATGCGACAACCCCTTTAAGCTAAAATAACATAGAGTCGAGAGTAGCAAAATTTGGACTTCAAATTTTGTACTTTATTATTTTTTAAGGGTATAATGATAAGGGGTGCAGATTTAGTAGTTCCACCTGGGCCATGGATACTGAGAGAGCCCAAAAGCTTCAAGGTATATCTCTGGGAGAGAAAGCAGAGGACATTGAGCTTTTCCAAGAAAAATTGTTGTGTTTTTTGCCGTTATTGTATGATCGCTGTTGCATGTTAAAATACTGCAGTGCAAAACCAGTTTACATGAATGTTCCTTAAAGGGGTTTTCCAAGACCAGGAACCCTTTCTCATATGGTTAGGCAGGATGCTGGGGTTAAAAAAAGAGGCATGTCACCATGGCCACCACTGAGGCTGTCAATTGGCCAGCAATGTTGTCATGCATGTACATGGCACGAATACTCCCGATTCCGACCAGACTGGAAGTGGGGAAGAAGGGAGCATGGCGCCGGAACCAAATGCAAAGATTACATATGTGTCTTCTTTGCTATAATACCTACACCCTTTCTGGCCATATAAAAAGGGGTTCCTGTTTCAGTGAACCCTTTAAACACTTATACATAAGGCCATATTATGCTCTGTGCGGAAGTTGTGTATTTGGAATCAAGAGCAGCATTAAATCTCGCCCTTGCTTTACTAATCCCCTAAAATGGAATCCAATCTCACACTTGGTGCCAGATATACAATTCCTGAGCAGAGTACTAAAGGTTCATATTGCAATAACCTAGAGTTGGGGGTATTGCTATTTAGCACTTTGGTTATTGTATTTTACATATTTCTTATGCAGTGTGGTGAATATAATGGCATGTTTTTTTTTACCAGCAGGTGGAGCATGGTTGGCAAAGTTCGTAACAGGAATAGACCATTCCTCCCCCTTTTTGGTAGAAGTGGGTTAGGCCGACTTCCTGCCAAGGGTGGGACTGAGTTAGGGAGATTCAGTCTTGAGGAGAGTTAGGGAGAGAGGGGATGTGTGTGGACCCTATCCTGCCTGGGAGTGAGGAAGCAGCTCCTAGAGCATCCACTCTCCAGAATTGAAGTAGGACATAAGTGGATTCTTGGAATCATAGACAGCATAGTGACTTGCTACATTCAGCTTCTACTAACCCTGCTATGAAGTAAGTGAAACGGGCAGAAGACACTGTCATCCCCAAACAACTACCACTAGTCCAGTATCAACTAAGTGCTGAATAGTGTTGATCGAGCACCATAGTGCACCCAAGTATAATGGAAGTCAATGGGAGAACCCGAGCATTAAACCAGACACCCCCTGCTCTGAAGAGGGGAGGGTGACTGGTTCATAGGACAAGTTCAGAAATTGATGGAAACACCACTGAAATGGTTCAGGAACAGCATGGGGAGGAGGTCTGGATGCATCTTGGACTCCCAGGTCGCTGCTGGGAACGATGTTGTCTGAATAGTACGCCACTGTTACAGACTGACAATAATACGCACAAAACCAAAGATAAAATCGATTTTAGAGGAAAAATTGTTAGGAAACATTCTTTCCTGTATATTTACTTGCATATAAAGTGCAAATGCTGCCAAAAATTACATAAAGGAGGGCCTCATTCACATTGTGGTACAATTGTTCAGGTAGTGGGACTCCTACACTCATAAAGCCTATGCACTAAGTGAAAAGGCCGGCAAAAATTGCAAGGAACCGATACTCCAATACACCCTTTGTTACACATAAAGGAGGACATCATACACAACCTTTAAAAAGTATGATTGATGGCCTGCTGGTGACCCTCAAAAACATTTTGAGCAAGGGCATGCTGGTGACCCTCTAAAACATTATGGACGAGGGGCTGCTGCCGCTTTGGTGACTCTAGATAACCTGGGCCCGATCGCACGTCAACGTGACAGCGACAATCTATTCGGATGTCTGCCCTATCAACTTTCAATGTTGTTATCAGAGCCAATCACGGTGACCACGGGTAACGGGGAATCAGGGTTTTATTTCATAGAGGGAGCCTGAGAAACAGCTACGGCTACCACTTCCAAGCAAGGCAGCATGCGCTCAAATTACCTATTAGGTATAATTAGGTGAGGGCCTGCAGGTGAGCTGACCCTGTAAAAGATTGTAGGTGAGGGCCTGCTGGTGAGTAGGGATGAGCGAACTCGAACTGTATAGTTCGGGTTCGTACCGAATTTTGGGGTGTCCGTGACACGGACCCGAACCCGGACATTTTCGTAAAAGTCCGGGTTCGGGTTCGGTGTTCGTCGCTTTCTTGGCGCTTTTGTGACGCTTTCTTGGCGCTTTTTGAAAGGCTGCAAAGCAGCCAATCAACAAGCGTCATACTACTTGCCCCAAGAGGCCATCACAGCCATGCCTACTATTGGCATGGCTGTGATTGGCCAGAGCACCATGTGACCCAGCCTCTATTTAAGCTGGAGTCACATAGCGCCGCCCGTCACTCTGCTCTGATTAGCGTAGGGAGAGGTTGCGGCTGCGACAGTAGGGCGAGATTAGGCAGATTAACTCCTCCAAAGGACTTGATTAACTGATCGATCTGCAGCTGTGGATCATTGAGCTGCTGATCCTCAATTGCTCACTGTTTTTAGGCTGCACAGACCGTTTGTCAGTCTCATTTTTCTGGGGTGATCGGCGGCCATTTTGTGTCTTGTGGTGCGCCAGCACAAGCTGCGACCAAGTGCATTTAACCCTCAATGGTGTGGTTGTTTTTTGGCTAAAGCCTACATCAGGGTGAAGCTGTCACACCAAGTGCATTTATCCAGCAATAGTCTGTTCATTTTTTGGCCATATACAAAATCAGGGGCAAGCTGCGCCTGTCACCAAGTGCATTTAACCCTCAATGGTGTGGTTGTTTTTTGGCTAAAGCCTACATCAGGGTGAAGCTGTGACACCAAGTGCATTTAACCAGCAATAGTCTGTTCATTTTTTGGCCATATACAAAATCAGGGGCAAGCTGCGCCTGTCACCAAGTGCATTTAACCCTCAATGGTGTGGTTGTTTTTTGGCTAAAGCCTACATCAGGGTGAAGCTGTCACACCAAGTGCATTTAACCAGCAATAGTCTGTTCATTTTTTGGCCATATACAAAATCAGGGGCAAGCTGCGCCTGTCACCAAGTGCATTTAACCCTCAATGGTGTGGTTGTTTTTTGGCTAAAGCCTACATCAGGGTGAAGCTGTCACACCAAGTGCATTTAACCAGCAATAGTCTGTTTATTTTTTGGCCATATCCCAGTCTAATTCTGTCACTAAATCCATACCGGTCACCCAGCGCCTAAATACTAGGCCTCAAATTTATATCCAGCTAAATCTGTCCCTAGTGCTGTAGCTGGGCGAGTTATTTAGTGTCCGTTCAAGCACATTTCTTGTTCTGGGTTGAAATACAATTCCCAATTTAGCAATTTCATAATTTAGTGGTTCCTGCTATATCAGAGCTATTTGAAATCTATCCCAAAAAGGGTATATAATATTGAAGGTGCACATTGGGTCATTCAGAATAACTTCACACACACCCGCTACTGTGTATTTCCAAGTCTAATTCTGTCACTAAACCCATACCTGTCACCCAGCGCCTAAATACTAGGCCTCAAATTTAAATCCCTCTAAATCTCTCGTTACCCACCGCTGTACTGTTGTTGCTGGGCAAGATATTTAGTGTCCGTCAAAGCACATTTTTTGTTCTGGGTTGAAGTACAATTCCCAATTTAGCAATTTCATAATTTAGTGGTTTCTGCTATATCAGAGCTATTTGAAATCTATCCCTAAAAGGGTATATAATATTGAAGGTGCACATAGGGTCATTCAGAATAACTTCACACACACGCTTCTGTGCATTTCCAAGTCTAATTCTGTCACTAAATCCATACCGGTGACCCAGCGCCTAAATACTAGGCCTCAAATTTAAATCCCTCTAAATCTCTCGTTACCCACCGCTGTACTGTTGTTGCTGGGCAAGATATTTAGTGTCCGTCAAAGCACATTTTTTGTTCTGGGTTGAAGTACAATTCCCAATTTAGCAATTTCATAATTTAGTGGTTTCTGCTATATCAGAGCTATTTGAAATCTATCCCTAAAAGGGTATATAATATTGAAGGTGCACATAGGGTCATTCAGAATAACTTCACACACACGCTTCTGTGCATTTCCAAGTCTAATTCTGTCACTAAATCCATACCGGTGACCCAGCGCCTAAATACTAGGCCTCAAATTTAAATCCCTCTAAATCTCTCGTTACCCACCGCTGTACTGTTGTTGCTGGGCAAGATATTTAGTGTCCGTCAAAGCACATTTTTTGTTCTGGGTTGAAGTACAATTCCCAATTTAGCAATTTCATAATTTAGTGGTTTCTGCTATATCAGAGCTATTTGAAATCTATCCCTAAAAGGGTATATAATATTGAAGGTGCACATAGGGTCATTCAGAATAACTTCACACACACGCTTCTGTGCATTTCCAAGTCTAATTCTGTCACTAAATCCATACCGGTGACCCAGCGCCTAAATACTAGGCCTCAAATTTAAATCCCTCTAAATCTCTCGTTACCCACCGCTGTACTGTTGTTGCTGGGCAAGATATTTAGTGTCCGTCAAAGCACATTTTTTGTTCTGGGTTGAAGTACAATTCCCAATTTAGCAATTTCATAATTTAGTGGTTTCTGCTATATCAGAGCTATTTGAAATCTATCCCTAAAAGGGTATATAATATTGAAGGTGCACATAGGGTCATTCAGAATAACTTCACACACACGCTTCTGTGCATTTCCAAGTCTAATTCTGTCACTAAATCCATACCGGTGACCCAGCGCCTAAATACTAGGCCTCAAATTTAAATCCCTCTAAATCTCTCGTTACCCACCGCTGTACTGTTGTTGCTGGGCAAGATATTTAGTGTCCGTCAAAGCACATTTTTTGTTCTGGGTTGAAGTACAATTCCCAATTTAGCAATTTCATAATTTAGTGGTTTCTGCTATATCAGAGCTATTTGAAATCTATCCCTAAAAGGGTATATAATATTGAAGGTGCACATAGGGTCATTCAGAATAACTTCACACACACGCTTCTGTGCATTTCCAAGTCTAATTCTGTCACTAAATCCATACCGGTGACCCAGCGCCTAAATACTAGGCCTCAAATTTAAATCCCTCTAAATCTCTCGTTACCCACCGCTGTACTGTTGTTGCTGGGCAAGATATTTAGTGTCCGTCAAAGCACATTTTTTGTTCTGGGTTGAAGTACAATTCCCAATTTAGCAATTTCATAATTTAGTGGTTTCTGCTATATCAGAGCTATTTGAAATCTATCCCTAAAAGGGTATATAATATTGAAGGTGCACATAGGGTCATTCAGAATAACTTCACACACACGCTTCTGTGCATTTCCAAGTCTAATTCTGTCACTAAACCCATACCTGTCACCCAGCGCCTAAATACTAGGCCTCAAATTTAAATCCCTCTAAATCTCTCGTTACCGCTGTCCTGTTGTAGCTGGGAAAGTTATTTAGTGTCCGTCAAAGCACATTTTTTGTTCTGGGTTGAAGTACAATTCCCAATTTAGCAATTTCATAATTTAGTGGTTCCTGCTATATCAGAGCTATTTGAAATCTATCCCAAAAAGGGTATATAATATTGAAGGTGCACATTGGGTCATTCAGAATAACTTCACACACACCCGCTACTGTGTATTTCCAAGTCTAATTCTGTCACTAAACCCATACCTGTCACCCAGCGCCTAAATACTAGGCCTCAAATTTAAATCCCTCTAAATCTCTCGTTACCGCTGTCCTGTTGTAGCTGGGAAAGTTATTTAGTGCCCGTCAAAGCACATTTTTTGTTCTGGGTTGAAGTACAATTCCCAATTTAGCAATTTCATAATTTAGTGGTTCCTGCTATATCAGAGCTATTTGAAATCTATCCCAAAAAGGGTATATAATATTCAAGGTGCACATTGGGTCATTCAGAATAACTTCACACACACGCTTCTGTGCATTTCCAAGTCTAATTCTGTCACTAAATCCATACCGGTCACCCAGCGCCTAAATACTAGGCCTCAAATTTATATCCCGCTGAATTTGAATACAATACATTGGGCCAAATAATATATTTGTTGTTGTGGTGAACCATAACAATGAGAAAAACATCTAGTAAGGGACGCGGACGTGGACATGGTCGTGGTGGTGTTAGTGGACCCTCTGGTGCTGGGAGAGGACGTGGCCGTTCTGCCACATCCACACGTCCTAGTGTACCAACTACCTCAGGTCCCAGTAGCCGCCAGAATTTACAGCGATATATGGTGGGGCCCAATGCCGTTCTAAGGATGGTAAGGCCTGAGCAGGTACAGGCATTAGTCAATTGGGTGGCCGACAGTGGATCCAGCACGTTCACATTATCTCCCACCCAGTCTTCTGCAGAAAGCGCACAGATGGCGCCTGAAAACCAACCCCATCAGTCTGTCACATCACCCCCATGCATACCAGGGAAACTGTCTCAGCCTCAAGTTATGCAGCAGTCTCTTATGCTGTTTGAAGACTCCGCTGGCAGGGTTTCCCAAGGGCATCCACCTAGCCCTTCCCCAGCGGTGAAAGACATAGAATGCACTGACGCACAACCACTTATGTTTCCTGATGATGAGGACATGGGAATACCACCTCAGCATGTCTCTGATGATGACGAAACACAGGTGCCAACTGCTGCGTCTTTCTGCAGTGTGCAGACTGAACAGGAGGTCAGGGATCAAGACTGGGTGGAAGACGATGCAGGGGACGATGAGGTCCTAGACCCCACATGGAATGAAGGTCGTGCCACTGACTTTCACAGTTCGGAGGAAGAGGCAGTGGTGAGACCGAGCCAACAGCGTAGCAAAAGAGGGAGCAGTGGGCAAAAGCAGAACACCCGCCGCCAAGAGACTCCGCCTGCTACTGACCGCCGCCATCTGGGACCGAGCACCCCAAAGGCAGCTTCAAGGAGTTCCCTGGCATGGCACTTCTTCAAACAATGTGCTGACGACAAGACCCGAGTGGTTTGCACGCTGTGCCATCAGAGCCTGAAGCGAGGCATTAACGTTCTGAACCTGAGCACAACCTGCATGACCAGGCACCTGCATGCAAAGCATGAACTGCAGTGGAGTAAACACCTTAAAACCAAGGAAGTCACTCAGGCTCCCCCTGCTACCTCTTCTGCTGCTGCCGCCTCGGCCTATCCTGCTGCTGCCGCCTCGGCCTCTTCCTCCGCCTCTGGAGGAACGTTGGCACCTGCCGCCCAGCAAACAGGGGATGTACCACCAACACCACCACCACCACCTCCGTCACCAAGCGTCTCAACCATGTCACACGCCAGCGTTCAGCTCTCCATCTCACAAACATTTGATAGAAAGCGTAAATTCCCACCTAGCCACCCTCGATCCCTGGCCCTGAATGCCAGCATTTCTAAACTACTGGCCTATGAAATGCTGTCATTTAGGCTGGAGGACACAGACAGCTTCAAACAGCTCATGTCGCTTGCTGTCCCACAGTATGTTGTTCCCAGCCGGCACTACTTCTCCAAGAGAGCCGTGCCTTCCCTGCACAACCAAGTATCCGATAAAATCAAGTGTGCACTGCGCAACGCCATCTGTAGCAAGGTCCACCTAACCACAGATACGTGGACCAGTAAGCACGGCCAGGGACGCTATATCTCCCTAACTGCACACTGGGTAAATGTAGTGGCAGCTGGGCCCCAGGCGGAGAGCTGTTTGGCGCACGTCCTGCCGCCGCCAAGGATCGCAGGGCAACATTCTTTGCCTCCTGTTGCCACCTCCTCCTTCTCGGCTTCCTCCTCCTCTTCTTCCACCTGCTCATCCAGTCAGCCACACACCTTCACCACCAACTTCAGCACAGCCCGGGGTAAACGTCAGCAGGCCATTCTGAAACTCATATGTTTGGGGGACAGGCCCCACACCGCACAGGAGTTGTGGCGGGGTATTGAACAACAGACCGACGAGTGGTTGCTGCCGGTGAGCCTCAAGCCCGGCCTGGTGGTGTGTGATAATGGGCGAAATCTCGTTGCAGCTCTGGGACTAGCCAATTTGACGCACATCCCTTGCTTGGCGCATGTGCTGAATTTGGTGGTGCAGAAGTTCATTCACAACTACCCCGACATGTCAGAGCTGCTGCATAAAGTGCGGGCCGTCTGTTCGCGCTTCCGGCGTTCACATCCTGCCGCTGCTCGCCTGTCTGCGCTACAGCGTAACTTCGGCCTTCCCGCTCACCGCCTCATATGCGACGTGCCCACCAGGTGGAACTCCACCTTGCACATGCTGGACAGACTGTGCGAGCAGCAGCAGGCCATAGTGGAGTTTCAGCTGCAGCACGCACGGGTCAGTCGCACTACAGAACAGCACCACTTCACCACCAATGACTGGGCCTCCATGCGAGACCTGTGTGCCCTGTTGCGCTGTTTCGAGTACTCCACCAACATGGCCAGTGGCGATGACACCGTTATCAGCGTTACAATACCACTTCTATGTCTCCTTGAGAAAACACTTAGGGCGATGATGGAACAGGAGGTGGCCCAGGAGGAGGAGGAGGAGGATGAGGAAGAGGGGTCATTTTTAGCACTTTCAGGCCAGTCTCTTCGAAGTGACTCAGAGGGAGGTTTTTTGCAACAGCAGAGGCCAGGTACAAATGTGGCCAGCCAGGGCCCACTACTGGAGGACGAGGAGGACGAGGATGAGGAGGAGGTGGAGGAGGATGAGGATGAAGCATGGTCACAGCGGGGTGGCACCCAACGCAGCTCGGGTCCATCACTGGTGCGTGGCTGGGGGGAAAGGCAGGACGATGACGATACGCCTCCCACAGAGGACAGCTTGTCCTTACCCCTGGGCAGCCTGGCACACATGAGCGACTACATGCTGCAGTGCCTGCGCAACGACAGCAGAGTTGCCCACATTTTAACCTGTGCGGACTACTGGGTTGCCACCCTGCTGGATCCACGCTACAAAGACAATGTGCCCACCTTACTTCCTGCACTGGAGCGTGATAGGAAGATGCGCGAGTACAAGCGCACGTTGGTAGACGCGCTACTGAGAGCATTCCCAAATGTCACAGGGGAACAAGTGGAAGCCCAAGGCCAAGGCAGAGGAGGAGCAAGAGGTCGCCAAGGCAGCTGTGTCACGGCCAGCTCCTCTGAGGGCAGGGTTAGCATGGCAGAGATGTGGAAAACTTTTGTCAACACGCCACAGCTAACTGCACCACCACCTGATACGCAACGTGTTAGCAGGAGGCAACATTTCACTAACATGGTGGAACAGTACGTGTGCACACCCCTCCACGTACTGACTGATGGTTCGGCCCCATTCAACTTCTGGGTCTCTAAATTGTCCACGTGGCCAGAGCTAGCCTTTTATGCCTTGGAGGTGCTGGCCTGCCCGGCAGCCAGCGTTTTGTCTGAACGTGTATTCAGCACGGCAGGGGGCGTCATTACAGACAAACGCAGCCGCCTGTCTACAGCCAATGTGGACAAGCTGACGTTCATAAAAATGAACCAGGCATGGATCCCACAGGACCTGTCCGTCCCTTGTCCAGATTAGACATTAACTACCTCCCCATAACCATATATTATTGGACTCCAGGGCACTTCCTCATTCAATCCTATTTTTATTTTCATTTTACCATTATATTGCGATGCTACCCAAAGTTGAATGAACCTCTCCTCTGCCTGTGTGCTAGGCCTAAATATATGCCAATGGACTGTTGCAGTGGTGGCTGACATGAAGCCTGATTCTCTGCTATGACATGCAGACTAATTCTCTGCTGACATGAAGCCAGATTGTCTGTTACGGGACCTCTCTCCTCTGCCTGTGTGTGTGCTGGGCCTAAATATATGCCAATGGACTGTTGCAGTGGTGGCTGACGTGAAGCCTCATTCTCTGCTATGACATGCAGACTGATTCTCTGCTGACATGAAGCCAGATCCTCTGTTACGGGACCTCTCTCCTCTGCCTGGGTGCTGGGCCTAAATTTATGACAATGGACTGTTGCAGTGGTGGCTGACGTGAAGCCTGATTCTCTGCTATGACATGCAGACTGATTCTCTGCTGTCATGAAGCCAGATTGTCTGTTACGGGACCTTTCTCCTCTACCTGGGTTCTGGGCCTAAATTTATGAAAATTGACTCTTACAGTGGTGGGTGACGTGAAGCCTGATTCTCTGCTATGATATGAAGACTGATTCTCTGCTGACATGAAGCCAGATTGTCTGTTACGGGACCTTTCTCCTCTGCCTGGGTTCTGGGCCTAAATTTATGAAAATTGACTCTTACAGTGGTGGGTGACGTGAAGCCTGATTCTCTGCTATGATATGAAGACTGATTCTCTGCTGACATGAAGCCAGATTGTCTGTTACGGGACCTTTCTCCTCTGCCTGGGTTCTGGGCCTAAATTTATGAAAATTGACTCTTACAGTGGTGGGTGACGTGAAGCCTGATTCTCTGCTATGATATGAAGACTGATTCTCTGCTGACATGAAGCCAGATTGTCTGTTACGGGACCTTTCTCCTCTGCCTGGGTTCTGGGCCTAAATTTATGAAAATTGACTCTTACAGTGGTGGGTGACGTGAAGCCTGATTCTCTGCTATGATATGAAGACTGATTCTCTGCTGACATGAAGCCAGATTGTCTGTTACGGGACCTTTCTCCTCTGCCTGGGTTCTGGGCCTAAATTTATGAAAATTGACTCTTACAGTGGTGGGTGACGTGAAGCCTGATTCTCTGCTATGATATGAAGACTGATTCTCTGCTGACATGAAGCCAGATTGTCTGTTACGGGACCTTTCTCCTCTGCCTGGGTTCTGGGCCTAAATTTATGAAAATTGACTCTTACAGTGGTGGGTGACGTGAAGCCTGATTCTCTGCTATGATATGAAGACTGATTCTCTGCTGACATGAAGCCAGATTCTCTGTTACGGGACCTCTCTCCTCTGCCTGGGTGCTGGGCCTAAATTTATGACAATGGACTGTTGCAGTGGTGGCTGACGTGAAGCCTGATTCTCTGCTATGACATGCAGACTGATTCTCTGCTGACATGAAGCCAGATTCTCTGTTACGGGACCTCTCTCCTCTGCCTGTGTGTGTGCTGGGCCTAAATATATGCCAATGGACTGTTGCAGTGGTGGCTGACGTGAAGCCTCATTCTCTGCTATGACATGCAGACTAATTCTCTGCTGACATGAAGACAGATTCTCTGTTACGGGACCTCTCTCCTCTGCCTGGGTGCCGGGGCCTAAATATCTGAGAATGGACTGTTCCAGTGGTGGGTGACGGGAAGCCAGATTCTCTGCTATGGAACCTCTCTCCAATTGATTTTGGTTAATTTTTATTTATTTAATTTTTATTTTAATTCATTTCCCTATCCACATTTGTTTGCAGGGGATTTACCTACATGTTGCTGCCTTTTGCAGCCCTCTAGCTCTTTCCTGGGCTGTTTTACAGCCTTTTTAGTGCCGAAAAGTTCGGGTCCCCATTGACTTCAATGGGGTTCGGGTTCGGGACGAAGTTCGGATCGGGTTCGGATCCCGAACCCGAACATTTCCGGGATGTTCGGCCGAACTTCTCGAACCCGAACATCCAGGTGTTCGCTCAACTCTACTGGTGAGCTAACCCTCAGAAAAATTATATGCGAATGCCTTCAGGTGATCTGACCCTCTAAAAAAGTATATGCGAGGGCCTGCTGTTGAGCTGACCATTGAAAAAAATTACAGTGTTCAAAGCAGGCCGGGTTGCCTGAATACTTCAGGAATAGGACTCTGGTTCTATTTTGTAGGTTTTCGGAACTGGGGCCATGATTAAGAGGGACGGCCGGGGGTATCCGTATTGCGCCGCTAGAGGTGAAATTCTTGGACCGGCGCAAGACGAACCAAAGTGAAAGCATTTGCCAAGAATGTTTTCATTAATCAAAAACCAAAGTCGGAGGTTCGAAGACGATCAGATAAAGTCGTAGTTCCGACCATAAACGATGACACCGTCTACGGAAAAAGTACACTGTATGTCACAGATACATTTTTTAACCACACACGTTACACTGAAGATGTGCTTTGTCCATATATAATGCTTGCATCTACTTTATTAAGTGCATTATTATCTTATTTCAGTGATTTTCTTCAATAATATGGCCAGGGACATCCTCACATTTATATACCACACCGTGCAGGATGTTTTTATCTTAGTTTTTTCTGTGTTTTTTTTTGCTTACTGGAGATGTGCCCCTGGTAATCTCACTGTCCGCAGTGGACACCGTCTATTGAAAAAGTACACTGTATGTCACAGATATTTTTTGGATGCGCACATTTTACACAGGAGATGTGGCGCAGCTAATGTCACTGTCCGCAGCGGACATCGTCTACAGAAAAAAACCACTGGATGTCAGATATTTTTTTGATGCGCACACTTTACACTGGAGATGTGGCGCAGCTAATGTCACTGTCCGCAGCGGACACCGTCTACAGAAAAAGTGCACTGAATGTCACTGATATTTTAGGGATGCGCACATTTTAGACAGGAGATGTAGCGCTGATAATTTAACTGTCCGCAACGGCCTAGTAGACGCTATGTAGCGTAGGATGCGCTAAAAATATAGATTGCTGCTGTCACACACAATAGTCCTTAAAAGGACTTTTGGGTCTCTGAAAAGTTTTTGTAATAAAAATATTCCAATAACACTCCCTACACTGTCTTTTCCTTCCTACGCTCACCTCTCCCTGACTAAGGGTCCATTCACACGTCAGTATTTTTCTATATCCCGAATTTCGGTCCGTTTTTTGCGGATCCGTTGTTCCTGAAAATGTTTACGTATGTCATCCGTATGTCATCCGTTTTTTGCGGATCCATTGACTTTGTATTGTACCAGGATCCAATTTTGCGGATAATAATAGGACAAGTTTTATATTTTTTCGGACATGCGGAACGGAACAACGGAAACGGACAGCACACATTGTGCTGTCCGAATTTTTTCAGGACCCATTGAAAATGAATAGGTACGCAACTGGTCCGCATCCGTTCCGCAAAAAACGGAACGGATCCGGAAAGAAACAACGAACGTGTGACTGGACCCTAAGACTGAGCCGAACACGTGTCATCGGGTGCTATATAGCAGCCAAGAAACGTGTGGGGAGGAGACTCGAGCATTGCGCTCGAGCACATGCGGTACTCGGTCGAGTAACGCCATGTGCCGAGCTTCGAGATGCTTGAGCCGAACAGGTGTTCATCACCAACCCTCTGCCACCATACCCTCTCAGCTGGTGACAGAAGAGAATTACACTAAAGCCTGCTGCTACTGTTTGTACTCTCACGTTCTACATTGCACTTAGTAAAAGGGACTTGTTATGTTCAAGTTTGGCCTCATTCTTCAGTGCTACAACTTTCACTGCAATTGTCCCCAAGGAGCGACGGCCTGAGGTAGGACACTGTGAAACAACTACACTACATCAGAGCCACTGGCACTCTCATCCTCTACACTGGCTCCTTACAGGGCCTCGTTGCAATATTTTCATGCAGAAGTGCAGCCTAGCTGAGACAAATAGGAATATACCAATGGATAATACCGGCATTGAATGTTTAAATAAGCAGAATACCCGTCTTGGAGAATTTGACCTCAGCATCTTGTCTTGCATCTCTGAGACTTCAGGAGGAACTTGGTTTAATGGGTTGCAGATCCTTTTTAGAGTCTTGTTTTATGCCTTCCTCATTTAGTCTTGGACTGCATGTGGTTATTGCAACTGAATACTATTTTCTTTTACGGTGTTGGTGCTGCTGTGATGTGGCCATTAGTGAGGCGACATACTGTTTCTCCTCTTCTTATTTGGAGATGTTGTAACATAATTACCGTAATTTAGATGTATCAGTTGTGACCGAGTAAAGTTGTACACGTCTTAGCACACTTTCGAATTCGGTTTATCTCTAAGTATAAAGTCCCATGCCTGTAGTGACTTTCCAAAATTCTTGCAGCGTCCCACTCAGGACCCGTGGGAACTGCAAAATTACTGTGAAACGGCATAATCATACTGCATGTCATTTTGTACTACAACACCTGTTGTATCCCTGTTCATAGGCTGGTCTGGTGTAATTTATACATCCCACCACTAGATGGGGATAGCACTTAGGTCATATATATACTTAGGTCAGGCCTAGTGTAGAAAAAGAGAGAAGGAGTAGTCAGTTGGTAGCAGAAGTAAAGTGAGAAAGTAGCAGAGTCAGTAGTTACTCTGGGGCTACATACCACAGATTAATGGGTGAAGCTAAATGCAGAAATGAGGTAGAGCCAAGGTATGAGGCGCAGAAGAGCGTTTACCTCCTGTGACCTTCTTAGATCCCAGCACCTACAACCAGAGGATAGCGTTTTCGTCCCTGGAGAAAGTTATCGTTGATAACAGCCATTACTAAAGGCTTAATGGACACCTTTGCGCATGGTGGAGGACAATCTAGCTACAGGCAGCCTCACCATACTTTGAAGAATACAGATTAGCTACCTGTTCGAGGGCTTGGAAGTCACAGCAACGAGAAGGACTAAGCATATCAAATAAGTATTATAGGCAACCTCACCAAATAGCTCTGGTTTATGGGACATGAAGCAAAGTCACCTACCAGAACTACTTCTACAGAACTTTCAAGCTAAGCTAAACCCAGCCAAACCTATTAACAGTGGTTCAACAGAATTCCTTTAAATTGCAAAAGACTGTATTCTGTCTGATGTATATGCCGCAACTGGAACCAACATCAGTAAAAGTTGTGAGTTGTATCCTACCACTGTCTACTTCATTCTTACAATTCGTTGTACCACCATTAACGGTACTGGCAACAAGCACCGTAAGCACCCCTGAGACCAAGGGCACCTCAACCTCCATCTTGGCTGATGCTTCCCTACCACAGAGCGTGCCCCGGAGGATTTCGTGCTGTCTTCCTCAACACTGTGCTGCCAGCCCAGGGAGGCTTTCTGCTAACCGTGAGTAAACTGATGAACTGTGTTGTTATTTGGCCCCTCTTCGGCCCACCGTGCACCTCACGTGTTGCCCCTGCGGCTCTGGCTGGCTGCATTCTGTGTTCACACTTTTCATAATATTTATCTTTATAGTGGAGCTCTATCTTACTGAAACATAGTTCCAAATAACCTGCATAGACATGTAGGGGGTCATTTACTAACAGATATACGCCACTTTGCGCCACTTTATATCTATCGCAGGTTGTGCGCAAAGGTTATTTGTCCTGCAATCTGTGACTTTTCAAGCCCAGGTCTAAAAAATGGGGGGTGGTGTGGGTGGGGAAGGGGGCGGACTGTCGGGTCAGTCTCATTTATCATTTTCTGCACCTGTTTTAGGCATAGAAAATGGTCTAGATCTACGCCAGCAAGGGAGCTGACGTAGATTTAGACACGCAACGGATGCGTCGAAGTTAAGTAGAGGCCGGCGCCTCTTCATACATTCAACAAAACATACAATGCAACAGCACTCTGCAAACCAAATAAAGTACAAAAATGAATTATATTGCTTATAAATTATAGATGCTTGGCAAAGGCGTCAAGGCGATCTCTGTGATAGGTTTGTTGTGTTTTTTCAGCCTAATGATGGCTTGCTTCACTGATAGTGACAGCTCTTTGGATCTCATCTTGAGGAAGACAGCAACAGATTCCAAATGCAAACAGCAGACTGGAAATGAACTCTGGACCTTTTATCTGCTCGTTGTAATTGGGATAATGAGGGAATAACACACACCTGGCCATGGAACAGCTGAGAAGCCAATTGTCCCATTACTTTTGGTCCCTTAACAAGTGGGAGGCACATATGCAAACTGTTGTAATTCCTGCACCGTTCACCTGATTTGGATGTAAATACCCTCAAATTAAAGCTGACAGTCTGCAGTTAAAGCTCATCTTGTTCATTTCATTTCAAATCCATTGTGGTGGTGTATAGAGCCAAAAATCTTAGAATTGCGTTGATGTCCCAATATTTATGGACCTGACTGTATGCCCCCCAATTCCTGTTTTTCATATCTTTGCTTTCTTTCTCACTGTCTGGGCATCAGACTATCCTGGCAGATTTGTTTACTTTTCCTAGTTTCCTGTTTTATTGAATAGGTAACTTTATTGATAAAGTCTGGCTGCACTGCAGAGTGGTGAGTCACATGCTGGACCCGCCCCCACTGTTCAGTCTGCAGGAGCCACTCCCACTACATGTACACCCATACATGACTTCTGCTAGTCTATTTCACACTCTGTCTAGATCACATCACTGACAGTTCACAGGCTCTTTCCTCACCATCTCCACAGTGCATTAAACAGCTTGCATCAGAAAGCACATCAAATCACATATGTATCTAATCCTATAATTTATGATACAGCCTGCCGTGCCAGATACACAGCCTGTTGTGTGCGATACTGCCTGCTGAGCTGTGTATCTAATCCCATTTTATACTATACTGTCTGGTGTGGTGTGGTATCTAATCCCATCTTGTACTATACTGCTTTCTGAGCTGTGTATCTAATCTTATCTTGTATGATACTGCCTTATGACCTGTGTATCTAATCCTATGTTGTATGATACTGCCTGCTGAAGTGTATATAGATCCTTGTGCACACAACCATAACCGTTTTGCGGTCTGCGAGTTGCGGATCCTCTAAATAAAGATACCATCGGGTGTGATCCGCATTTTTTTGCAGAGCCGTTGACTTCTACGGGTTCAAGGTCTGCATTTTGAGGACCAGAATAGGACATGTTCTATCTATTGCCGAACTGACACGCGGATGTGGAAAGCAATGATGGACGTCATCTATGTGCTTTCCACATCTGTTCTGCAAAACATAAAACGTGTCCTATCCTGGTCCTCAAAATGCAGACCTCAAACCCATAGAAGTCAATGGCTCTGCAAAAAAATGCGGATTGCACAAGGACAGATGCACAACTTGCAGACCGCCAAACAGATACGGTCGTGTGCATGAGGCCTAATCCTATCTTTTTTGGTCCTGTTGGCTGCGGTGTTTATCTTGGCCTATTATGTGTCATACGACCATGATCAGCCCAGGAAATATGGTCCACGTGTCACCGCTTCTGCC
Source organism: Bufo gargarizans (assembly GCF_014858855.1). Taxonomy (NCBI): domain Eukaryota; kingdom Metazoa; phylum Chordata; class Amphibia; order Anura; family Bufonidae; genus Bufo; species Bufo gargarizans. The sequence goes on along the minus strand of NC_058082.1, from coordinate 594,285,634 downwards.
AAGCCGACCACACTCTCCTGAAATGAACAGTAATGTATGATACAACTGGTCTCATCTGATCAGGGGGTAGGTACACATGATGAGGTGAGTGCATGACAATCACCCCATGGTCAGATACAGACTGGTTGTATCATACATTACTATCCTACAGGCAGTGCGGGTCAGGGAAGCCGTGGTCGGCCTGAAAAATGTGGCCGACACATGGACTGTGATTCCTGGGCTGATCATCATTAAGCCCTAAAACTGATACTGAGCCCCCATAACTGTGACATCCACATCATCCCCATACCAGTGACATCCACAGTGCCCCCATAACAGTAACATCCATAGTGCCCCCATAACAGTGACATCCACAACGCCCCTACAGCAGTGATATCCACAGAGCAACCATAACAGTGACATCCATAGTGCCCCTATAACAGTAACATCTACAGTGCCCCTTTAACAGTGACATCCGCAGTGCCCCATGACAGTGACATCCACAGTGCCCCTATAATAGTGACATTCAAAGCGCCACCATGACAGTGACATCCACAGCACCCCCCATAACACTGATATCCACAGCGCCCCCATAACAGTGACAACAACAGCACTCCCATTGCAGTGACAGTGACATCACAGTGCCCCCATAGCAGTCACATCTACAACACCCCCCAAAAGTGACATACACAGTGCCCCCCATAACATTGACATCCACAGTGACCCCCATAACATTGACATCCACAGTGCCCCCAAATGCCATCCACACTGTCCCCAGTGCCATCCATTGCCCCCCAAATGACATTCAATGCCCCCCAAGTGTCATTCAGTGTCCCCAAGTGCCATCCAGTGCCACCAGTGACATGCACAGCCTCTGTGGCTGATCGCTATGTTGTTACTCATGCACGGCGCTTACATTGCACTTCACACAGAAGCCTGTGGACTGAATTGAAAGCTGGTGGTTCAAGTAAGGCTGGCAGGAGGTGGTGACGACAGTGATGACGCGCCGTCTCCTGCTTCGTAGAGGAAAAGAAGAAGACGGCGAGGTACCGGATGTTGTGGAATCACTTCAGGAGTGGTCACTAGCGGTGAGTGAATTGAAGCATCCACAGCCTAATTTGATCTGAAGTTTAGGAAAAATTAAATTCGCCGCAAAGCCGAATTTCCCCGCGCTTTCTGGTATCGAATCAGATTTTTTCTTAAATGGCTGCTGCACGTGTTAAAAAGTGAAAGTAAGAAGCCTGTGAACGCGTTATGACCCATAATGTCGTGCAGCTAGCTAATCAGCAGATCCCCTCAGCAGCCATCTCATGTGGTGTCACAGCCCTATAAAAAAAACCTCATCCCGCACGGTCTCCGCCATTTCACTGTGAGCTGAGGTTAGGGAGAGATATGGCAAGCAGTTATGCGCTAGGGAACGTGTTGCAGAAAGCTTTTTATTTTAGAATATTGGATAGGGAAAGTGCAGTGACAGTGTAGAGAGATTGCAGGGAGCGTTTTTAGACACTGTAGGGAGATCATAGGGAGACTGCAGGGACAGTGCAGGTTGAGTATATTCACCTTGTGCATCTTGTTGAACTGCTGACACGATCCTCGTTAATCTCTTAGTTTATGTATAGAATTACTATGCCTCAGTATACATATGGTACATATGAGTTTTTGATCGTTATTCAATTCTCTTTTTTTTTGGGGGGGGGGGGGGGTAACGGTGAATCGTGTGATTTAAAACAAAATTTCCATTACAACGATCAGTGCAGATAAAAATTTTATAAATATTTTATTAGTTCAGACATTTTCAAACTAGGCCATACCTAATAATTTTTTTTTGTTTATATATTTTTATATGTGAAATTGGGAAAGGGGGTGATAAAAAATTTTTTCTTACTTTTACAGTGACAACTTTTAACCCCCTAGGGCTGAGTTCACCAGCGTTCATCAGCGTTTGGCCTGTCTGTTCTTCTGCTTCGCTATAGGAACAGAAAAACAGAAAGGACAGATTTGGCACATAACTGAGCAGAAAGGAGCCTACGGACCGCATATACTATAATAGGATCCGTTAAGTTTCCACTCAGAGGAAGATTTGTGAAGCAGAGACAAAAGTCCTGCATGCCTTAGGCAGGGCCGGTGCAAGGATTTTTGCCGCCCTATGCAAAGATCCATTTTGCCGCCCCCTCATGTCACTCACTCACTGACAGACACACACACACTGAATGATGTACACAGAAACTCACTGACAGACAGACACACACTCACTCACTGACAGACATACACCTACCCACTGAATCACACACACACAGAAACTCACTGACAGACAGACACACACTCACTCACTGACAGACATACACCTACCCACTGAATCACACACACACAGAAACTCACTGACAGACACTCACTCACTGGCAGACAAACACACACATATACTCACTGACAAACCGACAGACATCCACACTCACTGACATACACACACAGACACTCAATGACAGACACACACACATTTACTGACAGAAAGACAGACCTACATACACTCACTCACTGACATAAATACACAGGCAGAAACTCACTCAGTCAAACACTTAAACACTCACCTCCCTGAGGTCCAGTGTGGTGCAGCTCCTCAGTCCTCCAGGGAATGACGTCATATTCCGACATCACAGAGTGCGCACGCGGGAGGAGTGGGGAGCTGCTAGAACAGCCTCCCTTGCCGCCCGCCTCCTCTCCTCCGGTAATTTACTGGCAGAGCAGGCACCTGCCATCAGGGTAAGCAGATGCCTGCTCTGCCATATTTAAGAAGGACCTCCACCTCCTGGCCCCCCTGTAACGGCGCTGGGGGCTGCTCAAGAGCCGCTCGCCCAGGGCAGCAGCCCCAGTCAGGGGGAGCCCACCAGGGCGCCCCCAGCAGGCTGGTGCTCTAGGCGAACGCCTAGTTTGCCTATATGGTTGCACCGGCCCTGGCCTTAGGGGGCTAGAACCTGAGATCTTTTGATCCCTTGTCCTATTCAGCCTAATCGCCATTGCCCATCATTGTGGCTGGGTGTCTGCTATATGATACAGCGGACACCCCCCTCATATAGAGCGGGCTTAATGCAGCAGCCCGCTCCATACATTCCCTCAGCCACCATGACGTACAGGTATACCTGATTTCTAGCGATTCGTGAGGAATTAATTCATTATGAACTGAATTACTTGTCAAAGGTCAGTGAATTGACCGAATCAAATTTTTCAAAACTTCTCTTATCACTAGCGGTAACGTGACCGTGAAGAAGATCGTGGGAATGCCTGTGCTGCGGAGGGGCCCGAGAACTCCTTTAAAGTGACCCTGTAAAAAAAAAACTAAATGTGGTCCCATGTTGTGGGTGGGCTCAACACAATTAGATAGGGCCAGCAAAGTTAGGCAGGGACAACAGAAGTCCAGAAATACCATAGTGCAGCACAAAATACCATCCCAGCAGAATCAAATTCCAAATTGCAGCACAAAATACCGGTGCCCTCGACCCCATTATTCAACTGTATGACCATGCTGAGGATTGTTATACAGTTGAATTCAGAAAGGCACCCGTGGCTGTTGATCAGGTGCATAAGTACCTGATGGTTCTACATTAATTAATGTTGAGAACATCAGACCACTGTGTATCCAGCCCGTTTCCATGGGGAGGGCTTGGGTGGCCCTCTAGGCATCGTCCTACCAGGGAATGACTACTCTGCCATTGGCCGCCATAAACATGCTAATGACAGCACAGCAGGGCCGCTGATAGACTGCGATATGTATTACAGAGACCCTGCTGTGCTGTCATTATAATGCTGCAGCCACAATGTGTTAAAGGGATTATCCAAGATTATAACAGACCTCCCAAAGTGCCCGACCCCTGGCAGTGATCATACTTGTGACGTACTGAACCGTCACTAGGGCTGCTGGAGAAGCCTGAGGGCCAGCCTCCTTCCTACGGACTATGGACCCAGAACTATGGAGACTCCCTCAGACCTTTTGGGATTGCAAGAAACTATGAACCCGGATTTATGTGTGGAATTTATATGCCACATATTTCCCATTGCCCATTAAAGGTGCATGGTGTGGATTCAGCAACACAAAGGGTTAACTCTGCACTGAGACTCCCACTGATTGTGTTAGTGATGGGATTAAGATAGCTATAAGAGCAGCTGACTCCTAGATGAGTAGATCACCCTATGATACACTCAGGAGATAATCCTATCACATGTGTCTCCTCTCCCCCTATTCATTCATTATGGGGGGGGGGGGGGGTGAAGATGTCTGTTTGCATGTTGTTCATTGTTTATTGCGTCAAAGACAATGCCATTGTGTTTGTTAATTGCATCACAGACAATGCTAGGGCTACCAGCAGCTGTTCCACTCCAGAGAGAAGGCTCAGCAGGAGAGCAGAGTGACAGACCCAGAGCCAGACCCCTTTAGCTGGGAAGATATTGTGGAGGTTTACTGGGAAGAACCCCAGGGGGCCGGTGGAGATGGGACCGAGGTCTCTCCACCGGTCCTGCAGGGAATTGGGAGCCCAGTCTCCAATCCCCAGCGGCAGGCTGAGTTACAGAGGGCAGAGACAGTCGGTCCTGTCCACCAGCGGCAATGTGATTTATTGGGAATTGGGAGCCCAGTCTCTATTCCCCAGCGGCAGGCTGAGTTACAGGGGGCAGAGACAGTCGGTCCTGTCCCCCAGCAGCAGAGGGTTTTATTGGGAGAGGAGAGCTTTGTCCTCCAACTCCAGCGGCAGAGTGTCCAGCAGGAAATAGAGAGCCCAGTCTCCTTTCCCCAGCAGCAGGACACTGTATTGGGAGCTGAGACGGTCGTCGTCCTCCCCAGTGGCTGGAAGTATGTATGAGAGAGGAGCTTGTTACCCCCTCTCCCCAGCGGCAACTTAACGTACCAGGGGAAGACAGTAAGCTCCACAACAGTGGAGATGGGACCGAGGTCTCTCCACTGGCCCTACAAGGATGCTGAGCAGTCGGCCCAGATCCCCAACGGCAGCCAGATTTTCAGGGAGTAGGGACAGTCGTCCTGCTCCCCAGCGGCAGTATGTTTTGCAGGGAGAGAAGAGCATTGTCTTAATTTCCCAGCGGCAGTGTACCTTGAAGGGAGAGGAGACAACCGGTTTCTCTCCTCAACCACAGGGGGACAGCACCCCTAACCCCGATGGTGCTGATGGGAGCGCAGTCTCTGCACCAAGCCTACCGGGATGCTGGATGGCCGGTACAGATCCCCCACCAACCCCGCAGAAATGCCAGGAGGAGGAGGTAAGCGCTCCATCCTCTCCACAGCTGATCTGCAACAAGGTCCTGTGGGTAGGATTCCATGACCCCATCCCAGCGGAAGAGCTGGCATCTGGGCAGAGCGCAGTTGGCCTCTGCCCTCCCCTATCCTCTTGTCCAGAGGATGACGCCCCACTGGCTACCCCAGCGGAAGAGCTGGCATCTAGGCAGAGCGCAGTCGGCCTCTGCCCACCAAGTACCCACAGCTTCAAGCTAGAGAATAACAATGAAGCAAGGAGTAGCAGATGCTGTCACCGCCAGATCTCTGAGAAGTTCTGATAGACGTTCTTCAGTACCTCCTGCATGATGTTCTTTTGTTTTGGTTTTGCTTTGACATCTCTTCTCCCTCTCCCAGCTGTCATCTATTAGCAGTGAATCCCTTTATATCCCCTCCCATACTGCCTCACTTTGCGGTTTATACTACTTCCTGTATTGTGCTCACTGCTAGAAGTTTGCTACTGCTGGTTTCTCAGATAAGTCTATCCCTTTATTTGTGTTTTCTTGTTGGCTTGATTCTAGGTGACCCTGACTCCCTCCGTATTAATTGCAGGGAGCCGGTGGTCGTGTCCCCTCACTATTATAGGGTTTTCAGGTGTCACTCAGTCTAGGTATGTGGACATGCAACTTTCTATCACAGAGATCTTTGCATGGGCTGAGCAGTCAGGGAGAGCTATAGGGCTTTAATAGGGATCACCCTTTTGTTCCTTAGTTTGGGATCAAGTCAGTCGGATCTTTATTTGTTACTTCTTGTTTTTTGCAACACCACCGTGACAGATGCCCACTCCACAGCTGGGGACATACAGAACAGAGCCAGGCCCCAGAGTTCAACAGGACCAGTGTTGGTTTATGGGTGGGCTACTTGACTAACTCAGGCACCGACCGACAGGAGGTCAGGTACCTGGTTAGTCTACTGTTGGGAGGGGAGAAATGTGACATACTGAACCGTCACTGGGGCTGCTGGAGAAGCCTGAGGGCCAGCCTCCTTCCTACGGACTATGGACCCGTTTCCATGGGGAGGGCTTGGGTGGCCCTCTGGGCATCGTCCCACCAGGGAATGACTACTCTGCCATTGGCCGCCATAAACATGCTAATGACAGCACAGCAGGGCCGCTGATAGACTGCGATGTGTATTACAGAGACCCTGCTGTGCTGTCATTATAATGCTGCAGCCACAATGTGTTAAAGGGATTATCCAAGATTATAACAGACCTCCCAAAGTGCCCGACCCCTGGCAGTAATCATACTTGTGACGTACTGAACCGTCACTAGGGCTGCTGGAGAAGCCTGAGGGCCAGCCTCCTTCCTACGGACTATGGACCCAGAACTATGGAGACCCCCTCAGACCTTTTGGGATTGCAAGAAACTATGAACCCGGATTTATGTGTGGAATTTATATGCCACATATTTCCCATTGCCCATTAAAGGTTCATGGTGTGGATTCAGCAACACAAAGGGTTAACTCTGCACTGAGACTCCCACTGATTGTGTTAGTGATGGGATTAAGATAGCTATAAAAGCAGCCGACTCCTAGATGAGTAGATCACCCTATGATACACTCAGGAGTTAATCCCATCACATGTGTCTCCTCGCCCCCTATTCATTCATTATGGGGGGTGAAGAAGTCTGCATGTTGTTCATTGTTGATTGCGTCAAAGACAATGCCATTGTGTTTGTTAATTGCGTCACAGACAATGCCATTATGTTTGTTGAATAGGGTTAGTTTTTGTGTTTAAACTGTAAAGCTGTAAAGGATTGGCTGCAATGTCATGTCCTCAGTTCCCAACCAGGTCCACGGGGGTGGTACCCTTGTTGGAAAATGTGTATGTAAGTCAATGCTTGTGTGCTCAATAAAGAGTTCCTGTTTTACATTCAACATAGAGCCTCGTCTCATGTGTATGGGGATTGCTATACGCTGTATACTCCCCTGGCTATAACTCCTAGCTCTTGTAAGAGCTGTTCCTGTTCCTTGTTCCTGTGGTGGTTTCGGTGTAGAGCAGAGTGCTTGGAGTCCTCGGGAAGCACTAGGAGCATCCATCAATGGAGGTACGTAGTCGGGGTGACAGGAGATCCGTTACAATACTTATCTTGTTCCCGCCGCTAGGTTCGATCTCCATCGCTCCATGGCCAGCTCTTCATCTCCTCACCTTTGGACAAGCATGGTGCTGTTATTTGGGGGTTAAAAATTGGGAATGAAGTGAATATGAAATTGCAGAACATATATCTGTAACATTGATAAATATCTCCGAAAGTTATTTCAAATGAGATCCACAGACCAAGAAAAGGTCGTTTCATGTTTACAAATGAGACCTTTAGGTTTGTCAGATCTTGTGTTTTTCATCTTGTAAAGGAATTCGGCATCGACAACCAAACCCGCCGCACATTGGAAACTTCATAACTCATCGAGCTCCTTCTCCTTATGCTGAAAAAGAAATGTCAGCGAGCAAAACATACAAAGTAAACTCCTCATCTGCTGCAGTGCATCACGTAGTAGATATTTTGTTGGTGGAAGACCAAGTGAGGTCAATTAGGTGTCTCTGCAAATAATTATAATTAAAAATATCAATAAACTGTGCATAGGACAGAAGTGCAAATTTATGAAATTTATGTAATAAAGGGTTATACCCATATCAGACTTTGATGGAGTACCTCAATGAAAATAAGCAAATAACGCTATATTACTGGCACATTATTGGGGGGCATCTATGGGGGCACCTGTTACTGGCACATGATTGGGGGCATCTATGGGGGCACTTGTTACTGGCACATGATTGAGGGTATCTATGGGGCACTTGTTACTGGCACATGATTGGGGGGCATTTATGGGAACACTTTTTACTGGCACATGATTAGAGGGCATCTATGGGGGCACTTGTCATTGGCAAATTATTGGGGGGCATCTATGGGGGAACCTGTTACTGGCACATGATTGGGTGGCATTCTTTGGGGGCACTTGTTACTGGCACATGATTGGGGGCATCTATGGGGGCACCTGTTACTGGCACATAATTGGGGGGCATCTATGGGGGTACTTGTTCCTGGCACATGATTGGTGGGCATCTATGGGGAACCTGTTAATGGCACATGATTGAAGGCATCTATGGGGGCACCTTTTACTGACACATGATTGGGGGCATCTATGAGCACTTGTTACTGGCACATGATTGGGGGGCATCTATGGGGGCACTTGTTACTGGCACATGATTGGGGGGCATCTACGGGGGCACTTGTTACTGGCACATGATTGTGGCATCTATGGGGGCACTTGTTACTGGCACATGATTGGGGGCATCTATGGGGCACTTGTTACTGGCACATGATTGGAGGCATCTATGGGGGAACCTTTACTGGCACATTATTGGGGGGCATCTAGGGGCATTTGTTACTGGCACATGATTGGGGGCATCTATGGGGGCACTTGTTACTGGCACATGATTGGGGGACATCTATGGGGGTACTTGTTCCTGGCACATGATTGGTAGGCATCTATGGGGGTACTTGTCACTGGCACATGATTGGGGGGTATCTATGGGGGCAGTTGTTACTGGCACATTATTGGGGGCATCTATGGGGGCACTTGTTACTGGCACATTATTGTTGGCACTTTTTACTGGCGCACTATGGGGGCACTTCCTACTGGCACATTATTGTGAGCACTTTGGGGGCATCTACTGAGGCCACAAAGGGTATTTTATATGGGGGGCACTGTATAGGGGTATTTTATACTGGGGCACATTATGGTGCCTACTATTATGGTGGTTACTATGGGGAAGGGGAGAAAGGCGTACTATGGGCTTATCTATGGGGGGCACTAAGAAGGGGTATTTTATACTTGCAAATTATGGGGGACACTGAGGGCTTCTACTGGGGCACTATATATAGGGGCATTTTATACTGGTACATTATGGGGGCACTAGGAAGAAGGGGGAGAGGAGCACTATGGGGAATTTACTGGGGGCACTATATAGGGGTATTTTATACTGGCACATTATGGGGACATTAGCTCAACTGGGGGCATTGAAGGAGAATTATTACTACTGGGGGGCATAATGATAGGCTTTATTACTACTGGGCGTCTATGGGGAACATGATTACTAGTATGGGCACTATGGGAGCATTATTACTTCTGGGGCACAGTGGGGACATGTTGGGGGCACTGTAGGAGCACTATTACTCCCATGTGTGCTCTAGCAGAGAATTATTCCTATTAGTGGAACTTTTGGGAGCACTATTACTGTGGGGGCACCTTGGCACAGTATCAGCTTACCACAATTATTTTTTAGGGGATGTTATGTTTACACTATAAGTGTCAGGGGCACTATTTGCTGGGCGCAGTTATTTTAGGGCAGTGTGTGCCAATAATTATTGAAGGGCACTATCTGCATGGTACTACTATTATCAGGGGGTTTATCTGTTTCTGCAGTATAGTATTGGGGAGCACAGCGGCACAGTATTGGAGTAGTAGGATGATTTGTCCAGAAGATGGGAGGATGATGGAAAAGTAGTAAACAAACATTTTGAAAAATGGTGGTCTGGTCTGAAGGTCTGTAAGGAGAAGATGAGGAAAGAGAACATCTACATCAAAGAGATGTCACTGGATGTAAGAGGTATGTGGTGCTGACAGCTGTATTACCCTGTATGTACGGGTGGATGGAGGGGTTAGTAGTACAGTACTATCTGCACATTGTAAAAAAAAAAAAGTAATCTGCAAAATACTATCTATTTGTGTCAGAAGTTGTGCTTTTTTTTTTTTTTTTTGAATAATGATACAGCCATTTTATATGATACTTTTGTGCTGATTATTTTTTTTCTTCTCTATATTAAGGGACACTATAGTCACCAGAACCACAAGAGCTAAACGTAGTAGTTCTGGTGTCTATAGCATGTCTCTGCAAGCCTTTTACTGTAAACACTGCCTTTTCAGAAACAAAAAAGCAGTATTTACATTACTGCCAAGGAACACCTCCAGTGGCCACTCATCATTATTAAAGTTTACTACTTTACGAGGTGTGTGGATTTTTTGTGTGTGTTGTGGTGGCGGGCGTGATTGCATGCTAGGGTGTGGGAAGGTGGGATCTAGGGGGCCCAAGTAAATTCTTGCCCAGGGTCCAATCAATATTAAAGACGGCCCTGAATATAGCAGCGATCTGTCAGTTTTGCCAAACTGAAAGTACTGCCCATGCTGCCCACCTGCTTCACTACGGGCTCCTCGGCAGTCAGCAGCCAAGTGAATCTTCCCCCGCCCACCTCAGCTATTATTGGCTGGGAGGGAGAGGGCAGCACTGCCATTGGCTGCCTGTGTATTTCAGCCTAGCAGGGCCTGCAGAGGCAGAAACAAATGCAGCTTGGGGATTTAACATCAGGAAACATTGTTGCGTCTTATGGGGTGAAAAATATAGTATATCAGGGGTCAGTACAGAGATCTCTCCCATCATCTATTTATCCCCAGGACTGTGACGGTGACGAGGGGACATCCTCTGCGTCTGGAGGAAAGAAGGTTTGTGCACAAACATAGAAGAGGATTCTTTACGGTAAGAGCAGTGAGACTATGGAGCTCTCTGCCTGAGGAGGTGGTGATGGTGAGTACAATAAAGGAATTCAAGAGGGGCCTGGATGTATTTCTGGAGTGTAATAATATTACAGGCTATAGCTACTAGAGAGGGGTCATTGATCCAGGGAGCTAGTCTGATTGCCTAAATGGAGTCGGGAAGGATTTTTTTTCCCCTAAAGTGATTCTCTGGATCAACTTGCATGATAACAGGCTGAACTGGATAGACAGATGTCTTTTTCAGCCACATAAACAATGTTTCTATGTAATGGTGGGATAGGCAACGAAAGGCAACCACCTCTGGGATCTGCTCCTATTTCCAGAACGGGGCCTCTAAAGTAAAGGAGGGAGAGAGCACTAAGGATGTGTGGTGTGCTCTACATTCACTGCCAAGGGATTTCTGAAAATAGCAGAGCAAGTGCATTTGCTCCCCTAGATACAGTATGAATGGGGAGTGTACCACGGATGCAGGGCCTCCTCTCCATTCACCGGAAATAGATAAGGCAGTGGTGAATGAAGGATGGCTGCACTTGCATGGTGTGCTCTCTTTCACTTTGGGAGGCCTATTCTGGAGAAAGGAGTGGGTCCCAGAGGTGGGACCCGCACCTATCTGTCATTGGTGGGATATTTAATGCCATAGATGGGAATATTTGTTTAAAGGGAATGTGTCATGTAATTCATTTTGAGTTTCAATAGTTACATATGTTTCTATAGCAAATAAATAACAAGTGCATTTATTTATTTATTCATAAAATATTATACATAATTTTTGTTTCAAAAACATTCCCCGGCCAGCCAATTTGGAGATATACACTATCTCCCTGTATTGTTTGTAGAGACAGTGCGACAGGGAGCTGCAATTAATGAGAGTCGAATAATGTAAATATGTCATACATTAAGTGGCATACCTACCTTGGAGGTAGACCATGCGACTTCTGTTGGGCCTGGTGCTGAATTGTTTTTCCTGTTCACAACAATTACTGCGTCAGTCACCACTAGGGGGAGCACAGTGGAAAGATATTATTTATAGCTTCCGTTGATATAAGTGGTAACTGTATAAATTCCTATACACTGAGCTCCCCCTAGTGGTGACTGCAAGCAGACAGTTTTGTAAATATACAGTAAAGCAAAGCAGACTTATCGGTGCATCCTAGTTGTCTGGTGTTAAACATTGAGAAATATGGAGATTAGAATGAACACCGTATTTATAAAGCACCGCTTTTTTTCACATTGAAGTTAGATAAAGTGGGTGAGGTGGAGGATGACTATTTTTTGAATTACAGTTTTTTTTTATTATAAATTTCTCTCACATAATACAAAAATCTTAAACTCTTCAGAAATCTGGGGAGAGGGAAACTGCATTCTGCGTTGCATAGGACTATTTGATGCACCCAGACTGGGAAAATGAGTGAGGCTGAGGGGCCCCATATCAAGTTTTGCTGTGGGGCCCTCTGAGATCTCTGTATGCCCATGTACACATTATTGTATTGTAGTAAGGCCCCTCCTCAGAGACCAGGGAGCAACAGGGAAGCCGAAGGCAGAGTTTTATCTGTATATACAATGCTTTAAAAAAAAAAAAAAAGAAGGTAACTGCCCCCTCACCTGATTTTTTCTATTTTTGCATATTTGTCACATTTAGATGTTTGAATTTGAATGCAAGAAAAAGAGAACACGAGGAAACACAAAATGATTATTCCATTTGTTGAAGATAAAGACTTATTTACCTTTCACCAAGTGAAATAGTATTTGGCTCTCTAATACAATTATTGGTTGCAGTAACTTACCATGAGTCTCTTACATCGCTGTGGAGGACCTTTGGCCTGCTCTTCTCTGCAGAACCTCATTGAGGATGCCCATTCAAGGTCTTGCCATCTCAATGAGATTCACGTCAGGGCTTTGACTTGGCCTCTCTAAAACCTTCATTTTGTTTCTTTTGTGCTATTAAGCGGTGGACTTGATTGTGTACATTGGATCATTGTCCTGTTGCATAACCCAAATGTGCTGAGCTTTAAAATTTTCAGAGAGCAGAATTTATAGTTCCATTCATTTAAACAAGTCATCAATGTACTACAGAAGTAAAGCAGCCCTAGACCATGACACTACTACCACCACCATGTTTGGCTGCTTGATGCTCTTGCAATGTAGGCATTATTCCAAATGGAATGGGACCCATGTCTTTGAAAAAGTTCTACCTTTTACTCTTCATCCACAGATTATTATTGCTGAAGACTTGGTGTTCATTTAGATGTATTTTAGCAAAAAGATGAGCCTTTGTGTCCTTCTTGGTCAGCCTTGGTTTGCACCTTGCAACTATCCCATCGATACCATGTTTGCCCATTGTCTTTCTTATTCTGGAATCATGTACATTGACCTTGACTGAGACAAATGAGGCCTGGCCTCTTTACATGTCCATCTGGGTTCTTTTGTGACATCCTGGATGAGTCATTGATGCGCTCTTGGTGAAAGTTTGGAAGCCTGGCCATTGCTGGAAAGGTTTACTACTGTTGTAAATTTTCTCCATTTGTGGATGATGGCTCTCAATGTGGTTCTCTGGAGTCCCGGATCCTTGGTAATGGCCTTGTAACCCTTTCTAGACTGGTAGATTTCAATGACTTCTAGAGATAAGCGAATTTCAAAAAAATTCTATTCGGCCGGTTCGCCAAATTTTCCGAAAAGATTAGACTCAATATGAATTTATTCACGGCAAATCGCATTAAAAAACTGCTATTTCCTGGCTGCAGAGAGCATTTATAGTGGTGTAGAACACTGTGCCTTGCAGTAACACGCATAGGGAGTCTGCTGTGGTAGTGAAACATTACTGTGAGTCAGTAGGACATGTAGATGACAGGCGTCGCTCTTAGAATCACTGCACACTCCATTATTTGGGCAGTTACAGTGCCAAAACTGACAAAATAACTCAAGTGTGAACTCAGCCTTACAGGTCGATGTTAGCTCCAGGTATAAAGAACTGTGCAGACGCCCAAGATCCTACTGTAGCGTGAAAGAGTGCACTCCTTCACACCATCATCAGCTGATTCCACATAGATGTCTACAGAACCTGTTTTATCAAACGCTTATACAAGTAGAGCCCCCCCCCCCCCTCGACAGCGTGGAGAGAGTGTCAGCAGTAAGTTTGTGTTGATGTCACATATTATTTTGCCCTTTCTCTGATCCGTCAGAACAATAACCCCCCAAAAAACGGATCCTGTCTGTTGAGCATCTGCAGTGACCAGGAACGGGTACACTGACGCCACTTATCCAGTGGGTCAGGATACAGGTGGTTAAGAGTCTATAGTTTGATTGTGACGCCAATTGCAGCGTGCAAAGGGTACTATAGCAGGGCCCTCCCAAGGTGTTATAACGCACGTCCCAGGTTAGGAATACCAGAGTGGTGTAATGGCCAATAATGTCTCTATAGGTGGTGATAATTGTGTCAACGGTGTCTCCTACCTGGGTACAGCTGGACTCCTGGCTCACTTTCAATAAATTTGAGTGTAGGGATAGTAGGAGTAATAGAGGAATTTTGCAGCAGAAATGATGTCCAGACCTTTAGATGAAGTTCAAACTTTTCTTTACTGAAGATAACTTGCATCCAAGCAGTATATAGCTTTGGTCTCTGGTCCCAGCAGGTTTTGGCAATGGTTGGCAGGAATAAGTACTTCTGCACTGTAAATCTGGAGCTTGCAGGATAATTCATCTGCTTGGTAGCTCTGTAATGGTGGTAGTCTTCTGCACCTTTTTGTACTTCTGCTGTATGGGAACAGACTAGCTGAGGAGGATATGGCTTCTCCTAGGTCTCTGGACTTACTATCAGATGATTTCTCAGGGAATGCTTTCGTCCTGGAACTGGAGGTTGTCTGCTTTCTTTTCATCCAGCTGAGCTGCAGGTTCTCAGGCTGGGGATGTGATCAATGTCTCAGCCGAGACAAGATCTTGGCTTTCTTCCCTATGCAGGGGATCTCCTACACACACACACCCTACCCCTAGCAGGGGGTGGGCTACACTGACTTACCTTCCTTCTCCACCCAAGCTGCAGGATGTGGGAACAGTCCAAACCTCCACAGAGGGGGAGCTAAGCTGGAATAATCCATTCCAGCCTAGACATACTAAACTTTAACTAATGCCTGGCCAATGGATTTGCTACCACCTGCTGGTCAACCTGGAAAATTACAGCAATAATTATATTTAACATGATTTTACATACACATATGTGAAGACATAATGTAAATTATATCAGATGACAATATAAAGCTCTTAACAGATAGTAGCGGGGTAAAGATGTGTAGTAACACAACTCTGGGGTGTTACACATCCACCTCCACTTGGTCAGAATTTGGTCAGTAATCCATCAGTATTGCTAAAGCCCAAAAAAACAGGAGTGGATCCAAAACAGAGATTACATAGAATATTTGCATATCTTCTGTGTTTTGTACCCACTCCTGCTCTTGGCTATCAAATCATAAGCCAATTCTGATGGGACCATACAGGCCTTACAACTGCTACACAGACAGGCTCCGTTGTGCGTCTCATTTTTCCTTCTTTCTGACAGATCAGAAGAAGGGTCAAATAAATGATGATGTCAACTAGGCCAAAAAGGCAAAATGGTGGCCCAGTCATGGAGTGGGGAGGGTGGGAGAACAGTTTGAGAAGTCCACAGAGTGGCCCAATGGGGACATAGTGTTGAGGTAGCAGCAGCATGAGGAGACCACAGAGTGGTCAATTTACATAGTGTTGAGGTGGCAGCAGCATGATGAAGCCACAGAGTGGCCCAGTGACATAGTGTTGAGTTAGCAACAGCATGAGGAGGCCACAGACTGGCAAGGCCACATAGTGTGGAGGTGGCAGCAGCTTGAGAAGGCCACAGAGTGGCCCAGTGACATAGTGTTGATTTAGCATCAGCATAAGGAGGCCACAGAGTGGAAAAGTGACATAGTGTGGAGGTGGCAGCAGTATAAGAGGCCACAGACTGGAAAGGTGACATAGTGTGGAGGTGGCAGCAGCAGCATGAGGAGGCCGCAGAGTGGCAAAATGACATAGTGTGGAGATAGCAGCAACAGCAGCATGAGGAGGCCACAGACTGGCAAGGTGTCATAGTGTGGAGGTGGCAGCGGTAGTCACTGCATGAGGAGACCACAGAGTGGCCCAGAGACAGAGTTGTGAGTTGGCAGCAGCATGAGGAGACCACAGAGTGGCAATATGACATAGTGTGGAGGTAGCAGCAGCAGCATGAGGATTCCACAGAGTGACCCAGTGACATAGTGTTGATTTAGCAGCAGCATGAAAAGACCACAGAGTGGCAAGGTGACATAGTGTGAAGGTGGCAGCAACAGCAGCATTAGGAGGCCACAGACTGGCAAGGTGACATAGTGTGGAGGTGGCAGCTGCAGCACGAGGAGGCCACAGAGTGATAAGGTCACATAGTGTGGAGATAGCAGCAGCAGCAGCATGAGGAGACCACAGAGTGGCCCAGTGACATAGTGTTGATTTAGCAGCAGCATGAAAAGACCACAGATTGGCAAAGTGACATAGTGTGGAGGTGGCAGCAACAGCAGCATTAGGAGGCCACAGACTAGGAAGGTGACTGTGGCGAAACCAACCTCGCCACTGGGTTTTGGAGAGGCCTATTTACCAGCCTCTTGCCTCAGGATTACGGCCCTTGAAGATACTTTTACTAACTTTTTAACCCCTAACCTATTCAAGTGAATTTTGGATAGGTTTGTCCCCAAGTTATACTGGTTAAATTGATATAAGTTATATGTATGTACAATGTAAACTCACAAAGTTGTAACAATTTATAAGAAGTGTAACTTTTCAGCGTAGGAGATAGTTGAGCAGATACAGAAATTGACTCCATTATCTCCTAGACAGAGGGGAGGAATATGCTGGGTGTGTTTCTATTGTCCCATTGTGTGTTTAAATGGTGATTTCTGTCCTGCTGTCTCCACATGTGTATTGGCAATTTCCCTTTGTCCTGAGAGATAATTGAATTGCTCCTCGGGTGTCTCCAGGGCAGAGAGGAGGAAACCATGATGCATTGTGGGGATGTGTTGTGTCTGTGTATCCTGAATTGCTGCATATATGTCCTGTGTCACAGTCTCCCTTCTGGTCCCCTAGGGGCGTGTCCACCAGATAGGGACCTGCATAAATACGGGCGAGTAGCCCTCAATAAAGGGTTCCTGTTTTATCCTTCATCATGTTGAGACTGGTGTTTGGATAACTGATCAAAACTGGGGGATTGCTATACGCTGAAGATTTGCCATACTCCCCTGGCATAACTACTAGCTCTTGTAAGAGCTGTTCCTGCTCTCTGGCTTTAGGAGAGGTTCACCCACTGGAGCCTGGAGCCTTGTCGTAGGTCCAGGGTGGGTAGGAGATGGTGAGACCTCAACCAAGCTTCGGCGGTTCGTGGGGTCTGCAGTGCGTACGGTGTCAAGTGGAGTGCTTGGAGTCCTCGGAAAGCACTAGGAGCATCTATCGACGGAGGTACCCGGTCGGGGTGCCAGGAGATCCGTTACATTTGGTGGCAAGCAGTGGGATGGCGTCCTAGTGTGAGGAGAAGCAGCTCGGAGACACCGTTCGTGGAGTATATTGAGGGCAATGCTAGTATCCGTACAGCGCCCCTGGCTACAGCAGGATGGAATCGGCTAGTCTTCGGACAGCGTTCTATGACGAGGAGGAGGAGGCAGCCGCAGACTACAGGGATGCAGACAGAAAGGAAGTCTGGTATGATGCCCTGGAAAATGACCAGCGGCGGCGAGGTGAGAGTCTCCCCAGTTATGAGCAGCGGCTACAGAAGCGTGTGGCGATGCGGATGGGTCTCTTGGGAGAGCAGCCCCTGGATGACTGGGTAACAGAGCTCCAGAACCTGGTATGTAAGGAGCTTTGGCTAGAGGACGCTTACCAGGCCCTAAGGTGGCATGTCATTCAACATTCCCCCTGAATGGCTGAGCACGACAGACCCGAGGGTGAGGATTATGATGGATCGGGGTTACTATGGGATGCCTTGGAGGAGGACATTGATCTTGGCAGCATGGAGGAGTCTAGGTTTTGGGACATCTACGACTACCGGATGGGCATGCATGCTTATGCTGACGGAAGGGAGGTGAGCAAAGACATGACCCACCTGGTAACAAGGGAGTGGGAGCTGGAGCAGACCTACCAACACCTGCTCAGCTCTGTTCATCCCCAACCTACTCGACAAGCAGAGCGAGATCTGCCCTCCTACAACTGGGAAGACTTGCCGGCTATACCCCCTGCTTCCCTACCAACTCCCAAAGTAGGGAACTTCATCGACTGGTTCTGGGAAGACCTCCCAACGGCAGGTAGAGATGGGACCGAAGTCTCTCCACCGGCCCTACAGGGATGCTGGGTAGCCGGCCCAGATCCCCAACTACAGCCAGCGTTACCCGGAGTCCAGACAGTTGGTCTGACTCCCCATCGGCAGCTTAACTTACAGGGAGAGATGACAACCGGTCTCTCTCCACAGCAGCAGACAGGATCACAGGGAGAGGAGATTGTCAGTCCCCCGTCCCTGCAGCAACCAGCATTACTAGGAGTGGAGATGGTCGCACCCACTACCCAGCACCAGGCAGTGTTACAGAGAGTTGAGACAGTCGGTCTGACTCCCCTGCAGCAGGGTGTTGTAAAGAGAGAAGAGACAACCGGTCTCTATCCCCAACCACAGGGGGACAGCACCCTTAACTTCAATGGTGCAGATGGGACCGCGGTCTCTGCACCAGGCCTACCGGGATGCTGGACAGCCGGTTCAGATCCCCCACCAACCCTGCAGGAATGCCAGGAGGAGAAGGTAAGCGATTCCTCCTCTCCACAGCCGATCTGCAACAAGGTCCTGGGGATAGGATTCCCTGACGACATCCCAGCAGAAGAGCTGGCATCTGGGCAGAGCGCAGTCAGCCTCTGCCCTCCCCTATCCTCTTCTCCAGAGGCTGACTTTCCACAGGCTACCCCAGCGGAAGCGCTGGCATATGGGCAGAGCGCAGTTGGCCTCTGCCGTACCCTATCCTCTTCTCCAGAGGCTGACTTTCCACAGGCTACCCCAGCGGAAGCGCTGGCATCTGGGCAGAGTGCAGTCGGCCTCTGCCCTCCTCTATCCTCTTCTTCAGAGCCGGACTTCACACAGGTTACCCCAGCGGAAGAGCTGGCATCTGGGCAGAGCGCAGTCGGCCTCTGCCCACCAAGTACCTACAGCTCCAAGCTGGAGAACCACAAGGAAGCAAGGAGTAGCAGATGCCCACTTAACAGCTGGGGACATACAGAACAGAGACAGGCCCCAAGACTCAACAGGTCCAGTATTGGGTTGTGGTTGGACTCCCAGACTAACTCAGGTACTGACCGTGAGGTCAGGTATCTGGTTAGTCTTCACTGGGAGGGGGAGATGTGTGGCGAAACCAACCTCGCCACTGGGTTTTGGAGAGGCCTGTTTACCAGCCTCTTGCCTCAGGATTACGGCCCTTTAAGATACTTTTACTAACTTTTAAACCCCTTAACCTATTCAAGTGAATTTTGGATAGGTTTGTCCCCAAGTTATACTGGTTAAATTGATATAAGTTATATGTATGTACAATGTAAACTCACAAAGTTGTAACAATTTATAAGAAGTGTAACTTTTCAGCGTAGGAGATAGTTGAGCAGATACAGAAATTGACTCCATTATCTCCTAGACAGAGGGGAGGAATATGCTGGGTGTGTTTCTATTGTCCCATTGTGCCAATGTCCCATTGTGTGTTTAAATGGTGATTTCTGTCCTGTTGTCTCCACATGTGTATTGGCGATTTCCCTTTGTCCTGAGAAATAATTGAATTGCTCCTTGGGTGTCTCCAGGGCAGAGAGGAGGAAACCATGATGCATTGTGGGGATGTGTTGTGTCTGTGTATCCTGAATTGCTGCATATCTGTCCTGTGTCACAGTCTCCCTTCTGGTCCTCTAGGGGCGTGTCCACCAGATAGGGACCTGCATAAATACGGGCGAGTAGCCCTCAATAAAGGGTTCCTGTTTTATCCTTCATCATGTTGAGACTGGTGTTTGGATAACTGATCAAAACTGGGGGATTGCTATACGCTGAAGATTTGCCATACTCCCCTGGCATAACTACTAGCTCTTGTAAGAGCTGTTTCTGCTCTCTGGTTTTAGGAGAGGTTCACCCACTGGAGCCTGGAGCCTTGTCGTAGGTCCAGGGTGGGTAGGAGACGGTGAGACCTCAACCAAGCTTCGGCGGTTCGTGGGGTCTGCAGTGCGTATGGTGTCAAGTGGAGTGCTTGGAGTCCTCGGAAAGCACTAGGAGCATCTATCGACGGAGGTACCCGGTCGGGGTGCCAGGAGATCCGTTACAGTGACATAGTGTGGTGGTGGCAGCAGCACCACGAGGAGGCCACAGAGTGGCAAGGTCACATAGTGTGGCGATAGCAGCAACAGCAGCATGAGGGGGCCACAGATTGGCAAGGTGACATAGTGTGGAGGTGGCAGCAGCATGAGGAGGCCACAGATTGGCAAGGTGACAGTGTGGAGGTGGCAGCAGCATGAAAATACCACAGAGTGGCAAGGTGACATAGTGTGGAGGTGACAGCAGCAGCAGCATGAGGAGGCCACAGAGTGGCAAGGTGAATAGTGTGGAGATAGCAGCTGCATGAGGAGACCACAAAGTGGCCCAGAGACAGAGTTGTGAGTTGGCAGCAGCATGAGGAGACCACAGAGTGGCAAGGTGACATAAAGTAGAGGTAGCAGCAGCATTAGGAGGCCACAGAGTGGCAAGGTGACATAGTGTGAAGGTAGCAGCAGCAGCATGAGGAGGCCACAGAGTGACCCAGTGACATAGTGTTGATTTAGCAGCAGCATGAAAAGACCACAGAGTGGCAAGGTGACATAGTGTAGAGGTGGAAGCAGCAGCAGCATGAGGAGGCCACAGACTGGCAAGGTGTCATAGTGTTGAGGTAGCAGCAGCAGCATGAGGAGGCCACAGAGTGGCAAGGTGACATAGTGAGGAGGTGGCAGCAGCAGCATGAAAAGACCAGAGTGGCAAGGTGACATAGTGTGGAGGTGGCAGCAGCAGTGGCATGAGGAGGCCACAGACTGGCAAGGTGACATAGTGTTGAGGTGGCAGCAGCAGCATGATAAAGCCACAGAGTGTCCCAGTGACATAGTGTTGATTTAGCAGCAGCATGAGGAGACCACAGAGTGGCAAGGTGACATAGTGTGGAGGTAGCAGCTGCATAAGGAGACCACAAAGTGGCCCAGAGACAGAGTTGTGAGTTGGCAGCAGCATGGGGAGACCACAGAGTGGCAAGGTCACATAGTGTGGAAGTAGCAGCAGCAGCATGAGGAGGCCACAGAGTGACCCAGTGACATAGTGTTGATTTAGCAACAGCATGAAAAGACCACAGAGTGGCAAGGTGACATAGTGTGGAGGTTGCAGCAGCAGCAGCAGCATGAGGAGGCCACAGTGTCAAGGTGACATAGTGTGGAGGTGGCAGCAGCAGCGTGAGGAGGCCACAGCGTGGCAAGGTGACATAGTGTGGAGGGAGCAGCAACAGCAGCATAAGGATGCCACAGATTGACAAGGTGACATAGTGTGGAGGTGGCAGCAACAGCATGAGGAGGCAACAGAGTGGCAAGGTGACATAGTGTGGTGGTGGCAGCAGCAGCATGTAAAGACCACAGAGTGGCAAGGTGACAAAGTGTGGAGGTGGCAGCAGAATGAGGAGACCACAGACTGGCATGGTGACATAGTGGGGAGGTAGCAGCAGCAAGAGGAGGCCACAGAGTGACCCAGTGACATAGTGTTGATTTAGCAGCAGCATGAGGAGACCACAGAGTGGCAGGGTGACATAGTGTGGAAGTGGCAGCAGCATGAGGAGGCCTGAGTGGTGAGGTGTCAGCAGCATCAGTGGACAACAGAGTGACCTGGTGACAGAGTGTAGAGGTAGGTGACAATAACAGTACCCGCTGATGATGGTGGATGTAAGATGGTGGATGTAAGAAGGAGCACTTGGCATCAGATGTGTGGCATCAAGCGGGTGGCAGTATCAGAATAGTAGCTGAGGCCAGAAGAAACCGGTCTCTTTTTGTCAAGGTTTGGGTGAGGCAGCATGGATGATCTAATCTGATGCATCAGGCATTGGTGGGTGGAAATCCTGGCTGATACACGCCTGATTCATCTTGACAAAGGTCAGTTTCTCCACATTTTGGGTGGACAGGCGAGTACTTCTTGGGGTAACTCTGGCCCTCGCCTCACTAAACACCCGCTCTGATGCCACACTACTAGATGGGCAGGCAAACTCAGCCACTTGCGGCCACAAATCCAGTTTGGCCGCACAGCAGATCTTTAATGTGGGGAGGCAGGGTGCTGTCCAAGTATGCCACCACCTGCTGGTTCAGGTTCTGCTCCAGGTCGAGCTGCTGCTGCTGGTGAGTAGTTTCTTTACTAGGCAGGTTAAGAAAGCTGCTCGTCATCGACTCTAGACTCAAGCTGCTGCTGATGGAGCTGGTACTGCTTCTCCCCCCTTCCCCAGCCACAACAGCCATGGCAGTGGAACGAGAGTGCAGAGGGCTCCCCGGTCAGACCTGCGAGATGATGGACGATGTCGCAGATAGGCAGCGGCCAACTGACTACATAGGATGTCTCTATAGTAGTTCAGTTTGTCCTTTCTCTCAACGGGTGTAAAAAAAGCCCCCATTTTGGACCATGGTTCCGATTTTGAGTTGTTGCGGAGAAAGTCAGGATTCGATTTCTTGATGAAGGACACAGAACAGTTTCTCCCCTGCGCGACTCCATTCGCCCAGGCAAACGAGGTGTAGAGCAGCATGACAGCGCCGTGCCCTGCACATGTGGTATGCTGGATGAGCACTGTGAATTGTCCCTGCAGCGGAGACTGAGGACACGGTGGAGGATGAGGAGACAGACATTGTCGCAGGACCAATGGCATGAGAACGTTGAGGCGGAAGTGGCGTCACCTGGCCAAGTTGCTGGTTTGGCTGGGAAGAAAGCACATTTATCCAGTTGGCCGTAAAGGACATATATTGTCCTTGACCGTAGTTACAGCTCCACATGTCGGCGCTGCCCTGCACTTTGGCAGACACCAAAAGGCTCAAGGACTGGCCCACCTTCTGTTCTACATACGTGTGCAGGGCTGGTACTGCCTTTTTGGCCAAAAAATTATGGCTTGGGACTCTCCACCTCGGCTCGGCACAAGCTATCAGTTCTCTGAAAGGTGCAGAGTCAACCACTTGGAAAGGGAGGGACTGCAGCACCAGCAACTTGGCCAGGAGCACGTACAGCTTCTCTGCCGTTGGATGAGTGCATGCATACTGTTGTCTCTTGAAAATGCTTTGGTGATCGATTGCTGACAGAATGACTGACGAGGAGTGGGAGGGCGAGGAGCAGGGGCATCAGAACCGTTAGATGATGGGAAAGACAGACAGCTCCCTTCGGCTGAGGTGGTGGAGCCTTGACTTCCTGAAATTGGGTGCGTGCCACTGGGTGATGCAGAGGTTGCTGCAGCAGGCTGGACCACCACATTGGAGCCACGGTTATCCCAGGCCACTTTATACTGAAGCTGCATATGTAGACCCAGGGCTGTGGGGCCAACATTGGCACCCTGGCCATGCTTCAACTTCTGCCCACAGATTCAGCAAATGGCCATGTTCATCTCCTCCAGCCAATAATACTTTATTTTTGCCACTAATACAAGCCAAAAAGGGCTGTAATTTTCTCACTTCACCACACAATGGCTAATTAGCCCTTTTTTCCCACTTATAGATGCAAAAAAAGGCTTTATAACATATAACTGCACCGCTGAACAGCAAATAATACTTTTTTTTGCCACTAATACACACCAAAAAAGGCTTTAGAACATATAACTGCACCACTGAATGGCAAATAATACTTTTTTTCTGCCACTAATACATGCCAAAATGAGCTGTAATTTTCTAACTTCACCACACAATGGCAAATAATACTTTTTTTTTTGCAACTAATACATGCCAAAAAAGCTTTAGAACATATAACTGCACCGCTGAATGGCAATGAATACTTTTTTTGCCACTAATACACACCAAAAAGAGCTGTAATTTTCTCACTTCACCACACAACGACTAATAAGCCCCCCCCCCCCCACTTATACAAACCCAAAAAGGCTTTAGAACACATAACTGCACCGCACAAGGACTAATAAGACATAGAAATATTTCCTAGTAATACACCCTGTTAATGGCTGTATCACACAGCACTTGCACAGGTTTGCTGAAATTACAGAGGTATCATCTATTGCAAACCTGAAAGGAGCAGTATAATGGCAATTTAGATCCCCAGTCAGTACAGCAAGGTGTAATAGGATTGCTTCTATTACCCAGGCTGTACACTCCCCTATTGGACCCTGTTCTGCTTCAATACTGTGGAATAATTCCTCCCTATCCTTTCCCTACACTTCTAATGATATTTCCCTGAACTTCTATTCAGCAAAATAAAAGTTTTAAAGTCTTTCCTAGCACTGTCCCTAGCGCCAGCTGACATCTCTCCCTGCACTAAGTACAGTGGAAAATGGCTGAATCCAAGATGGCTGAGGCTATTTATAGGGCTGTGACATCACATGACTGGCTGGCTGCTGATTGGCTGCATGCATGGCATTGTGGGTGATCCCTAGTTCCCAGAGTTCTTTGCTTCATGTCCTAACACTTGCAGCATCCATTTTAGGAAAAAATGTGATTCAGATTTGGTGCAATTCAAATTTTCTGGAAATTCGGATTGAATTCCACTTTGTCAACTTTGATTCACTCATCTCTAATGACTTCATCTGACATCTGTATTTGGATCATTTTAGAATATGACATCATGTGCTATTTTTTCAGACCTTCTAGCTAACTGGTCAGGAAGTAACCAGCACTGTAAAATGTATAGTGTTAAAGAGTTGTCCAAATTTGGAAAAACATGGCTACTTCCTTCTGAAAACAGCCCAACACTTTCTATGGGTTGTGCCTGGTACTGCAGCTCAGCTCAATTGAAGTCCATTGAGCTGTAATACCACACACAACCTGTGGACAGCTCGTACGAGCGCTGCCTTCTCTGCTCACCTGCTCACCACAGCAATTACAGTGGGGAGCAGGTGTAATTACAAGCATGGCGTCCCCATTAACTTCTATGGAATAATTCTGTAGCATTAACTTGAACAGACAGTGTCATGCCATAGAAGTGAATGGAGACGACATACTTGTAATTACACTGCTTACCACTGCAGTTACGACGGCGAGCAGGTAAACAAAGCAGAGAAGGCAGCTCTCTTATGAACATTGCCTTCTCTTCAAACAGCTGTTTGATGGGGGTTTCGGGAGTCGGACCCCTGCCGATCTGATATTGACGTCCTATCCTGAGGATAGGTTATCAATAGTAAATAGGGGACAATCCCTTTAAGGAAATATGGAGGAGGTTGGATGCCTGTAACTTAACACTTGTGAGAATAGGTGTCCACTGCCAGGTTCAAACTTGAACTTTTTCTAGCCTAGTGGTAGTTTTGGGTTATGGACGTCTGAGCCATAATCCCTCACCTTGCAGCAGTGTCTTTCATGTCTTGTCTCTCAAGTGTTTTCTTAAGGGTCAAGTGGTTTGGTCTCTCTGAAGAATCTTTCCAAGGAGCAGGAGCTTTTCAATGTGCTTCCTCTCTCTTCTAAGACTGCTCTAGAACTCCCCCTTCTGGCAGAAAGCAGGACCAGCCCTCTCCTATGAAAAGGGGAGGAACAGGGTGGTTAGTCCTGTTCCTGCAAACCATACCTCTAACAGTAACCTACGGCCAAAACATACATTATACATAACTATAGACAATAAAAATAAATAATTGGAGACACCCATACCCCCTCCAGGTCTGGGGTACTGCATAAGCTAGAAAATCAGGCTTGTTCAGCTTGGAAAAAAGATGGCTAAGGATGCTGCCACATATTTAGGTTTTTTATGCGGTTTTGGAAAACAAAATCAGGAATGGATCATAAAAGGAGACCAAGTATTAAGGATAGACACCACCTCTCTTTTATGACTGTACTCCTGGTTTTGATTTCATAAACTGCGTTAAAAAAAAACTGAACGTGTGGCAGTACCCTAAAAAGTGATCTCACTTAGGCAAGTTCACATCACTATTTAGCTTTCTATTCTTTTGATTCACCAGGAGTACAGAAAAAATAAAATAAAAAAGGATGTGAACTCGTCCTCACACGTGTGGTCAATACCAAGAGCTAAGACATATACAATCCCTTAAGTAGGATCCTCGGGATGATCAATTACAAGGTACCTAATGGTCAAAATGACCAAGAACTGTCTCATTATTTATTCATTCCAGGGACTTTACAAAGGATAAGAGGCACTCTTTACGTGTGGAGTAAAGGAAATTTTGAAATCTGTACAAGAGAGGTTTTTTTTTACAGTTAAAGTATTTTGCTGTAGAAAAATCTGACATAGATTTTGCTGTGGATCCATGGCAAAATCTGTAACAAATCCGTCTGCTAATCTGCATAAGTGCTAAAACAAAATAATAATGTCTTTATTAATTGTCTGATTAAGAAATAAGGGGTATCAACCGTCAGTATAATATTATATTATTATACTGACGGTTGATACCCCTTATTTCTTAATCAGACAATTAATAAAGACATTATTATTTTGTTTTAGCGCCTATCCCCATGTTATTTGCTCTATTGTATTTATAGGCGTATATTCAATATATCATTTCAATTTATTCCATTTAATCTGCATAAGTCCCAAAAGGACTATGATATGGATTTTGATCAGGATTTCACCCTCTGAATTGCCAAATGTGAAATCCACAGCATAAATTGACTCTGCACCACCTGTCAAGTTATGTGCGCAAAATTTCTCTGTCAGCATGATCAACCCTATTAAACCAAGCATACTGCCTGGTAGGGTTGATCATGATGATTAAAATGATGCCTTTCTTTTGCCTGTATGTTAAGCAGCTACAGAGGTATCTGAGTTCTTATTCATATGCAAACGGACACGTTAGAGCACCTTGGCTAAATCTACTGCCTCTGTACCACTGCATACTCCCCCCTCTCCTTAATTGACAGGTTTAAACATCAGCATGGTGAGGACAGAGCTGTGTCCTATTATGTACAAATCATATGCACTCCTTACCATAGCCTTACCATGTTTAGAATAGAGGGTTTTCTATGCCTAGAAAGCTAATACATTTTACTGGTTTATTCACAGGCACACTATACGTATATAAAGAAACCAATAATATGTTTTAGCTTCTTAAGTATTGTAAACCTCTAGTCTCAATAAAGTAAGGGTATAGCCTTTTATTGTGGGTTTAAAAAATAAAATAAAATAAATCTGGGATTTGAACCTCTGACATCTACATGTAAGGCTGACCACTTACCTCCAGGCTATAGCGTTATCATATCAAGAAGAGTAGTTTTCTATGCTCAGAAATATAATACCTATCACTGGTATGTTTCTAATCATATATTGAGTCTGTGAATAAACCAGTAATATGTATTAGCTTTCTAAGCATAAAAAAACTCTATTCTCAACATGATTAGTCTATAGTAAATCTATCCTCAGCATACAGATTTTTCTGTCAATCAAGGGGAGGGTGTGTGTGTGCAAGGCTCATGGGTTACAAAAGCAGTGCTCCAAGTATTCAGACCTGCCCCATGGTGCCCCAACAATGCAGATATCTCTGCAGATGTTTAACATACAGACAAAAGAAATGTATCATTTTAATCAGCATGATCAACCCCACCAGGCAGTATCTATGGTTTAATAGGGATGATCATTCTGACAAAGGCTCTTTAAAGTCTCATCCACTTTGTTGCTACTGAGAAAGATGAGGATTTTACACACGCACTACTGCTATGGGAGATTCATGGTATATTTGCCATATGTGAATCTTTTACACAGTCATTTGGTCAGTGGTTTTCATCAACATTTGTAAGACAGAACTAGAAGAGGCACCTTTTTCCATTATACATTTTCTCTGTAGGCTTCAATCCTTGTTTTGTCTTACAAATACTGATGCAAAATACTGATCTGTGGAAGTGTCCTCTGAGTACTCAAAGTAGGAATATTTTAAATGTAATCAAGTTCATGGGGTGCCAATGCCTAGACTGAGGGATCCTCCTTCCTTTGTCAACCCCTTAGATGCAGCAGTTGCTATTGATTTTGGCATTCATGGGGTTGATGGTTAAACTGTCGAGACTGACGCAAGCCCCAATCCTGGCAGTTGCGAGAGCCAGTCTGTGTATTACATTACTGCAGCTATATCTATTCTTCATCGTTAAATGGTTAATGTCAACTGTGTTTGTTATTATGTTTGATTTTTGATCGTCCGTGCAATATCTTGTGTTGTTTGTTTTCTGCTTCAACGTCGGTGGTGAAATCCACAATGGAAATAAGGAACACTTTTTCACAATTTGTATGTATTTTTTGCATTTTGTTTGGTTAACAACTGGTATAATGCTCTCCGGAGGATATAATAAAGTGGTGTGAAGGGGAAATTCATGTGCAAAGTATCTTTTTTCATGGTTCTGAAAATAGACTCTGCAAATGCATTCGGTGATGTGTTCAGCAAACTCTCGCTAGACTCTGAGAGCAGCCGTGCGGTTGACACAAGGTCAAATCCATTCTAATTTAAATATAAGGAACAAAATTAGGATTAGAAATGTGAAACTATAAAGGGTGTTATTTGCGCAGATCATCAGTATATTTAGTAAGTAGACAGCTTCTAAATCTGTTCAGCTGGTTTAGTACAGAGAAGTGGGTCTGCATAGGTGTGGGACTTCAGTTCCAAAAAGCAAATTGGGGGGGGGGGGGGAGGGGGAACAATTGTTTGGGGGCATGGCCAGGTTTGGGTTTCTTGATACAGTTTTGGAAATTAAAACCAGGACAGAATCCACAAAATAGAGGAAGTCGTACCTGCTCTTTATACTTTCTCTGCTTTTATGGTCCACTCCAAAACTGCATGAAGAAACCTCAATGTCTGGCCCTTGCAGATTAGGGCATACCGGTGATGTTTGAGGTGTTGTTTCTAAGGTTTTCATGGTTCTCTTTCAGGCCAACATTGAAAATAAGATCAAACTGACCTGCCAGAACCTGTCTACCCTTGATCCCTACCTAGCATAATAGCTATGAGATGTACAACAATTAAAGGGGTTGTTCAGTTTCAGGAAAAAAAAGTTTTGAAAAATAACTTACCAATTAAATCTCAGGCTGATGATCTGGTTCCTCTGAAAGACATTGTCAGCACAACCCCTTTAACTTAATTACCTCCTATCTTTCATGTGCCAGTACTGGTGTCTTCCTATGTGGCAAAGGGGTGTCACAATCTCTCCCGTGACAGAGGTCAGAAGATCTAAGAGACTGGCTGCACGTGATGCGATCTGACAGCCTCTTTGGTTTCACTTGTTTCTGTGTTGTTGCTGGGTATGACCACATCTCTTGTCTCAGGTGTAGCTTTAGTGGTCATTCCAACTCCTCTATTTAATCTGGTCTCACCCATCAGGCTATATGGTCAATTCTGTCAGGGATTATCCATACGGCTAAAGGACGCGTTGGCCTTTCACGAAAGTCCTGAGTCATTGGAAGCAGCCATGTCCCTTGCTATGCGTATGGATAGACACCTGAGAGAGAGAGATCTAAGGCCCCTTACTCTCAGGACAAACTATCATATAAGGTGGCGGCTTTCTCTGACACCTTGGGTGGAGAGACTCCTGAGTTTACCCCTGGACCTGCTTGCAAGAGTTTTAGTCATAAGAAGGGAGTTTGTTTTTTCTGTGGAAAATGGGGACATTTTGTTAATGTTTGTCCTTACGTTCAGCGTCAAGGTGAAAAAAAAAAAAAGTTTAATTCCCATTTTACTCTTGTACTCTTGGTGGTGTGGGTGGGGAGTCAGAGAACTTACTTTTGCCATTTACTGGTAGTACCCGATTTCTCCAGTCTGCCGAGGTGGCGCTAGAATCTAAAACTGTGGGAATTGAGGTGTTTATTGACAGTGGGGCAGGGGTTAACCTAGTTGATGCTCAGTTCGTCTGTTTGCATGGGTTGACAACAAGTGCATTAGAGAAAAATATTTTGGTGTTTGCAATAGACTCCTCACCACTTACCTCAGAAATGTTTGTCACAGATGGTGCAGGACATCCGTTTAAGAGTGGGTGATTTTTATCAGGAATCCATTTCGTGTTTTGTGCTGGAGGATCTGCCTGCTCCGTTGGTCCTGGGTTTACCATGGTTGAGCAAACATGATCCTACTGTTGACTATCAAGCGAGACAGAGTCTCGATGAGAGTGATTATTGTATGGACAACTGTCTCAATACATCTCTTTCTGTCTTGACCACTAAAGCTGTTCCCTCTTTTATTTCTGATTTTTCTGATGTATTTTCTGAGAGTGGTTGCCAGGGTTTACCCCCACCCCGGGAATATAACTGTCCTATCAATCTTATTCCCGGAGCGAAGTTGCCCAAATCTAGGTTATATAACCTTTCTGAACCAGAAAGAGCGGCCATGCAAGAGTATATTTCCGAAAGTTTGGCTAAGGGACATATTAGACCTTCCAAGGCCCCAGTGGCAGCAGGGTATTTCTTTGTAAAGAAGGAAGATGGAACTATTAGGCCATGTCTGAACTACCGTGAGCTCAATCGGATTACGTCCGTGATCCTTACCCCCTTCCTTTGATTCCTGACTTGTTTAACCAGATTGTTGGTGCCAAGGTGTTCTCCAAGTTGGACTTAAGAGGGGCATATAATCTGGTCAGGATCAAGAAAGGGGATGAATGGAAGACGGCGTTTAATACCCCAGAGGGTCATTTTGAGAGTCTGGTCATGCCGTTTAGGTTAAATAATGCTGCTGCGGTTTTCCAGCATTTTGTTAATTATATCTTTTATCATCTGCTGGGGAGGTTTGTTGTTGTGTATCTGGATGACATACTAATTTATTATCCAGATATGGAGACTCACCAAGATCACATGAGACAGGTGTTACAGATCCTAAGAGAGAATAAATTGTATGCTAAGATGGAGAAGTGTGTATTTGCAGTTCAGGAAGTGCAATTCCTGGTTTACCTACTCTCATCTTCAGGTTTTCGTATGAATCCAGAAAAGGTCTGTGCTGTGTTGGACTGGGATCGACCCAAAAATCTGAAAACGCTTATGCGGTTTTTGGGGTTCACCAACTACTACCGTAAATTCATTTTGAACTACTCGAAGGTGGTTACACCTTTAACTGACATGACTAGGAAAGGTTCGGATGTCTCAGTTTGGTCTGATGCGGCATTACAAGCCTTTTCTGCGGTGAATAAATGTTCTGCTTCTGGTCCTATACTGGTGCAACCGGAAGTGTCACAGTCATCCATTGTGGAAGTTGACGCATCCGAGGTAGGGGTAGGAGGAATCTTGTCACAGGGTCCTTCACCTAGTAAATGGCGCCCATGTGCATTCTTCCCTAAGAAACTCTCGGCTGCAGAGAGAAATTATGAATAGAGAGTTGCTAGCCATTAAGTTGGCTTTTGAGGAGTAGCGTCATTGGTTGAAAGGAGCAATTCATCTTATTACTGTGCTTACTGATCACAAAAGTCTGGCTTACCTGGAGTCGGCTAAACGACTGAACTCAAGGCAAGCCAGATGGTCATTGTTTTTTTTACCAGATTTTAATTTAATCGTCACCTATCACCCTGGGGTTAAAGGGGTTCTGCAGTTTGTTTTAACTGATGAACTATCCCCTGGATAGATCATCAGCATCTGATCGGCGGGGTTCCGACACCCGGGACCTCCACCGATCAGCTGTATGAGAAGGCAGCGGCGCTCCAGCAGCGCCACAGCCTTCTCACTGTTTACCGCAGGACCAGTGACGTCACGACTTGTATCAACTGGCCTGGGCGGGGCTAAGCTCCATTCAAGTGAACGGAGCTTAGCCCCGCCCAGGCCAGTGATACTAGTCATGACGTCACTGGGCCAGCTGCAAACAGTGAGAAGGCCGCGGCACTGCTGGAGCGCCGCTGCCTTCTCAAACAGTTGATCAGATGCTGATGATCTATCCAGAGAAACATAGAATGTGTCGGCAGATAAGAACCATTTGGCCCATCTAGTCTGCCCAATATATCTGAATCCTATGAATAGCCCCGGCCCTATCTTATATGAAGGATGGCCTTATGCCTATCCCATGCATGCTTAAACTCCTTCACTGTATTTGCAGCTACCACTTCTGCAGGAAGGCTATTCCATGCATCCACTACCCTCTCAGTAAAGTAATACTTCCTTATATTACTTTTAAACCTTTGCCCCTCTAATTTAAAACTGTGTCCTCTTGTGGTAGTTTTTCTTCTTTTAAATATGCTCTCCTCCTTTACCGAGTTGATTCCCTTTATGTATTTAAAAGTTTCTATCATATCCCCTCGGTCTCTTCTTTCTTCCAAGCTATACATATTAAGGTCTTTTAACCTTTCCTGGTAAGTTTTATCCTGCAATCCATGGACCAGTTTAGTAGCTCTTCTCTGAACTCTCTCTAGAGTATCTATATCCTTCTGGAGATATGGCCTCCAGTACTGCGCACAATACTCCAAGTGAGGTCTCACCAGTGTTCTGTACAGCGGCATAAGCACTTCACTCTTTCTACTGCTTATACCTCTCCCTATACATCCAAGCATTCTGCTTGCATTTCGTGCTGCTTTATTACATTGTCTTCCCACCTTTAAGTCTTCTGAAATAATTACTCCTAAATCCCTTTCCTCAGATACTGAGGTCAGGACTGTGTCGAATATTCTATATTCTGCCCTTGGGTTTTTACGCCCCAGGTGCATTATCTTTCACTTATCCACATTAAATTTCAGTTGCCAGAGTTCTGACCATTCTTCTAGTTTTCCTAAGTCCTTTTCCATTTGGCGTTTCCCTCCAGGAACATCAACCCTGTTACATATCTTTGTGTCATCAGCAAAAAGACAAACCTTACCATCGAGGCCTTTTGCAATATCACTTATGAAGATATTAAACAAAATTGGTCCCAGTACAGATCCCTGTGGAACCCCACTGGTAACATGACCTTGTTTTGAATGTTCTCCATTGACTACAACCCTCTGTTGCCTGTCACTCAGCCACTGCCTAATCCACTCAACAATATGGGAGTCCATGCTCAATGACTGCAGTTTATTGATAAGTCTTCTATGTGGGACAGTGTCAAAAGCCTTACTAAAATCTAGATATGCGATGTCTACTGCACCTCCACCGTCTATTATTTTAGTCACCCAGTCAAAAAAATCTATAAGATTTGTTTGACATGATCTCCCTGAAGTAAACCCATGCTGTTTTTCATCTTGCAATCCATGGGATTTTAGATGTTCCACAATCCTATCCTTTAATAGGGTTTCCATTAATTTGCCTACTATTGATGTCAGACTCACTGGTCTATAGTTGCTCGATTCCTCCCTACTACCTTTCTTGTGAATGGGCACGACATTTGCCAATTTCCAATCTTCCGGGATGACTCCTGTTACTAATGATTGGTTAAATAAATCTGTTAACGGTTTTGCCAGCTCACCACTAAGCTCTTTTAATAATTTTGGGTGTATCTCATCAGGCCCCTGTGATTTATTTGTCTTCACTTTAGACAGCAAACTTAGAACATCTTCCTCTGTAAAGACACATGCATCAAACGATTTATTAGTCATCCTTTCTAGTGGAGGTCCTTCTCCTTCTTTTTCTTTTGTAAAAACTGAACAGAAGTATTCATTAAGGCAGTCGGCTAGCCCTTTATTCTCTTCTACATACCTTCCGTCCTCAGAGGATAGATCATCAGTTAAAACAAACTGTAGAACCCCTTTAAGAACGTTAAGCTCTTTAAGAACTGATGCTTTGTCGCGTAGCTCTCATGAGGGGGGGTGGTGGTTCGGAAGATCCTGGTCCGATATTGTTTGAAGGGGTAGTTATATCCGCCCTATATCCCGACCTTGAGGCAGAGGTTTTGAAAGCCCAGGGAGATGCACCGGATTCTTGTCCTCCAGGGAAGTTGTTTGTTTCTTCTGAATTACGTTACAAGGTGTTCGAGGAACATCACTGTACAGTTCTTACAGGACACCCTGGGAGTAGATCCAATGTCGATCTCATCTCTCGTAGATTCTGGTGGCCGGGGTTGCGTAAGTGTGTTGAGGGCATGTTGAGGATGTGTCTGCTTGTAGTACTTGTGCACGTGCTAAGGTGACACATACTCGGCCTTCTGGTATTCCTTCTGATGTGGTGTCTGATAGGGGGACTCAGTTTTTTCCAAATTCTGGAAGGCAATCTGTACTCGTCTGGGGGTACAATTGTCCTTCTCTTTCATCCTCAGTTCAACGGACACACTGGACGCATTCATCAGAATCTGGAGTTATTTGAGATGTTTTGTCTCAGAGAACCAGGAGGAGTGGTCTTCATTTTTGTCTTTAGCCGAGTTTGCCATAAATAACCGTAGACAGGAGTCCACTAATAAGTCGCCGTTTTTTGGGGCATATGGGTTCCACCCGCAATTTGGCACATTTTCTGTTACGGAGACCTTTGGTATACCTAAAGAGGAACGATTTTCCTCTTCTTTGTCATCTATTTGGTGGAAATTTCAAAATAATCTGAAAAAAATGGGCAACAAGTATAAAAGCATGGCTGACAAGAGACGTATGAATGGTCCGGACCTGAGAGTGGGTGATTCTGTGTGGCTTTCCACAAGAAACATTAAATTGAAAGTACCTTCTTGGAAGTTGGGTCCATATAAGATCACTGCCATCTTGAACTTCCTCAGGGTTTGAAGATTCATAATGTGTTCCATAAGTTGTTGTTGACGAGATATGTCAAACCGTCCTTCTTGCCTCCCGCTCCTGTCATGGTGGACGGTAATCTGGAATTTCAGATCGCCAGGATAGTTGACTCCCGAATTTCTTGTAGACCTCTCTAGTATCTCGTTCACTGGAGGGGTTACGGACCAGAGGAGAGGATGTGGGTTCCAGCGGCTGACATTAATGCTAGTCGTCTGGTGAGGCCACCCGTAAAAGGGGGGGGGGTAATGTCACGGTCTCTCCTGTGACAGGGGTCAGAAGATCTAAGAGACTGGCTGCACGTTATGCGATCTGACAGCCTCTTTGGTTTCACTTGCTGTGTTGTTGCTGGGTATGACCACACCTCTTGTCTCAGGTGTAGCTTTAGTGGTCATTCCAACCTGGTCTCACTCATCATGCTATGTGGTTGATAGCTCCTTTTGGTTGTGTAAGTGCTGGTGTTGGTTCTCCTCTGAGTTCCTGCTCGTCCACGGAGTTAAGTGTCTTTTCCTTTTACTTGTTTGTTGTATTCCCCCTATCTTTTGGTATTAGGCCTGAGGGAGTCTCCTGTTCCTTCAGCTGGGAAGGAACAGGACTTCTTTGTCCTGACACTATTTACAGGGCCCTTTAGGGTCAGATAGGGCTCTAGGTTCCTACATATAAACATTTCTACCATTGAGGTCTGTTTATATTGATGGAAGTCAGGGCTCGGTTTAGGGATTCACTAGATGGTGACCTTTCCCCTTTCCCTAGTTTCCAGGCCTGGTACCTTTTCCTTTCCCTCTTGTGTTCAGTGTGGAGTTTACTACCCACACCGTGCCGCGACAAGGGGCCTTTGGACCTTCTCAGTCAGCATGGCCAGGGTGCAGCTGCTACTTCTGCATCTCCTATGGCTCCACCCTTGCTTATCATAAATAGTTACAATATACTGTATATGCAGTGTCCCACTGCTGTGCTGTGGTTCCCTGGTTAAAAGGGTTAAAATGTGTGGGAATTATAGTATTACATGTTTGTTGTCTACAGGCTGGAGTGGCTTAGATTGGCTGATATAATCAGTTGAGAGAAGGAAGTTAGCGAAGAAAGAGCTAGAAGCAGTGCTAAGGACAATATTATCCAGCCAGCTTCAGACAGAATCACAAACCAAGCCTCTGAGGAAGCCATTGAACCAAAACACCATCTTTGCCGAAACGCCATATTGCATAAGCACCTGGCAGTTAATCATGGCAGTTGTATAACACGCTTCTCTCCTCTCTTCACACAGGTATGTCTGCATTGCATTTGAAGGAGATACAAATTATAATATATGTGCCCCAATATTTCCCAGTCTATACAGCAAAGCTGTCAAGAAAGCTGCAGAGAACAGGAAGTGTCAGTCTATTGTGACTTCTCTAGTGACCAGTGCGGATATTGCAATATATCAAGGATGTTTTCATGTGGATAATAACAAAAACGACAACAAAAAACAAACACAACAGATATTTAGAATAAAAACTTGATTTACAGGGATCATCCGGTTTCATGATATTGAAGAACTATCCTCAGGACATACAACTGGAGAGCCCCTTTAAATTATCTGATGGAATGTTATTTTCTAACTTATGTAAAGTGGTCGGTAAAGTGGTGATCGGCGGTGCGGCCCTAAAGGATAAAAAAAAAAAAAATATTGTCTGGTTGTTCTGGGGGGGGGGGGGGGGGGGGTCCAGACCTGCTGGACCCCCCCCCCCCCCCCTGTAGGTGCGCCACTGAGTACACAGACATATGTGCTAAAAGGATTATTATGGCATTATTGTAAATTTCCAAGATATGGCTTAAACGCAGATGCTGGCTAAAGACGTGGCTAATGACTAAAAGAGCAGAAGTCAAAAATTAAAACTGTACATGATGGGGGGAATAAAATGGGGAAAAATCATTGTAGTCCTAATGTCATCCATTAGGGGGAGTAATGATAGATGATGGTAATATAATAACAACAACAATAATAATTAGCGTTGAGCGAATCGCGCTTTGGATCATAGATCCGAAGTTGATTCGGTCAAACACTTTGATTTAATGTTTGCTGAGACCTCTCGTCTGTACAGTGTAAGCCGTGTACCGGGGTGGGCTTCCCAGGATACAGCAAAGTCACGAACGAGGAAAGCAACTCTGAAACCAGCTTTTGCAAACACAGAATTTTACTAACACGTGATAATAAATACAACCACAAATGCTAAGAACATAAAATAAGTTTACATACACCCAGCCCAAAGGCTGAGACCCCTGTGTTGCACAGCACGGCGCCCTTTGATGGATGCCAGCGGGAATTTTGTGATAATTTACCTACTGGCGGGCACAACTTAAACTGCCTCGCCATACCTATTATTACCCTGAAACAAACACGAACAATTGGTTGGGTGCTTAGTATGGGCTGGCCTGCAGTGCAACACAACAGTTTACAATCCTACCCTGCTCTATAGCATTCCCCCTTCGATAACTAGTCTGGTAGCACGTGCCTGATTATTATTCCTAAGCAAAAAGCTGAACTGGATGGAGTTTGTGGGGGTGTTTATCAGCTCTCAAATGTGCAATGTCCCTTTAAGTAATAGAGTCCTTGTAGTAACAGTAGCACTTTAGGCCTGACACAAAGCAGCAGGGGCATTGCTAGGTCGGTGGCCCAAGCCCCAATGAATATGGCCCAGTTCTCTAGGTTGCCCGCCTCCCCCCACACACCGCATTTTGCTGTACTTGCTATACAGCAGCACATACCTCTCACAGCCAGGGCCTCCCAGGGGACGTCTCCTCTGATGTAGATATTCTAATCATCTTCTCCATTTGGTCCGTACAATATCTCTCAGCCGCGCCTCATCTCTGCAGAGTGTGACACACAGACATCTTAGCTTCCTCACTTTTCTATCATCATCTCCCAACCTGGAGTCCCCACAGTGTTATCCTGCTGCTTGCTGTGCCCCCCAATACCCCCAAATACTATCCTGAAGAAATATTAGTGCCTCCATAGTAATAGTGCTCCTCATAGCCCCTAGTAGAAATAAGGCCCCCTATTGTTCCCTAGTGGTTATAAAGCTCTCTACAGACCCCTCAGTAGTAATAAAGCCCCCCCCCATAGTGCTCTTAGTAGACATAAGGCAGATCTATAAGTCTCTTCTATAGAGCCCCCGGTAGTAATAAGAATGCCTATAATGCCCCCTGGATTTATAATACCCACCAGAGCCCCCAGTATTTATACTGCCCCCTACTGTTATAATGCTCACCCTGAAGTGCCCCCAATATTTATAATGCCCTCTGCTGTGCCCCCTGTAGTTATATTCCTCCCTCTACCATACAGTCCCATGTAAATAACATTACACCATCTCTCCTGCCCCCTTCAAAATACAGTCCTATGTAAATAACATCGCTCCCCTCCCTTCAGCCCCTCCAATATACAGTCCCATGTAAATAACACTATTCCCCTCCCTCTGCCATAAAGTCTTATGTAAATAACATCACACCATCTCTCCAGCCCCCTCCAATATACAGTCCCATGTAAATAACATCCCTCTCTATCTACAGCCCCTCCAAAACACAGTCCCATGTAAATAACATCACCTCCTCCCCAGCCGCCTTCAACACACAGTCCCAAGTAAATGCTATCACCCCTCCCCAGCCGTCTCCAACATGTAAACATCACCCTCTCAACATTCAGCCCCATGTAAATAACATCGCCCTCTCAACATTCAGTCCCATGTAAATAATATCATTGATTCCACCAACTCCCTCCGACAGTCCCATGTAAATAACATCACTACCTCCCACAACCTCCTCCAACATACAGTCCCATGTAAATAACATAAACCTGTCCCCGGCCCCCGCCAACATTCAGTCCCATGTAAATAACATCACTCCCTTCGACAGCCGCCATCAACATACAGTCCCATGTAAATAACATCACTCCCTCCTCCAGCCACCTCCAACATACAGTCCCATGTAAATAACATAATCCTGCCCCAGCCCCCTCCAACATTCAGTCCCATGTAAATAACATCACTCCCTCCGACAGCCGCCATCAACACACAGTTCTATGTAAATAACATCACTACTTACAGCCCTAACATACAGTCCCAGCTAAATAACCACAACCCCCAGCATTGCTCTGCCTCTCCCTTCACTTACTTCTCCTCATGTAGCAGACATAACCACAGCTTCTTCCCCCAGGTCTTCTCCTCTTCACTGTCATCCTCTCCTGCACTGGTCACATGATGGTGACATCATCGCAGGTCCTTCTCAACCACTGCCTGTTTTACTGTTCACATGAACTGTAATGTCATCACAGGTCCTTCAGTACTTCCAGTGCATAAGATTCAATTGTATTGCAATCCTAAGGACGACAATGCAGTTGTATTTTGCTGGCAGGCACTACATTCGGGGCCTGGGACAAAACATCAGGGGCCCAGGCCCTGAATGTTTAAACTTAGCAATGCCCCTGCAAAGCAGAAACCCCCTACTATCTAAGTACAGGCCTGGTCTAAGTCTCTAGGCGCCAAACTGCAGTGAGATGCGTGCAGGATCTTACCGACCCAGGTCTGCTCTCTATCCACTGATGTCTCTGAACCAAACAGCCAGTCTCTCCAGCAAACATGAGGTCCCACAGAGTATGCAGCTTTTGTTCCTAAGCTCTTGTCAGCCTTCCTGGAAACAATCCTTCTTTCCCTGGACAGGATCTGGGTCTTGGACAAACGATCAACTTAACTCAGCTGCAGCTGTGGTCACTGAGGGGGGCCTCTTTCTCCTGGATCCATCAGTTTGTCTGCTCACACACAGTTC
Organism: Bufo gargarizans; assembly: GCF_014858855.1. Lineage (NCBI taxonomy): Eukaryota > Metazoa > Chordata > Amphibia > Anura > Bufonidae > Bufo > Bufo gargarizans. Next base: position 594,246,258 of record NC_058082.1, on the reverse strand, counting down.
ATCAGCTCTCAGCTCGATCCTAAGATGGCTGCAGCTTCTTCTAGCAAGTTCTCAAACCACACCTCTCATGAATATGGAAATATATATGCAGTCAGTCAGCTGTGCCTTGGAAACAGCAGCATCTTGTGGCCAAACAGCAGAACGTCAGTCCAGATCATTTAAAGGGAGTCTGTCACCAACCTGACCGGTTTTAAACCGATCACATAGTTCAGTGGGAGTAAAACTAACCCTAAAATGTTTTTCAATTATATAAATGTTAAAAAGTATAAATCTGAAGGTGTCGGCCCTTTAAAGAGTAATGAGGGGGGAGTCGCAGAGAGCGACGAGGAGAAAGCAAAGCTGTTAAATCGTTTTTTCTCCAATGTATTCACTGAGGAAAATAAACTGTCAGATGACATGCAGAATGTAAAAATAAATTCCCCATTAAAAGTGTCCTGTCTAACCCAGGAAGAAGTACATCAGCGACTTAAAAAGATTAAAATAGACAAATCGCCAGGACCGGATGGCATACACCCCCGTATCCTAAAGGAATTAAGTAATGTCATAGCCAGACCCTTATTTCTGATATTTGCGGACTCTATACTGACAGGGAATGACCCACAAGATTGGTGCATGGCAAATGTGGCGCCAATATTCAAAAAGTGTCCAAAAACAGAGCCTGGAAACTATAGGCCGGTAAGTTTAACATCTGTTGTAGGTAAACTGTTTGAAGGTTTTCTGAGAGATGCTATCTTAGAGCATCTCAACGGAAATAAGCAAATAACGCCATATCAGCATGGCTTTGTGAGGGATCGGTCATGTCAAACTAATTTAATCAGTTTCTATGAGGAGGTAAGTTCTAGACTTGACAGCGGCGAATCAATGGATGTCGTATATCTGGACTTCTCCAAAGCATTTACCACATAAAAGGTTAGTATATAAAATGAGAATGCTCGGACTGGGAGAAAACGTCTGTATGTGGGTAAGTAACTGGCTCAGTGATAGAAAACAGAGGGTGGTTATTAACGGTACACACTCAGATTGGGTCACTGTCACTAGTGGGGTACCTCAGGGGTCAGTATTGAGCCCTATTCTCTTCAATATATTTATTAATGATCTTGTAGAAGGCTTGAACAGTAAAGTATCAATTTTCGCAGATGACACTAAACTGTGTAAAGTAATTTACACTGATGAGGACAGTATACAGCTACAGAGGGATCTGGATAGATTGGAGGCTTGGGCAGATAAGTGGCAGATGAGGTTTAACACTGATAAATGCAAAGTTATGCACATGGGAAGGAAAAATGCAAGTCACCCGTACATACTAAATGGTAAAACACTCGGTAACACTGACATGGAAAAGGATCTAGGAATTTTAATAAACAGCAAACTAAGCTGCAAAAACCAGTGTCAGGCAGCTGCTGCCAAGGCCAATAAGATAATGGGTTGCATCAGAAGGGGCATAGATTCCCGTGATGAGAACATAGTCCTACCACTTTACAAATCGCTAGTCAGACCACACATGGAGTACTGTGTACAGTTCTGGGCTCCTGTGAACAAGGCAGACATAGCAGAGCTGGAGAGGGTCCAGAGGAGGGCAACTAAAGTAATAACTGAAATGGGGCAACTACAGTACCCTGAAAGATTATTAAAATTAGGGTTATTCACTTTAGAAAAAAGATGACTGAGGGGAGATCTAATTACTATGTATAAATATATCAGGGGTCAGTACAGAGATCTCTCCCATCATCTATTTATCCCCAGGACTGTGACTGTGACGAGGGGACATCCTCTGCGTCTGGAGGAAAGAAGGTTTGTACACAAACATAGAAGAGGATTCTTTAGAGAGAAAATTGCCTTCTACCTCACAGTTTTTTTTTTTGCCTTCCTCTGGATAAACGTGCAGGATGACAGGCCGAACTGGATGGAAAAATGTCTTTTTTCGGCCTTATGTACTATTTTACTATGTTACTATGTTACAAAGACATGACACAGATGTTACCTTTGTTTCGTTTTTCAGATCATCCAAATCGCCCAAAAAGTCGTTTTTGTGATATGCTAATGAGCCGTCGCAAGTGCCCAGGGGCGGAGAGTTTGCTGAAAGTGCCCAAGTTCCCCCGCCTCACTCGCGCCTAACTCCGCCCCTCAGTAAACTCCGGCCAGCCCGGTGGCTCTGTGACATCATATATCCCTATAGGCCGTTCGCGCATCGCTGCCGGGCCCGGGCATGCGCAGTGTTCTGCCCACAGTGGGAAGAGACACATAGATATGCAGTGCGCATGCGCCAGTTACTGGCGTAAAATCGGCGCATACGCACTGCATATCTCTGTGCCTCGGCGATGCACGAACGGCCTATAGGGAAATATGATGTCACAGAGCCACAGGGCTGGCCTGAGCTTACTGAGGGGCGGAGTTAGGCGCGAGTGAGGCGGGGGAACTTGGGCACTTTCAGCAAACTCTCCGCCCCTGGGCACTTGCGACGGCTCATTAGCATATCATAAAAATTACTTTTTGGGCGATTTGGATGATCTGAAAAATGAAACAAAGGTAACATCTGTGTCATGTCTTTGTGTCCCATTGAACTATGTGATTGGTTTAAAACCGGTCAGGTTGGTGACAGACTCCCTTTAACTTCATTAAACAAACACAATGTTCAGACAATGAGAGCTGTTACCCCGAAGTCATTTCTGCATCTTTAAAAACATTTAAAATTAGGAATCTAAAATCGGATTTGGCATCGGCTGGTACCTCGGTACCAAACCGACCGAATTCCTAATTTTTTATGTTTTTAAAGATGCAGAAATAAAGGGTGTTTCCCTACAGTTTCATGTTGGGAACAGAATAAGGATTTTATTGCTGCCCCCCCTCCCCCTCCCAGACTCCATAGCAGTCAACTGGGTTCCCTCCGTGGAAGGTACACCACTGGACCCCATTTACGAAGGAAAAAGTAGCGACCCTCTGGTGTCACAATAAATGCATGATTTATAAAAATATTTTCTTAGATCTTTTTTACTGATGACTTATCCTCTGGATACGTCATCAGTATCTAATCGGTGGAGGACCCCTGCCGATCAACTGTTTGAGAAGGCACTGGCGCTCACAGTAGCGCCGCGGCCTACTCCAGCTTTGCCTAGACCAGGTGACATCATGTTCATTGGTCACATGGCCTAAGCGCAGTAAATGGAGCTGAGCTGTAGTACCAAGCACATCCATTATCAAATAGATGGCGCTGTGCTTGGTGAGCTGAAGGAAGACCACAATGCTGCTGTGAATGTCAGTGCCTTCTCAAACAACTGATTGATGGGGGTCCTGGGTGTCGGACCTCAACCGATCAGATACTGATTACTTTTCCAGAGTCTCAGAAGTCTCGGAAAACTCTTTTAAACTACCTGGAGCCCACTTTTTAAAAATCTTTTTTGGCAGTTCCTCCAATTCTCAGTTCTGTAAATGGCCGCCATCTTCTCAGACTGCTGCTCAGTGTGCTGCGGTAGTCTGAAACACTCCCCCATATACGCGAAGTGAATAGAGCAGTGGTAAGGCTCTGTTCTCACTTGGGACTTGGGGACCTTTGTTCTTTTTGGTGTGGATAGACGATAAATGTTGTTCATATGCCAATTCCTTTTTGCCAATTGTTAAACCACATGATATCCTTTCTGAGGGTTTTCAAGGAGTCCAATATTTATTTCTGATCCACAGGATAGATCATCAATATCAGATTGGTGGGGATCTGACTCCTAGTATTCCTGCCGATCAGCTCTTTGAATGAGGCTGCAGCGCTCACTGGGGCAACATGTCCTCCCCATAGCATTCCAAGCACAGCGCCATACATTACATAGTGGCTGCGTTGGTTATTGCAGCCCAGGCCCACTTGAATGGGACTGAACAGCTCCTAGACCGCATGACTGATGAACGTGATGTCACTGGCCTAAGAAGAGCTGATTGTTGGTGATGACGGGAGTCAGACCTCCACCGATCTGATATTGATGATCTGAGGATAGGTCATCAATTTCAATCTCCCAAAGAATTTTTTTAATTCATGAGGAAGAAACTGTGACGTGTTTTTTGAGAGTTGTTAATTTTACCTCCCCTTCATAATTAGCAAGTGACAGTTTACCAACAATTATCCTATTCTTACATAATGCTGATGCAACAGGCTTCAAATCCTGAAATCAGAACATTTCATTCACATAATATCCTTGCTGTTACATCCAGTTTATAAGGAAGAAATTATGATGTGTCTTCGTTTCCGCCCCTGATTTGCATGAACTTTGATTACATAGAAGATCTCACACACGTCAGGACTAACAAGTCTGAAGTAATCCGTAGATTAAGAGGAATTGCACGTCTTTGGCACTTGCTACTCACCATAATACAATGACGTAATCAGGTCTGAATTATAGCGATACAGCACAAAGTCTTTAATTGGTGTTGCAGTTGCACGGCCATAAATCTGTCACTGAGGGAAGTCACTTTATATCAAGTTGTTTCTTCCTAAAACTTAGACAAAATCATCTCTACAGCCAGGTAGATACACCACAGTATGTGGACACCTATACATAACACCTACGGTGCTGCTTGAAAGTTGTAAACCCTTCTGTATTTTCTATATTTCTGCAAAAATTGGACCTAAAATGACATCACATTTTCACACAAGTCTTGGAAGTAGATAAAGATAATGAAATCAAACAAGTGAGTCAGAAATATAAGACTTGGTCAATTATGTATTGGTCCAAGTGGTAAAAGTATGTCAACCTTTGTTTTCAGTATCTGATGTGACCCAACATTTGTAGTAAGGTCAGGACGTTGACTTGGCCATTCCAAAACTTAAACTTTATTATTTAACCAGTCTTTGGTAGAATGATTTGGATGTTTAGGGTCGTTGTCTTGCTGCATGACCCGAACAGAGGTCCTAACATTTTCCTTTAGAATTTGCTAGACTAATGCAGAATTAATTCTTCCATCGATGATGGCATGCCGTCCTGGCCCTGATGCAGCAAAACAGGCCCAACCCATGATACTACCACCACCGTGTTTCACAGATGGGAGGAGGTTTTTATGCTGGAATGCAGTATTTTTCTTTCGCCAAACATAACGCTTTTTATTTAAACTAAAAAGTTCTATTTTGGTCTCATCCATCCACAAAACATTGTTTCAATAGACTTAAGCCAGGGGATCTTTAGCAAACTGTAAATGGGCAGCAATGTTCTTGTTGGAGAGCAGCAGCTGTCCCCTTGCATTCCTATCATGAACACCATTGCTGTTCAGTGTCCTCCAGATGGTGGATGGATGTACATTAACATTAGCAAATGTCAGAAGGGCCTTTAGGGCCTTTAGTCGAGCATGGTCGACCAAACACTAATTTTACTCGAGCATCACGATGCTCGGCACATCGAGGTGTACGGCCGAATATGCGTGTGGTCAAGTGCGATGCTCGAGTCTCCTACCAGCACGTTTGTTGGCTGCTACGCAGCCCAAAAACATGAAGGTCAGTACTGCCATTCACTGTAATGCCGTAGCCATGTTGGCTACTGGCATTACAGTGATTGGCTGTCCAGAACGCGTCATCGGGTGCTATATAGAACCCGATGACATGTGTTCGGCTCAGTCTTAGTCAGGGAGAGCTGGAGAACAGAAGGGAGAGATAGTGTAGGGAGTGAAATAGGAATATTTTAGCTTTTATACTTGTTATAGACCCAAAGGTCCTTTTAAGGATTATTGTTGTGTGAAGCAGCAATATATATTTTTAGCGTAACCTGTGCTAAATTGCAAAAATTTGTTCGAGACCCAAAAGTCCTTTTAAAGACTATTGTGTGTGGCAGCAATATATATTTTTAGCGCAACCTGCACTAAATTGCTAAAACTTGTTAGAGACCTAAAAGTCCTTTTAAGGAATATAGTTGTATCTGGCAGCAATATATATTTTTAGCGCAACCTGCGCTAAATAGCTTGCAATTGTTTGGCCGCTGTAGACAGCGACATTATCTGCGCTTCATCTCCTGTCTAACACGTGCGCAGCCTAAAAATATCTGTGACATCCAGTGTACTTTTTCTGTAGATGGTGTCTGCTGCGGACAGTTGCATTACCTGCGCTACATCTCCTGTATAATGTTTGCCCATCCTAAATATCAGTGACATTAAAGTGTAATTTTTTAATTAGCCTCTGGTGACATTACTTGCACTATACCTCCTGTTTTGGCAAACAAGTGATCCCACACTCGGATATTCTGAGGAGCTGTTTATGCAAACTAGTTTTTACATGACAAAACTGTATAGGAAGGTTATTAAATATTATGTTAGGACAATCAGAAAACTTTTTGTCGCCCTAATGATATTGATCTAGGTGTGCAGGTCCACCCAAGCCATCCAACAGATGCAAAATAACTTTGAGGTTTACTGGTTCTCAGTCCAGTGAGAGCTTGTTTGGAATATCTCATAGTGCACAAGGCTGCCATTGTAAGGTATGCTGGCTGTTATCTGTCTCATGGATAGATTGATGGCTTGTACATACCTGCCTTTTGTCATATAGCCTTTGTGTGGTTGTCTATTGTATGTCGTACATAATAGGAGTCTAAGATGCATCCAGTTATCCTCTTAATGCTGTTGCCAAACCATTTTGATGGGGTTTCTATCAATATCTAACCTTTTTTTTATGAACCAGACACCCCCATTTCTTCTGAGCAGGGTTTGCCTGGGGTTCTCCCATTGACTTCCATTGTATTAAATTGTATTCGAGCACAAATTATTTGGCCGAGCACTCGGATATGCCGAGCATAGCCACGATCGAGCCGAACAGCAGTTCGGCCGAGCTCGCTCCGCACTAATTGCAGGCCCTACTTCCATCAGGGTTTTTCCGCTGCCACCTATGTTAGTGGCTGCAACCCCCCCTTCTCCTCCTCCACCTCCTCCTCCACTTCCACCTCTGAATTATCATCTTACAGCACCAGTCAGCCATCATTCAGTAGCTGGAAGCAGTATAGCACTGCAGTGGGGAAGCGGCAACAGGCTGTGCTTAAACTGATCTGCTTAGGTGACAAACAGCACACCGCCGCAGAGCTGTGGCAGGGGATAAGGGACCAGACTGAGCTGTGGCTCTCGCCACTCAACCTACAACCAGGCATGGTTGTGTCTGATAATGGCCGTAACTTGGTGGTGGCTTTGGTGCTTGGCAAGCTCGCACACATACCATGCCTAGCCCACGTGTTCAACCTAGTGGTTCAGCGGTTTCTCAAAACCTACCCCAATTTGCCTGAGCTACTGGTGAAGGTGCGCGGCGTGTGTGCCCATTTCCGCAAGTCATCGACAGCTTCCACCGGTCTGGCAGCGCTGCAGCAGCGCTTGCAATTGCCAGCTCACTGACAGTTGTGTGACGTCAGCAAGTGCTGGAACTCAACGTTCCACATGTTGGCTAGGCTTTGTGAGCAGTAGAGGGTCGTAGTGGAATACAAGCTGCAACATGGTCTTCACCTTTCCAGTCAGCTGCCACTCTTCACAAGCGACAAGTGGGTATTGATGTCTGACCGCTGTGAGGTTTTACGCAACTTTGAGGAATCAACACAGATGGTGAGCGGCGATAACACTATTATCAGCGTAACCATCCCACTTCTGTGTCTACTCAAACGCTCGCTGCTCACAATTAAGGCAGACACTTTGCATGTGGAAGAGGTGGAAATGGAGGAAGAAAGTACACAGGGTGATAGCCAGACCATCCTCTTCGTCTTCTAAGCACAAATTGGATGATGATGAGGAGGAGCAGGAGACGGTTGCCTCCGCTACAGAGGGTAGTACCCATGGAAGTTTTATTCCATCTGTTCAGCGTGGATGGGTTGAAGAGGAGGAAGAGGATGAGGAGAATGAGAGTCATCCTCCTGATGAGGACAGCAAAGTCTTGTCTGTTGGGACTCTGGCACACATGGCTGACTTTATGCTAGGTGGCCTTTGCCTTGACCCTCGTTTTGTACGCATTTTGGCCAACACCGATTACTGGTTGTTCACTCTTCTCGACCCCCGCTACAAAGAGAACTTCTCATCTCTCATATCTGTGGTGGAGAGGACGAGCAAAATGGTGCAATACCAGAAGGTCCTTGTAAAAAAATTGCTCCAAAAATTTCCAGCTGACAACGCTGGCTGCATAGTATGTAGTTCCTTGGCCAGCTAAGGAGGGAAGACGAGGGGAACACACAGCAGTTCCAACAGAGGCAGGGAAACACTCTCCAAGGCCTGGGACAGTTTCATGACACCCCGCCAGCACCCTCAACCTGATGCGCGGCGCCGGCCTAGTGTCACAAGAAGGGAACAATTTTGGAACATGGTGAAGGAGTACGTAGCAGACTGTGTCAGTGTCCTCAGTGATCCCTCTGTGCCTTACAACTATTGGGTGTCCAAGCTTGACACGTGGCACGAACTGGCGCTCTACGCCTTGGAAGTGCTAGCCTGCCCCGCCGCCAGCGTTTTGTCAGAGCGTGTATTTAGTGCTGCTGGGGGCATAATAACTCATCAGCGCATCCGCCTGTCAACTGAAAATGCTGACCGGTTGACTCTTAGAAAAATGAACAAGGCCTGGATTGCCCTTGACTTCTCTACTCCACCAGAGGAAAGCGGCTGAACATAAAGGCACTCTAAATGTGGCTTTTATGGTGTATTGAATACACTGTATTCCCATGCACCCCTTCCACCCCTAAAAATGGTATATGGTTTAATCTCCCTTTTCTCGTCCTCATCCTCCATCATATCAACATGCTTTCTAGGCTGCCCTTGCTCATAATGTTTTAGATGGTCACCAGCACCAGCAGGCCCTCACATATAATGTTTTTGAGGGTCACCAGTAGGCCCTCAACCAAAATGTTTTAGAGGGTCAGCTCAGCAGCAGACCCTCACCCCTAAATTTTTAGATGGTCAGCTCGGCAGCAGGCCCTCGCCCACAAACTTTTTTAGATGGTCAGCTTGGCAGCAGGTCCTCACCCACAAGATTTTTTAGATGGTCAGCTCGGCAGCAGGACCTCACCCACAATTTTTTTTAGATGGTCAGCTTGGCGCAGGCCCTCACCCACAAACCTTTTAGATGGTCAGCTCGGCAGCAGGCCCTCTCTCACACATTTTTTTTAGATGGTCAGCTTGGCAGCAGGCCCTCACCCATAATGTTTTAGATGGTCAGATCGGCAGCAGGCCCTCGCCTACAAAATTTTTTAGATGGTCAGCTCGGCAGCAGGCCCTCGCCCACAACATTTTTTAGATTGTCAGCTCGACAGCAGGCCCTCACCCCTAATGTTTTAGATGGTCAGATCAGCAGCAGACCCTCTCCCCTAATGTTTTAGAGGGTCACCAGCAGCCCCTTGCTCCTAATGTTTTTGAGGGTCACCAGCAGGCCATCAATCATAATTTTTCATGGGTGTGTATGATGCCCTACTTTAGGTGTAATAAAGGGTGTATTGGAGTGCCGGTTCCCTGTAATTTTTGGCATGCCTTTTCCTTAGTGCATAGGCTTTGAGTGTAGGAGTCACACTACCTGAAAAATTGTACCACAATGTAAATGAGGGCCTCCTTTATGTGATATACAGGTTGTATCGGAGTGCCTCTTCCTTGTAATTTTTGGCAGCACTTGAACTTTATATACAAGTAAATATACAGGAGAGAATGTTTCCTAACAATTTTTCCTCTAAAATTGATTTTAACTTCGGTTTGGTGCATATTATTGGTAGTTGTAAAAGTGGCGTACTACTCAGACAACATGGTTCCCAGCAGCGACCTGGGAGCCCAAGATGCATCCAGACATCCTCCCCATGCTGTTCCCAAACCATTTCAGTGGTGTTTCCATCAATTTCTGACCTTTTACTTTGAACCAGACACCCTCCCCTCTTCAGAGCAGGGGGTGCCTGGTTTAATGCTCGGGTTCTCCCATTGACTTACATTGTGCTCGGGTGCTCGGTGTTTGGTGCTTGACCAACACTATTGCTTAGTCATTATCTTGGATTCCTTTGTGACTTTGCAGACTATTACATGCGTTGCCCTTGGCATGATCTTTGTTGATCAACCACTCCTGAGGAGGGTAATAATGGTCTTTAATTTTCTTCATTTGTACACAATCGGACTGACTGTGGAATCAAAACTCACTTGATTTGGTTTTGTAACCTTTTCCAGCCTGATGAGCATCAACAACTCTTCTTCTGAGGTCCTCAGAAATCTCATTTCTTTGTACCATGATACACTTCCCCCAAATATGTTGTGAATATCAGATTTTGATAAATCCCTGTTCTTCAAATAAAACTGGTCACAATATCACACCTGATTTTCATCCCATTAATAGAAAACACCTGACTCTAATTTCACCTTCAAATGATATACTAATCCTAAAGTTTTACATCCTTTTGCCACTCACAGACATGCAATATTAATATGGAGTTGTTCTCTCATTTGCAGCTAAAACAGATTCCACTCTTCTGGGAAGGCTTTCTGAAAGATTTTGAACTGTGTCTGTTGGAATTTGGAGTCACGTGGTACCGTCCTCAGGGATTGCGGAGAACGCAGCCGGGAGTAGAGGTAATCCGATCTGGGCTGATCATAGGAAGGAGGTAACTGACACCACGGTACCGACCGGCACGTGGGACACCATGACATGGCGGTTGCTACCAATTGATATATACAATACTGTTCAAAGAGACCTCCACCATTATGATTCAATGAACTGCAGATATAATGGACACAATACTAACTTAGTGACATACTTGTGCACTTACAGTCATGTGAAAAAATTAGGACACCCTTTGAAAGCATGTGGTTTTTTGTAACATTTTTAATAAAAGGTTATTTCATCTCCGTTTCAACAATACAGAGAGATTAAAGTAATCCGACTAAACAAAGAAAACTGAAGAAAAGTCTTTTCAAGATCTTCTGTAAATGTCATTCTACAAAAATGCCTATTCTAACTGAGGAAAAAGATAGGACACCCTTGCCCCTAATAGCGAGTGTTACCTCCTTTGGCTGAAATAACTGCAGTGAGACGGTTCTTGTAGCCATCTACCAGTCTTCGACATCGGTCTGAGGAAATTTTACCCCACTCCTCAATGCAGAACTTTTTCAGCTGTGAGATGTTTGAGGGGTTTCTTGCACGTACAGCCCTTTTCAAGTCACCCCACAGCATCTCAATGGGATTCAAATCTGGACTTTGACTTGGCCATTCCAGGACTCTCCATTTCTTCTTTTTCAGCCAATCTTTGGTTGATTTACTAGTATGTTTTGGGTCATTGTCATGTTGCATGGTCCAGTTCCGCTTCAGCTTTAATTTTCTAACTGATGGTCTCACATGTTCTTCAAGCACCTTCTGATACACAGTAGAATTCATCGTGGATTCTATGATGGTGAGCTGACCAGGTCCTGCTGCAGCAAAGCAGCCCCAAACCATGACACTTCCACCTCCATGCTTCACAGTTGGTATGAGGTTCTTTTCTTGGAATGCTGTGTTTGGTTTACGCCAAACATGTCCTCTGCTGTTGTGTCCAAATAATTCAATTTTGGACTCATCTGTCCAAAGAACATTATTCCAGAAGTCCTGGTCTTTGTCAACTTTATCTCTGGCAAATGTCAGTCTGGCCTCGATGTTTCTCTTGGAAAGCAAAGGTTTCCTCCTTGCACACCTCCCATGCAAGTTAAACTTGTACAGTCTCTTTCTGATTGTAGAGGCATGTACTTCTACATCAACAGTAGCCAGAGCCTGCTGTAGTTCTCGAGATGACACTTTAGGGTTTTTGGAGACCTCTTTTAGCATCTTGCGGTCTGCTCTTGGGGTGAACTTGCTGGGGCGACCAGTCCTGGGCATGTTGGCAGTTGTTTTGAAAGCCCTCCACTTGTAGACTATCTTCCGGACAGTGGAATGGCTGATTTCAAAATCTTTTGAGATCTTTTTAAATCCCTTCCCAGACTCATAGGCTGCTACAATCTTTTTTCTGAAGTCCTCTGACAGCTCTTTTGCTCTCACCATGGTGCTCACTCTCACTTCAACAGTCAGGAGCACACCAAACTAAATGTCTGAGGTTTAAATAGGGCAAGCCTCATTCAACATGCAGAGTAACGATCTACTAATTATGTGCACCTGGTGTGATATACCTGTGTGAGATCTGAGCCAATTTAAGAGGGAATACATGTGAGGGTGTCCTATCTTTTTCCTCAGTTAGAATAGGCATTTTTGTAGAATGACATTTACAGAAGATCTTAAAAAGACTTTTCTTCAGTTTTCTTTGTTTAGTTGGATTACTTTAATCTCTCTGTATTGTTGAAACGGAGATGAAATAACCTTTTATTAAAAATGTTACAAAAAACCACATGCTTTCAAAGGGTGTCCTAATTTTTTCACATGACTGTAAATCCAACTAATCTATAGCCGACATTAACACCTAACTTACTCTGAAGGAGATAACCATCTTTCATGGACATAATACTAATCAAGTGATATTTGATAATAATGCCTGTGCACCTAATGTGGCAAACTAATCTACAGTCATTAAGGACATTAAACGTTTTTGAAGGTGATAACTACCTCTATTAGGAGGCAAACCTCCTGTGGATGTAACAAATTATGTACCAGCATATATAAATGTATCACTATATTTGAAAGAGATAGTACCTTTATATAGAACTGTGTGCGTATGACCAAACGTGTTATTAATGTTACTGCACTCATAAGACTATTACCCAAGTATGGTTCTTAATGAGGCAATGCTTTGATGATTGTATGGATGATAGATACCATTCAATACTATATCTATCAGCTACAGATCTATCATACATGCACTTTTCCTGCCACTGCCACTGTATGTTGTTTGTTTTTAATATTTTAGCGCTATTTTTTATTTTTCATTCCTAATTTGTATATATAGATGTGTATACAGTATTTACTTTGGAGAAAGATGTACAATATTAAATGGTGATTCAAGGAAACATATTCTCTGAATGGTTTAAAATGGTTGCAACTACAGGAAACGTTTGGTTGAAGTTATTGCTGCCAAAGGAGGTTCAAGCAGTTATTAAATCCAAGGGTTCACATACTTTTTCCACCTGCACTGTGAATGTTTACATGGTGTGTTCAATAAAAACATGGTGACATTTAATTCTTTGTGTGTTATTAGGTTAAGCAGACTGTGATTGTCTATTGTTGTGACTTGGATGAAGATCAGATAACATTTTATGACCAATTTGTGCAGAAATCCATATAATTCCAAAGGGTTCACATACTTTTTCTTGCAACTGTATTTACTTTGGAGAAAGATGTACAATATTAAATGGTGATTCAAGGAAACTTATTCTCTGAATGGTTTCAAATGTAGAGTGCCTGTCCTAAATATACTTCTATATACCTATCATATTGACAGGGTGAGTCAACTTGACAAGAGCACCATATCTATAGCAACAGGGGGATGAGCCCCTATATTTTCTTCTATTTTGCTTCTGAATTTTAATAAGGGTTGAGTGAATCAAAGTATCCTCAGTGGACTTCAATCCGAAATTCAGGCCAAATTCCATTCGGCGCGAAGTCGAATTTCCTTGTGCTTGTGGAAACGAATCAACTTTCCCTGAAATGTCGTAAAAAATAAAAAATACATACCTTATCCATTTGAGTGCAAAGAGGCAGCCGTGGCCATTTTGATTGAAGATCCTGCGCGAAATCTTGTGTGCGGTGACGTATGATGTCACCACGCCAGCCAGAGTGTTGACATTATCACGCACAATGTGGGATTTCACGCAGGATCTTCAATCAATATGGCCGCGCTTAAATGGATGGGTGAGTATGTATTATTATTTTTTTTACATCAGATACCACGATTAGCAATAAACGGAGCATCTGAGGGGTTCATACTTGATTGAAGATCTTGCACTAAATCCCGTGCACGGTGACGTATGACATCACCATGCCAACCGACATGATGACAGGCCGCGTGAGATTTCACAATAGACCTTCAATCAAGATGGTGGCGGCCAGCTCTTCGCAATGAAACGGAAGAGGTAAGAATGATTTCAGCCACTATTCGGATGCTGCCACCCGCAGCCATGTGCTCCTGCTGTTTCCCAGTAGGAGCTGGCAGCAGCTGGCTCTTCTCAATGAAACGGAGGAGGTAAGTATGTTTTTTTATTTTTTTTATTTTACATTGTAATATCAATGTTAGATGACACGATTAGCTATGAACGCGGTATCAGAGGGGTACAATGATAGGGGGCAGCGTAATCGCCGTTCCCCGTCATTGTGCCAGTGAACTACAGAGAAATGCGCTTCATAACAAAGTAATTCATTACTAAGCAAATTTATTTGTGAAATTTGGCGAAGCTGGAGAATTGATGTTTTCATAACTTCGCTCAACACTAAGTTTAATCAATAATTTTTGCAGATTTGTTTCAATTGGAACAACAATGTAAGGCTACATTCACACGTCAGTATTTTTCTATAATCCGAATTTCAGTCCGTTTTTTGCGGATCCGTTGTTCCTGAAAATGTTTCCGTATGTCATCCGTATGTCATCCGTTTTTTGCGGATCCGCAAAAAACGGAAACATGTATACATTCAATAATCAAATAAAGTTGTTTGGATTTCTTAGAAAAAAAATGAAAAAAATAAAATAAATAATAATTTGTTTCCAGGAACGGATTCCGCAAAAAACGGAAGACATACGGAATGACATCCGAATGTCTTCCGTTTTTTGCGGATCCATTGACTTTGCATTGTACCAGGATCCGATTTTTCAGGAATATAATAGGACATGTTTTATATTTAAACGGACATGCGGAACGGAACAACGGAAACGGACAGCACACATTGTGCTGTCCGATTTTTTCCAGGACCCATTGAAAATGAATGGGTCCTGATCTGGTCCTGATCTGTTCCGCAAAAAACGGAACAGATCAGGAAAGAAAAAACGGACGTGTGAATGTACCCTAACGGGGATCCGGCGACATACTTCCTCCTTGATGCAGTGCCAGCATCCCACATCTGTGCAGGAGCGAGGACGTGGCCTGCGTCCTGATCTCCTCAGGGACCTTTTGTGCGTTTTGGACCTCGGCTCTGTTTTTGACCTTGACCTTGTGACCTCCCTGGAATTGACGTGACCTCTTGGCTTCAGACTTCAAATTGTGTTTTGACTTCGTTATCGGATTGCTCCCTGTGTACCTGCGTGACCTCCTGGCTTTGACTTTGGCTTGTCTGAATCTGTTACAGTACTTCTGTTATCTTCTTAGGCCCCTGCACATATCTAAGCGAGTGACAAATTGTACGCTGTCGGTTAGGACGGGCCATACAAGTAGGCAGGGGCAGAGGTGGGGTGGCGTTTAGGGTTGCACTTATCCCTACCCTCTGTTGTGACAGATTCACAGGCCTTACCTATACCATGGACCCTATGCGAGTCCTCACAGACCCGGTACATAGTCTCACCCAAATGGTGCAGAATTTGGCGGAGAGGCTACAGCGGCAAGATTTGCACCAGGTCCCACTTGTAGGTGACTCAAAATCTTGAACCTCATGTCAAACTACCTGACCATTTTTCAGGGGATAAGAAGTATTTTCTGACATTTAAAGAAAGCTGCAAGCTTTATTTTCGTTTACGTCCACATTCTTCGTTCCGAACAGCAAAAGGTAGGCATTATCATCTCTTTGCTGCAGGGAGATCCGCAGGAATGGGCCTACTCCCTCGCTGTGGACTCCCCCTGCCTAACTACTGTTGAAGAATTTTTTCAGGCCTTAGGGGTACACTATGATGAACCCGATAGGTCGACAGTGGCAGAGTCCCTGTTAAAGTCGCTTTGTCAGGGGGACAGACCTGTTGAGGAGTACTGCACCCAATTCCAGAGATGTGTGTTTCCTCTCGCTGGAATGACCCAGCACTTAGGTGTCAATTCAGGACTGGACTCTCCGATGAACTGAAGGACATGTTGGTCTGTTATCCCACCCCTGACACTTTAGAACAGACTATGACCCTAGCTGTCAGACTAGATCGACGTATTAGGGAAAGACGGCGAGAACTTCTGACTTTTCCACAGGTGGTGGTCAAACCGGACTATTCACCCTTGAGAGTCAAGTTGGAAAGTAACCCAGAAGAACCCATGCGACTTGGCATGACCAGAAGGGATCTTAGGTGTCAAAAGGGTGCTTGTTTCTACTGCGGAGAATCTGATCACGGGGTGCGACTTTGCCCCAAAATTCCTCCCTCCAAGAGATCCTCCAGGCCTGATGATCAGAAGGATAAGGTACTCCCAGAGGTATTAAAAGAAAAAGTATTGTTGCCGGTGATAATTTCTTTGGGCATGTTAGGCATATGTTGTGAAGATACGAGATGTGCAGCACCTGAAACTCCGGATACTGGAAGCCTGTGCTAGCATTTCTCCTGCGGTGTTGCTATCAGTGTGTGAAGAGTGGGAGAAGAGGGTTGCATTGACAATCCAACACAATGGGCAGCACATTGAACACATTTTATAAGTGGTCAGAAACTTGTAAATAACTCATGAAAGAATAAAGTTACGTTAAAACCAAGCACACCATTGTTTTTCTTGTGAAATTCCCAATAGGTTTGATGTGTCACATGACCCTCTTCCTTTTGAAAAAACAAAAGTTGGATTCAAAATGGCCGCCATTGTCACCATCCATCTTGAAAAGTTTCCCCCCTCACTTATACTAATGTGCCACAAACAGGAAGTTAATATCACCAACCATTCCCATTTTATTAAGGTGTATCCATATAAATGGCCCACCCTGTATTATAGCTATTGATTCCACTCCTTTGGTGGGCGGTACTGTGGAATATTGTACGCCTGAGGTCACCTTGACGATGGGGGTTAGTCATATGGAGAGTTGTTCCTTTTTTATATTAAAAAATGTACCCGTGGAAGTAGTTTTGGGCATGCGCTGTCTTCAAATTCATAATCCAATTATCAACTGGTCCACGGGTGAATTAGAGAAATGGGGACTAAAGTGTGAGTCATGCTGTTTACCAGTTATTCAAGCTGGATCCGCTTCTGAATTGAATAACCTGCCCCCTTACATTCGTGACTTCGGTGCTGTGTTTTCCAAGTCTGATGCCGAGTTCCTTCCCCCTTATAGGCCGCATGATTGTGCTATCAAACTTATTCCAGGATCCAAGTACCCTAAACGTTTGAACTGAACGTTTGAACCAGTCTCTAGAGCAGTATTTAAGGTGCTATGTCTCCGATAACCAACAGCTGTGGGTGAAACATCTCTGGCTGAATTCGCCATTAACAACCAGGTGAATTAATCTACTGGTATGTCTCCTTTTAACTCTAATCTTGGTTTTCATCTGAGTTTAGTTCGTTTTCGCCGTCCTCTTTGCAAATTCCAGAGGCTGATGTAATGGCTAGAGAACTGTGCACAGTCTGGGCCCAGGTTCAGTCGAACCTAAGAAAAACCCAGGAGATTCAAAAAGTAACGCAGATAAAAAGCGCTCTCGAGGAGTAGATTTTGGGTTGGGTGACAAAGTGTGGTTGCCCACCAAGAATTTCTCTTTGAAGGTACCTTCGAAAAAGTTTGCACCACGGTTCATTGGGCCTTAAGAAATTGTGGGCATTATTAATCCTGTATCTTTTAAGTTAAGATTACCCGACTCCTTTCGTATCAATAATGCTTTTCACAAGTCTTTACTCAAAAAGTATGTCGCCTGTATCCCCTTCACAGGAAGCTCCTCCACCAGTGGAGGAGCTAATAAACCAGAATTCAAGATCTCTAGGATTATTGATGCGAGAAAGGTCTGGAACTCTCCGCAATATTTGGTTCATTGGAAGGGCTTTGGTCCTGAGGAGAGGTCTTGGGTGCCGGTTAGTAAGATGCATGCTGCAAGCCCGCTCTAGTACTTATAGGTCCGGTGGCCCCTCGTGGAAGGGGGGGGTACTGTAATGGGGATCCGGCGACGCGCTTCCCCCTTGCGGCGCCGCCGGCATCCCGCATCTGTGCAGGAGCGAGGACACAGCCTGTGTCCTCGTCTCCATGGGGACCAGAGGGTGGGGAGGACCCGGCCATGCACGCCTCCTCAGCGCGGCCGGCATCCTCCTAGCTGAAAGAGGTACCGAGCACCGATCGCAATTTATCGGCGCTCAGATGGTTTGGGCTGGACTTGGGTCACGTGACGCTGGCCACGTCATGTGACCCACTCGTTCTGCTATTTAAACAGGCAGCCTGCGGGCCACAGGTTGCCTGTGAATGGTTTGCTACCCTCACTAGCATTTTCGTATTGTGCCTTTTGTGTGTTTTGGACCTCGGCTCTGTTTTTGATCTCGACCTTGTGACCTCCCTGGTATTGACGTGACCGTTTGGCTTCTGACTCCGGATTGTGTTTTGACTTCGTTATCGGATTTCTCCCTGTGTACCTGCGTGACCTCCTGGCTTTGACTTTGGCTTGTCTGACTCTGTTACGGTACTTGTGTTATCTTCTTAGGCCCCTGCACATATTTAAACGAGGGACTGCAGCCAAGTTGTACGCCGTTGGTTAGGACGGGCCGTGCAAGTAGGCAGAGACAGAGGTGGGGTGGAGTTCAGGGCTGCACTTATCCCTACTCTTTGTCGTGACAAACAAAAGGAATAGTTTCTTACATTTTGCTGTACTGCGGCTGTGTTACTAATGCTCGATCATTTCATTTAGTGCCTTTAAAATAAACACACCGCTACAATCTAGAGAAATAAAATCCAATGAAAGAAAAGGACTTTCTGTGCTGAGGGGAAACTGATTTATCCGAATTTTATGCCGTTTGCTGAAAAATACATGACTTGCTTTATTCTCTGGTTGTTAAACACAATTCCAGAATTGCTTATTTTCATCCCAAATTCATTTTGACCTCATAAATTTACAAAACCCTCATTTACAACTCCCCAAATCACCTGTACTGTACACTGAGTGAATTAGGGAACCAACGTAAAATCTGCTACATTTGCATCGTAATAGCTTTCTGTCTCGCTGCCTGCACGTTGCCTTATTGCAAAAACCTGATGAATTGTTAATGGTTTTTTCTTGTTTTGCCATTTTATAGAGGGTGCTTTTTTATTTTTTTTCTATTTACAGGACATGATTTTACATGCCGGGGCTATTAACAAGGTTACAGGAGCTTCGCCAGTTAAAGGAACGGTTCAGAAAAAAAGTTGTAGAGTGGGAGAAATTTACTAAGGGTACTTTCACACTTGCGTTGTATTCCGACAGACAGTTCCGTTGCCGGAACTGCCTGTCGGATCCGGAAATCCGTATGCAAACGGATAGCATTTGTTTTCGGATCTGGATGCGGATCCGGCTGACAAAAGCATTGAAACACTGGATCCGTCTCTCTGGTGTCATCTGGAAAAACGAATCCGGTATTTGGTCTGCGCATTCCGGAACACTTAGTACAGGATCGCATTATTGGAAATTATTGCCAGGTCTGGCATTCCGGCAAGTGTTCCAGAATTTGGAGCAAAGAAAATACCGCAGCATGCTGCAGTATTTTCTCCGGTCAAATACCGTAAGAGTGACTGAACTGAAGACATCCTGATGCATACTGAACGGAATGCTTTCCATTCAGAATGCATTAGGATAAAACTGAAGCGTTTTTTTCCGGTATTGAGCCCCTGTGATGGAACTCAATACCGGAAAACTTTAACACAAGTGTGAAAGTAACCTTAGCTTAATGCACCTGAATTATCTCTTAGTTTGCGCAAAAACCGTGGATGCTTCAAACCATATTTATTAAATGTTTTGGATAACTTTTGTGCCTCGCTGGACAAGAGGGCATGGCTTAGAGATAAAGATGCACCAACATGCATCAAATGTGCATCAAAATTTTGCCGCAAAAGTAAGACAACCATTAGAGTCTAAAGATGCACCAAATTTATAATCTACTATGATCCATCTTGAGTGTCTTGTTCAAAGGGACTGATGGTAGCGTCACTGATCATGTGACTATTCAGCTGACGATGTGAAACATGAGAATCCCGTCTGAACACTCGCGCAGCCGCAGTTGTATGCGGAAGACGCCGCACACCATGGACACAGCACAGAGTAATAGACCTCATATGAACGCCTGGTAAGCCTTATAATTAACATGCACTTTATTTGATAGGATGAATTAATTCTGAGATTGTTTTTATCTGAGAGGGGGCGGGATTATTGTTGAAGCACACCCACTGTGTAATTGGTATGAATTAGTACCCTTATATAACATGAGTCACTTGTAAACATGTATGTAGCTTGATAAAGACTGTTGTCGAAACGTTGCTGCTGAGCCTTTGGTGAATTAAAGAACACTGAACAAGCTTTTGGAGTGCTGTTACTTTCCTCATCTTCACTGGTAATTTTGGGGTCTCTGAGGCCGAGACCTGCCGTCACGAGCACCGCCGCAAAGCCCCTTGAACTATTCAAGTAAGTGGTGCTGTCCTACCATCCATTTTTGTTTCTCCCAGTGTTACGTCACCTAGGACATATGAAGCACGGAGATTATTACTACCAAGATGCATAACTTTACATTTGTCCACATTGAACCTCATTTGCCAAGTTGTTGCCCAATCACTCAGAGTGTTCAAATCAGCTTGTAGTTTATGGACATCTTCCATAGACCGTACAGTACTATACAGCTTGGTGTCATCTGCAAACATAGATATGGTGCTAATAATCCCATCCTCAATATCATTAATAAGCAAATTAAATAATAAAGGGCCCAGCACTGAACCTTGGGGTACACTACTTATAACCCGGGACCATTCTGAATAGGAATTACTGACCACAACTCTCTGTACACGGTCCTTCAGCTAGTTTTCAATCCAATTATAGACTATACTTTCCAAGCCTACAGACCTTACTTTACTTATTAAGCATCTATGAGGGACAGTCTCAAAAGCCTTTGCAAAATCCAGAAACACTACATCCACAGCTGCCCCTCTGTCCAGGCTACTACTCACCTCCTCATCAGGTTAGTCTGACAACTTCTGTCTTTGGCAAACCCATGCTGGTTATCACTTATAATAGTATTTACAGTCACATACTCCTGTATATAGTCCCTTAAGAGTCCTTCAAATATTTTTTCCCACAACAGAAGTTAAACTAACTGGTCTATAATTACCTGTGAAGGACCTTGATCCTTTTTTAACTATGGGCACCACGTTTGACTTGTGCCGATCACTTGGCATTATACCAGTACCTAGAGAATCTTTAAAAATTATAAACAGGGGCCCAGCAATGACTGAACTGAGCTCTTTAAACTCTTGGGTGTAATTGATCTGGACCCGGAGACTTGTTCACATTTACCTTATTTAACTTATCTTGGACCATATCTACAGTTACCCAATTGAGTATATTACTGTATGAACTAACAGCCCCAGCACCACAGATATCAGCTCCCTTCTCTTCCTTTGTATAAAGAGAGCTAAAAAAAACAACATTTAGTAACTCTGCCTTTTCCTTATCTTCAGTGACTAACCCCCTTTACCATTATTTAGGGAACTTACCTGCTCAGAACTTTTTTTTAGCATTTATATATTTAAAGAATTTATTGGGATTTGTTTTGCTGTTCGTTTAGTATTTTTGTATTTTGTAAACTTGAAACACTACAGCTGACCCCTCAGATTTGTATTTTTTTTTCTTTTATTGCCCTTTTTACAGTAGCTGTAAGCCATGGGGGGGGGGGGGGGGTAATTTTAGCCGTTTATACTTGTTACCTAAAGGAATATATTTTTAGTGCAATTACTCAATGTGGATTTAAAGCTCCCCATTTATCCTCAGTATTATTATGTGACAGTACCTGCTACCTGCTATGCCCTGAACTGCTGCCCTCAACCCAGGGAAATTAGCTTTTATAAAATTCAGTGCTTTTATAAAATGACAGAGTTTGCTTCTTATAGTTTAGGGGGGAATATAATTATTAAGTGGTCACTATCACCTAGTGTTTCTCGAACAGTAACATTTCCAACCAGCTCTGCATCATTTAAAATTACCAGATCCAACAGAGCATTGCCTCTAGTGGGAGCTTCTACAAACTGGCCCATAAACTGGTCCTGCAGCAAGTTGAGGAATCTTCTCCCCTTTTCAGTTAAGGCAGAACCATGATCCCAGTCAATATCTGGGAAGTTAAAATCTCCCATTATGACCACTGTGCCAGCCTGCGCCGCCCGCTCTATTGGTTATACAGTTGCGTTTCTATCTCCTCTGTGATGTTAGGGGATCTATAGAGTACACCAAGTATTATTCCTTCAGTGTTTATATCCCTTTGAAATTCCACCCATAAGGTTTCCACAGTCTCACCATCCTCATCTACACTTACCTCTTTCACACTTGTCTTCAGATCACCCCTCACATAGAGGCACACGCCGCCACCTTTCCTAATGACCCTGACTTTTCTTAATAGTGTAAAACTCTCAATATTTACAGCCCAGTCATGCGAAGAGTCCAACCATGTCTTAGCCACACCAACTATATCTATTCTTCTAATACCATAGCCTCCAGCTAGCTAGACTTCTGGAATTTGTAAAAATACATTTTAAATTACTATTTCCTATAAAGTGAATATCTGGGATTTTTGGGTTACCTTGGTTGATGTTTGTATGTAACAGGTTCTTGTTACCAGCAGTTCTATTTTTCATCGGTGTATAGTTCTGCCCAGTCTTCTCCCTACTTTCCTGACTAACCCCAGCCCCCACTAAATCTCCACTGTCCCCTCCTATATCCCACTCATTATCTACACTATCTCCCCCCTTATTAGTAAGACCCCCTACCCTGCTCTCCAGATCCTAGTTTAAAAGCTCCTCCGGCCATCTAACCATTTTTTCCCCAGGGCACTTTCACCCTCCCCATTAAGGTGCAGCCCGACCCTACTGTAGAGCCTGTAACCGACAGAGAAGTCGGCCCAGTTCTCCATGAACCCAAACCCTTCCTTCCTGCACCATTATGTTAGTGGGGTCTTCATGAAAAGCCCGGGGGTTGAACAATCCCTTTTGAGGCGAACCAGACATCACTGAATTAAAAGGGACAGCTAATACTAAACAAAGTAACAGTAAGAACAGCACAAAAATAAATAACAAGAACCTTTAACGTTCTGCATGATACATAGCAAGACAAATAAGAATCAATGGCATTTCTGTATAAAAACTCCCGTCTGTCCCGTATGTACAACACTGAACTCCTGACCGCCGGTCTGATATTTTTTTCTAGCCTGCTTTGTTGCCATCTGTCACTTTTGTTTAACAAGAAATTTTATAGCTTTATCCCAGGAAACAACTGGTACATAATTCATGAATGCCGCACATTCTGGCCAATTAATATTCAGCCGCCTTTTATTTAGCGCTCAGTTTTATTTTTAAATAATTAATCCACATTGTCCTTTAAATGTCTGTGACGCCGAGCACATCTGTTTGACTATTGTTTATTGATGCAACTATTAGTCAGTGGCGATACCAGTATTATCCCCATGCTAGAACGAGGGAAGATTGGATAAGACAAACTGCACTTCAAAGTTTAGTGTTCTATTAAAATTCTAATAGATTTGCTGACTTTTAATTTTCTATTATTTCAGGGTACTCTGTCAGATGATGTAGATGCTCTATTTATCTGTGTGGCCATCCAGTGGATGTTATGTGAATTGCAGCTTGTTCATCTTGAATTTCTTAAAGGGGTTATGCCATGATTGATGTAAAAAATGAAAACCAGCCATCATATAATACATGACAATACCTTCCTCCCATGGATCCAGAGATCTCCACATTCACTGCTCCAATTGCTCTGCTAGCTTATCTTCAGGCTGGCAGCCTGGCAGCTCGGGGGTGTGGGGTCCATTCTGCTGAAGGTTTCTCCCTGTAACTGCCACAGCTTCTACCGGAACATGTGGCTGTTGGAAGTTGAAGATTTAAACTGAGCACGTCCGAGAGAAGGAGAAGGACAAAAAATAAGGAAAAGAACAAACAGCAGGTGGCGCTATATAGATACATTTTATTGAATAGTTCAATAGCTATACCAATTTTTTTATTACATGCAACTACAAAAGTATAGAGATCCAGGTTCTGGTTTGAAAAATGTTTTGTGGCACAACCCCTTTAATGGGGTTTTCCACCTTCTAACCCCATTTTCCGTAGGCCCCACAAAGTGTACCACAAAAATAATAAAGTCCACTCACCTGTTTTCTGACGCCCCAGCACTGGTTCCATTCCACATTCCTTCCAGTCCCATTCACTGGCCTCAGCTGCGATGTGTCAGCAAGCGGCATGTGATCCATCAGTGACATGCCACTTGTAGTTAGGCTACCACTGTGGCCAGTGAATAGTTTCAGAGGTGCATGTGACCCTATCTGTGCAGGACATATTGAAAATGGAGTTAGAAGGTGGAAAACCCCTTTAAGCAATTTGTGGAAAGTCAAGGGTGGACATATCTAGAAATTGCTGAATTCCCATGTGCCCTGTTCCAGCCATGTGTGCCAGGGAGCCATGCTTTGAGCTTGTGCCCCCTACATTTACATATCCTCCCCATAAAATGTAACTTAAAGGGGTTGTCCTGGAACAACCAAAAATGGGGCAATGGTGGGAAATTCCATAAAATAATTGAAAAAGCCCCTACTTACCTATTAGAAACTCTTCCACCTCTGGTGCTTCCTGGCAGTCTTTGTTTATTGCGCTGCCGGACTGATGTCACACTGACACAAGCAGCCAATCACTGACTGGTGGACTGACAGTAACACACCTAATCAAGGGATGGCAGCAGGTCCAGCTGTGGTCGGATCATGCTGCAGGTCCTTAGCATCTTGTCACATCCGCATCCGCCACAAAATTAAGCTACCTGAGCTGTTAGTTATTTAAAAAGTATGGAATGGGATCGCTAAGACGAGTGATTGACTATATTTGTCATGTCATTGCTAGCTGGGGGGACAATCGGCACACCTTTCCCAGTAGGCCACCCGACCCCTCCTTATGGCCGCCATCAAGGTACATAAAGATCTAAGGCCCTCGGCATTAATTAATGTAGGAGCATCAGGCACTTATGCACCTGGCCAATGGCTTCAGGTCCCTCCTGAATTCAACTGTATCACTGTCCTCAGGACGAAGATGCAGTTTCATACTGTGGCACGAGTGGCAGTATTTTGTGCTGCACTGTGGTATTTGGTTCTGCTGAGGTAGTATTTTGTTCTGCACTACGATATTGCTGGTCCCACTTCTGTTGGCCCTGCCTACGTCTTCTGTCAATTTAGACCCACCGTATTTACCGTCGAATGCAATAGAAGCAGTAAAAACCTTTTTGGACTGAGGTTCCCCCTAGTGGCAGCTGCATGAAAATGCAGTGCTTTTATGTTTGAAACAGAAGTAGAAGTTCAGCAACAGGGTCTCCTTCCCCATGAGACCGATAGAGATTGCATGGTATGCCTCAATGTGCACATCCAGGGTTGGGCTGGGTTGCCTTGAGCCCACCAAAGGAAATTATTCTCGGGGCTCAGCCGTGATATCCTCAGTAAAGTATAATAAGTTTTGATTCAAAGAATTAGACCACAGTGGCAAGTTCCTGACTCCAAAGTCAGCTCCAAATGTGTTTGTTTCTCGTGGACCTTTGGGGCCTGCTGTGGAATAAGAACTTTGGCCCACCGGACGATCTAGTACTCTAGTGGGACAGTCTTATGCTGTGCCACAGTGAGTAGAACCAAGGTATTACGATCATGTGAACTTTTTAACCAACCTCAATGGAGGTATTAGTGACTCCTGAAAACCGGAACCCAACATGATGTCTAGTTTCAGGGTGGAACCACTGCTTTAGGTGCAGTATGGCAGGTAGTAGATGGCTGTAACAGTGAGTTGTCCATGACTATCTGGATTTGTCCATCGCGGCCAGTGATTGCTGATTTACTTACTGCATGTTATAATGATAGCTTTCCATAGTGTTGTGATATAACTTTGGTTCAGTATTATAATTTACATGAGCAGGCAATCACTGATGGCTTCCTTGTATCTTACTTATTATCTGTTTCTTACATGATCTGTGTGTCATTCATCTATATGTGTTACACCACCTTATCATTCTTCAGCAGTGAATCCAGGGGAATGTCCTGGAATTATTTATTAGTTGTTGAAATTTAATGAGGCAATGCTTATTCATCTTGTTCCCTGTGTAATGGAAAAAATGAATACACACACGAAAGAGCAAGATTTACCCCATACCCTTCACCTCCAATTTTACTACCCTACAGAGAGTAGAAGGATCAGATTAAAGGAGGAAACACCAGGGGCATACACAGATCTCATAGGGCCCCATAGCAAAACCTAGTATGGCCCCTGCCCCATCAAGCTTCCTGGTACATGTGCATCAATCACTCTTGTGCAATGCAAAATACAAAGTGCAGCACCCTTGATTTATGATGAATTCATTTATTTTTTTATTTTTTCACTGAGCGGAAGAAATAAAAAAAAAATTGTATTAAAAAGTCACACCTGGTCTCACCCGGTTTAGCCGAGTTCTATGTGAGCAAAAGGGGAACAGGGGATTCATAAATATGCCGGAAGCAGGGGCGGACTGAGAAAAAAACCAAAAGTGTCCCATGTTGTAGGCGATTCCAAATTGAAATAAGGCAGGGCCAACACAAGTAAGGAGGGCAAACAATACCATATTGTGGCACAAAATACCAACCTAGCAGAGCCAAATACCACAGTGCAGCACAATATACTGCCACAGCAGAACCAGAAACCACAGGACAGCACAATATACTGCCACAGCAGAACCAGAAACCACAGGGCAGCACAATATACTGCCTCAGCAGAGCCAAATACCACAGTGCAGCACAATATACTGCCTCAGCAGAGCCAAATACCACAGGACAGCACAATGTACTGCCACAGCAGAACCAGAAACCACAGGGCAGCACAATATACTGCCTCAGCAGAGCCAAATACCACAGTGCAGCACAATATACTGCCTCAGCAGAGCCAAATACCACAGGACAGCACAATATACTGCCACAGCAGAACCAGAAACCACAGGGCAGCACAATATACTGCCTCAGCAGAGCCAAATACCACAGTGCAGCACAATATACTGCCTCAGCAGAGCCAAATACCACAGGACAGCACAATATACTGCCACAGCAGAACCAGAAACCACAGGGCAGCACAATATACTGCCTCAGCAGAACCAAATACCACAGTGCAGCACAATATACTGCCCCAGCAGAACCAGATACCACAGGGCAGCACAATATACTGCTTCAGCAGAGCCAAATAGAACAGTGCAGCACAATATACTGCCTCAGCAGAGCCAAATACCACAGGGCAGCACAATATACTGCCTCAGCAGAGCCAAATACCACAGTGCAACACAATATACTGCCTCAGCAGAGCCAAATACCACAGGGCAGCACAATATACTGCCCCAGCAAAACCAAATACCACAGTGCAGCACAATATACTGCCTCAGCAGAGCCAAATACCACAGTGCAACACAATATACTGCCCCAGCAGAGCCAAATACCACAGTGCAGCACAATATACTGCCTCAGCAGAGCCAAATACCACAGTGCAACACAATATACTGCCTCAGCAGAGCCAAATACCACAGGGCAGTACAATATACTGCCCCAGCAAAACCAAATACCACAGTGCAGCACAATATACTGCCTCAGCAGATCCAAATACCACAGTGCAGCACAATATACTGCCTCAGCAGAACCAAATACCACAGTGCAGCACAATATACTGCATCAGCAAAACCAAATACCACAGTGCAGCACAATATACTGCTTCAGCAGAGCCAAATACCACAGGACAGCACAATATACTGCCTCAGCAAAACCAAATACCACAGTGCAGCACAATATACTGCTTCAGCAGAGCCAAATACCACAGGACAGCACAATATACTGCTCCAGCAGAGCCAAATACCACAGTGCAGCACAATATACTGCCTCAACAGAGCCAAATTCCACAGTGCAGCACAATATACTTCCTCAGCAGAACCAAATACCACAGGACAGCACAATAAACTGCATCAGCAGAGCCAAATACCACAGTGCAGCACAATATACTGCCTCAGCAGAACCAATTACCACAGGGCAGTACAATATACTGCCTCAGCAGAGCCAAATACCACAGAGCAGCACAATATACTACCCCAGCAGAACCAAATACCACAGG
Organism: Bufo gargarizans; assembly: GCF_014858855.1. Lineage (NCBI taxonomy): Eukaryota > Metazoa > Chordata > Amphibia > Anura > Bufonidae > Bufo > Bufo gargarizans. The sequence continues at coordinate 594,218,192 of NC_058082.1, read as the reverse complement.
GCAGCACAATATACTGCCTCAACAGAGCCAAATTCCACAGTGCAGCACAATATACTGCCCCAGCAGAACCAAATACAACAGGGCAGTACAATATACTGCCTCAGCAGAGCCAAATTCCACAGTGCAGCACAACATACTGCATCAGCAGAACAAAATACTATAGGGCAGGACAATATATTGCCTCAGCAGAGCCAAATACCACAGTGCAGCACAATATACTGCCTCAGCAGAACAAAATACCACAGTGCAGCACAATATACTGCCTCAGCAGAGCCAAATACCACAGTGCAGCACAATATACTGCCTCAGCAAAACCAAATACTACAGGACAGCACAATATACTGCCTCAGCAGAACAAAATACTATAGGGCAGGACAATATACTGCCTCAGTAGCACCAAATACTACAGGACAGCACAATATACTGCCTCAGCAGCATCCTATACCACAGTGCAGCACATCATAGTACCCCAGCTGCATAAAATATCGCCCCAAAAGCTGCCCCTCTGTAGTGGCCAGTGCCAGTGCGACTTTCTGTCTTACTACTCCAATGTCTTCAGCATGGCACCACAACTGAACTCAGGAACCAGGAGGGCATCTGCAGGTACATACCGTAAGTACTTGATGGTCCCAGCATTAATTAAGCATTACGGAGCTATATCTAGGAGCTGTATATACTAAACGGTAGGAAACTTTTTATGAAAATCATTTGGAATTCTACCTCATTTTTTATTTTAGAAGGAAAATGGAGAAATCAAAAAGTATACATAAAGTCTGTGCTTGTGTCCTTGGATTAAATAGCAGTAGCTTTTCTCCAACAATGCCACCCATCGTTATTCCAAGTAGGTCAAGCACAAGGTCACATACTGAGAACAGATTATCACACCTCAGCAAGGCGCTCTGTAGAACGCCGCTACTGTACAATGGAGCTGCGGGAATGCAAGAACGATTCTGACAATAGGCTATGAGATTCCGTTTCCAGCAACATCCAAGAATGAGCATAAAGCTTTATAACAAAACCATTATTATCTACTTATCTCATAATAGATACGAGTGGCAAGGAAAGATACAGAACTGCGGGGTCACAAGGCCTTTTAAAGGGGTCAGCCAGGTTCATAAAAGTGATGGTCTTTCAAAATGATAGGCCATTATTATTAGATTGTTGGAATCCAGCACGTGGCACTCCCATTGAGCAGCCGTTTCAATAAGAGACAATTGCAATAGCAAGGACAGCAGCGATGTGAACAATGAAAACTGCAGAGCACTCCTCGTGGTGCTGCCCCCCTTTAAATAGCAGATCATCAGGGTGCTGAGAGTCAGACGTCTACAATTTTAATATTGATAGCCTATCCTAATAACAGGGCATCATTTATTTTTTATCTGGATAACCCATTTAAGTAGACAACATTCCTCAAGATTCAAATTGGAGATTTCAAGGGACTAAAGAAAGAGTGAAGTTTGTGCTGGACGACTCCTACCTCAAGGGTGCACACTAGTGTTGAGCAAGCATGCTCGGCCAAACTGCTGTTCGGCTCGAGCATCGCTATGCTCAGCATATCCATGTGCTCGGCTGAATACTGCGGGTGCTCGAGTACAATTTAATACAATGAAAGTCAATGGGAGACCCAATGATCAAACCAGGCACCCCCTGCTCTGAAGAAGAGAGAGTGTCTGGTTTACAAAAAAAGGTTAGAATTTGATGGAAACCCCATCAAAATGGTTTGGAAACAGCATTAAGAGGATAGCTGGATGCATCTTGGACTCTTATTATCTACGACATACAATAGACAACCACACAAAGGCTATATTCCAAAGGCCAGGTATATGCAAGCCATCAATCTATCCATGAGACAGATGACAGGCTTAGTCAGCATACCTTACAATGGCAGCCTTGTGCACTATGAGACATTCCAAACCAGCTCTCATCTGACTGAGAGCCAGTAAGCCTCAAAGATCTGTTGGATGGCTTGAGTGGACCTGCGCACCTAGATCAATATCCTTACGGAGACAAAAAGTTTTCTGATTGTCCTAACATAATATTTAATAACATTTCTATACAGTTTTGTCATGTAAAAACACATTTGCATAAACATGGGCATATGGGAAAGACAATTAGCGATATACACTACTCATGAACAGCGCCATCTATTGGTTTCATAGTCTTATGACAAGAGTAATAGTATTAAACTACAAGAAAATTTAGACTAGAACCTTCAGAATCACAGGTGCATATCCATGAAACAAACATAACTATAAAATACAAGATGGCTGCACACCATTATACATACAAACAATAGAGCTGAGAAATGGGGGTCATTCGAGATAAAAGTGGTACAATACCGACTATAAATGAGTTAATGGAAGCTCTTAGCGCACATATTTGCTTAAACATGTGTTGGGCCCATCTACCTGTCACAACCAGACAGCTGAGAAGCTCTGACAGAAGCCTTTCAGAACCTCCTCCTTGAGTTCTCTTTGTTGTGGTATTCAGTTCCTCATCTCGTTAGCCTCTCTCAGCTGTCATGTAGTTGGATTAATTGCATCCCTTTAAATTCCGCCCCATAATGCATTACTGGGCGGCTTATACTTCTTCCTGGAGTGTGTGTGCATGCTCATCCTGTTTTCCTGTCTGCTACAAAGTTAAGTGCTGTACATTTATCTGTTATTTTCTGTTTGCTGGATCCCAGGTGACCCTGACTCCCTCCGTGTCTGGTGTAGGGAGCCGGTGGTCGTGTCCCCTCACTATTGTAGGGTGTTCAGGGGTTATATAGTCGAGGTACGTGGCTATGCAACCATCCACCTCTGGGATCTTTGCATAGGCTGAGCAGCCAGGGAAAGTGCTAGGTCTTGTGCAGGGGTATCCCCTTGGTTCCTTAGCTTTGGATCCAGTGAGTCATATATGCATGTTGCTTTGTCTTGTTTCCTGTACACCGTCCGTGACACTACCAGGCGTCAAGGTGGTGTGCGACAATGGTACCAATCTGCTAAACGCGCTGAAACAGGGCAAAATGACACACATGCCGTGCATGGCACACGTCCTGAACTTAGTCGTGCAGCGATTTGTTGCCAAATACCTTGGGTCCAGGACGTCTTGTGGCAGGCCAGGAAAATCTCTGGCCATTTTAGAAGATCTTACACGACCATGGCTCGACTTTCAGATGTTCAGAGGAGTCAGAGGAGGATGGTTCCTGGGGGAGGAGGAGAAGGAGCAAGAAGAGCATGATTTAAACTTTTCGGGGATCCCTGGTGTTGTCCGTGGTTGGGGGAAGGAGACTGAGGACGACATTCTCCTGGGCAATAAACAGGAGCCTGGCCGCTCCACCGCTTCCAATTTAGTGCAAATGGAGGCCTTCATGTTCCAGTGTTTGAAGAGGGACCCCCATATAAAAAGAATAAAGGGCAAGGACCAGTACTGGGTGGCAACGTACTTAGACCCCCGGTACAAACACAAAATGGCGGACATGTTACCAGCATCACAGAGGGTTGTCAGAATGCAGCATTTCCAGGCCTTGCTTCGAGAGATGCTGCATTCTGCTGTTGCGGGCGCTGGCAGAGGAATTGCCACTTACAGAGAAATAGTTGCGGGTACCAATCCTACAGCGCATGCAAGAAGAGGGCAGTTGTGTTGGTCACTTCTGATATGAGATCATACTTGCAGCCAACCCATCGACAGCCACCCTCTGGATCCAGCCTCAGGGAACGCCTGGACCGACAGGTGTCTGTCTAAATCAAAAAATTTCTAGGCTCCAGCAGGGCACATTTTTGACAGTTATCCTTTAAGATGGCTAAAAATTGCCCCTGATTGAAATGCATATTTTTTGTGGGAATTTTTGCCATTTATCCCCCTCTGGTATGTCACTGTCCATGTTGTAGGATGATTTGTGCACTTCCAGTAAGTATTTGGTGGCTGCAAATATGACCTGAAAGTTTTTCAGGTTCGCCTGCCATTAAAGTGAATGGTGCCCGCTGCGAACTTGCGGTTCGCGAACATTTGATTGCGTTTGCACGATCGCGTTCGCTAATCGTCCAGGCCGATGTTTGTACATCACTATTGTACACGGAAAAGTACACCTTTCTTGAGTTGCAGCAGCAGAATGGCATCCCCCAACATAGGCTGATATGCGACATTTCCACCCATTGGAATTCCACCCTCCATATGTTGGACCGACTATATGAACAGAGAAAGGCCATAAACGATTTCTTGATGATACAGGTGGACAAAGGTACTCCCCTGTGTAACTTCGATGTTAGCCAGTGGCAGCTCCTGCGTGACACCTGCCGTTTGCTCAGGCCCTTTGAGGAGGTCAATTTTTTTTTGTCAGTTGCCAGGACTACAGGATGAACAACGTTATTGTACTGATTCATGTCCTGGAACAGATGCTGCTAAGTCTGGCTGGCCAGGGGACAGAAGATGTGGTGACTACATCTCACGGTCACATGAGCCCTGCAGGGGCTGCACTAGAGGAGGAGGAGGACATTCGAGAACAAGCAATGTGTAGAGAAATGGGTGGTTTTTCTACACAGGTGACAGGAGGAGCAGGAGCAGTCAGAGGAGCTACAGGGCGAAGAGGAAGATGAGGCAGAGGACCCAGACACACCGTGGCAGTATGCCGTGGAGATGGAGGCAGGAAGTCCCTTCGAGTCACTTTTGCAAATGGCCGGATACATACTTAGTGTGTAGTGACAGCCGAATTGTCACCATTTTGCAGAGGGATCCAGTGAATAAAGATTAATGGCGGCACTGACCTTACGTTGCAAAATGTCCTTTTATTTCAGCAGAGGGGAGGGATACAAAACATGACACAATCACAGGTTACGTGGCGGCGGCCGTTTCGTGTTGTCCACGCTTCCACGCTTCATCTGGCCACGTGACTGACTCACAAGGAGTGACTGCACTTTTATGCGCCCAATAGTACCACAGGTGCTAAGTGCACTAATTGTGGTGTCTGCATCATGGAGTAGGCGTAACTGCACCCTGGTGTGTCAGCCAAACAGAAACATAGTAACACATATAATTAAAAGCAATAATCAGAGCAGTCATGTTTATGGATGTAAAATTCAGAATCTTAGAGAGGGCTCACCCGCTGCTCCAGAATGGTATGGGTGCACCTGCAGGAGGATTCACCCAATCCTCTGAAGTAATTTAAAAAAGCAGGTAACAATAGTAGGGCACACCAGACACTTGATGCCACACGGAGAGTTAATTTGCACGTTATTTATTAGATGTAGTACATATGATAATTAAAACATATAATAGTTAAGACACTTTAGAATACACAGAACTTAAAAAATTTAAAATTAAAACATATAATGTCCTTAAATATATCCAATGATGAATGAATGAAATATTGTAACAGAGAGAAGTCTTTCTTGAGAGTTTTTTGTAAACTCACTTTTTATGACCGGAATTAGTCAGGTCGGATCGTTAAGAGGATAATTCCTCGAGTAGTAGTAGCGGTACCGCTGACTTTTTTCACTAGCTTTTTTACTGCCTGTTTACAAGATGGCCTGAAATGGTGTACTCACTGTTTCAGTTGATATCAGGCTTCTTAACCTCACTCGTGGCGTCCCACGTGCAGTGAAGATAATGTAGGCAGTAGTAAATGCGGTTTAGCTTGTTGCGGTAGATGTTAAAGAAAAAACTTTAACATCTACCGCAACAAGCTAAACCGCATTTACTACTGCCTACATTATCTTCACTGCACGTGGGACGCCACGAGTGAGGTTAAGAAGCCTGATATCAACTGAAACAGTGAGTACACCATTTCGGGCCATCTTGTAAACAGGCAGTAAAAAAGCTAGTGAAAAAAGTCAGCGGTACCGCTACTACTACTCGAGGAATTATCCTCTTAACGATCCGACCTGACTAATTCCGGTCATAAAAAGTGAGTTTACAAAAAACTCTCAAGAAAGACTTCTCTCTGTTACAATATTTCATGTTTATGGATGTCACAGAAAAATCATATTTATGGATGTCACAGAAAAACACTCATGTCCAGTTTCTTATTTAAACCTAAGGGACCAGTGGCTGCGGAGCGTATGATCCAGCGTCCTTCTCTTTTCAATAGATTGCGTCCCCTGTCGCCCCCTCACTCCTTGTGAGTCAGTCAAAGCGTGGACAATGCGAAACGGCCGTCGCCATGTAACCTGCGATTGTATCATGTTTTGTATCCCTCCCCTCTGCTGAAATAAAAGGACATTTTGCAACGTAAGGTGAGTGCCGCCATTAATCTTTATTCACTGGATATTTGCATCTTCACCTACATGGCTGAGCACCACTTGTTGCTGCTTCTCAGTGATCACCCGAATACATTTGTGTCTCAGATCCAGTTCTAGGAATTCTGGGATTTGTAGTGCCACCACTATTCTGTCTGAATTTGATATGGTTATTCTGCAGAGGGATGACTACTGGCTCTCCGCCATGTAAGACCTTCGCTACCGGTCAAAAATGGGGGCCTTTTTCACACACCCTGAGAGGGAGAACAAACTGAACACTATCGAGACATTCTATATGTGCCATCGCCCATCCTCATGCAGATCTGCCCGGGGGGGGGGCCTCTGTGCTCATGTTCCACTGCCATGGCTGCTGGGGGAGGGGGCAGGAGTAGTATCAGCTCCATCAGCAGCAATTTAACTCTGGAGTCGCTGATGAGCAGTTTTCTTCACCAGCCTACTGAAGAAACTACTCACCAGCAGCAGCAACTAGACATTGAGCAGAACCTGAACCAGCAGGTTGTGGCATACTTGGAGTGCACCCTGCCACCCCACATCGAAGATCCCCTGGATTACTGGGTAGCCAAACTCGATTTGTGGCCGCATCTGGTCGAGTTTGCCCTGGACAAGCTTTCCTGCCCGGCCTGCAGTGTGGCATCAGCGCGGGTGTTTACTGCAACGGGGGCCATAGTTACCCCAAGAAGAACTCGCCTGTCCACCCAAAATGTGGAGAAACTGACCTTTGTGATCAGGCCTGATGCATCAGACTAGATAATCTATGGTGCCAAATCAACACTTTGATAAAAAGAGACCTGTTTCTTCTGCCTACCTGTTTCAGCTACTATTCTGATGCTGCCACACGCCTGATGCCTCACCTGCTCCCGGGTGCTCCTACTGCCAGCCACCATCTTCAGCTTTTACTGGTATTGCCCCCCACCTCCCCACTCTGTGGTCTCCTCATGCTGCTGCTGCTACCTCAACACTATGTCAATGAGCAACTCTGTGTTCTCCTCATGCTGCTGCTACCTCAACACTATGTCACTGGGCCACTCTGTGGTTTCCTCATGCTGCTGCAACCTCAACACTGTCACTGGGCCACTCTGTGGTCTCCTCATGCTGCTGCTTCCTCAACACTATGTTAATGGGCCACTCTATGGACTCCTCATGCTGCTGCCACATCACTACTCTGTGGTCTCCTCATGCTGCTGCCACCTCCACACTATGTCACTGGGCCACTCTGTGGTCTCCTCATGCTGCTGCTACCTCAACACTGTGTCACTGGGCCACTCTGTGGTCTCCTCATGCTGCTGACACTTCACCACTCTGTGGTCTTCTCATGCTGCTGCCACCTCATCACTATGTCACTGGGCCACTCTGTGGTCTCCTCATGCTGCTGCGACCTTGTCATGAACCAGCGTGAACCCACTGTGCCACGTGTCCTACCTCCTCTAAGGGCATTGTCTAAGTGAACCCCTCGATCTTCACAGTACTTCTGATGGTGGGGATAGGCTTTACCGAGGCAAACACCAGGTCACTTCCTCTTGAGGAGGATTGGCACACAAGGCGGCTGTGGACCAGGCAGACCAGGAGGTACCTGAGCAAGGTACCAGAGGTACAGTCGTTGTCAGCAGGCTGAGTCGTAACCAGGAGCAACAGTGCAGGACCAAAGGATGAGGCAGAGGTGAAGTCAAACAGGCAATAGGTCAGGGCAGGCTGAACAGGTAGAGGTCAGGCAATCCGGGTCATTAACAGTTGAGTCAAGGCAAGCAGGTAGGGGTCAAACAAGTAGCAGAGTCCAGGAATACAAGTACGAGTTAGGAACACAAGCAGATATCAGGAATCTTAGCAGGGCACAAGGAACTTGACACTGAGGCATCTGGGAAGGGGGCTGAGCCACTTATATATGTGCAGGAGGGCTAGGATTGATCAGCAAGGTCACATGACCTAATCCATAAAGCACAGGAAGTGGTCCTTAAGGAAGTGCTGCAGGGACAAGCAGCAAGCATGCTGTGTCCAGGGCTGAGAGAAAACTGTGGAGCAGATCCCAGAACAACAATACCTACACAGACAGTGCCCAGGACTGCAGCATTGAATGGGAAATACTGGCAGCAGATCACCACTGAACGGCGACCAGGACCGCGGCGGTAAGCAGGGGAACAGCAGGGCGCAGCAGCCGCTGTTACAGACCCCACCAATCTGTGATCTCCTCGTGCTGCTGTCACATCACTACTCTGTGGTCTCCTCATGCTGCTGCTACCTCACCACTATGTCAGTGGGCCACTCTGTGGTCTCCTCATGCTGCTGCCACCTCACCACTATGTCACTGGGCCACTCTGTGGTATCCTCATGCTGATTCCACCTCACCACTTTGTCTTTGGACCACTCTGTTGACTTCTCGTTCTGATTCCACCCTCCTCAGCCCATGACTGGGCCACTATTTTGCTTTTTTGGCCTGGTTGACATCATAATTTATTTGACCCTTCTTCAGATCTGTCAGAAGGAAGGAAAAATGAGATGCACAACGGATCCTGTCTATGTAGCAGCTGTATGGCCTGTATGACATGGTCCCTATTTTGCATCAGAATTGGTTTATGATTTGGTAGCCAAAAGCAGAAGTGGGTACAAAGACATGCAAATATTCCATTCACGTGTCATCTCTGTTTTGGATCCACTCCTGCTTTTTTGGGGCTTTAGCAATACCGATGAAATACTGACCAAATGGTGACCGAGTGCAGGATGCTGAACAGACAGAATCCGTTTTTTGGGGGGTTATTATTGTGACGGATCAGAGGAAGGCCAAAATAATCACTGATGTCAACACAAACTTACTGCTGACACCCTATCCACTCTGTCGGGGGGGGGGGGGGGCGCTCTACTTGTATAAGCGTTTAATAGAACAGGTTCTGTAGAAATCTGTGTGGAATCAGCTGACGACGGTGTAAATGGAGTGCGCTTCTTCTTGACGCTAACATCGACCTGTAAGACTCAGTTCACACTTTAGTTTTTTGGTCAGTTTTGGCCCCATAACTGCGCAAATAAGTGAAGTGTGCAGTGATTCTAAGAGCGACTCCTGTCATCTACATGTGTTACTGACTCACAGTATTATTTCACTACCACAGCAGACTCCCTATGCGTGTTACTGCAAGTTGCAGTGTTTTACACCACTATACAGGCTCTCTGCAGCCAGGAAATAGCTGTTTTTTTATGCGATTCACCACAAATAAATTCAGATCGAATCAAATCTTTTTGGAAAATTTGTCGAACCGGCTGAATTGAATTTTTTAGAAATTCACTCATCTCTATTTATTATGTGTATATAATATGTGTAAATTTTTTTGCTATTTAGTCTTTAATTAAAACTTTCCCTAGGGGTAGCCATATTGGAAACACAATAATTTGTGTACAAACAAAACAGCAGATTGCGTGTGTTTTTATGGTAGATTAAATAAATGGGAGTTAATTGACCGAGAAATGTCATAGGTCTCCAGAAAGTGATCGAGTAAAGCACCGCCACCACAGACCAAGAAGTGACAGGGTGTTATGTTGGCGGTTCATGCCAAACAACGCTCCTCTCCCCTTTCCTCTTGGTGGGCATGGCTTCCTCATTACTTACCCACTCCTACCCTCCTGTGTCCTTGCAGCTTGGACCAGCTGGCATGTACTTCCTTCTATCTGGTGTGCCTGGCCATCAAATTAGCACTTCTGGTGTTCTTCTCCTCCCTCCAGGCCAAGGCATGCCTCTGCTGAGCCTGTAGGGCATACACACACGCTCCCTCCGGCTTTAAAAGGACAAATGCACGCACTTTAATCTTTCCCAGTCAATGTCTGGCCACCTAGAGGTAGGTACTTAAATAATTTTCCCTGTCGGACCGTGCCTGGGCGATAGGTTCTAGTATACTGGTTTCCTGCAGAGGTGTGCCGAGTACATTTATCTAGTTGTGTACTGACTTCTGCTTGTTTCCTGTAATTGACCCTTCTCTACCTGACCTGACCTCTGCCTTAGTTATTTATTTTATATAGTGCTGACATATTCCACAGTGCTTTAAACATGTTATCATCAATTCTCCGTTCTTACCCTGAGCTGCCTGCCTACCTCAGACTGTTTATTGGATCGCACAGACTCTGCCTCCCCTGACCTTGGTGTGTCCCTGACTATGGTTTTGTCTGATCTCTTAGTGCTCCACACTGGTGTCTCTTGACCTCTTTGGGTCAGCAGTCACTTGAACACAGACTACACCAAAAGGTAGTGGCCTGATGGCTCCCCTGCATCTGAGTCTAGATATCTGTATAGCGGTTAAAACGTGAAGACCACAGGGGCCACTTAGATAAGGCCCTTTAGAGTAGCACCAAATCTGTTCAACTGACACAGCAGACTCAACATAGGGGAACTGCATACAGAGTCATAGTATAGTGTTAAAAGCCTGTCCTCTTTAGACCTGCCTTATCTAGACCAGTACAACAGAGCTGCCATCAACTTTTCTGTGCCCTGGTGATCCTGTCCCAGTCTATACAGAAAATCTAATAAGTGAGCTACAGAAAACCAGGAAATATCAGCATATTGCGATTCCTCTAGTGCAGGCATGCTCAACCTGCGGCCCTCCAGCTGTTGTAAAACTATAAATCCCAGCATGCCCGAACAATCTACAGTTATCAGCCTACAGCAGGGCATTGTGGGAGTTGTAGTTTTACAACAGCTGGAGGGCCGCAGGTTGAGCATGCCTGCTCTAGTGCATATAAATTAGCAGCCACAAAAATAAATTGTGTTGATTGTATCACAATCCAGTTTTGTCAATGGTTGTTGTATGTACATACAAGAATCAGTGTAAAACATGGATCAAACCATGATATAGGGTACAGCATTAATGTGTCATAGAAATAAATGATCAGCAAGAGATGAGATTTTCAGACAAGGTCCAGGTCATTTGGGAATACATTAATGATATGATGTGGTGCATACAGTAGATATTGATCTAATTAAGGAAATAATTAGTAAAACATCAACATGGAATGCATTTCCTTTAACCTAGTTACTGTGGCTTCACCAGAGCTCACCAGACTAGTGAGACAGGTACAGGGACAACCGGTTTTATAGTAAGTTTCTGTCCTTACAAAAATATAGTTTTGCAGAACATAGAATTCCATCTTATTCGTACGGCATACATATTAGGACATCGTCAGACATCATCCACAACTCCATCCTCCGTCAGGCAAAACTCCATCAGCCCTCAGACATCAGACAAAACTCCGTCCTCCGTCACCCAAAACTCCATCAGACCTCAGACATCAGACAAAACTCCGTCCTCCGTCACCCAAAACTCCATCAGACCTCAGACATCAGACAAAACTCCGTCCTCCGTCACCCAAAACTCCATCAGACATCAGACAAAACTCCGTCCTCCGTCACCCAAAACTCCATCAGACCTCAGACATCAGACAAAACTCCGTCCTCCGTCACCCAAAACTCCATCAGACCTCAGACATCAGACAAAACTCCGTCCTCCGTCACCCAAAACTCCATCAGACATCAGACAAAACTCCGTCCTCCGTCACCCAAAACTCCATCAGACCTCAGACATCAGCTAAAACTCTGTCCTCCCTCAGACATCAGCCAAAACTCCGTCCTCCCTAACTCAAAATACGCCCTACTACACACACTCTTCACCTGACAGAGCTGCTAGCTGCTGGAGAAGCAAAGGACCTGTGATGACGTCATGACCATGTGACGAGTCACGTGTGTGGGAGGGGTCAGATGTGCACAGCAGCTGGTAGAGTGTACAGAACAGTAGCCATCAAATAGAGCTCTGCACTAGAGATGTGTGTGTAACCTGCATGTAGCAGAGCTGTGTACTGTGTTACAGAAATGTATGTGTAACCTGCATGTAGCAAAGCTGTGTACTGTGTTACAGAGATGTATGTGTAACCTGCAGGTAGCAGATCTGTATGTGTAACCTGCAGGTAGCAGAGCTGTGTACTGTGTAGCAGATCTGTATGTGTAACCTGCAGGTAGCAGAGCTGTGTACTGTGTTACAGAGATGTACGTGTAACCTGCAGGTAGCAGAGCTGTGTACTGTGTAGCAGATCTGTATGTGTAACCTGCATGTAGCAGAGCTGTGTACTGTGTAGCAGGCTGTATGTGTAACCTGCATGTAGCAGAGCTGTGAACTGTGTAGCAGAGCTGTATGTGTAACCTGCATGTAGCAGAGCTGTGAACTGTGTAGCAGAGCTGTATGTGTAACCTGCATGTAGCAGAGCTGTGTACTGTGTTACAGGAATGTATGTGCAACCTGCAGGTAGCAGTGCTGTGTACTGTGTAGCAGAGCTGTACGTGTAACCTGCATGTAGCAGTGCTGTGTACTGTGTAGCAGAGCTGTATGTGTAACCTGCATGTAGCAGAGCTGTGTACTGTGTTACAGGGATGTATGTGCAACCTGCAGGTAGCAGTGCTGTGTACTGTGTAGCAGAGATGTGTACTGTGTTACAGAGATGTGTGTGTAACCTGCATGTAGCAGAGCTGTGTACTGTGTATATAGAGCAGTGTGTGTAACAGCATGTAGCAGAGCTGTGTACTGTGTTACAGAGATGTGTGTGTAACCTGCATGTAGAAGTGCTGTGTACTGTGTAGCAGAGCTGTATGTGTAACCTGCATGTAGCAGAGCTGTGTACTGTGTTACAGGGATGTATGTGCAACCTGCAGGTAGCAGAGCTGTGTACTGTGTTACAGAGATGTGTGTGTAACCTGGGAACTATAAAAAAGTGTTAAAAAAACCCCATAAATATTCAGATCACCCCCCTTTTCCCAAAATTAAAATAAAAGACACATCATGGGTTTCGCAATGTGTAAAAACGCCCATTGTATAAAAATATATTCCCCATACGGCAAACAGCAAAACAGAAAAAAAAAAAGAGTCCAAATGTCCGATTCGCCGTTTTTGGTCACTTCATTTGCTACAAAAATGTAAATAAAAAGTGATCAAAAAGTCTTAAACACCCCAGAATGGTATCAGTAAAAAGTTTAGATTGCCCCGCAAAAAATGAGCCCCGACCCAGCTCCGTACACATAATTACAAAAAAGTTCTGGGGCTCAAAATATGGCGACAAAAAAAATCAGATATTTTTATTTTTTTAACACTATTAAAACGCAAGAAAAACTATACATATAAGGTATTGCCGGATTCGATCTGACCTGTAGAATAAAAGTAACCAGTCAGTTTTATCGCACATCGAATGTCGTAAATAGAAATCACGTAAAACTGTGGTGGAATTGCTTTTTTTTTTCAACAGGAAGAATGGGCAGTTTTACCATCTGAGAAAATAAAGACCCTCATCCATAACTGCCACAAAAGACTTCAAGCTGTCATTGATGTTAAAGGGGGCAATACATGGTATTAATAACTGGGGCGTGTAAACTTCTGATCAGGGTCATTTGGGGAGTTTGTGTTGTGATTATGATTTATAAAGAGTAAACACCATAAATGGCTTCAGCCGACCACTAACCACGAGCGAGAGAAAAGTGTCCGTGTTATCATTCATATTCTCTGAACAATGGTTAAAGGGGTATCCTCATCTTAATGATCACTGTTACATCTGTTAATGATTTGACAGTGATAATTTTTCTAAATACATTTTATTACCCAATTCCCATCCTTTTTTAGAAAATAAGTCCCCTCTTACTTGATGTTGTCTTTGGTCTCCCCTGGTCACGGCCACCTCTCCTGTCGAATCCAGCCAGGCCACGCTTGCGCAGAAGACGGAAAATTCTCTCCCGGCTGGGCCGCGCAATGTCCTGAACGCGCATGCAGCCGCGCATGCGCCATGATGACTTCTTTCTGGCCAGTATAGTACAGAGCCGCGAATGCGCACGCCGACTCTGTACTATACAGGCCAGGAATAAGTCACCATGGCACATGCGCGGCGCTGTGCACGTTCAGGACATTGCGCGGCCCGGCCGGGAGAGAATCTTCAGTCTTCTGCGCAAGCGCGGCCCGGCCGGGAGAAGAATACAGGAAGTGAACGTCACGCTCAAGGAAGGCAAGTATGAAAAAGGGAAGATGAAAATACCCCTTTAAGAAATCATAAATTCTGCAAGGGTATGTAAACTTATCAGCACAACTGTAAGTAGCTCTGTGATATAAATCTGTGGAATATGGGAAGCACAAGAGGATGTGCACCTTAAATCCCATCTTTGTAAGGCCTCTTGCACATGGCCGCTGTGTGACTGTGGTCGTATTGTGGACCACATACGGAGGTTCCGCAATACACAGGGCACCAGCCGTGTGCATCCCGCATCCGTGATGTCGACCCATTCACTTGAACGGAACAGAAACACGGATCGGATCCCCACAGAAGCATTACAGAGTGCTTCCGTGGTGTTTCTGGCCATCCCTCCGCACAGCAAAAAAGTAGAACATATTCACGGACCCATTCAAGTTGAATGGGTCTGGATCTGTCCCGGCCGCTGCACGCACGTTGCCCGTGCATTGGGGACTGCAAATTGCTGTCCCCAATGCACGGAATGGACCAACAACGTTCATGTGCAAGAGGCCTAACACTTGTGATCTGTGTGAAGCGGCATATATGCATTCATGTTGCATGTATTTATTAATTAGGCTACCAATTCTGAGTAACTCGGAGTGACAGGAGATTTACAGAATCAGATTTTTTTTTTTTGTCGTCATATTTTGAGCTCTATAACTTTTTGGGAATTATGTGTACAGAGCTGGATGGGGGCTCATTTTTTGCAGGGCAATCTAAACTTTTTACTGATACCATTCTGGGGTGTTTAAGACTTTTTGATCACTTTTTATTTACATTTTTGTAGCAAATGAAGCGACCAAAAACGGCGAATCGGACATTTGGACTCTTTTTTTTCTTCTGTTTTGCCGTTTGCCGTATGGGGAATATATTTTTATACAATGGGTGTTTTAGTTCTTTTATTTTCATTTTGGGAAAAGGGGGGTGATCTGAATTTTTATGTTTTATTTTACACTTTTTTATAGTTCCCAGGTTACACACACATCTCTGTTACACAGTAAAAAGCTCTGCTACATGCGGTTACACACACATCTCTGTAACACAGTACACAGCACTGCTACATCCAGGTTGCACATACATCCCTGTAACACAGTACACAGCCTGCTACATGCAGGTTACACATACAGCTCCGCTACACAGCACACAGCTCTGATACATGCAGATTACACATACAGCTCTGCTGCACAGTACACAGCTCTGCTACATGCAGGTTACAAATACAGCTCTGCTACACAGTACACAGCACTGCTACATGCAGGTTACACATACAGCTCTGCTACACAGTACACAGCTCTGCTACATGCAGGTTACACATACAGCTCTGAAACACAGTACACAGCTCTGCTACATGCAGGTTACACATACAGCACTGCTACACAGTACACAGCTCTGCTACATGCAGGTTACACATACAGCTCTGCTACACAGTACACAGCTCTGCTACATGCAGGTTACACATACAGATCTGCTACACAGTACACAGCTCTGCTACCTGCAGGTTACACATACATCTCTGTAACACAGTACACAGCTCTGCTACATGCAGGTTACACATACAGCTCTGCTACACAGTACACAGCACTGCTACATGCAGGTTACACATACAGCTTTGCAACACAGTACACAGCTCTGCTACATGCAGGTTACACATACAGATCTGCTACACAGTACACAGCCTGCTACATGCAGGTTACACATACAGCTCTGCTACACAGTACACAGCTCTGCTACATGCAGGTTACACATACAGCTCTACTACACAGTACACAGCTCTGCTACATGCAGGTTACACATACAGCACTGCTACACAGTACACAGCTCTGCTACATACAGGTTACACATACAGCTCTGCTACACAGTACACAGCTCTGCTACATGCAGGTTACACATACAGATCTGCTACACAGTACACAGCTCTGCTACCTGCAGGTTACACATACATCTCTGTAACACAGTACACAGCTCTGCTACATGCAGGTTACACATACAGCTCTGCTACACAGTACACAGCACTGCTACATGCAGGTTACACATACAGCTCTGCTACACAGTACACAGCTTTGCTACATGCAGGTTACACATACAGCACTGCTACACAGTACACAGCTCTGCTACATGCAGGTTATACATACAGCTCTGCTACACAGTACACAGCTCTGCTACATGCAGGTTACACATACAGATCTGCTACACAGTACACAGCTCTGCTACCTGCAGGTTACACATACAGATCTGCTACACAGTACACAGCTCTGCTACCTGCAGGTTACACATACATCTCTGTAACACAGTACACAGCTCTGCTACATGCAGGTTTCACATACAGATCTACTACACAGTACACAGCTCTGCTACCTGCAGGTTACACATACAGATCTGCTACACAGTACACAGCTCTGCTACCTGCAGGTTACACATACAGATCTGCTACCTGCAGGTTACACATACATCTCTGTAACACAGTACACAGCTCTGCTACATGCAGGTTACACATACAGATCTGCAACACAGTACACAGCTCTGCTACCTGCAGGTTACACATACAGATCTGCTACACAGTACACAGCTTTGCTACCTGCAGGTTACACATACAGATCTGCTACCTGCAGGTTACACATACATCTCTGTAACACAGTACACAGCTCTGCTACATGCAGGTTACACATACATCTCTGTAACACAGTACACAGCTCTGCTACATGCAGGTTACACATACATCTCTGTAACACAGTACACAGCTCTGCTACCTGCAGGTTACGCATACAGATCTGCTACACAGTACACAGCTCTGCTACCTGCAGGTTACACATACAGATCTGCTACCTGCAGGTTACACATACATCTCTGTAACACAGTACACAGCTCTGTACATTCAGGTTACACATACATCTCTGTAACACAGTACACAGCTCTGCTACATGCAGGTTACACATACATCTCTGTAACACAGTACACAGCTCTGCTACATGCAGGTTACACACACATCTCTAGTACAGAGCTCTATTTGATGGCTACTGTTCTGTACACTCTACCAGCTGCTGTGCACATCTGACCCCTCCCACACATGTGACTCGTCACATGGTCATGACGTCATCACAGGTCCTTTGCCTCTCCAGCAGCTAGCAGCTCTGTCAGGTGAAGAGTGTGTGTAGTAGGGCGTATTTTGAGTTAGGGAGGACAGAGTTTTAGCTGATGTCTGAGGTCTGATGGAGTTTTGCCTGACGGAGGACGGAGTTTTGTCTGATGTCTGAGGTCTGATGGAGTTTTGCCTGACGGAGGACGGAGTTTTGTCTGATGTCTGAGGTCTGATGGAGTTTTGCCTGACGGAGGACGGAGTTTTGTCTGATGTCTGAGGTCTGATGGAGTTTTGCCTGATGGAGGACGGAGTTTTGTCTGATGTCTGAGGTCTGATGGAGTTTTGCCTGATGGAGGACAGAGTTTTGGCTGATGTCTGACGGAGGACGGAGTTTTGTCTGATGTCTGAGGTCTGATGGAGTTTTGCCTGACGGAGGACGGAGTTTTAGCTGATGTCTGAGGTCTGATGGAGTTTTGCCTGATGGAGGACGGAGTTTTGTCTGATGTCTGAGGTCTGATGGAGTTTTGGGTGACGGAGGACGGAGTTTTGGCTGATGGAGGTTTGATGGAGGTCTGATGGAGTTTTGCCTGATGGAGGACGGAGTTTTGTCTGATGTCTGAGGTCTGATGGAGTTTTGCCTGACGGAGGACGGAGTTTTGTCTGATGTCTGAGGTCTGATGGAGTTTTGCCTGATGGAGGACGGAGTTTTGTCTGATGTCTGAGGTCTGATGGAGTTTTGCCTGATGGTGGACGGAGTTTTGTGTGATGTCTGAGGTCTGATGGAGTTTTGGGTGACGGAGGACAGAGTTTTGTCTGATGTCTGATGGAGTTTTGCCTGACGGAGGACGGAGTTTTGTCTGATGTCTGAGGGCTGATTGAGTTTTGCCTGACGGAGGATGGAGTTGTGGATGATGTCTGACGATGTCCTAATATGTATGCCGTATATTCGTATCATACAAGTTTCTATGTTAATTTTGCATTATTTCCAGATATAAATTTGTTGCGAGTTAACTTGGGGTACAGAGTTTGTCTTCAACCATGACCCACTCATGGAGGTGCTTTGCTGCAGGGTAATCCCCGGTTTAAATACCCTGAACTATTTTAATTTGGGGGTCACTCACCACCATCAGGGGAAGGCGAGGTCGATATGTAGGCAGATTCAGAGGTGAAATTCTGATTGGCAGTTGTACCAGGAAATGGACAAGTGCCAAATTTGTAAGACATAATAGTCAAAGCCGAAGACAAGGAAAACTGTTGCAAAATGAACAACAATGCCACACAACTAAGATTTCGTCATGGATTGCTGTACTCAAGGTCAACAATTCAGAAAGGATGGGATTTGGTTGTGGGGAGCTTGACCCTCTTTTGGCTGAATTTAGACCTCCATGATTTCAGGGACCTTATTTGTAAGCGGTGCATAGAGGTATTAGTGTTAGCTTTTATCATAATGTGGCACCTGCTTGGGCAAATAAAAATAATGTTGGAGACTGGATGAGCAGATCTTTCAGGTGATGGGGCAGTTTTGGGGGGCACATACTTTTTGACAGGTTGGTTTTAAAGGGCTTGTCTCATCTGGGACATTTAGGGCATATTGATAAGATATATCATAAATGTCTGATGGGTGTGGGCTCTACTATGGGGACCTGCTCCTGTCTCAAGAACGGGGCCCTGGGGTGAATGAAGAGCACACCGCACATGCTGATTTCCATTCAAAGCAAGTTGTGCCTGTGCGGCCACCCCTCCATTCACCCATATGGGACTTTAAAAAATATTCTCAGTAGGGAATGGAGAAGTGGCTGCACATGTGCAGATTGTTCGCCATTCACTTTAGTGCCTAGTTCTTGAGACAGAAGTGGGTCCCAGAAGTGGGACCTGCACTTATCGACATTTATGGCATATTCTATCTTGGAAGTAGGGACCAAGGTTTGATTCGTCCCGGACACCGCCCTCCATAGGAACTGCATTGTTGGCAAATATGGAGATGGGAATGGGATCAGGGGATGTGGAATGTGTGTGGAGTAGGGCTGAAATGATTACTCGTTTGTGTCATGTGACCACGGAGCGGGAATGAAGCGCTTGCTATTACTCACCACTCCATGCTCACCCGCCGGTTCCCACCGTGCTGCACTTTCCTCCTGACAAATAGTCAGGACATAGTGCATATAAGCGTGCACCATGACCCGACGATGTGTGAAGTCAGAACAACAGTGCAACGCGCAGAGAAGAAGATGGACGAGCTGTGGAGAGGCGCCCCTACAGGAGAGGTAAGTATTTTATTTCACTGGCGCTAGGGACATGGCTAGGAGGGGGAGATGGTGGCACTGGGGGCAGCTGTTGGCAGTGGGGGGCAAGCTAGTGGCACTGGGGGGCAGATAGTGGCACTGAGGGGGCAGCTGGTGGCACTGGGGGGCAGCTGGTGGAACTGAGAGGGGAGCCTGATGGGCATGGAGGAACCTAATGGCACGGGGTGGGGGGGGGCTGATGAGTTTTTATAAAGAAAAATGTTCTTTTAATTTGTTTTTTGCTATTAGAGTACTCGATTAATCGTTGGATTAATCAATAGAATACTCGATTACTAAAATAGTCGATAGCTGCAGCCCTAGTGTGGAGGGTAAAAAAAATATAGCAGGCCCTTCTGTCCGAGTGGAAAAACACAGCACCATAATGAGGACCATTCCTTCTATATATGACTCTGATCGGACTCCAATCTTACTAAGCACCACATGTTCACATCTGCGTTGGAGGCTCTGTTTGAGAGACCTCCATCAGAGTTCATCAATCAAAAATAGTCGGAAATTTTTTTCTGCGTGCAAGATTTTTTCTCTGCTAAAAAAAATGCTCTCCCAAACGGACCCCATTTGAGTCAACAGGATCCATTCAGTTTCATTACTGTCAATTACGTGCCGACGGTGCATCCGTCATTTTCTTTGTTCTGCTCTTATAACAGAGCAGAACAGCGGAAATATCAGCGCTGATGTGACCGTGTCCTAACTGGTGACTGCACAACAGCCCATTGTGCAGATTGTATTCTCAGTGCTCAGCAAGCTTTAATAAACATTTCTAGATGGTACACACAGAGCTTGCTTTGGGTTTACCTTGCGCCCTCATGCCTTCCATCACATCGCTTTGTAGTGATTTATATCCCAATTAGAAATAAAATTCTTCCTAATTTACAGTATGAATTCTCTGATGTCTCTGGCTGAGTTCTCGGCTGTTAAAACATGATTTATGTCCTGTATACCTTTTTCCAATACAACTATAGTCTTCCGTTCCAGCAGAGCTTGCTGGATTACAGTAGTTTTGTACAAATGTTTCCGTCTCTCTACCTAAGGCCTCATGCACACAACCGTTGTTGTGGTCGGCATCTGAGCCGCATTTTTTGCGGCTCGGGTGCGGACCATTCACTTCAATGGGGCCGCAAAAGATGCGGACAGCACTCCGTGTGCTGTCCACATCCGTTGCTCCGTTCCGTGGCCCCGCAAAAAAAATATAGCATGTCCTATTCTTGTCCATTTTGCGGACAAGCATAGGCATTTCTACATTTTTTAAGGATCCGTGGTTTGCGGACGGCAAAAAAAGGAACGGTCGTGTGCATGAGGCCTAAATGAAATCACTGCCGAATGGGACGGTAATAGAAAATAACAAAACTTTATTATCAATATTTATTAAAACTTGCCTAATCCCTCTCTGTATGTAGAGAGATAGTCAGTAGAGATATCACTTGTATGAGGGTACAAATGGGTTTTATATAACCCTCGTACAATGGCTATGTGCTGATTATACACTGCTTATGGATGTCCGCAGTGATCACACAGCCATCCATACAAAAATTCCACACCATAGGGTTTGACACTAGACTGCTGGTATCCAGGGAAACAGGGGAGGGGGTACCACCTTTAACTCACCCTTGGCCCCTTTACCCAACCTTGACCCATAACAAAAACACAGACAACTGTGTCACTTTATTGCTGGGTGATGATCGGCCACAGCTTCTTTATTAAAGCGAAAAACCTTAATAAACCATAATATCAGAGCGGTATGACAACCGCTGGACTCCCAGCGGGCAAGTACGCCATCTGCTACCACCATATCTCCGCTGTACTCAAATGCAGCCAGCTGTGACTTAATAAACTTGACCAGAATTCACAGCTCTCAAAAGCCATAATCATCGGAGCGATATTCAAACCACTGGACTCCCAGCGGGGGCTCTAAAGAATAGAAAAAATAAAACAGAACAACCAAGTATCCATAACTGATCAAAACCGTGCACCTTGACCCGCCTCCCAAAAATAACCGCAAAGGGAGGGAAGGAGGGCCAATTTGCTTCCACTTGCAAGAGGAAGTGAGCATAACAGAGAGGGGGTATATGTAACCTTCAGGATTTCCTGCACCGCCTGCATGCTGTCTAAGGAGGATCCCCAGTGAATTAACCCTCAATGGCCCTAATATGCCACCTACTTAACCATTACCGTGACGGGGCCAGACTCCCTAAGGGGGAAAGGGGGGAAGGGGAGGACCATCAGTCCCTGAGCACCGTCCCTATACAGTCAGGCGCTTTCCAGACTACTGGTATTCAGGGAAACAGGGGAGGGGGTACCACCTTTAACTCACCCTTGGCCCCTTCACCCAACCTTGACTCCCAGTGGGCAAGTACGCCATCTGCTACCACCATTTCTCCGCTGTACACAAATGCTGCCACGGAGGAGACCCGTTCTCCCAACGGGGCTCTGACCACCAGCCAGCAGAACCGAGTCTGTTTAAACCCTTCCTACAGGCCGGAAAAGGAATTGCCCCGACTAACATCCAAGAGGTAGACGCCATCAGGTCCCATTAAAAACCAAGGCCATTAAGGTAATGGGTTGCATCAAAAGGGGCATAGATGCCCGAGATAAGAACATAGTCCTACCACTTTACAAATCACTAGTCAGACCACACATTGAGTACTGTGTACAGTTCTGGGCTCCTGTGAACAAGGCAGACAAAGCAGAGTTAGAGAGGGTTCAGAGAAGGGCAACTAAAGTAATGACTGGAATGAGGGAAGTACAGTACCCTGAAAGATTATCAAAATTAGGGTTATTCACTTTTGAAAAAAGACGACTGAGGGGAGATCTAATAACTATGTATAAATATATCAGGGGTCAGTACAGAGATCTCTCCCATCATCTATCTATCCCCAGGACTGTGACGAGGGGACATCCTCTGCGTCTGGAGGAAAGAAGGTTTGTAGACAAACATAGAAGAGGATTCTTTACGGTAAGAGCAGTGAGACTATGGAACTCTCTGCCTGAGGAGGTGGTGATGGTGAGTACAATAAAGGAATTCATGAGGGGCCTGGATGTATTTCTGGAGCGTAATAATATTACAGGCTATAGCTACTAGAGAGGGGTCGTTGATCCAGAGGACTGTAACCACTATGCTATATAGCTGCATCTTCCTGATAATGGTGACGAACTACCGCCCCTTGATCTATACCTTTGTATTGCATTTATAACACCTTTTCATAAATGGCCCAGAACAACCCACCCGGGAGATAACCACCAACCACCCTACTACTAACTTCCTGAAAAAGACAGGGATCATCATATGTCAGGACATATGAGGTCCTGAGCTCCGGAATAGACAAGAGGCATTACCACAGCGTGGGTCACCAGCATCACTGTGCCCCTGGTGCAACTCTATACCAAGCACTTTCAGCAGAAGTTATGACCACCTGAATTCCCGGATCCCTTTCCAAAAGACTTCCACCTCTCTAAAAACAAGGAGTGCCCACTGGGCCTGTGTTCCTCTCTCCGCACCGCACAGAAGATATACGAAAAGGCCAACCAACGAACCGCTGAACGCCACGAACCTGAAAGAAAAAACAATTAGCCCGAGTCTCAACACACAAAAGAGGATCGTATAACTAGCCACAAAATACCTATATTTCATCCAAATTTTTTTTTTCAAGACCAAGGTAAATTGTAAAACTGCAGAGGGGACACCATCCTGATGGGAAAAAGAATCGGAGCCCCACTATGCGTGAAGTCATAACCGAATACCCAACGAACCAGACAGGACCGAAACCGGACGGAGGGGAGGTACACTCCCCTTTATGTTAACTGAATCGTCATGTATAGACGGATCCTAATCCCGAGTACTATAACCCAGTACAAAATTCTGAAAATGTTGATGCCTCTCCTAAGATTCAAACCTGGAATTTCTGCATGCAATACTAATCACTTAGTCTCTAAGCTATTACATTACCACATGAATAACAACCCCCCAACGCAGTGCTGCCTCGAATGAAGAGACAAACACCCTGGAGAAAATATCAATCAGCCAGAACAGAAGGCTCCGTATCACCTACCGCACAATGGAACGATACATGCAAAATGATGCTTGGAGGGTCACCATGCCGACCTGTGAAGTCCTGTCAAGAGGACCAGTCAGTGTGCCTGACCTGCATCAAAACCTATATCTGAACAGGGAATGAAAGGCTGAAGTTTTACTGTGTAACTCCATGAATTGTGTTTGTATCAAGGCTCTACCCTGAGCGATGTCAACGAACGGAACTGGTTATCAGCTTCTGGCTTACCATCTGATTATATCTGCGACTATTGATTCTGCAATGTCCACTCAACTTCCCACTAACCATGCGGCAGCAATATACCAATATCGCCCTCCTGGCAACCAACCCAGTTGCACTAGAATAAAGTCTCTTGTACCGCTTACATTGTGTACATTTCCCTTGGATTTGGCCCTACTGGATCCCACCGAACTGTAACTCCTGTAACACTGGACATGAGGAAAGTGCATTACCACCAAGCTGCCAGCCTGCATAGACATGTTAGAATCACAGCAGCAGTGCCCAGTCATCAACCATACCAACAGAACCTTGGTCAAGCGTACCAGTACCGTAGTCTTCAGCAGGAGAAACACCGTAAATGTGGCTGTGATGATATGAACTCACAACCATCTACATTAAAAGAAGGTCCATAACCACGGGCTATAGAGCTGAATGCTAGAGGGATTACTACTACTTCACCTTGCCTCCGTACATATGAACTAACCATGTCATATACAGTAAAGACCAAATGTTTGGACACACCTTCTCATTCAAAGAGTTTTCTTTATTTTCATGACTATGAAAATTGTAGATTCACACTGAAGGCATCAAAACTATGAATTAACACATGTGGAATTATATACATAACAAAAAAGTGTGAAACAACTGAAAAAATTTCATATTCTAGGTTCTTCAAAGTAGCCACCTTTTGCTTTGATTGCTGCTTTGCACACTCTTGGCATTCTCTTGATGAGCTTCACACTTTTTTGTTATGTATATAATTCCACATGTGTTATTTCATAGTTTTGATGCCTTCAGTGTGAATCTACAATTTTCATAGTCATGAAAATAAAGAAAACTCTTTGAATGACAAACTTTTGGTCTGTACTGTATGTCATCATTGAAAGACCAAATAGAACAAATTTAGTTCATTTTTTTTTGTATCATACACACGGCCTAGTGCCCGCAGGTAGGAGCATAACATGCAGTACTACTTCACACAGGAAAGCACCCTAATATACCACTCCTTTATACTTTACTTTGTTCATTATTATTTTTTTAAATTCTTTATAACTGTTTACATTTTTAGAGACTGAAAAGGGTTTTGAGCCCTGGAGACAATTGCATTACCACTGAGCTACAAGCTTGCCTAGAAAAGCCTGAAAAGGGGGTTTTGAACCCATGGACACTACTTGTAAACCACTGAGCTATAGCTTAAGACACATAAAAGGATAATTAAAGGGGTTATCCCACTAAGCGTTTTCATACTTACCTGCTGCCACCGCGCGTTCACTTCCTGGATTCTGGCTGGGGGCGGGCTTCATCTTGATTGAAGTCTTCTCCCGGCCGTGCCGCGCGCTGGACTGAATGCGCACGCCGCCGCGCATGCGCAATGGTGACTTATTCCTACAGAGCCGGCGTGCGCGTTCGCAGCTCTGTACTATTCTGGTTGGGAAGAAGTCACTGTCGCGCATGCGCGGCAGCGTGCGCGTTCAGAACAGCGAGCGGACCGGCCGGGAGAAAAGGAGTCGTCTTCTGGGCAAGCGCGACCTTCCGGCTTTTGGAGAACAATGGTCGTAACCAGGGGAGACCGAGCCACAACAATCAGGTAAGTGGGGGTGAATTTTATCCTAAACGGTGGGGATTTGTTAATAAAGTATATTTACAAAAATGATCACTGTCAAATCATTAACAGATTTAACAGTGATCATTATGATGGGATAACCCCTTTAAGATCCAGTTAGGAGAAGTAAGCTCCTACAGCAAGCTGCAAGGGAAAAAACGGGAGGACACCCAGAGGGACTAAACTTTACCCAAAACCAGCTGCAAGAAGACCTGGTGAAAAACCGGTGGGACCAAGAACGTTACATGGATCGTGTGGGGTATCGTATAGACAAAATAAAGAAACTGGTGACTAAATTATGACCCATTCTGGACTCAACGAGATTTATACACCATACAAATGAATTACTCATTGCTCTACTTCTGATGACCACATTAGGAATCCAACCAGTTCCAGGTAGGGGAACCGAAACACTCGCCACATCATATCAACTTGTGACCTTACTGCTACACTACCCTGGGAATCCACATACTATGCCCAACCGGTCCCTTAAAGGGGGAGGGGGGGGCGTCGTGCTTCCGTGCCGGGGGGCAACCGACGCACGAAACCGACACTGATAGAGGGGCTTTGTTGCTTTCTGTGTTTGTCTGTTTATTTCTTTTTCTTTTTTGGATGTATAGTCGGGGAAAACCTATTCTATAGGATATAATTACCCCAAGTGCTAAACCCGCAGTTGCACAAGCTCAGGTAAACTATGGCTGGGGAACCTCCCAGCTCCAAACCTGTACACAACTAACATAAACCAAAGGAGGTATAAAACTAGGAATGCTACCCATGAAGCTATAGTGGTACCACAGAGCTACCAACTCGACTGGGGGACCCTATATCTAAAAGTGCCCATAATAATGATTCTAAATATGCACAAAACCTCCCACCCCCCCATCCCCCAGAGCATTAGTACTCACCAGTTGTAGGAAGGGACGGCACCGCTAAAGGAGCGGGTACAGGAATTCCATCCCGGGGGGGCGCTGCAGTGACCAGGCTGAGAACCCTGGATTGATGGTCAGGCACCAGCCTCTTACGGTTTTCGATTGCAACATCAGAGCAGACTCCTCAGATGCGCCCGACAATCCGTCCGAAGATGAGCGCCACCTGAAGGATCTGGGGAGCCTACTCCCAGAAACCCTGTAACAGTGACGGGACTGGCGCTTGAGAGACCCACGTCGGCCATGCCTCCTGACCACCTGCGAGGAAAAACAGAGCTTAAGACAGGACTTTACATAAAGGGAGACCCCTCCCCCTCTCCGGTTTTGGCGATCCTTTCTAAACAGACAGTAACCCTGTATATTAACTGCCCAGTAATAGCTATCATCCAGCCATGTCTCAGTTATTCCCACTATGTCATAGCCTTCCTCACACATCACTAATTCCAGTTCTCCAGTTTTATTAGTCAGGCTTCTGGCATTAGTATACATACAATTAAGAGGTTTATGTATATTTTTTACCCTACACCTTTTCTTTAGTTCTTTGCAAGATTCTCTTTACTAGATGCAAAAACATTGAATCAGAGTATTATCTTCTTAGAACCTCCATCTAAATGCATCCCCAAAACACACAGAAGGCACAGGGGACTATGTCACATCCCTTCAGTAATATGTTACGAAAAAATTCCAAATGGGGTGGAATTGGAAACAAAATTGCAATGGCACCATAGTTTTATGGGTTTTGTTTTTATGGCGTTCCTTATGCGGAAAAAAATTACCTGCACTCATTCTCCAGTTCATTATGCTTACAGTGATACCAGTGATACAAAAAAACCTGGAAATTATTTTTTTTTCCATGCATTACCATATTCTGACTCCCGTAACATTTTTATATTTCTATTTAAAAATGATGGAGACCAATGTGCTATTACACCCTTCTCCAGATCTTTGCCTCCATGTATTCCTGTTTCTGAGCTCTACAGGCAGTTCTTTCCTCCTCGTGACTTGGTGTTTTCTCTGATATGCATTGTCAGCTGTGAGACCTCTATAGACAGGGCAGTGTCCTTCAAAATCATGTCCAATCAACTGATTTTACCACAGGTGACTTAAATCAACGTGTAGAAACATCTCAAAGATGATCAAGAGAAATGGGAGCCCGTGGAGCTAAATTAAAATGTTACAGCAAAGGGTCAGAATACTTACATCCTTGCAAAATTTAAGTTTTTCCTTTTTAATACATTTACAAAAATTTGTTATATTCTATTTGAACATTCTCATTATGGAGAATTGACTGCAGAATAATGGGGGAAACCAGATTATTTTTTTTATTTTAGCTAGGGTTGAGCAAACCCGAACTGTAACGTTCAGGTTCGTACCGAACTTTAGGATTTTTGGACCCCGGACCCGAATTCGAACTTTTCAGTAAAAGTTTAGTTTCGGGTTCGGTGTTCGGCGAGTTAATTGCGCTTTTTGAAAGGCTGCACAGCAGCCAATCAACGAGCATTTAACTTGTGTGCCCTTAGAAGCCATCACAGCCATGCCTACTAAAGGCATGGCTGGGATTGGCCAGTGCAGCATGTGACCCAGCCTTTATATAGGCTGGAGTCACTTAGCGCTGCACGTCACTCTGCTCTGATTAGTGTAGGGATAGGATGCTGCTGCTGTGAGGGAGAGAATAGGACAGAATATTTAATCTGAAGTGCTTGTTAACTCAGCGATCTAGATTTTGTTTTGTGGGTGCAGTGCACAATCTTTTTACCCTGCCCTGAGCCCAGTGACCCAGAAAAATAACTTAAATCCGTCTGTTAGTTAGGTGGGCGGCTGCGACCATATTACCAGCACTGCATATGTGTATTTGTGACAGTCAAATAGAAGCTTGAAATACTGCAATTATATTCTGGGTTTTAAAAAAATCACCCATTTTTGTCAAGACCCTAAATCTGTGGCCTTTGCAGCATTTGTCTGTGTGCAATTTAAGCTAGAAATACAGCAAAAAAATTCTGGGTTTAAAAAAAACACACTTTTTGGGCAAAATACTACATTTTACAGCCCTTGCTGCATCTGTCAGTGTGAAATTCAAGCGTTATATACTGCTGTCATATTCTGTTATTAAAAAAACAACCATTTAGGGCAAAATCCTATTTTGCAGCATTTGCTGCATCTGTCATTGTGAAATACAAGCTTGAAATACAGCAATAATTTTCTGTTTTTTAAAAAACACCTATTGTTGGCAATACCCTCCATCTGGGGCCTGTGCCGCATTAGTCAGTGTGCAATTTAAGCTTGAAATACAGCAATAATTTTCTGAGTTTTAAAAAACACCCTTTTTGGGCAAAATACTAAATTTTACAGCCCTTGCTGCATCTTTCAGTGTGAAATACACGCATTAGATACTGCTGTCATATTCTGTTATTAAATAAACACCCTATTTGGGCAAAATACTACATTTTACAGTCCTTGTTGCATCTTTCAGTGTGAAATACAAAAGTTAGATACTGCTGTCATATTCTGTTATTAAAAAAACACCCTATTTCTGCAAAATACAAAATTTTGCAGCCTTTGCTGCATCTATCATTGTGAGATACATGCGTTAGATACTGGTGTTCTATTCTGTTATTAAAAAAACACCCATTTTGGGCAAAAAACAAAATTTGCAGCCTTTGCTGCATCTGTCAGTGTGAGATACACGCGTTAGATACTGCTGTTCTATTCTGTTATTAAAAAAACACACATTTTGGGCCAAATACAAAATTTGCAGCCTTGGCTGCATCTGTCAGTGTGAGATACACGTGTTAGATACTGTTGTTCTATTCTGTTATTAAAAAAAACACCCATTTTGGGCAAGATCCTAAATTTGAGAAATATGAGGAGAGCGTCAAATAAGGGATGTTGCCCCTGTCGTAGTGCTGCTGGTGGAGCTCCTGTTGCAGGGAGAGGACGTGGTCGATCTGTGCCAGCTACATGCATAAGTGAAACACCTTCCCCAGGTGCGAGTAGGCGACAGAACCTTCAGCGGTATTTGGTTGGGCCTAATGTGGCTCTACGAATGGTGAGGCCAGAACAAGTACAGGCGATAGTAGATTGGGTTGCTGACAGTGCCTCCAGTTTCTTTACATTGTCTCCCACCCAGTCTCCTGCTGAAAGATTAGAGTTGGCACCTGCAGCCGATGTCTATCAGTCTTTCACCTCACCCCCTTGCAAATCAGCCAAGCAGTCTGAGCCCCAAGTCATGAAGCAGTCTCTTCTGCTTTTTGATGACTCTAATAGAAGGCTTTCCCAGGGCTATCCACCTAGCCCTGCCCCAGAAGTGGAAGAGATTGAGTGCACCGATGCCCAACCACTTATGTTTCAAGATGAGTACATGGGAGGACCACCGCAGCACATCTCGGATGATGATAAAACATAGGTGCCAACTGCTGTGGCTTTCGAAAGTGTGCAGACCGACAAGGAGGGCAGGGGTGAAGACTGGGTGGAAGATGATGTGGAGGATGATGATGTCCTCGACCCCACATGGAATCAAGGTCATGCGAGTAACCTGTGTAGTTCGGAGGAAGAGGCGGTGGTCGCAGAGAGCCACCAGCACAGCAGAAGAGGGAGCAGGGTGCAAAAGTGGAGTGGACGTCCCCTAGACAGTATGCCTGCTACTGCCCACCGCAGCAAGGGACCGAGCACACCAAACCAGCTCCAAGGAGTTCCCTGGCGTGGCAGTTCTTCAGACAATCTGCTGACTACAAGACACGAGTGGTTTGCATGCTGTGCAATCAGAGCCTGAAGCGAGGCATAAACGTTCTCAACCTGAGCACAAACTGCATGACCAGGCATCTACTGTAAGTGCAAAGCACGAGCTGCAGTGGAGTAGACACCTCAAAAACCAAGAAAGGTCTCTGGCTCCTCCTGCTTCCTCTTCTGCTGCAGTCTCGGCCTCTTCATCCACCTCTGGAGTGACAGTGCCAACTGCCACCCCGCAAACAGAGGATCTGCCAGCAACACCACCACCTGGGTCACCAAACATCTCCACAATGTCCCACGGAAGCGTTCAGCTCTCCTTCTTCCAAACACTGGAGCGGAAAAGGAAGTACCCCTCTACCCACCCGCGATCCCTGGCCCTTAATGCCAGCATTTCAAAATGACTGTCCTTTGAAATGCTGTCATTCCATCTGGTGGAGACGAAGAGTTTTAAAGCCTTACGGCGGTGGCTGTCCCACAGTACGTCGTGCCCAGCCACCACTACTTTTCCAGGTGTGCCATCCCTTCCCTGCACAACCAAGTGGGGGACAAAATCAGGTGTGCACTGCGCAACGCCATCTGTGGCAAGGTCCACCTAACTACCGATACGTGCACCAGTAAGCACGGTCAGGGACGTTATATCTCTATAACAGCACACTGGGTAAATGCAGTGGCGGCTGGGCCTGAGGTGGATAGCAGTTTAGCGCATGTCCTTCCACCACAGAGGATTGCAGGGCGCTTCAGTTTGCCTCCTGTTGCTTCCTCATCCTACTCCACTTCTTCATCCTCTACCGGCTCCTCATCCGGTCAGCTTAACACCTTCACCACCAACTTCAGCACAGCAAGGGTGAAACGATAGCAGGCATGGGGGACAAAACCCACACCGCGCAAAAGCTGTGGATGGGCCTTGAACAACAGACCGATGAGTGGTTGGTGCCAGTGAGTCTCAAGCCCGGCCTGGTGGTGTGCGATAATGGGCGAAATCTCGTAGCAGCTCTGGGACTTGCCGGTTTCACCCTTGCCCGGCGCATGTGCTGAGTTTGATGGTGCAGAGGTTCCTTAAAAATTACCCTGATATGTCAGAGCTGCTGCAAAAAGTGCGAGCCGTCTGTACGCGCTTTCGGCTTTCTCACCCTGCTGCTGCTCGCCTGTCAGCGCTGCAGCATAACTTCGGCCTTCCCGCACAAGCTGGCCAGACTGCGAGCAGCAGCAGGCGATAGGGGAGTTTCAGCTGCAGCAAGCATAGGTTAGTCACTCTGCGGAACAGCACCACTTCCCCACCAATGAATGGGCCTCCATGCGAGTTCCTTGTTGCGCTGTTTCAAGTACTCCACCAACATGGCCAGTGCCTATCCCACTTCTATGCCTTATTGAAAAAACGCTGCTGGCGATGATGGAAGAGGATGTGGCACAGGAGGAGGAGGAGGATGAGGGATCATTTCATAGGGTTTCCGGCCAGTCATTCACAAGTGGCTCCGAGGGTGGGTTCCTGCACCCACAAACGCCAGGTACACAATTGTCCAGCCTGGGCACAGTTCTGGAGGTTGACAAGGTGGAGGATGAGGAGGAGGAGATGGAGGAGGAGGAACCGTGTTCCTAGGAGAGTGGCACCCAAACCAGCTCATGGCCATCACTGGTGCGTGGATGGGGGGATACAGAGGACGCAGACGATACACCTCCCACAGAGGACAGCTTTTCGTTGCCTCTGGGCAGCCTGGCACACATGAGCGATTACATGCTGCAGTGTCTCCGCAACGACCACCGAGTTGCCCACATTCTAACTTGTGCTGATTACTGGGTGGCCACGCTGCTGAATCCCCATTACAAGGACAACGTACCATCCCTAATTCCGTCACTGGAGCGTGATAGTAAGATGCGCGAGTACAAACCGGATTCCAAAAAAGTTGGGACACTATACAAATCGTGAATAAAAACTGAATGCAATGATGTGGAGGTGCCAACTTCTAATATTTTATTCAGAATAGAACATAAATCACGGAACAAAAGTTTAAACTGAGAAAATGTACCATTTTAAGGGAAAAATATGTTGAATCAGAATTTCAAGGTGTCAACAAATCCCCAAAAAGTTGGGACAAGGCCATTTTCACCACTGTGTGGCATCTCCCCTTCTTCTTACAACACTCAACAGACGTCTGGGGACCGAGGAGACCAGTTTCTCAAGTTTAGAAATAGGAATGCTCTCCCATTCTTGTCTAATACAGGCCTCTAACTGTTCAATCGTCTTGGGCCTTCTTTGTTGCACCTTCCTCTTTATGATGCGCCAAATGTTCTCTATAGGTGAAAGATCTGGACTGCAGACTGGCCATTTCAGTACCCGGATCCTTCTCCTACGCAGCCATGATGTTGTGATTGATGCAGAATGTGGTCTGGCATTATCTTGTTGAAAAATGCAGGGTCTTCCCTCAAAGAGATGACGTCTGGATGGGAACATATGTTGTTCTAGAACCTGAATATATTTTTCTGCATTGATGGTGCCTTTCCAGACATGCAAGCTGCCCATGCCACACGCACTCATGCAACCCCATACCATCAGAGATGCAGGCTTCTGAACTGAGCGTTGATAACAACTTAGGTTGTCATTGTCCTCTTTGGTCCGGATGACATGGCGTCCCATATTTCCAAAAAGAACTTCGAATTGTGACTCGTCTGACCACAGAACAGTCTTCCATTTTACCACACTCCATTTTAAATGATCCCTGGCCCAGTGAAAATGCCTGAGCTTGTGGATCTTGCTTAGAAATGGCTTCTTCTTTGCACTGTAGAGTTTCAGCTGTCAACGGCGGATGGCACGGTGGATTGTGTTCACTGACAATGGTTTCTGGAAGTATTCCTGAGCCCATTCTGTGATTTCCTTTACAGTAGCATTCCTGTTTGTGGTGCAGTGTCGTTTAAGGGCCCAGATATCACCATAAGGGCATCCAGTATGGTTTTACGGCCTTGACCCTTACGCACAGAGATTGTTCCAGATTTTCTGAATCTTCGGATGATGTTATGCACAGTTGATGATGATAGATGCAAAGTCTTTGCAATTTTTCGCTGGGTAACACCTTTCTGATATTGCTCCACTATCTTTCTGCGCAACATTGTGGGAATTGGTGATCCTCTACCGATCTTGGCTTCTGAGAGACACTGCCACTCTGAGAAGCTCTTTTTATACACAATCATGTTGCCAATTGACCTAATTAGTGTTAATTGGTCTTCCAGCTCTTCGTTATGCTCAAATTTACTTTTTCCAGCCTCTTATTGCTACTTGTCCCAACTTTTAGGGGGATTTGTTGACACC
The DNA here is from genome assembly GCF_014858855.1 of Bufo gargarizans. Taxonomy (NCBI): domain Eukaryota; kingdom Metazoa; phylum Chordata; class Amphibia; order Anura; family Bufonidae; genus Bufo; species Bufo gargarizans. Next base: position 594,184,752 of record NC_058082.1, on the reverse strand, counting down.
GTGAAAATTTTAATCAACTTATTTTTCCTTTAAAATGATACATTTACTCGGATTAAACGTCTGTCATCTACGTTCTATTACAAATAAAATATTGACATTTGCCATCTCCACATCATTGCATTCAGTTTTTATTCACAATTTGTTTAGTGTCCCAACTTTTTTGGAATCCGGTTTGTACAAGCGCACACTGGTAGACACGCTACTGGTGGCATTCCCACCTGACAGCGGGGGCACAGTGGAAGCACAAGGCGGAGGAAGAGGTCGCCAACGCAGCTGGGGCACCGCCAGCACCTCAGAAGACAGGGTTAGCATGGCCGAAATGTGGAAAAGCCTTGTTAGCACGCCACAACAACCAGCACCACCAGCTGATATGGAACGTCTTAGCAGGAGGTAGCATTTCAGCAACATGGTGGAGCAGTATATGTGCACACGTCTACACGTACTGAATGACGGGTCTGCCCTCTTCAACTTCTGGGTCTCCAAATTGGGCACATGGCCTGAGCTTGCCCTTTACGCCTTGGATGTGAAGGCCTGCCCTGCAGCCAGTGTATTGTCTGAACGTGTGTTTAGCACGGCAGGGGGCGTTATCACAGACAAGAGCAGTTGTCTGTCCACAGCCAATGTGGACAAGTTCACGTTCATTAAAATGAACCAGGCCTGGATCCCACAGGACTTTTCCGTACCTTGTGCAGAATAGACATGTATACCGGCCTTAACTAGGCTTTGTTATACTACAGCGCAATCGCTCATTGTTGTATTTTGGATATTTCCCACTCTTTTGGAGTGTACCCTAATAAAAAAAAAAATATAAGAAATAGAAAAATTTTAACCAAAAACCAGTGTTGGCTACCTCGTCCTCCTCCACCGCCGCTTCCACCTACACCGCTAAGTCCACCGCCTCCTCAAACTCCTACTTCATATGGACCTCCACCTCATAAATCAAGTTTTTATTTTTTATTTGTACGTATTTTATTTTATGTCATTTCACTAATTTGTCTGTTACATTTTCTGGTGAAATTCACCAATTTTTGGGTGTGATATACCCCTGCTGTACCTAGTAGACAGGTAAAAACATTTTATTAATTTGTCTGTTCAATTTTTGGGTGAAATTCACCAACAGAGCATGGGAGCGTCTGACGTGTGATGCTAGGCTCCGCCCCCCGCCGCCCCTGCACGCTGGCCGCCCGGATCACCTGCTCGCTGAGCCTGCCGTGCTGTGCGATGGCGCTTGTGACCGCTTGAGCCCGTTCTAGACGCTGATGTCCGGGTCCGAATCCCTGCCTGCCGCTGCTGGGTGCCGCCTGTCGGGTGGTGAGTCAATGCAGTGGATGTATTGGAGGAGCGGAGAGGATCGACAGTAGAGGTGCCGGTGAGCTAAAAGTTAAAGGAGCTGGAGCGCATGACGTTGCACATGTGAACCAGGGGTGAAAAGACGGAGACCCCAGGTTTGCACAAGCCGTGCGGGGGTGGTCTGCCCTCTCTTCCTATTGCCCGAGTCCAGCGCTCCTGGTTTTTCAGCTGCTATAGTTGCCCCCTACTGTTTAACAAAATAATGTTAGAGATATTTTAAAAGGGGTGAAGAAGGAAAGAAAGAAAACAGGAGAGAACATTGAGGGGTTGGAAATTGGAGTCTGGAGTACGCTGGATGGTGGTTGTGGTGTAAAATTGAGGGGTTGAGTGTCCTTTTTACAGTTGGAAGAAGTAATAAGTGAGGGAAGAGGGAGATAAAGAGGGAAAGCAAATAACGAAAAGGCCCCATGCACACGGCCGTTGTTCACGGCAGTGTGCGAGCCGTGGAACCGCGGCCTGGATCCCTTCCTGTGAGCTGGAGCGCACGGCGTCACTGGTTGCTATGACGCCGTGCGCCCCCTGCTGCCGGCACAGTACAGTAATACACTGGTATAGATCATACCAGTGTAGTACTGTATTGCGGCGGCAGCAGGGAGCGCACGGCGTCATAGCAACCAGTGACGCCGTGCGCTCCAGCTCACAGGAAGGGATCCAGGCCGCGGTTCCACGGCTCGCACACTGCCGTGAACAACGGCCGTGTGCATGGGGCCTTAAGGAAAGGAAAAAAGAAAAAGACTAAAAACGAAAAGCAGGGGGGGGAGTGAAGATACTCGGTTGGTGGTTTACCACAGTGTACTGCAGCTGCTTTATTAACATCTCTACTGATACTCCCAGTTTGACCTTGACTAACCCTCTGAAGAAACTCTTCTATAGGACTAAACCCTCTAATCTTTTTAACATCTCCTAAAAAAAATTGGCTCAAACGGGGACTAACGACTAATGACTAATGCATTCAGCTTTTTTTCCAGCTCCACCCTCATATTCAATAGATAAGTGGATATATGTTCTGATTAAGATCCGCGATATCTTTTTTTTTTTGGAAAAGTGGACACCATCTTTTTTGATCAAACTTGTGTGACTGCCTCAGATAATAGGAAGCAGTGATAATCCGGCTGCGGGTTTTGTGCTCTCGTTTTCCTCTCCCCCCTTCCCTTAGGAATTTTTTGTTTGTTTGTTTTTGTGAATAGGTTGAAATGTACAGTTGTGTCTTATTGTGGTAATATCTAGTATATTGCAAATTTTAGTGGTACCATATTTTTTTTTCTTTTCTTTTCTTTCCCCCCCCCCCCCTCTATTCATTACTCCCCAGGATAACCATATTTTGTTTATACAGAAGCGCAGGTGGGAGGGGGAAGGAGGGGGGGGGGAAGGTGAGGTAAGGGGAGTTTAAAAATGCCACCTAAGAAAAAGGAGGAACAGTGCGCCCCTACTGGTGGTAGTTGCAGGAGATCAGTAACTGGGTTAGAGAGCGGGTCCAAACAACAGGGTTTAAATAAAATTTTGGCTCCGACCTCGCCAGGTGCTAGATCCCCACAAGAAGAAAAAATTACAGATGTGGGGTCCCACGGTTTGACGCACATGAATGGGTCTACTGGTGGAGGGGGAGAGAGGGGAACCTCGGCGATATTTACAGAAATAGACGCAAGAATGATGTCTCGAGGATGGAAAATGTAATGGGTAATATAGTGACGCAAATTGGGGCAGTGCAAATGGATATCAGTGTAATACGGGATGAGATGGAGAAAATAAGGCAACGTTTACATGAGACTGAGAAAAGGATCCCTGTTCTGGAATATTCTGTTCAGAATTTAGAGAAGGAGGTGGTATATTTAAAAGAGTTGAATGGCAAGATGGAACAAAAATTAATAAACCAAGAAGATAGATCAAGAAGATCTAATATAAGATGCATAGGGATCCCAGAGTACGCAGAGGGGGATAATTGTACTGAATTTATGGAGAAATGGGTAAGGGAGAACTGCAAGGAGGGTACTCTCTCCCCGTTGTTTGCTATTGAAAGAGCACACAGGGTCCCCACAAAAAAGAGGGTCCCAGGGGATTACCCCAGACAGATATTGGTGAAATGTTTACTTGCAAAGGACCGGGATACAATAATATCTGATGCTAGGAACTCGGAAAAATATCAGATACAGGGCAAAAAGATAAGACTCTTTCCCGATCATTCTGCTAACACTAATGCCCGTAGAAAAGAGTTTATTGTTGTTAAAAAGAGATTGAGGGAGGCAGGCCTAAAGTACAGCTTACGTTTTCCAGCAAAATTAAGGGTGGAATATAAAGGAAGGACTGGTTTTTTTTCAGACCCCAGAGGAGGTTAGCGAGTGGGCGGATGGGGAGGGCCTTTGAAGGTTGGGGGTGGTGGAGGGGAAAGGAGCTATTATGCTAAGATATGGAGTCGCCCCGACTGCTGGCCAGCAGAGGGGGGCTATCTAGGGTGGGGGAGTATTTATGGGATGAGGGAGAGGGGACGGGTATTTTTTTATTTTTATTTTTTGTTTTGTTTTGTTTTGTAATTTTGCTCTTCCCCCTCTGCTAGATGGTTAGGATTATTTCGCTGAATGTGAGAGGTTTACGAGAGCGAGTAAAGAGATACGCTATCCTTGAGTGGATGAAGAGGTTCCTGCCAGCCATCATCTGCTTCCAAGAGACACACCTGGATAAGGAATCTCTAAGGTGGTTGGAGAAGAGATGGATAGTGGAAGGGTACCACTCAGTATATACCACCTATTCTAGAGGGGTCTCAATTTTGATACACAATAAGATTAAATTTGAGTGTCTGGCATATGAGGCCGATGACTATGGCAGGTACCTCTTTTCATATTGTAATATAGAAGGGGTTAAAATGGTAATTGCAAATATATATATTCCACCACCATATAAGCCAGATGTCTTGTATCAATTGCATAGATTTATGTTGAATAGACAGGAATGTATAATGATTGAGATAGGAGATTACAATGTGGTAATGGATCCACTCAGGGATAGAATGTCTGGCAGAGGGGGAAGAACACAAAAAGTAGATTTTATTAAACTAGCCCAGGAATTTAACTGGGTTGATGTTTGGCATTTCCAGAACCCGGATGAAACCATGTATTCCTGCTATTCCAAAACACATCAAACTTGGTCAAGAATAGATATGGTCCTGGGAAATAAAAATCTAATGTCCCAAAATAGGATTAAGATAAAATACTTGCCAATGGCCTTATCAGATCACAGCACAGTGGTAATGGAATTAGACCTGAATAAAAAGAATGTTTTGCCACTGTTTAAGTTTAACTCCCACTGGTTATCGCTGATTCCAGATAAAGAGAGTATAATAGAAGAGCTAAAAAACTTTTTTCTGGAGAATAATGATTCCGCTAGTAGGCTAATTGTTTGGGATACTGCCAAGGCATATTTAAGAGGATTGCTGTTTAAAAAGGTGAATTACTGGAAAAAAAGTACTAGAGAAGGAGGTAATGCACTGGAAAATTGCAAGAAGCAAGAATAACATGTATAATGCTTCCTACCAATTATAATTGGAAAGTATGGGAGGAAGAACAGAAAAAGTTAAAGGTATATCAACTGGATAGAAGCAGTAAAGAATGACTTTTTCAAGGGATCAGGTTAGCCTCAGAGGGAGAAAAAGAGGGAAATCCTGGATTGGGGAAATCCTGGATTGGGGCGATCAAAGATAAAATGGGCGAAATAATTAGTACACCGGAAGGAATTAAAGAAGTGTTCCTGGAATATTTCCAGGAACTATATAAGTCTAGGGTACAATACACAAAACAAGATCTGGACCTATATCTAGACCAGATTCCTCTCAGAGAGATATCCCAGGCCCAAAAAGAATATTTAGAAAAATAAATATCGATGGCAGAAATAAATGAGGTTTTGGGGGAGGTAAAACCTGAAAAAGCACCAGGATGTGATGGGCTTCCCTTTGAAATATATAAAACCTTCTCTCAGGTGTTAGTACCAGAACTAAAAACAACATTGAATGAGGCCCAAAAACTAGATGATCTACCATATTCCATGAAAGAGGCAATTATCACACTAATCCCCAAAAAGGGTAAAGAACAACTAGACCCCGGGTCATATAGGCCAATATCCCTCCTAAACACGGATGTTAAAATTTTGGCAAAGGTCTTGGCTGATAGGCTGTCGAAGGTGATTAAAGTTGTAATAAATGAAGATCAGACAGGTTTTATACCCGGTAAAACGATATACTCAAATATAAGAAGGTTGTTTCTTAATATTGAAGCCAATAGATCAGAAGTAGCGGAGAAAGCGGTACTTTCACTGGATGCTCAAAAGGCATTTGATTGCATTGAATGGGAGTTTTTGTGGGCAGTATTAAAAAGGGTCGGTATAGGGAAGGGATTTATAAGATGGATCCAGCTAATATATCATAATCCAAGGGCTAGAGTGATGGTGGATGGGAGCTTGTCCCTGCCTCTTGTCCTCTACTGGGGCACTAGGCAGGGATGCCCTCTCTCCCCATTACTATTTGCTATTGCGATTGAGCCCTTGGCAAGTATAATAAGAAACGATAGAGACATTAAAGGTTTTCAATATGTGGGATGAGAAGAAAAACTGTTAATGTAGGCGGACGATATTTTATTATTTATGCACAATACTGGGGATCAGTTTAATAGAGTTATAGATATTATAGATAAGTTTGGCTTTTTTTCTGGATTAAATATTAATTGGGAGAAATCACATATGCTGATACTAGGAGATGCACAATCACAGGGAGATTTAAGGGTGCATGTGCTTGAAAAACACGAGAATTTTTAATATTTAGGAGTATGAAAAACTAAATGTACTCCCCCTAATAAAAGAACTTAGAACCAAAATACACATTTGAAAAAGATTACCAATGTCAATACAGGGCCGGGTAAATCTAATAAAAATGGTTTTCCTCCCAAAAATACTCTACGTCCTGCAAAATGCCCCATTGAGGCTACCGCAGAATATTTTTAAGTTATTCGATCGTCTAATGGGGGATTTTATTTGGAAAGGCGCTATCCCTAGGATAAAGAAAGAGGTGCTCCAGCTCCCAGTGTGAGAGGGTGGATTAGCTGTTCCGAATTGTTTTTTTTATTACAAACCGGATTCCAAAAAAGTTGGGACACTAAACAAATTGTGAATAAAAACTGAATGCAATGATGTGGAGATGGCAAATGTCAATATTTTATTTGTAATAGAACGTAGATGACAGATCAAACGTTTAATCCGAGTAAATGTATCATTTTAAAGGAAAAATACGTTGATTCAAATTTTCACGGTCTCAACAAATAAGAGGCTGGAAAAAGTAAATTTGAGCATAACGAAGAGCTGGAAGACCAATTAACACTAATTAGGTCAATTGGCAACATGATTGGGTATAAAAAGAGCTTCTCAGAGTGGCAGTGTCTCTCAGAAGCCAAGATGGGTAGAGGATCACCAATTCCCACAATGTTGCGCAGAAAGATAGTGGAGCAATATCAGAAAGGTGTTACCCAGCGAAAAATTGCAAAGACTTTGCATCTATCATCATCAACTGTGCATAACATCATCCGAAGATTCAGAGAATCTGGAACAATCTCTGTGCGTAAGGGTCAAGGCCGTAAAACCATACTGGATGCCCGTGATCTCCGGGCCCTTAAACGACGCTGCACCACAAACAGGAATGCTACTGTAAAGGAAATCACAGAATGGGCTCAGGAATACTTCCAGAAACCATTGTCAGTGAACACAATCCACCGTGCCATCCGCCGTTGCCAGCTGAAACTCTACAGTGCAAAGAAGAAGCCATTTCTAAGCAAGATCCACAAGCTCAGGCATTTTCACTGGGCCAGGGATCATTTAAAATGGAGTGTGGTAAAATGGAAGACTGTTCTGTGGTCAGACGAGTCTCGATTCAAAGTTCTTTTTGGAAATCTGGGACGCCATGTCATCCGGACCAAAGAGGACAAGGACAACCCAAGTTGTTATCAATGCTCAGTTCAGGAGCCTGCATCTCTGATGGTATGGGGTTGCATGAGTGCGTGTGGCATGGGCAGCTTGCATGTCTGGAAAGGCACCATCAATGCAGAAAAATATATTCAGGTTCTAGAACAACATCTGCTCCCATCCAGACGTCATCTCTTTCAGGGAAGACCCTGCATTTTTCAACAAGATAATGCGAGACCACATTCTGCATCAATCACAACATCATGGCTGCGTAGGAGAAGGATCCGGGTACTGAAATGGCCAGACTGCAGTCCAGATCTTTCACCTATAGAGAACATTTGGCGCATCGTAAAGAGAAAGGTGCAACAAAGAAGGCCCAAGACGATTGAACAGTTAGAGGCCTGTATTAGACAAGAATGGGAGAGCATTCCTATTTCTAAACATGGGAAACTGGTCTCCTCGGTCCCCAGACGTCTGTTGAGTGTTGTAAGAAGAAGGGGAGATGCCACACAGTGGTGAAAATGGCCTTGTCCCAACTTTTTGGGGATTTGTTGACACCATGAAATTCTGATTCAACATATTTTTCTCTTAAAATGATACATTTTCTCAGTTTAAACTTTTGTTCCGTGATTTATGTTCTATTCTGAATAAAATATTAGAAGTTGGCACCTCCACATCATTGCATTCAGTTTTTATTCACGATTTGTATAGTGTCCCAACTTTTTTGGAATCCGGTTTGTATTTAATAACACAATACGGTCACATAAAAGCTAGCTTAAATGGTTTAGTGGGTAGGCAGGAAGTAAATAGATTGGGGTGGAAAGAGGAATGGAATCACTTAGAGGTGCTGGAATCAGGGGCACTGGGGAAAAATAATACAGGAAATAGAATATTAAATTCACTGGAGTATATATGGGTGGAAATTAAAAAAATATTAGAGATTAAAGGATTTTTGCATTTTACACCTATATGGAAAAATTTTTATTTAAAGGAACTGCAAACGATTAGGACTTACATAGACTGGGAAAAAAAAGGGATGAAATATGTATGTCAGATATTTGAACAGGATAAACTGAAAGACTTTAATACATTGGTTAGGGAGTTTTGGATCCCCCAAAAGGATATATATAAATATTTTCAGCTTAGGAATGCATTACGGACAGTGGAGCAGGATGTTAAATATAAAAGGGAAAAATCTGATAGAGTGTATACGTTTACTAACGGGGGGGAAAGAGGAGGAACAACTGCAAAAAGATATAGGATCTTGATGGAGGGAAAGAAAAAACGGATTATAATACTTGACAGGAAAAAATTGGAAAATGAACTACAATCTTTTACGGAAGAGAAATGGAAAGATGCTCTTAGAAGTTATGCTGTGGTCTCGGATAGGGGTTCACAAAAGATTTCACAGTTTTTTATAGTTCATGGATTACATCGATCCCCATGGATGTTGAAAAGAATGGGCGTGAGAACCTCGGACAAGTGCCCAAAATGTAGGAGAGAGAATGCAGATTTAATACATTGTTTCTGGAGATGTCCAAGATAGTTCAGATATTGGACAGAAATAGCAGAGACTGTATTTCTATTTTTGAAGGTCCAAATATCAGAAGATCCAGTAACTTGTATATATGGGGCAACCGAACATCTGAAGATAAATAAAAATATACGACTGGTTTTGAGCAAAGTACTGTTCCAAGCTAGACTCCTTATACTTAAGAAATGGGTAAAGGTAGATCCTCCGACAGCGGGACAGTGGAGAAAAGCATTCAATAATTTGATTAAAGCATGCTGGGAGTTGTAGTTTTACACCAGCAGGAGGGCCTCAGGTTGAGCATCCCTGTTATAGACTTTCGCCTTCAACCTCAGGCTGCTTGGCTCATGTTGTAGAGTTGGAACTAAATTTTCTGCTCATGTCTACATTTTCTCTCTGGCAAACAACGTAGCATAAATTAGTTGTAAACCAGGCATTCATATGCACAGGACAATGTCGAACACAGAGAATTGTATGAATACCAGAAACGGCATGCTTTCACTTCCAGATTATTTTCTGTTTGCAGTCGAACCAGGAGTTAGCTTATTTGGATCCTGTTCTCTATAATCAGAATTCTGTATATTCTGTAGAAGCATCAAACATAAGCTACCGTGAGCTGTCATCTCCCTCATCAAGAAATCCAAACACGACTTGGTGTAAGTTTTGCAACTTGTCTTGTAAATTATCAGCAGAATCCTTATTTGGCAGCTTACTACCATAGCAGTGCTCATGTACAAATTGTAATGTGTGATACAACAAGGAGAATACAAAGAGGGCCATTTACCATAAGAAATTTACCTATATTAGGAGTATTTCTGGCGCAGATTGCAGCGCAAAGGTGACTTTTCTCCACTCTCGTCCAAAAAAGGGGGCGTGGGCGCGGAAGGGTACGGGCCGGCTGGTCTGTCTCATTTATCATTTCCACTCCTGTTTTGGGTATAGAAAATGGTCTAAATTTAAGCCAGCAAGGAAGCTATCTTACATTGAGATCGGCGCAGGATACGCAGAAGTTATGTAGAGGCCAGAGCCTCTACATGACTCCGGCGGATCCACCGCCAGCTAAAGGGATTATTAAGACTGGCGTCTAAAACGCTGGTCTTAATAAATGACTCCTAAGGTCTGTAATATGGATTTAAACTGTTATCCTGTTAATTAATATGATCACTATGTGGGCAAGAATTTTCCTGCTGAAAAATGCCAGTTGGAAGCCCTGCCATGTGATGCAACACCTGGCCGCAGGATGTGTACCTCAGTAAGGGGGTATCTGAAAACAGTTAGTTCTTTATGTAATCTTCTGCAGTGTAATGTGTAGACATGGCTGGGGTTAATGATCCTGGTCCAGCTCTCTTAGGAGATTAGGGTGTGGGCTGGCTCCACCCTTAGCTCTCGAGTGTTCTAATTAGTTTTAGGCCTCATGCACACAGCCGTTCTGTGCATTGGGGACCATATTTTGCAGTGCCCAATGCACAAACACTATCCGTGCAGCTGGCGCAACAGATACAGACCCAGTCAACTTGTGATCCATGTGATCCATCTGCACAGCAAAGAAATAGAACAAGTTCTATTTTTTTGCGGTGCTGAGGCACGGAGAGAAACCCGACAGAAGCACTCTGTCGTGGTTCCATGAGGTTCCGTGCTTCCAGGTTCCTCGTTCATGACACCACTGCAAACGACGGTGGCTGGCTGTCAATGGTAGGACATGTAATAGGCGCCGTGATACCAAATTTACTTATCTTCTCATTTCCACAGGGTCTGCCCACTTATAGGCCTACCCACAATCATGGCTTAGGGCACACCACAAGCCATTTAGTCAGGTTAGCTAAGACACGCCTAGCTGGGTTAGGTTGATCCTGTTGTTTCTCTCCCTAGGATTCTTCGGATATCTCTTGGCAGTAGCCATGACCACAAATAGATAAAAGTGTAACATCCCAGAGTTATGTTTACAAAACTCTTTTACCCCGCTACAACCTGTTAAGTGTATCTGCATTGTCATCCTGTGTAATTTAACATCACATTCTCACAAATGTGCATTGAAATCCTTGTTAAATGTAAATTGCTGTAATTTCTATGTTCACCAGCAGGTGGCAGCAATGTTTAGCAGGGACTTAGTTCAGTTTAGTGTTTGTAGACTGGAATAGTTTATTCCAGTTTAGCTCCCCCCTCTTTGAGCAGAGTGGGCTCGCCCACATCCTGCCTCATGGGGAGGGAAGGAAGTTAGTGTCAGTGTGCCCCGGCTAGGGGAAGGCTGTGCGTGTAGGAACTCCCAGTTATAGGGATCCAAGCCAGAATCTTGTCTCGGCTGAGACAAAAGATCATCATTCCCAGTCTGAGCCTTTCAGTCTCAGCTGGCAGAAACAAGCAGCCACCTCCAGTATTCCAGGAAGAAGCATACCCTGTGAGCACAACTGTGAGTACCGTCCAGAGACCAAGAGAAGCTAAATTCCTCCTCAGCTAGTCAGTCCCCAATACAGCAGAAGATAGTAAGCGCAGAAGATATTAATTCCTGCCACATTACAGAGCCACAAGCAGACGACTTATCCTGGAAAGAGCTCGAGGCACATGATAGAAGCAGAAGATAGATTCCTGCCACACATTGCCAATACCTGCTGGGACTTCAGATTAATGCTGAATCTCGCATGGATAAATGCTGCATCCAATAAAGACCAGTTTAAACTATATTCCAAGTCTGGATCTCATTTGCTGCTACTAAATCCCTCAATTACTCCTACTAGCAACACACTCATTTTATTACAAGTGAGCCAGGATCCAGGAGTCCAGCCGTACCAAGGTAGGAGACACCATTGACACTATTGCCATTACCACACAGAAACATTACCCCACTCTGCCATTCCTAACCTGGTACGTGAGTTACAACACCTTAAAGGGCCCTGCGTTAGTACCCTGCGCACGCTGCAATTGGCGTCACAAACAAAAACTATATACTATCACTTACACCTGACCCAGCCATTGCATATTATTGGCGTCAGAGTGCATTATCCAAATCCAGCGGACTGCAAAAGTAAACAGAAAAGTAAAAAAAAAAAAAAAAAAAAAGAAGAAAAAAAAGCTTTATAATGAAACTTACCTGCAAGCTCCCATGGTACCAACAAGGTACTGGGGTCATCCTGACCCTTAGGGTCCTTTTACACGGATGGGATAATGCTTGAAAATAATGAGCACTGAAATTATACCAAGCCCTTGTTTAAACCCCTTGATGACTTCTGCTGTAAATGCACTGCAGAAGGTGTCTCTTCTCATGAGCACAGTGAACACCATAGGCTCTGAGTTTCTGCTGTTTCAAACAGCAGAGGTCCAGGGATAATGCCAAAATGCAGATCACAGACATTTAATGTGACCAAAGCATCTGAGTGGTAAAGATGCAAGAGCCACTTTTCTCCACACCCGTAACAGCCTCCCCCGACTGAGATCAGGGAAGCTGTTACATTACTGTGATAGGCCAGAGCCTGCTTGAGGCTTCAATATCTATAGCTGTGATGTTCTAACACAGACCTGCAGGTGGCGGCACTGTATTGGAATATAGTGAATGCTGTGTTATGTGATGGATAAATATCCAGAGGATAGATCATCACTTTAAACAAAGTGCAGAACCCCTTTAAGTACAAGAAGAACTATACAAATGTGGTATCATTGTAATCATACCGATCCGGAGAATGAAAGTAACAGGTCAGTTTTACTGCATAAGGGAGGGCCGTAAAAACAGAACCCAGTTCCCCAGTATATCATATGGAATATTAAATGGTGCTATAAGAAAGTAAAACTTGTCTTGCAAAAAACATGCCCTTATACAGCTATGTGAGCCAAAAAATAAAAAAGTTATGGCTCTGGGAAGGCAGGGTGAAAAAAATTGAAAATACAAAATCGAAAAATCACTGCTTCTCCTAAGGGTTAAAAGGCCTGCGTTATGTAGTTTGTATAGTGTCTGCAGCGCGTCCCTTGTGTACAGGAGGAGATGTGCTCCTGACGATGATTTTTAGGCCCTCATAAAGGATGCGACCGCCCAACAAGCATCTGCTGATCGCCGCCATGTTTACACGGGCCAGTAATCGAGAACAAGTGATCTGATGAATATTCTGTCGAGTAAACTAGTACATTGCGTGATATAGGCAGAGCGCTTGTAGTATATAGGCTACTTGTCAATCAATCCATAAGATATAGGGTGTTATCATAACACCTGCCCCAGAATTGTGGTACCAAAAAGTCAAAACATTTGGTGCAATTTTATATTTTTTTTAACTTTTTGCTCATTTTTTGTCCTGCTTTCCACTTTGTTAAAAGTGGGCGGGACATGGGCTCAAGGGGGCAAGGCCTAAGCATCCCAGCAGGGGAGCCTGTCCTTTCTGCTGCAGTTCTCTCCCTATCACAGCTCAGAGGGCATGTCCTTTCTGCTGCAGCTCTCTACCTTCAACTGCCACAGCTTCTAACAGCAGATACAGCTGGCACTGAGCATGTGTGACCACCTGAGCAGTGTTACTGAGTTGGATAGAGAAATGCAAAAAAGAACAAACAGCAGGTGGCGCTATACAGATACATTTTATTGAATTACTCAGTGGCTATAATACATTTTAATTACATGCAATTACAAATGTGCTGGTTTAAAAAAAAATGTAGAATCATTTTCGTGGGACAACCCTTTTAAGTATCAGATCCAGCTCACCTAAGGAATGATGTCACTCCTCACGGTCCTCGGTCTGCAGACTCATCCCTCACATACCAGTCAATGAACTCCACTAGTTACCTGTGTTATGTATTCCTCCCACGTGTGTAGATTTTAATTAACATGATGTTCTGTGCTGCACTCCAGGAAGAAAATTCCAGGGCCCTGACTACCTGATCTCAGGCAAGTCACAGCCGTATGATGGGAACGTCTCCATTGCTGCAGGCTTTCTTCACGATGGGAGGGGAGTCGAGTGTCACAGATGACCTCACCCTATATCCTTCATCTTTAAATGAAAGGTTTTGACGTGAAGTCAAACGCTTGACAAAAATCAAGTAATAAAATGTAAAGCTAAGGGGTTAGACAGGCTGCGCGGCTACATTTGATCTCCTCATTCTTGATGTGACACAGGTTAGAGTCTTCACTAAATGCAGGTTCCTCTAAAGCAGGGGTGGCCAACCTGCGGCTTTCGAACTGCATGCAGCTCTTTGCCTCTTCAAATGCGTCTCTAGAGAAAGTTTGAGAGAAGCCCATACGGCAGTAGCAAACTGCAGATTCACAAAACATGGATACCGGCCGTGTGCGTTCCGCATTTTGTGGAACGGAATGTCCAGCCCATAAAAGAACAGTCCTATCCTTGTCTGTAAAGCAGACAATAATAGGATGTCGAGGTTTGCCAACAGGACATCATATTGGGGGTACAAAGTTATAAAAAATAACCGGGCTTTTTTTTATAACTTCCACCATCCTGTTGGCACACCACCCCCCTGTCCTCCACTGCGTCGGTGGCTTTTAGACACCAGACAACGAAGGAGTTGCAGTGAAGATACAAAAGCCACCCCTCCACCTCTTGTTTACCGTCACCTCCCTCTTACAAGCCGTAAACCTTTGTGTCCATCATATGACCAAGACAGATTTTATGAACGACCAAGGCTTGTACTGATTGCCTTCAAGCAGAGATCTTGAAAAGGGTGAAGAATTTATATAGAAAGTACATTGGACATTGGGAAATTATATAAAGGATAACCCTTATTTGCCTGGAATAGCCCTTTAAGAAATTCACTCACCGTATAACAACATAATACAAAACTATTGATACGGCCAAGGATTTCACCATCATTTTGAAGATCTGAACAATCAGATAATAATTGTGAGCTCAGGGTATTCCATCTGTTTCTGAGAAGGTTCTCGTCTTCACAAATCCACCTGTCCATAGGTTTGAACCTAATCTGAATGACAATGCAGCCGTTCTTTGTCCTAGATCCTGGATTGTAGATATATATACGTGGGAGATAATTGCGGTGTGTGTAATTCAGGAGAGTTATGTGGTGACACCAACACTCAGAGAAAGCAGCGCTAATGAGTATTGATAATTAGACCACTGTAATTAAATCAGACATCTGACAATATCCAAATAATCTTCCCGACTGTTACTCTGGAAACGGAGGCTTTCATGTAGTAAAGGGACGTCGATGAGATACAAAAACACCTGGAGTACAATTATTATTTTACATCATTACACATATTACAGGACATGGCAACTTAGGAGCTCAGATGTTTCCATCAGCCATAGACCTGGAATGGATGGACTGCGGTGATTAGAAGGGGTTTTCCATGACCTTAATACTGGTAATCTATCCTCAACATAGGTCATCAGTATCTGATCGGTGGGGGTCCGACATCCGGGAAACCCACCGATCAGCTGTTTAAGAAGGCAGCTGCACTTGCAGTAGCGCCACGGCCTTCTCACAGCTTTTCCTAGGCCAGTGACGATACGTTCATTGGTTGTATGGCCTAGGAGCAGCTCAAACCCATAGAAGTGAAGGGACTGAACGCGATACCATGTTCTTGGTGAGCTGCAAGAAGGCAGCAGCATTCACAGGAGCACTGCTGCCTTCTCAAACAGTTGATCAGCAGGGTTCCCAGGTGTCAGACCCCCACCAATCAGATACTGAGGATAGGTCATCAGTATTAAAGCCCTGGAAAACCTTTTTAAAGGGAACCTGTTACGTTGAACATGGTGTCTGGGCTGCAGGCAGCAGCTTATAGAGCGGCAGGAGCTGAGCAGACCGATATGTAGTTAAGTGGGAAAAGATTCAGTTTAACTTGTATTTTATTTGTTTAATTTCCATCTTATTCTGAGTGTAGGAGTCCAGTGGGCGGTCTTATCAGTGACTGACAGCCTGGCCTGTATGACTACACATATAGTTATAGCTATCAATCACTGATAAGACCACCCACTGGACTCCTAATTTAGGAGTCCAGCAGACAGTCAGTCGTTGACAGGCTGGTCTGTACAACTAGGCATATAGTCATACCTATCAATCACTGATAGGAATGTCCACTGGACTCCTAAGCCCAGAATAAGCATGAATTTAAGCAAATGATATGCAAGTTTTACTAAATCACTTCCCACAAAACTATATCAATTTGCCCAGTCTGCAGACTGCACTGTTTTTTCATGGTGACGGGTTCCATTTAAATGCCTCCTCACTGCGGCCGGGCAGTAAGGAGAAACAGGAGGGCTTAGGACACTCATTCTAGGGATTGGTGGTTTGTCCCAGTGGTGAGGCCATCAATGTTGAGGTTTTTCCACTGTGAAAAAACCCTTTAACTGCAAATTTTCACAAACTATGCCTATTTAGCAGTCCAGTTTGAGATAGTCCCAGAAAAACAGGTCTGGTACTAACTATATATTCAGGTGGGACAAAGATTCGGAATAATGTTAAACATCTGCAACCCTCATGCATCCTCAGAGATCCTCAGTCTTCTTAAGACTGCCCCTCTAACTCTACTCCTTTCTCTATTTTTCCTCCTTTCTGGATAAGTATGGTTGTACCAATAAGTGACTTTGTGTTATTGTCATAGTCTCCGCCAATCACATCCAAAGGTAAACATTCTACTGGCTGCCATGTGGAACATATCACAGCCAATCATGGAAAAGGAGAGAGAATAAAAGAGAAAGGGCTGAAAGAGAAATAAAAGAGGAAGAGAAGATGGCCTAATACAGGAAGGCCGGTAGCTTGGCTGGGTTATGCTATGATATTTGGTATAATTTAATTGTAGGCAGACAAGATGCACACAATAGAAGAAATAATTCCTTAAAATGTCTTAAAATCTTAAGTTCCTATACAAATCAAAAGTGCCCTAATTGCCTGAAAAAGTCTCGCTGACGCACAAAATTCAGGTTCGTTAAGTTCGATAAGAACTTTTTGAAAACTTCATCTGGAATTTTAAAAAGATCTGCTAATTTCTAAACCACACTCCTTTGGTTTATTTGAATTAATGCCACATAAAAGTATAAAATATGAAGGCTACATGTTTTGACACGGGACCTGTGCCTTCATCAGGCATATTCACAATCATTGTACACCTGATCAAGGCACTGGTTCAGTGCCAAATCTCATAATCTCTGTTTTGTGCTTTAAGCCTCATTCACACATCCATGCTTAAATCCATGAGAAGGTGGTCAGTGATGCCTCTGTGAAGATGTCCGAGATGGATCTGTGTTGGCTCCGTGTGTCCTTTTTTTGCTGTCCGTGTGTCGTCCGTGTTTCACTGACACTGAACCGCTAAAAAATAATTTTCAATGCATCTCTTCCTAATGATCTGTGAAACATCGATGAAACACAGATGGCATCCGTGTTGCATCCCTGGTTTTCCCGGACCCATAGACTATAATGGGCCCGATGGATCCATGAACACAGACAAAATAGAGCATGCTTCCATGCTAAAAACACGGACCCACAGACTGTGGTAAAACACTGATGTCTAAATACACACATTAAAATGAATGGGGACGTGAGCTGTCCATGGAGAACACTGATGTGTGAATGAGGCTTTATAGGGAATATATTACAGTTTTGTATTATGGGTCCATAATATAGGCTTGGACATGAAACCTAAGGTCCCTTTCACACGAGCCTGACGGATTAGGTCCGGATGCGTTCAGTGAAACTCGCACCATTCTGCAAGCAAGTTCAGTCAGTTTTATCTGCGATTGCGTTCAGTTGTTCAGTTTTTTTCCACGTGGGTGCAATGCGTTTTGATGCGTTTTTTACCCATGTGATAAGTAACTGAAGGTTTACAAACAACATCTTCTAGCAACCATCAGTGAAAAAACGCATCGCACCCGCACTTGCTTGCGGATGCGATGCGTTTTTCACGCAGCCCCATTCAGTTCTATGGGGCCGGGGCTGCGTGAAAAACGCAGAATATAGAACATGCTGCGATTTTCACGCAACGCAGAACTGATGCGTGAAAAACAACGCTCATGTGCACAGACCCATTGAAATGAATGGGTCGGGATTTAGTGCGGGTGCTATTCGTTCACGTCACGCATTGCACCCGCGCGTAAAACTCGCTCGTGTGATAGGGGCCTAAGAGTCAGTTCACACGAAAAAAAAAATCAGTGCGGAATATGTGTGTCTTTTTTCAGAGTGGAATACATGTGTCTTTTTTAAAACAATGGGTTCAGTACAAAGCTGAATTCTAAGCTTGAGGTTTTTGAAGCAGATTTGAAGCAGACCTGCGCCAAAGAAAATGCACAAAATACGGTTACATGGAGCTGTTTTGTTCTGCTTCCTATTCATTTCAATGGGAGATTCAGCGCTGCTTCCCATTGAAATGAATAGGAGGCATTTTTAGGGCAGATTTTGAGCTTTTTTGAGGCAGAAACGCTCCAAAATCAGTGCCAAAAACATCTCTGTGAACTGACCCTTAAGAAGTTGTCAAGAACTTTGGAATTAATGGCCTATCTTTATCCCTGACCATCATCATCAGACTGGTGGGACTTGAAGAAGGGATTGAGAAGTGCAGTGCCTCCTTCATGATTTACCAGGTCCAGTATCGCACATGTGTTTCGACTGTGTCTGGTAAACAATGAAGAGAATGGCGGCTTGTCTGGCTTTTCACTCAGGTGAACGGGGGGTGGGGTGGAGAGTTTGGAAGTTGGACCAACAACGATCTAACATTGATGGCTTATTCTAATTAGATGTCACCAATATCAAGTCAAAGTCCCAAAATTCTTTTAATGTGATATTCCTATTATAAGAGGTTATGTCCAATCACTAGAATTCTTTTATCAAGAACGACAAATGGAATATTGAAGAAATCGTTGAACCTCAACGACCCTTACCAATCGCCTAAAGGATGGGCTAAAAACCCTTGCAGCCGTGTATCTAATGTGGGCAATTGAACCCTCAACATTCAGAAAGTGATGGCCTATGTTACTTAGTAAGAAAACCTCCTTTTAACTGAAAAATGAGGAAAAAAAACAGTTCCTTCAGGAATAGATGTATTCGTCAAGAATGTTTCCGCAGTTCCAGGAATGTCATTATTATTATTGCTAATGCAGTTTTATAGGGCTTAAATAAAATGAGCTCCTTGTCTATCAGCAGCTAAATGACAGAGATATTTCAGGGATGTAATATACACAGGATTAGTTTTCATCCAGTTCGCTCATCTTCAGAACAGAACCTTTTGGGAAATGTTGTCCTATGAAAAGTCGATGACCACTGTGCATGTTTGCTGCTATTCTGAGCAGAGGAGCCTTTGAGGCTTTGGATCCTCGGTACTCTTTGACATCCCTCTAAAAGTACATAGATGCTGCATATCATTTAGCGCCCTGGTACCTTTTTAGTTGGCCGTTGCTTTGTACTGTTAGTCAAGAAAGATTCTTTCATGTCTTCCCCTGGGTGTATGATGAGTCCAGCTGAGATGTTGGCAGGGAAGTTAACATTTTAATGCCTCATAACTGATAACTGGTACATTCTGTGATAAGACTGACATCCGGCGGGGGAAAAATTCAAGTCTTTTTGCAAGTTACCAAATGTTCTATCCTGTTAACAGAGTGAAATATTATTATTTTCTCAGTAGATCAAATGGAATATTTTCTTTCCAATGTTTAACTGTGCCGCTCAGTATGCTGTAAATCTATTTTTAATGCTAGGAGCAGACCCAAAAATTTATTTTTGTTTTCTAGAATTGCCCATGTCACCCCCCCTCCAAATAACGCCACCATAGGTGAAGTGCGCCATTCTGTTGGGGAGGTGCAAAGTGGTGGAAAGGAAGGAAAGGACACGAGTGGTGGTTGTGGCAATGAGGGTGGTTTTAGTCCTCACAGTGGCTAAACCCTGCTGCCTTGTTCCCTGTGCTGTACGTGCAATGAATGGAGGGGCGCAATCAATGTTCTCTTAGGGACACAACCTGGGATATTGAGTCTCCTGGTAGGTGGTGGTTAGGGTGCCTTTGATGGTGGTTGGGTAGCAGGGTGCAAGGCAGGAGGGCAGGTGCAGGGCACTGCATATGGTGGGAAAATGACCAGGACATCTTGGTTATAGAAAATAACTGTCTTTGAGGTTGATGGGTGTCACAGTCCAAATACAAGAAGTGAACACAATTATGAGGTATATAACCATATTCCCAAAGGCTGTGTATATGGGATAGGCAGTATGATGGTCCCCTCTAAGTCTCTGTGTACGTATACCATGCAATCTTCCCAATTGACCAAAGGTGTTCAAGTCCTTGCATTTCTGAAGTCCTACACCTGATGGCCATTTTAGTAGTGTGAAAGGTGCTGGAAGCAATTAACCCTAACCACATTCAGTAAAGTCCAAAGCCTTTACTTTCTTTAATGTCAATGCCCTGTCCTTTATTGGACCTAAACCATCTGTAATAGTCTGTTCCACTCTGCCTTAGATGTTAGCTCTTGGCACAGTTGCTTTTCTGATAGCTTTAAATAGGACCTTTCATCTGTTTTACTTATAGGGGCTAAATACCTGTACTTGCGATGTACCCCCTGCTGATGCTGCCACCTGTTTGTTTGTTTTTAAACATCGCTCCTACGCGCCGCTGCGCCCTCCTGAAGTTTTCTAATACTGAGCATTGGAACATGGAGGAGGTTTCTCAATGGGCGTCTCCTTCTCCCTAGCTGTGCCTCACTCCTATCACATTGGAGAGCGTCACAGCCACATTCACTGCTCCAATAGCTCTGCTAAATTATCTTCAGCCTGGCAGCTCAGGAGGCGTTTCCTTTCTGCTGGAGCTCTCTCCCTTTCTTCTAACAGAAAATATAGCTGGTGGCAGTTGAAGATTTAAACTGAGCATGTGCGACCAGCTCAGTGAAAAGGACAAAAAAAACAAAAAACGAAAAGAAGCAGCAGGTGACGCTGTAGAAATACATTTTATTGAATAACTCAGTAGCTATAATACATTTTTAATTACATGCAATTATAAAAGTATTCAGATCCAGGTTCTGCTTTCAAAAATGTAGAATATGTTTCGTGTCACAACCCCTTTAAATATTTTAGGTTCTTTTATACAGAGTTTAAAAAGTGAGAAATAAGTCTGGGAATGTGTCATCATACAAAAGACAAAAAGGATTTTTCATTTTCCAAATATCTTTTGTAACTTAAAGGGGTTTCCGTGTAGGATTTTCTTCCATATCAGACATTTCAGATAAATATGCAGGAAAAAAACATGTCTAAGACTACCTACAGCATTAGGCTAGTTTTAAACTAGTGTTTCCGGCCCTATTGGCTATAATGGAATCCGGCACAACAGTTTTTGTCCAGGCGGAATCTCGGCATAGGTGCTAGTTAGCGTCTGGATCTCCACCGAATCCTATTATGGTCAATGGGGCCAGCGGGCTTTGCGGTAACATTTGGCTAAGCCCGCTGGAGGCTGGTAACGCTAGTGTGAAACTCCGGACGGATTCTATGAAGACTTTAGGGTATGTTAACAAGTAGAACATATCCTCTGTGCAACTAAGTCAGTTTACCTTCGTACCAGTTTTGATAATTCTTCCCCCATAGGATGTTTGATTGACAGGTCAGAAAATATCATAATGCAAAACTCATTTACCAACATGGTAATATACAGTGCTACAATCCCCTATGACTACTAGTACCTGAATGAGAAGTACGAAGGACATTCGCACATACCATACCTGGCTAACAAAACCCCTGAGAGGGGTTGTCTAGAATTATTAATTAATTAAATGTGGCCCCCCCCCCCCCCCCCAAAAAAAAAAAACTGTGCCACTTTTGTGTATATTATAGGTTGTGTCTGAAATTGTAGTTCAGTCCTATTCAAGTGAAAGTGGCTAAGCAGCAATATGTAGATCTCCATCTGAAAAGTTATTTACAATACTGCACAATAAGGAGTCCTATATATACAGTAGTACGTTCAGCACATGCAGCACACATAGTAACCTCCTGATATAATACAATAGGTTAAAGTTCAAGCTTCCAAATTTGGTCCTGGAGACCAGAACGTTCTACAGGACTCATCTGAAGGTCCTATAAAGTGCATTCCAATAGTAAAGTCCATCAATGTCTATATATATTCACTTCTACTATTGCAGTTTGGCCTGTTGTCTGGAATACTTGTCAAACAAACCATCTCTTTGTCCACAGGTGGTCTATAGTCAACCCTGTCTTCCATGCATATACACATCGGACAACAACATGGGGCACGAAGGCATAATATAATTCCTCCGACGAGGCTGAAGGCGATGGTAGGCCAAGCTACAAACAGGGCTTCTCCCATCTCTATCCTCAGTGCCCCACGACATACGTTGGCATCGTATGCTTTAGTGAGAATGTTACCAGTTGTCCATATAACGGGAATGGCGATGAGGACGGTGCTCAAAATGTAGAGGATCCCAGACGTCAGTCGTATACAATGCCTTGTCACCTTGGCTTCTTTATGACACCTGCTCATCAGCATACTCACAACCGAGAAGATGAAGGCAAAAAAGGCCATGGTCAGAGCAAAGCTCAACAAGATCCTTCCAGCTTTTAAGTCCATGGTCAGGGACACCTGGGATTCATAGCTGTTGCATTGCGTGTACAGTGTAGATTGATAAACACAGGTTGTCCACAAGCCATCCCACCGGCTGATCCAGTGACCATCTATACGGCCATTTATGCCATTGTTTTCGGCCAAGATGGATATCCTCCACTGAGGCATGACTGTAATGATCCAGGTAAGTATCATGCCAACACCACCGGAGATGATCCCAATGATCTGCAACAAAAACCAAGCCATTGTTTCTTGAAGGACCTGGGGACTCTCCTTCTGAGAAGATGTGGAGCTGAGCTTCTGACACCCTGTTGTGTATCAGTGTTAGAGTACTTGCCCGGAGCTGACAAATTTATAAATCTAGTCACGTGCAGCCAACAATGTGATAAATTACTGAAGTGTGACATAATCTCTGCTAATTATTACATACAGTAGACATCAATGTGCTGTGCAACAGGTTAAAAAAAGCCCTGACGTGCTGTCAGTGTTGGCTTAAGTATTGGTTGTGTTGATTTTGTGTATGATACAACCACTACGAATAATGTAAAAAGAGCTTAGTCTTCAATTAAAGTCAATACAAATATGTAAAATGAATGGGTTATTGCTATGTGATTTTACTTAATTAAAGGGGTTGCATTGGATTAGATAAAGATTACCTAATCCGTGCCACTCTTGTCCATAGGATGTGTCCGGTATTGCAGGCCATCTGTAGTCCAACAAATGGTTCTGAGCTATAATACCAGGCACAATCCATGGAAATTCAAGCTGTGTCTGGAAGAAAGCAGTCATTTTTGTTTTCTAATCTCATACAATCCCTTTAATACCATTTGAGTTTTCGCAATATTTGGCGGAATTTTTTTTGTGATTCACAATATCTAATCAGGATTGGTGACGCAACCCTCCTATATGGGTTAGTATAGACTCCTGCTCACAACAGTGGGGGATTCAGGTCCAGACCTTACAGTCACAGCCTCCCATAGGTTTAGATATGCTATGTTATTACACAAATGCTAGGGGACAGGGGTGTAGCTATAGGGGGCATTGGCGTAGTTGCCAACAGTCCCAAAATTGCAGGACTGTCGCTAATTGTCATAGAAAGTTCCTGCAAATTTGGGCTGTCCCAGGTTGAAAATAGAAAGAGCTTAATCAAGCCCCATTCATAAGTGGGTGTTCCTAAAGGGTTTAGGAGCATGGAGCTTTCGCACCCTGAATTTACCAGCAACAGTGTTGGTAAGTGGGCATAAGGGTGATAGTCACACTCAAGCCCTGGTGGCAAGTGGTAGATGGGTGGCCACCACCTAGGGAGAGTTTGGCGCCACAGTGGGAGGGTGCTGCATTGACCAAATGTGGTGCTAGTGGGACCTTTGGATCAGTTTATGTAGAGCTAATGTTTTGCAGGACGATCTGTAATTTTTATTGATACCATTCTGGGCTGTGTTAGACTCTTTATTCAATTTTTTTGGGGAGGTGAATTGACCCAAAAACTTTGAATTGGCCATTTTGACTTTTTTTTTTTCATTTCACCCTTTGCTGTATGGGATAAATATTTTTGTATTTTAATAATACAGGTGTTTTCGTACACGGCGATGCCAATGATGTTAATTTTTTCAATTATTTATGTATTTTCATTAAAATATTTGGTATTTTCATATTTTTTTATTTTAAAAATTGTTCAATTTTTTAAATTTTTTTTAAAAAAATTTAACAGTGCCCCTAGGGAACTATAGCAAGCAATCATTAGATTGCTTTTGTCACAGACTCCAATGAATTAGAGTCAATTAGAACTACACTGTGTTCCTATTTTTCAATGCCCGACCGCGTAAATGTACGTTGGGTGGTCGGAAGGGCTTCATTTTTCTCAGCAATGTGGGCACATATGAACATGGGACAAACACAGATGGCTTCAGCACATGTAACAGGTCAGCCAGCTTTATTTGTTGGGTGGAATGTAAAATACTATACATACTGCATGCTATACCTACATAAATGCAAATACTGTCCTATGCACAAACACATACACACTGCATAGAACTAACTACAAACAGAAACTGTATCGATAGAGCAGAAACGAAAATAAATTCATACATAAATAGATTCACTAATAAGCCTGACTCTTCCGGGAAATATCGCATGCCAAGATAGGATATAACTAATCATTAATTAGTGCCAAGTCTGAACATTACTGTACAATGACTGTACCTGTCATTAGCTGCAAAATGTTTGTTACGTTTTGTCCTAAGGAGAACATTTGTCATCCTTATTTTCATTTTTTCATCCTCATCTTCCAAGAGCCATAACTTTTTCTTTTTCCGTCAACCTTATGCTGTAGGAGGGCTTGTTTTTCACAAGCCCTCATATATAAGGTTTTTTATGGGATTTTCATATCGGTGTACAATCTGTAGGATAGGCCATTATTATGTTATTTTTGGTGGAGTTTAATTTGTGGGGGTCTGAGGGCCCCTCAGTTGTTTGAGGAGCCGCGGCACTCTAATGATCGCTGTGGCCTCCTCGCATGCTCACCAAGCACAGCGCCATCCATTGGATAGTGGCTCAGCCCCATTCACTTGAATAGGACTGAGCTGTCTTGAGGCAACAAAATCGATGGCGATCACTGGCCTAGGAAGCGGGAGCGGCGCGGCATCTTCAAACAGCTGATTGGCAGGGTTTCAGGAGTAGGACCATTACCGATCAGATATTCACAACCTATTCTGAGGATAGGCTTTCAAAATTAAAATCTTGGAAAACCCCTTACATGCATCATATGTATAATGTACTGACAATTCTGCCACAGTTTTTTTGAATTTTGTTTTATGTTTATTGTTGAGGGAACTTGCAATTTGCAAGTTCAAGTTATCTAAGAATTCCATAATGGATTCCGTTACCACGGACCATAAAGGAATTCTTTAACGACAAGCCTATAAGAGGCTTTCGTGGTGCATGCCGTCATCAAATTCTGTTATGGTCAGTGGTAACGGAATCCACTACAGAATTCTTAGATAACCCGAACTTGCAAATTGCAAGTTTGCTCAATGCTATTTATGTTACCTTTATTCATTATAATTTGTAAAGTTTTTGTTATGTTTTTCTACTTTTACTAAAAAAAATACTCCATTCTGTCGGCATATTCTGGCATCCATAACTGTTGATAGAGTTGTGTTAGAGCATTTTTTCTGTGGGGCAAGCTGTGATTTTTATTGATTTTTCGATCACTTTTATCCCATTCACAGTTCGAGATAAATCACACAATTTGTTAACAGTTTGGCAATTTATAGACTGGGCGATTAGGCTGCTTTTACATCTGCACTTATTATTTCCATTTTTCGACTCTGCTATAGGAGCAGAAGTATACGGAAGTGTCAGTGTCACTAAATTGGCATCCAATTGGTTTCCAGTCAGGAGAGCGTTATTTTCAGTAGAGGAAAAAGCCTTGCATGCAGGACTTTTCTCTCTACTATTTTTAACTAATTCTGTGACAGAAGACCTGATTGCAGCCTCTAACGCAGATGTAAAAACAGCCTAACATTTGTTTTTTTTTGTCTGATAAATGGGAAAAGGGATTTCTAGAGCCGGAAGCCCTCCCACAGTACAAGGTACCTGCTGGTATCCATACTGAACCCATTTTAGACAGCTTTGTCTTTAACCTAGAGCATCTCATCCCTAGAGTTATTGATTGGATGCACCCATGTTTCATGATTAAAGATTGATGTCCTCCTGGTCCATCCATATGCATTGTGTCTGTTTTCTCTGTTCAGCAAGGCTCTCTCCATGACAGGTAGTAGGGCTTATGGAACCTCAAATTAAAGGGTTTTCCCATAAAGAACATACAGTATGTTACCCATACACAGATAGTCAGAGGGGTTCCTAGCCTTTCTGCTGACTGAGGCAAAAATTGAAACAGTGCCCCCCCCCCCACCAAATTCTCACCCTATGCTTGGCACATCGCGGTGTTCGGCCGAACACTGCGTGTGCTGGAGCGTAATGCTCAAGTCTCCTCCCCGCACGTTTGTTGGCGGGAGGGCGTGAACACTAGCAACCTCACCACCACCAGCATGATCCGCCAGATGGCATTAAAGCACCCTAATAGGTGGGCCGAACGCCTGGGTCCACAATCAGTGTCTGCGGGTCACAACACTGCCTCCTATTCCCCTGTGTTACGTGCTGGCCAATCCCCTGTCCAAGATGCAGGCCCGGATGCCACCCGCCATGCACCTGTACTTCTCAAGCACCATCAGGTAGTACATCCACTTCTGTGTCCCAGCGCAGCTTACAGATGTCTATACCCCAGGCCTTTGAATGAAAGCGCAAATACCCAGCGTTACTTTGTCCCCAGCCTCCAATATTTTTCAGGGTGTGCAGTCCCAGCTTCACACCAGCATGTGTCCAGTAACATCACCCGTGCCCTGACCAATGCAGTTATTGGGTAGGTCCACTTAACGACTGACAGATGGGCAAGTGCTTTTGGCCAGGGACACTACATTTCCCTGATGGCACACTGGGTGAACGTTGTGGAGGCTGGGAGTGATTCATACCCTGGGATGGCACAGGTGCTACGGACGCCAAGGATTGCAGGCCCTACTTCCATCAGGGTTTCTGCCACCACCTACATTAGTGGCTGCAACCCCCCCCCCCCCCTTCTCCTCCTCCTCCTCTTCCACTTCCACCTCTGAATTATCATTTTGCAGCACCAGTCAGCCATCAGTCAGTAGCTGGAAGCAGTGTAGCACTGCAGTAGGGAAGCGGCAACAGGCCGTGCTTAAACTGATCTGCTTAGGTGACAAATAGCACACCGCCGCAGAGCTGTGGCAGGGGATAAGGGACCTGACTGAGCTGTGGCTCTCGCCGCTCAACCTACAACCAGGCATGGTTGTGTCTGATAATGGCTGTAACTTGGTGGCGGCTTTGGAGCTTGGCAAGCTCACACACATATACCATGCCTAGCCTACGTGTTCAACCTAGTGGTTCCGCGGTTTCTCAAAACCTACTCTAATTTGCCTGAGCTACTGGTGAAGGTGCGCCTCGTGTGTGCCTATTTCCGCAAGTCATTGACAGCTTCCGCCGATCTGGCAACACTGCAGCAGTGCTTGCAATTGACAGCTCACTGACTGTTGTGTGACGTGAGGAATCGCTGGAACTCCACGTTCCACATGTTGGCCAGGCTTTATGAGCAGCAAAGGGCAGTAGTGGAATACTACCTGTAACATGTTCCTTGCATTTCCAGTCAGCTTCCGCTCTTCAGAAGCAATGAGTGGCATGGATGTCTGACCTCTGTGAGGTTTTACTCAACTTTGAGGCATCAACACAGATGGTGAACGTCGATAACGCTATTATCAGCGTAACCATCCCACTTCTGTGTCTACTCAAAGGCTCGCTGCTCACAATTAAGGTGGACGCTTTGCATGTGGAAGAGGTGGAAATGGGGGAATACAGTACACAGGGTGATAGCCAGACCACCCTCAGTTCGTCTTCTCAGCGCAAATTGGATGATGATGAGAAGGAGGAGGAGCAGGAGACGGTTGCCTCCGCTACAGAGGGTAGTACCCATGGAAGTTTTATTCCATCTGTTCAGTGTGGATGGGTAGAAGAGGAGGAAGATGATGAGGAGAAGTCTTGTCTGTTGGGACTCTGGCACACATGGCTGACCTTATGTTAGGCTGCCTTTCCCGCAACAGACCCTCACCCCTAATGTTTTAGATGGTCAGCTCAGCAGCAGACCCTCACCCCTAAAGTTTTAGATGGTCAGATCAGCAGCAGGCCCTCGCCCCTAATGATTTAGATGGTCAAATCAGCAGCAAGCACTCGCCCTAATGTTTTAGAGGGTCAGCTCAGCAGCAGGCCCTCGCCTCTAATGTTTTAGATGGTCAGATCAGCAGCAGGCCCTCGCCTCTAATGTTTTAGAGGGTCAGATCAGCAGCAGGCCCTCGCCTCTAATGTTTTAGAGGGTCACCAGCAGGCCCTTGCTCCAATATTTTTGAGGGTGAC
The DNA here is from genome assembly GCF_014858855.1 of Bufo gargarizans. Taxonomy (NCBI): domain Eukaryota; kingdom Metazoa; phylum Chordata; class Amphibia; order Anura; family Bufonidae; genus Bufo; species Bufo gargarizans. The sequence continues at coordinate 594,156,478 of NC_058082.1, read as the reverse complement.
CAGCAGGCCATCAATCATACATTTTCAAGGGTGTGTATGATGCCTTCCTTTATGTGTAATAAAGGGTGTATTGGAGTGCCGGTTCCTTGTAATTTTTGGAAGCCCTTTCACTTAGTGCATAGGCTTTATGAGTGTAGGAGTCCCACTACCTGAACAATTGTACCACAATGTGAATGAGGCCCTCCATTATGTGATATACAGGTTGTATTGGAGTGCCTCTTCCTTGTAATTTTTGGCAGCACTTGCACTTTATATACAAGTAAATATACAGGAAAACATGTTTCCTAACAATTTTTCCTCTAAAATCGATTTTATCTTTGTTTTTGTGCGTATTATTGTCAGTCTGTAAAAGTGGCTTACTACAGACAACATCTTTCCCAGCAGCGACCTGGGAGTCCAAGATGCATCCAGACATCCTCCCCATGCTGTTTCCGAACCATTTCAGTGGTGTTTCCATCTATTTCTGACCTTTTTTTATTTGAACCAGACACCCTCCCCTCTTCAGATCAGGGGGTGCCTGAGCACCCGAGCACTTTGGTGCTCGACCAACACTAAACCTAACCACTTCCCTCCTAACATTACGTATATCACTAATAAACATATGGGGTAATACAGCTCCACATACCTCTTACATCCAGTGACCTCTCCTCTGATGTAGATGTTCTCTTTCCTCATCTTCTCCATTCAGACCAGACCGCCATGATGATTTTTCAGCATCTCTCATCTCTGCAGTTTGACAAAAAAATCTTTCCAACTTTCTCATCATCCCCCATCTTCTGGACAAATCATCCTACCACCCCCAATACTGTGCGGCTGTGCTCTCCAATATTATACTGCAGAAACAGATAATACTAGTACCACACAGATAGTGCCCTCTTCAATGATTATTGGCACGCAGTGTTCTAAAAAAAACTGCGCCCAGAAAATGCTGCCCCTGACACTAATAGTGTAAACATAATGAACCCCAAAAAAAGTTGTGGTAAGCTGATACTGTGCCAAGGTGCCCCTACAGTAATAGTGCTCCCTAAAGTCCCACCAATTCTCTGCCCGAGTGCACTTGGTGGTAATAGTGCTCCTACAGGGCCCCTAGCATGTCCCCACTGTGTCCCAGAAGTAATAATGCTCTCATAGTGCCCATACTAGTAATCATGTTCCCCATAGACCCCCAGTAGTAATACTTCTCCTTATAATGTGATAGTAGAAAAATGCCCTCTTAAAATGAGCACCAGTACAAAAAAGGCTCCCTTATAATGTGTGCCAGTGCAAAAAATACCCCCTTTTAATGCTCTCAGTTGAGCTAATGTCCACATAGTGCCTCCATAATGTGTGCCAGTATACAATACCCCTATATAATTCCCCCAAGTCAATTCCCCCATATTGATCCTCTCCCCCTTCCTCATAGTGGCCCCCATAATGTACCAGTATAAAATGTCCCTATATAGTGCCCCAGTAGACGCCCTCAGTGTCCCCCATAATTTGTCAGTATAAAATACCCCTTCTTAGTACCCCCCGTAGATGCCCCCATAGTACTCCTCACTTCCCTCATCCCCATAGTACCCCCATAATGTGTCCCAGTATAAAATGCCCCTATACAGAGCCCCCCATATACAATACCCCTTATTTGTGCCCTCAGTAGATGCCCCCATAGTGTTCCTCTCCTCCATCCCCATAGTGCCCCCATATAAAATACCCCTTCTTTGTTTCCACAGTAGATGCCCCCCAATAATGTGCTAGTAGGAAGTGTCTCTAGATCCCCCAATAGTGTTCCTATATAGTGCCCCAGTAGACGCCCTCAGTGTCCCCCATAATTTGTCAGTATAAAATACCCCTTCTTTGTGCCCTCAGTAGATGACCCCATAGTGCCCCCTAAAAATGTGCCAGTAAGAAGTGCCCTTAGATGCCCCAATAGTGTTCCTCTCCATCTTGCCCATAGTGCCCCCATATAAAATACCCCTTCTTTGTGCCCTCAGTAGATGCTCCCATAGTGTCTCCTAATAATGTGCCAGTAACAAGTGCCCCTAGATGCCCCCATAGCACTCCTCTGCTTATTTTTACATCACTCTGTAACTAACACGGTCCTGTCCCCCTGAGAGGCCGGTGCCTTTCCCTATAGTGCAAGTATGGCCACCACTGCTGGATTACAGGGTGGTTTTAACCCCTGGAAACAACCAGTGTACAGTACAGACCAAAAGTTTGGACACACCTTCTCATTCAAAGAGTTTTCTTTATTTTCATGACTATGAAAATTGTAGATTCACACTGAAGGCATTAAAACTAAGAATTAACACATGTGGAATTATATACATAACAAAAAAGTGTGAAACAGCTGAAAATATGTCATATTCTAGGTTCTTCAAAGTAGCCACCTTTTGCTTTGATTACTGCTTTGCACACTCTTGGCATTCTCTTGATGAGCTTCAAGAGGTAGTCACCTGAAATGGTTTTCACTTCACAGGTGTGCCCTGTCAGGTTTAATAAGTGGGATTTCTTGCCTTATAAATAGGGTTGGGACCATCAGTTGCGTTGTGGAGAAGTCAGGTGGATACACAGCTGATAGTCCTACTGAATAGACTGTTTGAATCTGTATTATGGCAAGAAAAAAGCTGCTAAGTAAAGAAAAACGAGTGGCCATCATTACTTTAAGAAATGAAGGTCAGTCAGTCCGAAAAATTGGGAAAACTTTGAAAGTGTCCCCAAGTGCAGTTACAAAAACCATCAAGCGCTACAAAGAAACTGGCTCACATGCGGACCGCCCCAGGAAAGGAAGACCAAGAGTCACCTCTGCTGCGAAGGAAAGGTTCATCCGAGTCACCAGCCTCAGAAATCGCAGGTTAATAGCAGCTCAGATTAGAGATTAGGTCAATGCCACACAGAGTTCTAGCAGCAGACACATCTCTAGAACAACTGTTAAGAGGAGACTGTGTGAATCAGGCCTTCATGGTAGAATATCTGCTAGGAAACCACTGCTAAGGACAGGCAACAAGCAGAAGAGACTTGTTTGGGCTAAAGAACACAAGGAATGGACATTAGACCAGTGGAAATCTGTGCTTTGGTCTGATGAGTCCAAATTTGAGATCTTTGGTTCCAACCACCGTGTCTTTGTGCGACGCATAAAAGGTGAACCGATGGACTCTACATGCCTGATTCCCACCGTGAAGCATGGAGAAGGAGGTGTGATGGTGTGGGGGTGCTTTGCTGGTGACACTGTTGGTTTGCATTTAGTTGGACCATCATTTATTTTTCAACAGGACAATGACCCCAAACACACCTCCAGGCTGTGTAAGGGCTATTTGACCATGAAGGAGAGTGATGGGGTGCTGCGCCAGATGACCTCGCCTCCACAGTCACCGGACTTGAACCCAATCGAGTGCCAACAAGTGCTAAGCATCTCTGGGAACTCCTTCAAGACTGTTGGAAGACCATTTCAGGTGACTACCTCTTGAAGCTCATCAAGAGAATGCAAAGAGTGTGCAAAGCAGTAATCAAAGCAAAAGGTGGCTACTTTGAAGAACCTAGAATATGACATATTTTCAGTTGTTTCACACTTTTTTGTTATGTATATAATTTCACATGTGTTAATTCATAGTTTTGATGCCTTCAGTGTGAATCTACAATTTTCATAGTCATGAAAATAAAGAAAACTCTTTGAATGAGAAGGTGTCTCCAAACTTTTGGTCTGTACTGTATATTGTGAAGGAAAAATGAGTCAAGCCATCAAAGGAGGCAATATGGACAATCACAATACATTAGTAAGTGCCTTGTATTAACTTTCTCTACATGATAAATGCCACTTGCTGAAGTGAGACAACCCGTTTAATTTTATGGCTGATCGAAGTACATAAATACAGAACTGCAGCTAAATACTGTGCATAAATCAATACATATACACATGCATACTATACCTACATAATGTGCATAAATACATACATAAATGCAAATACTCTACTATGGACCATCACACACATACTGCATAGAACTGCATAAAATTAACTACGAACAAATACCGTCTAGATAGAGCCCAAAAATAACAAAAATGAATTTATACATACATTGATTCACTAATAAGCCTGACTCTTGCAGGAAATAACACGTGTCATTAATTAGAGCCAAGTCGTGCTGAACATAACTGTACAATTACTGTACCTGTCACCAGCTTGTTACGTTTTGTCCTGAGGAGAACATTTGTCATCCAAAAGAATTATCTTCGCAATTTACTTGTTACCGTTTCTGTCAAGTGATCCCTGGATATATATCATCTGGATCTGCAGTGAGGGGTATCTTCTGTCTGTAGAATCTGAATAAAAAAGCTCTCGCTGCTTCTAGCCCAGCAGGAAGTCACAGCACAATAACTAGATGCATGTAAACAAATCATTGGAAACTTCTGGGTCTTGTTACTAAGGGCTGTATTACACCAACAGATTATCTGACCAATATCTGTTTAATCAGACCAATAGTTGGTGTGTATAACAAAAAATAAACGGCGATCTTCTATTGATTAGTCAGAAAATCTGTCAGATAATCTGTTGGTGTAATACAGCCCTAAAGGTCCTCATACACAATAACGTATTGTCATCCGAACCTGCTAAGAACGTCGTTCAGATGACAGTCTAATGTGTGGGTGCAGAGAAAGATTGGGTGAAGTGAATATTTTTACCTGATACTTTTTTATCCTGGGAAATAAGCCACCACCAGAAGTGTCTGACATTGGCTTTCTCCCCTTTCCCCATTGAATACACATACACAGGGAGCCAAGTTGATGGGGGAGCCAGGAGGGACTCGGGAGGGATAGCTAATGGCAGAATGATCCTTCGGCCTACAGCTATTGAATGTGTATGGCCGCCCTAAGTCATCATTGTGTATTATTTATCTAGTATCTACTATACCATTCTATCTACCTAGTTACTAGTGATTTTTCTACATATTTTAAGCCCTTGGGAGCAAAAATGTGCTTTTCTTTTTTTGGTATAAATAATCTGTGAGAACCAGAAGTGTATAGGAGCCTGAACATAGTTGCAAGGACTGTCCCTAATTGTCAGAGACAGTTCCTGCAAATGTAGGCTCTCCCGGGCAGAAAATGGGCAGGTCTTATGCAAGTCCCGTCCATAAGTGGGTGCTCCCAGGGGGTTTGGGTGCAGCTCTTCCATGCCCTGAATTTACCAACCGTAATTGTTTTAAATAGGCATAAGGGTCACACTCAAGGCCTGGTGGCACATTGTAGATGGGGCCACGTGTCTGATTTTAAATTGGGTCCCAGCAGCCTCTAGTTAGACCACTGAACAGATTTGGTCATACAGATGGCCTGTCATATTGAGCCAGTGTGGTGCTTTAAGGCCATACAAAAAAAAAATAGCAGCCCCCATAAAAGAAAATATAATTTATTTCATATGCATCTTGATGCCTGTGGTACTAAGGGTACTTTCACACTTGCGTTTTTCTTTTCCGGCATAGAGTTCCGTCACAGGGGCTCTATACCGGAAAATAACTGATCAGGCATATCCCCATGCATTCTGAATGTAGAGTAATCCGTTCAGTTTGCATCAGGATGTCTTCAGTTCAGTCGTTTTGACTGATCAGGCAAAAGAGAAAACCGTAGCATGCTACGGTTTTATCTCCGGCGAAAAAAACTGAAGACTTGCCTGAATGCCGGATCCGGCATTTCTTTCCATAGGAATGTATTAGTGCCGGATCCGGCATTCCAAATACCGGAATGCCGGATCCGTCCTTCCGGTCTGCGCATGCGCAGACCTTTAAAAATGAAAAAAAAAAAAAAAAACGGATCCGTTTTGCCTGATGACACCGGAAAAACGGATCCGGTATTGCAATGCATTTTTCTGACTGATCAGGCATTTTTCTGACTGATCAGGATCCTGATCAGTCTGAAAAATGCCTGATCAGTCAGAAAAAATGACATCCGTTTGCATACAGTTTGCCTGATCAGGCAGTCAGTTCAGGCAACGGAACTGCCTGCCGGAATCAAGCAACGCAAGTGTGAAAGTACCCTTAGCTGTATGAGCCAGATCACTGCAGAGATGACCCTTGTAAGGTGGGTAACCCTCAAGTTTTCCCCTTTTTTGTTGCACCATTTGTTGTGTCCACAGTTTTACTGTAAGTGGATCTACAGTATTTGTCGATATATTGTTAATGGCTGCTCTATGAGGCAGTACCTCCAGACCTGGCAGTGTGGGCAGGCACCAGGAAACATACAGTAGTCTCCTGAAGGTACCGGTGCTGAACTGCTGGCAAGTGATGTGGGGTTTAGTGTTGTGCCCTGATGCTCAGAGGAGGGGCTGGAGAAGTGATAGGGAGGAAGTGTTTGGTGTCAAGTGGGACCTGCTGTGAGTGCATTAGCAGAAAGGAGGCCATGCCTAAGTAGCCATCATGAGACTAGTTGGTTTGGCTGGAACCAGAAACAGAGAAGGACTTCGGATCAGTTTGTGTAGTGCTCTGCAGAACACGCGACTACAGCAGCTGTGGGAAAAGTCAGTGGGCCCTGAGCAGACCATGAGAGGGTCACAACTGGAGTAAATATGGACTGTAGTTGTGCCAGCGCAGAGACTGGGCATACAGAAGACAGAGAGATACTGGCTGTGCTGAGGCCTTGTGAAGAATAGTATCAAACCTAGAGAGTTCATTCTCCTTCTGCACATCAAGCGGTTATTAAGATGGTAGTGCATTCTGTGAGGACCCTGCATGCTAGACTACAATTGCCATTATTCTGTTGGTTTGAGAGTCTTTTTATCCCCTTTCGTAAACAAATTTTAGTTTTTTGCTGACCAGCTGTCTCAGTGTCTCAGCCTCTTCGCCGCTCACCAAGCACAACGCCATCCATTGGGTACCGGCTGTGCTTGGTTTCGCAGTTGAGCCCTATTTTACTTGAACAGGACTGAGCTATCCTTAGGTCTCTAGACTAGACGTCACTGGCCTAGGAAGAGGGAGCACCATGGCATCTTCAAACAGGTGGGGTTTCAGGAGATGGACCCCAACCGATCAGATATTGATGACTTATCCTCAGGATTTGCCATCAATATGACAATCTTGGAAAAACCCTTTATCCGCCTCAGGACCGCCGCACGCAGGATTGCGTCCTGGCGGGGGCCCTGTTATTCCTCCTGGACGCGCCGGCGCGTCATCTCGCGAGAGGCGAGATTTCCTGTGAACGCGCGCACACAGGAGCGCGCATTCACAGGAACCGGAGGTAAACGAGTGCATCTACAGCCTGCCAGCGGCGATCATTTGCTGGCAGGCTGTAGATGCGATTTTTTTAACCCCAAAAGCATCTAATATACCTGCTACCTGGTCCTCTGGTGGTCCCTTTTGCTTGGCTCGGCCACCAGAGGACACAGGCAGCTCTGTAATAAGTAGCACCAATAACCACACTACACCTTCCCCTGTCACTTATTAACCCCTTATTAACCCCTGATCACCCCATATAGACTCCCTGATCACCCCCCTGTAAGGCTCCATTCAGACGTCCGTATGTGTTTTGCGGATCCAAGGATCCGCGGATCCACAAAACACGGACACTGGCATTGTGCTTTCCGCATTTTGCGGATCCGCACATTGCCAGAACTATATAGAAAATGCCTTTTCTTGTCCGCAATTGCTGGCAAGAATAGGACATGTTCTATAGGCTCTACAAAAAAACGCAGTGTTCACCCGATCAGGCCTGATCTTGTGCGCACACTTGCGTTCAGTCCGCCCCACCGCAGTGACAGAATTGTTTTTTTTCTGATCACTGCAAAAACACTGTAAAATCGCTGCGGCGCTATAAAGATCACTTTTGAGGGGCATGGCGAGTTCGTAGAAGATTTTTTTTTTTTGGCACAAGTTAGCGGAAATGTTTTTATTTTATTTTTGTTGTTTTTGTTTTTTCTTGCAAAGTCTCATATTCCACTAACTTGTGACAAAAAATAAAATCGCACATGAACTCACCATACCCCTCACGGAATCCAAATGGTTAAAAAATTTTAGACATTTATATTCCAGACTTCTTCTCACGCTTTAGGGCCCCTAAAATGCCAGGGCAGTATAAATACTCCACATGTGACCCCATTTTGGAAAGAAAACACCCCAAGGTATTCCGTGAGGGGCATGGTGAGTTCATGTAAAAAAATTTTTTTTGTCACAAGTTAGTGGAATATGAGACTTTGTAAGGAAAAAAAATAAAAAAAACATTTTCCGCTAACTTGTGCAAAAAAAAAAATATATTCTAGGAACTCGCCATGCCCCTCACCGAATACCTTGGGGTGTCTTCTTTCCAAAATGGCATCACTTGTGGGGTATTTATACTGCCCTGGCATTTTAGGGGCCCTAAAGAGTGAGAATCCAAATGCCTAAAAATGCCCTCCTAAAAGATACTCATTGAAATTTGGGCCCCTTTGCACACCTAGGCTGCAAAAAAGTGTCACACATGTGGTATCGCCATACTCAGGAGAAGTTGGGCAATGTGTTTTGGGGTGTCTTTTTACATATACCCAAACTTTATGTGAGAAATATCTCTGTGAAATGACAACTTTGTTTAAAAAAATGGGAAAAGTTGTCTTTTAGAGAGATATTTCTCTCACCCAGCATGGGTATATGTAAAAAGACACCCCAAAACACATTGCCCTACTTCTTCTGAGTACGGTGATACCACATGTGTGACACTTTTTTGCAGACAAGATGCGCAAAGGGGCCCAAATTCCAATGAGTACTTTCAGGATTTCACAGGGCATTTTTACAAATTTGGATTCCAAACTACTTCTCACGCTTTAGGGCCCCTAAAATGCCAGGGCAGTATAAATACCACACATGTGACCCTATTTTGGAAAGAAGACACCCCAAGGTATTCCGTGAGGGGTATGGTTAGTTCATGTAAAATTTTATTTTTTGTCACAAGTTAGCGGAATATGAGACTTTGTAAAAAAAAAAAATTATAATCATTTTCCGCTAACTTGTGACAAAAAATAAAAACTTCCATGAACTCACTATGCTTATCAGCGAATACCTTAGGGTGTCTAATTTCCGAAATGGGGTCATTTGTGGGGTGTTTCTACTGTCTGGGCATTGTAGAACCTCAGGAAACATGACAGGTGTTCAGAAAGTCAGAGCTGCTTCAAAATGCGGAAATTCACATTTTTGCACCATAGTTTGTAAACGCTATAACTTTTACCCAAACCAATAAATATATACTTATTGCATTTTTTTTATCAAAGACATGTAGAACAATAAATTTAGAGAAAAATTAATTTTATTCAACTGGTCATTATAATTACAGCGATACCAAATTTGTGACGTTTTTGTTATGTTTTTCTACTTTTTGTAAAATAAAAATGCTCCTTTCTGGTGCCACATTCTGACTTCCATAACTTTTTCATTTTCCTGTTGATGAAGCTCTGTGAGAGCTTGTTTTCTGTGGGGCGAACTGTAGTTTTTATTGGTACTGTACCATTTTGGGGTACATATGACGTTTTGATCTCTTTTCATCCCGTTCATGGTGTAGGATAAATCACATTATTTTTTTTAATAGTTTTGCCATTTATGGACTTGATGATTTCATTTGTACATTTGTTTTATTATTTAGATTTTTTGTATGATAAATGGAAAAAAGAGATTTCTGGAGAAGGAAGGCCTCACACAGTACGTGGTACCAATTGGTATCCATTTTGAACCCATTTTAGACAGCTATGGCTTTAACATGCAACAAGTAGTAGGGCTTATGGAACCTCAAATTAAAGGGATTTCCCCACAAAGAACATTTGTTACCTATACACAGATAATTGATTAATATATAATTGATGGGGCCCAACCACTGATCTCAAGAGTCCCCAAGTCAACTATGTGACTGGAGCTGTAGTACATGACCACTGCTCCATTTACTATCTGTGGCACTGATGGAGATACTCAAGCAGTGTACTTGGCTGACCCTGATCCTCGGTTTATAGAACAACCACCTCTTGGAGGACCACTGTTGTTAGGTACTAAACACTGCCTACTGGGAACACCCCACAAGATCTGCCATTTTAAAGATTCTTTGACCTATTGTAGTTGTCTAGGCAGCACAATGTGGCCCTTACGAGTCACAATTTTTCTTGCTTTTAACTCATCAACTACACAAACATTGAGACTTTAAAATTAAAGTTATCTATTTCACCAGTTTTACTTTATTATCGCTGATTGGTGTATATAAATAAAGTAGTGTACCTACATACTGTGCACAAATATATACATATATATATATATATATATATATATATATATATTTACATATGTGCATACCATACCTACATAATGTGCATGAATACATACATAAATACAAATAATGTACTATGCACCAACACATACATACTGCATAGAATTAACTACAAAAAATACTGTACACATAGAGCACAAAAATAACAAAAACAAATTTATACAAATATAGATCAACTAATATTTTGATCTCTGCAGGTTCTGATGACAGTCTAATGTGTATGTTGAGCTCTCAATGATCTTCCAACAGATGATGTCAGGTCATAGTAGGATCGATTGAAGAGAATATTTTAGCCTAATCCGTATACACTTTTTGGACTTTGTCGATATGATGGAAGTCTATGGGCAAAACTCCTTTACACATACCATACCTGGTCATGAACACAAACCTTAAAGGGTTTGTCTAGGATTAGAAAAAAGGGTTCAATACTTCTTGGTTTTGTCTGGAAATGCAGCTAAGTGCATTCCAATAGCAAAGTTCATCAATGTCTATATATATTCACTTCTACTATTGCAGTTTGGCCTGTTGTCTGGAACACTTGTCATACAGACCATCTCTTTGTCCAGAGGTGGGCTATAGACAACCCTGTCTTCCTTGCATATACACACTGGACAACAACATGGGGCACGAAGGCATAATATAATTCCTCCAACGAGGCTGAAGGCAATGGAAGGCCAAGCTACAAACAAGGCTTCTCCCATCTCTATCCTCAGTGCCCCACGACATACATTGGCATCGTAAGCTTTAGTGAGAATGTTACTGCTTGTCCAGATAACGGGAATGGCGATGAGGACGGTGCTCAAAATGTAGAGGATCCCAGACGTCAGTCGTATACAATGCCTTGTCACCTTGGCTTCTTTATGACACCTGCTCATCAGCATACTCACAACCGAGAAGATAAAGGCAAAAAAGGTCATGGTCAGAGCAAAGCTCAACAAGATCCTTCCAGCTTTTAAGTCCATGGTCAGGGACACCTGGGATTCGTAGCTGTTGCATTGCATGGATATTCTAGCTTGATTAACACAGGTTGTCCACAAGCCATCCCACCGGCTGATCCAGTAACCATCAATACGGCCATTTATGCCATTGTTTTCGGCCAAGATGGATATCCTCCACTGAGGCATGACTGTAATGATCCAGGTAAGTATCATGCCAACACCCCCGGAGATGATCCCGATGATCTGCAACAAAAACCAAGCCATGTTTCTTGAAGGACCTGGGGGCTCTCCTTCTGAGAAGATGTGGAGCTGAGCTTCTGACACCCTGTTGTGTATCAGTGTTAGAGTACTTGCCCGGAGCTGACAAATTTATAAATCTAGTCACGTGCAGCCAACAATGGGATAAATTACTGAAGTGTGACATAATCTCTGCTAATTATTACATACAGTAGACCTCAATGTGCTGTGCAACAGGTTAAAAAAAGGCCCTGACGTGCTGTCAGTGTTGGCTTAGGTATTGGTTGTATTGATTTTGTGTATGATACAACCACTACGAATAATGTAAAGAGAGCTTAGTCTTCAATTAAAGTCAATACAAATATGTAAAATGAATGGGTTATTGCCATGTGATTTTACACATGAGAATTAAAGGGGTTGCATTGGATTAGAAAAGGATGGTGCCTTCTTCCAGAAACAGCGGCACTCTAGTCCGTAGGATGTGTCCGGTATTGCAGGCCATCTGTATTTAAAAAAATGGATCTGAGCTATAATACAAAGCAAATTCCTGGGAAAGGAGTGGCGCTGTGTCCGGAAGAGAGCAGACATTTTTGTTTTGTAATCTTGTACAATCCATTTAATACCATTTGAGTTTTCGCAGTATTTGGCAAAAATAAATTGACAAAGCCCTCCTTTATGCGTTAGTATAGCCTCCTGCTCACACCGGTAGGGATTCAGGTCCAGACCTCACAGTCACAGCCTCACGTAGTGGTAGAAATACGCTGTGGTATTACACAAAGCCAGAGGTGTAGTTATAGGGGGTGTAGGTTGTCCTTAATATCAGAGATAGTACCTGCAAATTTGGGTTGTCCCAGGCTGAAAATGGGAAGGACTCATTCAAGTGCCATTTATAAGGGGGCGTTCCCAGAGGGTTTAGGGTCATGCTCCACAAATTTACCGACTACAATGTTGGTAAGTTGGCATAAGGGCGTTACAGTATATAACATTGTCCCAGCAGGGTTTTTTACCAAAATTTGTACATCTTGACTTCTGATACCTGTCATAATAAGGTGCAGAACCAGAACAATCATTGCATAAGGTGGACGACCCCCATGGTTCCCCTTTATAGTAATTGTGTGTTCTCCTTTACATTTTACATTATGTGCATCTACTTGTCCATATATTGTTAAAGGCTGCTGTACAAGGCAGGACCTCCAGACCTGGAAGTGTGGGCAGGCACCAGGAAACATACAGTAGTCTCCTGAATGCTAATGACAGGTTGCAGAATAAGCGGCTCCGTTTCCACTGCGATAATTAGGGGGTGGTGCAAGCGATCAATAGTCAATCTGCGTCTTCCCCTCCGGCCTTGAGATTGCTTCGGTTGTTGGTGTTGAATGGTTTGAGGTTGAATGCTTGTTTTGTTTCTGTTCACCTTCCGGGGGTGGAGAATTCGATTGCTGACGCCCTTTCTCATTTTCAGTGGCAACGGTTTCGGGAGTTGGGCCGGAGGCAGAAGTGGACGGGCTGTCATGGCCCCAGTGGCTCTGGAGCGTGGCCTTGGGGTCTCGGCAGAGTTGATTCGTCGGTCCGTGAGTAGTGGGACATGGTCGGCTTATTCTGCGGTTTGGTCTCTGTGGGAGGGTTTATTGGCGCGGACGGGGGGAGGTGGTTCGGTTGCGGACCATCAGACCTTGTTGATATACTGGTTGGGGATGATGTTTGGCGAGAGAGTCTCTTTTTCGGTTGCCTCTAAGCGTGTTGCTGCAGTGTCTTTCTGGTTGCGGCTGCGGGGCTTGGTGGATGGGACAAAAGGGTTTTTGGTGCGGCAGGCCTTGGAGGGTTATCGGCGGGGAAGGGTTCATCGGGATTCCCGACGTCCGGTTTCTTTCGAGGTATTGTTGCGACTGTGGGAACAGCTGGGGGTTATTTGTGTGTCGTATTGTGAGGTTCTTTTGTTCCGGGTTGCTTTTTCTTTGGCCTTTTTCGGGGCGTTTTGGATTTCCGAGCTGGTGTCTGCTACTCGCAGAGGTAACGGGGGTTTATTGCGGGAAGATGTTAGTATACAGGACGGAGTTTTGAGGTGTCGATTGCGGAGGTCGAAAACTGATTAGGAGGGTAGGGGCACGGTGTTGTGGTTGCGGTCTCTTGCGGGCTCGGCGCTATGCCCAGTGCGGTGTGTCGAGGAGTTTTTGGCAGTGCGGCCGGCCGGGCCTATCCCATTGCTGGTGCATCAGGACGGATCCAGTTTGTCGGTTTTCCAATTTGTTGCGGTTTTTCAGAAATGTTTGAGGGCGGCGGGGTTTCTTTTCGCATAGGCGCAGCAACAGAGGCAGCAAGATGGGGGTTGGGGGAGAGTGTGCTAAAAAGAATAGGTCATTGGGAGTCATCGTGTTTTAAAGCGTATGTGCGGCCCCATTTACTTTAAGGGTAGGACAAAAGGGCTGTTCTGTTGGGACGTTTGTTTTGTTTGGTTCACCGTGGGATGGAATTTTAAGCCGGATGTTCTTGTTTTTGTTTTATAGGTTCGGCGACCTGCTTGGAGTGGATCTTTGGCCATTCATACGTCTACTGGGGTGCCTTGAGGGCTGACATACGGCGGAATGGTAGGCAGCTGGGTTTCTCCCCGGCTGTGTTAAGAGTCCGCTGGATTGGTTTGCGAGGCCTTCTGTGGGGGCGGGTGCTGCCTGAATTTCAAGCCAATGTCGCGTTGGACCGGGTACCCGACGTTGTCGTGCTCCATGTGGGGGGGGAACGATTTGGGAGTCCGCAGGTCCCGGGACGTTATTAGGGATATTAAGTTGGATTTGCTCCGCTTACTGGCGGAATTCCCGGATTTGATTGTGGTATGGTCGGACGTAGTGGCCAGGAGGTGCTGGCAGTTTGCGCGGTCCGTAGACCGTATTAACAAGGCGCGGGCGAAGTTAAATAGAGAAGTGGGGCGCTTTGTCCGTCACCAGGGTGGTTTGGTGGTACGTCATCAAGAGTTGGAGGCTGCTTCGCCTCAATTTTTGAGGGCGGACGGGGTGCATCTGAATGACCTGGGGATTGATATGTGGGCCCTAGGGATTCAGGATGGTTTGGAATTGGCTCTCAAGGTGTGGCAGGACGCCCACAGGTGAGGTGTCACCGATGGTCGTTGGTGGCAGTGTTGGATATGGGATCCTGGGGGGCAATTCATGGCTAAGAGATGCGTTATATAGTGTGTTATATATACGCGTCTCGTGGAGGTAAATATGGTGGGTGCGGCTCCTGTAGGCTAAGAAGGCCTAGGGAGTTGAATACTTGGAAGTTTGTGGAACAGGTGTCCTTGGGTCGGTGAAATGCGGCCAAGGGCAAGGAAAGTCATAAGGAATTGGATGAGGGAATACAACGTGCTTGGGGTTGCCTCCCAGGATCTCTCGTAAAGGATAACAGCGGTTTTACAAGTTTAAATGATGATCTGTTATTTATTATGGTTGGAAAATGTGTATTATGTTAAAATAAAAAGGATGTTTTATGTAAGTTAATAAAGGTGGCCGCTACGGCCATATTTTACCACTATAATGGCTGGTGTGTTATTTAGGGGAAGTTGGGAGGTTAGGTGGGAAGCCGGAAGGATATTCTTCCATCCCATTAAGTCATTGGCACACAGGTACATCAGGTGTCCGGGAAGGTTTTAGACTAGGTCTCAGCTCTCTAGCATGTACTGTTCCTGAGATATTCCCAAAAAATGCATTAGCCAATAGAAGCTTGGTCACATGACCCTTATCAGCCAATAGAAGCTCGCAGGTCCTTCGGCCTCCACATACAGTTTTACTCCAGGTTTCCATAACAACCCAGCCATTTATTTTCACTGCTAGAGATGAGTTTTATAGGAAATCTGTCACCAGGATAATCGCTATTGAAGTAAAGCCGTGGCCTAATAGCACTTAGTACCTTATTTCAAGATGTGCCTTTGTTCCAGCAATAGATGTTTATCCTCTAAAAATCCAGTTGATTTGATATGCAAATGAGCCAGTAAGGTGCCCAGACACGCCCCCTTCCACAATGTGCCCACCCTAAATAAAGTTTAAACCCCGCCTCCAGGTCCCACTAAGCCACACCCTGATCCAGTTAAGGCACACCCCCTTCCACTCCTGAGTCGACAGGGATTGAACAAATGAAGGTAAAAATCAACTGCAGAGGGGGAGGGAGGGTGACTTTCTGCAGACCGGAAGATCGGGGCCGCGCTCCGAAAATATGGATTCGAACAACACACTGTGTGATGTCCGCATCTCCTCCAGCCCTATAGAGAATGAATGAGTCTGCACTTGTTTCGCATCAATTGCGGACCTATTCTACGGACGTGTGAATGGACCCTTAGGTGAGCTGTTCAAAAGGACACGTCCCCGATTCGGCTAGGCCACGCCCCCTCCCACTCCTCAGCCGACTGAGATTGAAAAAATGAATTTGAAAATCAACTTCGAGGTCCCGTTATGCCGCGCCCATGAAGGTAAAAATCTACTTCTGTCAGCTGCAGGAATGGGAGAGAGGGTGACTTTCTCCCTGCAGATGACACTCAGACAATACAGTGCTGCTGTCTTAGAGTGAGCTGTTCAAAAGGACACACCCCCGATCCAGTAAAGGCCACTGTTAAGGGGGAGGGCCCCTGTGGAGGTCACTGTCAAGGGGGTGGTATGCTGTGAAAGTCACTGTTAAAGGGGAAGGCTGCTGTAAAGGTCAAAGTTAAGGGGGTGGGCTGCTGTGGAGGTCCAATTTGAAGGGACGGGGCAATGTGGGGGGGGGGGTCAGTGTTAAGGGGTGGGGGCTGTGAAAGTCACTGTTTTGGGGGTGGGGTGCTGTAGATGTCACTGTTATAGTGGGTAGTGTTGATATCTTTTAACGACACACACAAACATTGAATGAAATAGATTTAATCTACCCGAAGCCGGGTCCTTCTGCTAGTATTTATATAAATGCAAATACTGTCCTATGCACAAACACACAAATACTGCATAGAACTAACTACAAAGAAAAACTGTACAGAAAGAGCACCAAAAATATCAAAAATAAATTCATAGATAAATAGAATCACTAATAAGCCTGACTCTTCCGGGAAATAACACATGTCAAGATAGGATATAACTAATCATTAATTAGTGCCAAGTCTGAACATTACTGTACAATGACTGTACCTGTCACCAGCTGCAAAAGGTTTGTTACGTTTTGTCCTAAGAAGACATTTGTCATCCCAAAGAATTATCTTCATCCTTTCCTCCTTACAGACCCACAGTCCAATATTCTGTTAGGTTGAGAGTCCTTTATCCCCTTTAGGACACCATTTTAGTTTTTATGTTCTTTATATTTTTTCATCCCCAACCAACCTGCTTCTGAGGGGGTGGCAGTTTACGGTAGGCTGGTTCCCATACCGGTCATTCAGCCTCATACCGGTCATAAAGCCTATGAGGCAGTAGAAAAGCCCAGGCGGTCACGATGACATCATCGGGACCTTCTGCAACAGGAGCACGGGCAGCTCCATGATGTAGTCATGACGTGACCCAGAGACTACAGGGGGGAGAGCGTTATATAAATGGGTGCATTTTACTAAAGGAGGAGAGCATTATATATATAACAGGGGCATTATACTAAAAGCGGAGAGCATTATATATGGAAGATCTATACTACAGGAAGACTTTAGGGGGAGAGCATTATAAATATGGGGGCTTTATACTACAGAAGGGGAAGCATTATTATTGGGCACAATATGGAGAACATTACTACTAATGAGGTTGCTATTAGGGGTACTGTTACTATTAAAACTTTGAGCACTTTTACTATAGGAAGAAGGATGATCTGTATGGCTCTATTTTTCTGTAGTTATAGCATTTGTTGGCATTGGGGAGCATAATGGGTACAGTATTGGGGTAGCAGCAGTATAACAATGTTGGGGCCCCAGAAGGGGGAAAATGATGGAAAAGTGAGGAATCTAGATGCCTGTGTGTCAAACTCTGCAGAGATGAGATGTGACTGAAAGAATTCATCATGGTGGTCTGCTTCCAGTGGAGAAGAAAAGAAAAGAGAACATCTACATCAGTGGAGATGTCACTGGATGTAAGAGGTATTTAATGCTTATCTACCATATGTCTGGTGGGGAAGGGTTGGATTGAGAATTTGGCACAGGAAAAAAGGGGGGGCCCTATCTCAATTTTTGCCTCAGGCAGCAGAAACGCTAGAATCAGCCCTGTCGACTACACAAACATTGAGACTTTAAAATCTAAATTATCTACTTGACTTGTCAATGGTTTTAATATTATGACTTATCGGTGTACAGTATATAAGTATAAATGTATATAAATACAGGATTATACCTACATACCATGCATACATACTGTACATATATACGGTATATACTATAACTACAAACCGGATTCCAAAAAAGTTGGGACACTATACAAATCGTGAATAAAAACTGAATGCAATGATGTGGAGATGTCAACTTCTAATATTTTATTCAGAATAGAACATAAATCACGGAACAAAAGTTTAAAATGAGAAAATGTACCATTTTAAGGGAAAAATATGTTGAATCAGATATTAATGGTGTCAGCAAATCCCAAAAAAGTTGGGACAAGGCCATTTTCACCACTGTGTGGCATCTCCTCTTCTTCTTACAACACTCAATAGACGTCTAGGGACCGAGGAGACCAGTTTCTCAAGTTTAGAAATAGGAATGCTCTCCCATTCTTGTCTAATACAGGCCTCTAACTGTTCAATCGTCTTGGGCCTTCTTTGTTGCACCTTCCTCTTTATGATGCGCCAAATGTTCTCTATAGGTGAAAGATCTGGACTGCAGACTGGCCATTTCAGTACCCGGATCCTTCTCCTACGCAGCCATGATGTTGTGATTGATGCAGAATGTAGTCTGGCATTATCTTGTTGAAAAATGCAGGGTCTTCCCTGGAAGAGATGACGTCTGGATGGGAGCATATGTTGTTCTAGAACCTGAATATATTTTCCTGCATTGATGGTGCCTTTCCAGACATGCAAGCTGCCCATGCCACACGCACTAATGCCACCCCATACCATCAGAGATGCAGGCTTCTGAACTGAGCGTTGATAACAACTTGGGTTGTCCTTGTCCTCTTTGGTCCGGATGACATGGCGTCCCAGATTTCCAAAAAGAACTTCGAATCGTGACTCGTCTGACCACAGAACAGTCTATCATTTTGCCACACTCCATTTTAAATGATCCCTGGCCTAGTGAAAACGCCTGAGCTTGTGGATCTTGCTTAGAAATGGCTTCTTCTTTGCGCTGTAGAGTTTCAGCTGGCAACGGCGGATGGCACGGTGGATTGTGTTCACTGACAATGGTTTCTGGAAGTATTCCTGAGCCCATTCTGTGATTTCCTTTACAGTAGCATTCCTGTTTGTGGTGCAGTGTCGTTTAAGGGCCCGGAGATCACGGGCATCCAGTATGGTTTTACGGCCTTGACCCTTACGCACAGAGATTGTTCCAGATTTTCTGAATCTTCGGATGATGTTATGCACAGTTGATGATGATAGATGCAAAGTCTTTGCAATTTTTCGCTGGGTAACACCTTTCTGATATTGCTCCACTATCTTTCTGCGCAACATTGTGGGAATTGGTGATCCTCTACCCATCTTGGCTTCTGAGAGACACTGCCACTCTGAGAAGCTCTTTTTATACCCAATCATGTTGCCAATTGACCTAATTAGTGTTAATTGGTCTTCCAGCTCTTCGTTATGCTCAAATTTACTTTTTCCAGACTCTTATTGCTACTTGTCCCAACTTTTTGGGGATTTGTTGACACCGTGAAAATTTGAATCAACGTATTTTTCCTTTAAAATAATACATTTACTCGGATTAAATGTTTGATCTGTCATCTACGTTCTATTACAAATAAATTATTGACATTTGCCATCTCCACATCATTGCATTCAGTTTTTATTCACAATTTGTTTAGTGTCCCAACTTTTTTGGAATCCGGTTTGTACATAATGTGTATAAATATATACATATATACATATGGTGCATACTATACCTACATATGCATAAATATTGTACATATGTACAGTATATACTATACCTACATAATGTGTATAAATATACAGTATACATATTGTGACACAGTGAAGGGTATGGTCTGGGAAAAAAGGTATTTTCCTTCCAGCGTGTGCTGCTGGGCTTTTTTGCAGCCAGGTGGGGTCAAACACCGGACTGGATTTTAAGTGCCGGTCTGGGTTTTGGCAGCACCTAGCTGTCCTTAAAATACAGCTGGGCTCAGTAGCAAAGTGTGTGTGCTGGGATCTGAAGCTTGTGTCGTGCAGGAGGGCTGAGACCAGTGTTTCAGGGAAACAGGCTCCCTAATAGCCTGCTATGGACTGCTAGAAGCAGAACTGCCAACAAGGTGATTTTTGCTATGTGAACCTTCCATTGTGTGTGAATTAACACCAAGACTGCAAAGTGACGTTTTGTTTTTGCCTAATGTTGAATAAACACAGAAGTTTGATTTAAGAACTGGTAATTTGCCTCTGTACTGCGTCCGCTTACCCTGTCTACCAGAGCGAATCCTCACAATTGGTGGAGGATGCGTGCATACACAGTAAGGCAGGAGTAAATGCCAAAATATTTTTGTTTTTCATTTTTTTCCGGGCACGGTTGTATGTCTTGCATTAAATCTGCTAAGTTCCAACCCGAGGCCCTCGACAAAATGGAGGCTGCAATGAAGGCCCTCGTGGAGGCTAACAAGCAGCAACAAGAAACAAATCTGCACCAGCGGGAGGCTTAGCTGCTGTTGCAACACGTGATAGCTTTGCAGACAGCAGGAACAACCCCAAGCGTCCACGATGCCCGTAAAGTGGTCCATATGGTGATCCCCAAGATGACTTCCTCGGATGACGTTGAAACCTATCTGGAGGTGTTTGAGAAGGTGGCTGTGAGAGAGAGGCTACCCCGAAACTAATGGGCTGATGTAGTTGCACCGTTCCTGACATCCAGGTTCCAGCAGGTGTATTCTGATCTATCGGACGAGCAAGCAGCAGACTACCAAGAGGTCAAGTGTGAGATTATGGCAAGACTGTCGGTGAATATGTTGGTCCGGGCCCAGCAGGTGCACCAATGGGAGTTTAACCCGGCCGAGCCCGCGAGACCCCAGTATTATAGCTTATTACATCTGTTGCAAAAATGGCTACAGCCTGACATGCTGAGTCCCACGACTATGCTGGACAGGCTGTTAGCTGATATGTTTTGGAGGGCTTTGCCATCCTGTCTTCAGCATTGGATTGGCCAGCTGTCTCTGGGTAATGCCCTTGAAATGGTGGGCCTGGTGGAACGCTATGAGGCCACCAGGAATCTAAAGGGGGGTTCTTTCGGGAGAGGGATAGCCAAGACCCAGAAATTTCCACCCCAAACCTGGAGATTTGTGCAAACAAAACCTGCCTGGGACGTACTCACTGCGGACCCGGCTCCAATAGTCTGCTGGTGGTGTCAGGAGCCTGGCCATGTAAGAGCTGACTGCCCACATCAGGTGGAGCCCATGGACACAAACTATGGCTACCGTCAGTCGTTATATGCCAGTACCCTGTGTGGAGCAGGTTCCCTAGAAACTCTAAATTTCTTGTGCTGGATGGAAGTGGGAGACACTCCAGCGGAGGCTCTGCTGGGCTAGTAAGGTCTACCCTGGTGTGGTCCGCTGAGTATACTGGCCGGAAAGTCGGCGTAATGTGCATCCATGGAGACTTAAACGGCTACCCAACCACACTGGTGTCTCTAACCATGGTGGCTGGTAGGTGGACCCACGAGGTGGCCGTCGCCACAAATCTACATTATGAACTAATAATAGGAAGAGACTTCCTGGGCTTCCTGGCCCTGTGGCTGGCTATGAGAGTTACCGATACCCATGAGTCAGGGGCAACCACAGCAGAGTGGCCTTGCTCAGGCGGGAGGCCAGAACCCTGGGAACCCGAGGCCAAAGAGCTAGCGGTAGGGCTGACCGCCACTTTGGTGGAAGACAACCCCGCTGAGTGTGATAGTGGGAGACGTGGAGGACTTGCAGTCGGGTCCTGAATTGGCAGACCTCAATGTCTCCAGGGATAATTTCTGTACAGCAGAACACCGGGACCCAACACTAATCGATGGTGAACCATAACAACCTGGGGCCGAGTCAGTGTTTCTCTGTTTTGTGGTCCATCAGAATATGTTGTATCGGGTAAACCAACTACGGGGTGAGCATGTTGAACAGTTGGTGTTGCCCCAGGCTTATCGCAAACTCGTGTTAGAACTAGCCCTCCAACATGTTTTTGGGGGTCACCTGGGGCTGCAGAAAACGCAGGACCGTATACTGCAGTGATTTTACTGTCCCAGTATATTCAGAGAGGTGGTTTTGTATGTCTTGTCCGACCTGCCAGGTAACTAGCCCCCAGCCCCATTTCCGTAGTCCCCTAGTACCTCTCCCGATCATCAAGGTTCCGTTTGAGTGAATAGCTATGGATCTCATAAGCCCAGTACCGAAGTCAGCCAGAGGGCACCACATAGTAGTCATCCTAGACTATGCCACTCGGTACCCGGAGGGGGTGCCACTGCGACATAAATTGGCCGATCTCATAGCTAAAGAGTTAATGGAGATGTTTTTCCGAGTAGGACTACCTAAAGAGGTTCTGACCGACCAGGGGACCCCTTTTATGTCCAAGGTTATGAGGGAACTCTGTAAGTTACTGCACTTAAAACAGCTATGGACGTCCGTTTATCATCTGCAAACAGACGGTCTGGTAGAGAGGTTTAACAAAACATTTAAAAAAACATGTTAAAAAGGGTGGTGTCTAAAGTTGGGAAGGACTGGGACCTTCTTCTGGCCTATCTCATGTTCGCTGTGCGAGAGGTTCCCCAGGCCTCTACTGGGTTCTCACCTTTCGAACTGCTATATGGCAGACATCCTCGCGGTTTGTTGGATTTAGCCAAAGAAGCGTGGGAACAGCAACCCACTCAGCATAAAAGTGTCCTTGAGTACGTTAACCAGATGCAAGAACGGATAGAGACAGTGTTAGCTCTTGTTAGGGAGCATATGGAGGCAGCTTAGCAAGCACAAAGTCGGGTCTATAATCGGCAGGCTCGGGTCCGGATCTTTAACCCGGGTGATCGGGTTTTGGTTCGGGTACCGACCATGGACAGTAAGTTCCTGGCTAGGTGGCAGAGACCCTACGAGGTACTCGAGAAAGTTGGATAGGTAAATTACAAGGTACACCAGCCAGGGCAGTGAAAGCCAGAGCAGGTTTACCATGTTAATTTGCTAAAACCTTAGATAGATAGGGAGTCCTGTACTGAAGACAGCACGCAATCAGGTTTTCTAGGGGAAGAGGTTCCGCCCCTCTGTCTGATGCAAGGGAAGCGGTTGCCACAGGCTTGGCGACAAGCCATCTCGGAGGAAGTGAAGTTAATGCTGCAACTATACAGTATGTCATTAAGGAGTCTAAAAGTGAGTAGGCCAGTCCTATAGTCTTAGTACCCAAGCCGGATGGGACGTTACAGTTTTGCACCGATTTTCGTGAGCTGAACAAGATATCTAAATTCGATGCATATCCCATGCCCCGGGTGGATAAGCTAATTGAGAAGTTAGGACAAGCACTGTATTTTTCTGTTTTGGACATTACAAAGGGTACTGGCAGGTGCCCTTAACGGAGGCTGCCAAAGTGAAAACTGCCTTCATCACGCCTGAGGGGCTGTATCAGTATAAGGTGTTACCCTATGGTCTGCATGGCGCCCCGCCACTTTTTAATGTCTAATGGACATTGTGCTTCATCCACATCGGTGGTACGCCTCGGCTTACCTGGACAATATTGTCATTCACAGTACCGACTGGGAAAGTCACCTGCCCAAAGTACAGGCTGTAGTGCATTCCCTTCGGAAGGCTGGACTAACAGCTAACTCAAAGAAATGTGCAATAGGTTTAGAGGAGACTAAATACCTAGGGTATGTCGTTGGGCGCGGAGTAATCAAGTAAACAAAATAGAGGCGATATGGAATTTGCCCCGACCTGTAACCTCTAGGCAAGTTAAGTCATTCCTGGGGATGGTGGGCTATACATGAGGTTTGTTCCCCACTTTGCTACGATAGCCGCACCATTGACAGGGTTCTTGAAGGGACATAAGTCAGTGACGATTCACTGGGATGATCGGGTGGATGAGGCGTTCTCTGCTTTGAAGTCGGCCCTGTGTGGGTCCCCAGTTTTGGTGATGCTCGACTTCAAGAAGGAATTTATAGTACAGATGGATGCCTCCGAAGTAGACCTCGGTGCTGTACTGTTCCAGGAAGTCAAAAGGGAGGAGCATCCTATTGTCTTCCTCAGCCGTAAGCTCACCCCAGCCGAGACTAGGTACAGTATAGTGGAGTGCCTGGCTATCAAGTGGGCACTCGAGTCTCTCCGCTACTATTTGTTGGGGAAAAAATTATGCTTGGTGACCGACCATTCCCCTCTCAAGTGGATGAGCCAGGCCAAAGACAGAAATGCCCGGGTCACCCGATGGTTCCTTTCCCGACAGAACTTTAAATTTACAGTGGAACACAGGGCAGGCCGTTTACAGGGAAACACGGATGCCCTGTCCCGAGTACATTGTCTGGCGAGTGTTCACCCCCTCAGGGTTGAACAAAGGGAGGGGTATGTGATACAGTGAAAAGTATGGTCTCGGAAAACAGGTATTTTCCTCCCAGTTTTAAATAGGCATAAGGGTGACAGTCACACTCAAGGCCTGGTGGCACATGGTAGATGGGGCCATGTGTCTGAGTTTAAATTGGGTCCCAGCAGCCTCTAGTTAGACCACTGAACAGATTTGGTCATACAGATGGTCTATCATATTGAGTCAGTGTGGTGCTTTAAGGCCATACTAAAAAAAATAGCAGCCCCCATAAAAAAAATAAAAAAAAATATTTTCATACTCATCTCTTGATGCCTGTGGTACTAAGCTGTATGAGCCAGATCACTGCAGAGATGACCCTTGTAAGGTGGGTAACCCTCAGTTTTTCCCCTTTACATTTTTTGTTGCACCATTTGTTGTGTCCACCTGCAGTTTTACTGTAAGTGCATCTACAGTATTTGTCCATAAATTGTTAATGGCTGCTCTATGAGGCAGTACCTCCAGACCTGGCAGTGTGGGCAGGCACCAGGAAACATACAGTAGTCTCCTAAAGGTACCGGTGGTGAACTGCTGGCAAGTGATGTGGCGTTTAGTGTTGTGCCCTGATGCTCAGAGTATCAAACCCAGAGAGTTAATTCTCCTTCTGCACATCAAGTGGTTATTAAGATGGTAGTGCTTTCTGTTGTTCCGTTTTTTTTTAAGCGGACCCGTTGACTTGAATGAAGCCAAGCACCGTGATTTGCGGACAAGAATAGGACATGTTCTATCTTTTCACGGTACGGAAATACGGAAATACTGAAACGGAATGCACACGGAGACACTTCATTTTTTTTTGCTGAACCATTGAAATTAATGGTTCAGTATATGTACCGCATACTGAACTCAAAATATGGCCAGTATACTGAACGCACAATACTGTCGTGTGCATGAGCCCACAGGAAACAAATTTTGTTTTTTTGCTGACCAGCTGTTTCAGTGTCTCAGCCTCTTCGCCGCTTACTTGAGTAGGACTGAGCTATCCTTAGGTCACTAGACAGATGAATGTGATGTCACTGGCCTAGGAAAAGGGAGCACCGTGGCATCTTCAAACAGCCGATTGGTGGGGTTCCAGGAGACGGACCCCAACCGATCAGATATTGATGACTTATCCTCAGGATTGGTCATCAATACGACAATCTTGGAAAACCCCTTTAATGCACCGTATAATATACTGAGAAACTAAAAAAACTTGTGAACTGGAATGTAAAAAAATACAGTTCCACCAGAGTTTTGGATGGGGTTTATTTTATGTTACCTTTATTCAACTGGTCATTATAATTACAGCGATACCCAATTTGTGACGTTTTTGTTATGTTTTTCTACTTTTTGTAAAAAAATAAAAAATGCTCCTTTCTGGTGCCACTTTCTGACTTCCATAACTTTTTCATTTTCCTGTTAATGGAGCTCTGTGAGAGCTTGTTTTCTGTGGGGCGAGCTGTAGTTTTTATTGGTACTGTACCATTTTGGGATACATATGACGTTTTGATCTCTTTTCATCCCGTTCATGGTGTAGGATAAATCACATAATTTTTTTAATAGTTTTGCCATTTATGGACTTGATGATTACATTTGTACATTTGTTTTATTATTTAGATTTTTTGTATGATAAATGGAAAAAGGGGATTTTTGGAGAAGGAAGGCCTCACACAGTACGTGGTACCAATTGGTATCCATTTTGAACCCATTTTAGACAGCTATGGCTTTAACATGCAACAAGTAGTAGGGCTTATGGAACCTCAAATTAAAGGGATTTCCCCATAAAGAACATTTGTTACTTATACACAGATAATTGATGAATATATAATTGATGGGGCCCATCTCAAGAGTCCCCAAGTCAACTATGTGACTGGAGCTGTAGTACATGACCACTGCTTCATTTACTATCTGTGGCACTGATGGAGATACTCAAGCAGTGTACTTGGCTGACCCTGATCCTCAGTTTATAGAACAACCACCTCTTGGAGGACCACTTTTGGTAGGTACTAAACACTGCCTACTGGGAACCCCACAAGATCTGCCATTTTAAAGATTCTTTAACCTATTGTAGTTGTCTAGGCAGCACAATGTGGCCCTTACGAGTCACCATTTTTCTTGCTTTTAACTCATTAACTATACAAACATTGAGACTATAAAATGAAAGTTATCTATTTCACCAGTTTTACTTTATTATAGCTGATTGGTGTATATAAATAAAGTAGTGTACCGACATACTGTGCACAAATATATACATATATACATATGTGCATACCATACCTACACAATGTGCATGGATACATACATAAATACAAATACTGTACTATGCACCAACTCATACATACTGCATAGAATTAACTACAAAAAATACTGTACACATAGAACACAAAAATAACAAAAACAAATTTATACAAATATAGATCAACTAATATTTCGATCTCTGCAGGTTCTGATGACAGTCTAATGTGTATGGGGAGCTCTCAACGATCTTCCAACAGATGATGTCAGGTCATAGTAGGATCGATTGAAGAGAATATTTTTGCCTAATCCGTATTCACTTTTTGGACTTTGTCAATATGATGGAAGTCTATGGGCAAAATTCCTTTACACATACCATACCTGGTCATGAACACAAACCTTAAAGGGTTTGTCTAGGATTAGAAAAAAAGGGTTCAATACTTCTTGGTTGTGTCTGGAAATGCAACTAAGTGCATTCCAATAGCAAAGTTCATCAATGTCTATATATATTCACTTCTACTATTGCAGTTTGGCCTGTTGTCTGGAACACTTGTCATACAGACCATCTCTTTGTCCAGAGGTGGGCTATAGACAACCCTGTCTTCCTTGCATATACACACTGGACAACAACATGGGGCACGAAGGCATAATATAATTCCTCCAACGAGGCTGAAGGCGATGGTAGGCCAAGCTACAAACAGGGCTTCTCCCATCTCTATCCTCAGTGCCCCACGACATACATTGGCATCGTAAGCTTTAGTGAGAATGTTACTGCTTGTCCAGATAACGGGAATGGCGATGAGGACGGTGCTCAAAATGTAGAGGATCCCAGACGTCAGTCGTATACAATGCCTTGTCACCTTGGCTTCTTTATGACACCTGCTCATCAGCATACTCACAACCGAGAAGATAAAGGCAAAAAAGGTCATGGTCAGAGCAAAGCTCAACAAGATCCTTCCAGCTTTTAAGTCCATGGTCAGGGACACCTGGGATTCGTAGCTGTTGCATTGCATGGATAGTCTAGCTTGATTAACACAGGTTTTCCACAAGCCATCCCACCGGCTGATCCAGTAACCATCAATACGGCCATTTATGCCATTGTTTTCGGCCAAGATGGATATCCTCCACTGAGGCATGACTGTAATGATCCAGGTAAGTATCATGCCAACACCCCCGGAGATGATCCCGATGATCTGCAACAAAAACCAAGCCATGTTTCTTGAAGGACCTGGGAACTCTCCTTCTGAGAAGATGTGGAGCTGAGCTTCTGACACCCTGTTGTGTATCAGTGTTAGAGTACTTGCCCGGAGCTGACAAATTTATAAATCTAGTCACGTGCAGCCAACAATGGGATAAATTACTGAAGTGTGACATAATCTCTGCTAATTATTACATACAGTAGACCTCAATGTGCTGTGCAACAGGTTAAAAAAGGCCCTGACGTGCTGTCAGTGTTGGCTTAGGTATTGGTCTGTGTTGATTTTGTGTATGATACAACCACTACGAATAATGTAAAGAGAGCTTAGTCTTCAATTAAAGTCAATGCAAATATGTAAAATGAATGGGATATGGCTATGTGATTTTACACATGAGAATTAAAGGGGTTGCATTGGATTAGAAAAGGATGGTGTCTTCTTCCAGAAACAGCGCCACTCTTGTCCGTAGGATGTGTCCGGTATTGCAGGTCATCTGTATTAAAAAAATAGATCTGAGCTATAATACAAAGCAAATTCCTTGGAAAAGAGTGGCGCTGTGTCCGGAAGAGAGCAGACATTTTTTGTTTTGTAAACTCGTACAATCCCTTTGAAGGGCTTCTGTCAGCCCACTAAACCATTTAGTTTTTTTTTTGGTTAATAATAATCCCTACACTGCGAGCTCCCTATACATAAGCTAAATATTAATTTTGGTTCAGTAGAATTTGTTAAAAATCTAAAAAGCCGCATCCTCCGATCCTAATGACGCCCCCTCCGCAGTGTGATTGACAGGGCCAGGGAACGGAATCGTTCTCTGCTGGCCCTGTTTGAATTCCAAATCTCGCGCCTGCGCCGTACCTGTCTTCAATCGGCGCAGGCGCACTGAGAGGCGACCGCTTGCTCGGTGCTTCATCCTCAATGCGCCTGCGCCGATGACGTCATCGCATACACCCGGAAGAGAAGACGCCGGCATCGCGGAGGGGGCGTCATTAGGATCGGAGGATGCGGCTGCTACCAGCAAGTAGCCGCCCTACTTGCTGGTAGCAAGGTAATTTACATATTATAAAAATAGATTTTTAACAAATTTTACTGAACCAAAATTAATATTTAGCTTATGTATAGGGAGCCCGCAGTATAGGGATTATTATTAACCAAAAAAAAAAAAAACGGTTTAGTGGGCTGACAGAAGCCCTTTAATACCAGTTTTCACAGTATTTGGCAAAAAAATAAAAAATTTGATTCACCGCATCCAATGAGGAGGGGTGACGAAGCCCTCCTTTGTAGGTTAGTATAGCCTCCTGCTCACACCAGTAGGGATTCAGGGTCAGACCTCACAGTCACAGCCTCACGTAGTGGTAGAAATACGCTGTGGTATTACACAAAGCCAGAGGTATAGTTATAGGGGGTGTAGGTTGTCCAAGGCTGAAAATGGGAAGGACTTATTCAAGCACTATTCATAAGTTGGCGTTCCCAGAGGGTTTAGGGTCATGTTCCCCAAATTTACCGACTACAATGCTGGTAAGTTGGCATAAGGGTGTTACAGTATATAACATTGTCCCAGCAGGGTTTCTTACCAAAATTTGTACATCTTGACTTCTGATACCTGTCATAATAAGGTGCAGAACCAGGAATACAGAACTAGAACAAGATGTCATTGCATAAGGTGGGCGACCCTCATGGTTCCCCTTTATAGTAATTGTGTGTTCTCTTTTACATTTTACATTATGTGCATCTACTTGTCCATATATTGTTAACGGCTGCTGTACAAGGCAGGACCTCCAGACCTGGAAGTGTGGGCAGGCACCAGGAAACATACAGTAGTCTCCTGAATGCTAGCTTACAGAAGAAGGTACCGTGCTGAACTGCTGGCAGATGAGGTGGCTTTCAGTGTTGTGTGCTGATGCCCAGAGGAGGGGCAGGAGAAGAGATAGGGAGGAAGTGTTTGGTGCCAGAGTAGGAGAGTGCTGCATTGACCGTGTGGTGCTAGTAGGACCTGCTGTGCGTGAAGGACTTCGGATCAGTGTGTATAGTGCTGTGCAGAAGACATGACTACAGCTGCTGTGAGAGAAGTCAGTGGGCCCTGAGCAGACCATGAGAGGGTCATAAAACCACTTTAATGCACCATAATGTACTGAGAAACTTTAAAGGGCATCTGTCAGCAGATTTGTTCCTGTGACACTGGCTGACCTGTTACATGTGCACTTGGCAGCTGAGGGTATCTGTGTTGGTCCCATGTTCATATGTGCCCGCATTGCTTAGAGCAATAAATTGTTAATATATGCAAATGAGCCTCTAGGAAAAACGGGGGCGTTACCATTACACCTAGAAGCTCGTCTCTCTCTCTGCAACTGCTGTGCCCTCTGCACTTTATTGACAGGGCCAGGTGTGATGCTGTTTGCTCTGCCCGACCCTGTCAATCGCAGTGGAGAAGGCGCGGCAGTTGCAGAGAGAGCAGAGGCGGGCACATGTGAACATGGAAACAACACAGATGCCTTCAGCTGTAACAGGTCAGCCAGTGTCATAGGTACAGATCTGCTGACAGATGCCCTAAATATATTTGTGGGGTGGAATGGAAAACAATATTCATACTGCATGCTATACCTGCATAATGTGCCTAAATCTAATATATAAAACTGAGTGTATGTGTGTGTATGTCCGCTAAAGGAACTTAAAACCCTGCCCCCAGGTCCCGCTAAGCCCGGTTAGGCCACGCTCCCTTCCACTCCTGAGCCGACGGGGGTTGAACAAATGTAGGTAAAAATCAACTTCTGTTATCTGCAGAGGGGGAGGGAGGGTGACTTTCCCCCCCGCAACTCACACTCACTTAGGCTCCGCTACACTTAGGCTCCATTCACGCGTCTCCGTAGTGCAATACGGATACACAAATGCGGATCCGCAATACACCCAGCCGGCAACCCCATAGAAATTCCTATTCTTGTCCGCAAGAACAAGAATAGTACATGCTCTATTTATTTCCGGAGCTGCAGACCGGAAGATCGAGACCGCGCTCCCTAAATGCGGATGCGGACAGCACACTGAGTGCTGTCCGCATCTCTTCCGGCCCCATAGAGAATGAATAGTTCCGCATAATTGCGGATCCATTCTACGGACTTGTGAATGGACCCTTAGAGTGAGCTCTTCAAAAGAACACGTCCCCGATCTGGTTAGGCCACGCCCACTCCCACTCAGCCGACTGAGATTGAAAAAATGAAGTTAAAAATCAACTTCTAGGTCCCGTTGAGCCACGCCCATATCTGGTTAGGCCACGCCTCCTCCACTCCTTAGCCGACAGGGATTTAAAAAATTAAGGTAAAAATCTACTTCTGTCAGCTGCAGAGGTAGGAGGGAGGGTGACTTTCTCCCTGAAGATCACACTCAGACAGCACAGTGCTGCTGTCTTAGAGTGAGCTGTTTAAAAGGACACGCCCCCGATCCAGTAAAGGCCAGTGTTAAGGGGGAGGGCCCCTGTGGAGGTCACTGTCAAGGGGGTGGTATGCTATGAAAGTCACTGTTAAAGGGGAAGGATGCTGTAAAGGTCAAAGTTAAGGGGGTGGGCTGCTGTGGAGGTCCAATTTTAAGGGCACTGTGGGGGGGTCAGTGTTAAAGGGTGGGGGGCTGTGGAAGTCACTGTTTTGGGAGCAGGGTTCTGTAGATGTCACTGTTATAGTGGATAGTGTTGATATCTGTTAACAACACACAAACATTGAATGAAATAGATGAAATCTACCCAAGCGAAGCCGGGTCCTTCTGCTAGTATTTATATAAATGCAAATACTGTCCTATGCACAAACACACAAATACTGCATAGAACTAACTACAAAGAAAAACTGTACAGAAAGAGCACCAAAAATATCAAAAATAAATTCATAGATAAATAGAATCACTAATAAGCCTGACTCCTCCGGGAAATAACACGTGTCAAGATAGGATATAACTAATCATTAATTAGTGCCAAGTCTGAACATTACTGTACAATGACTGTACCTGTCACCAGCTGCAAAAGGTTTGTTACGTTTTGTCCTAAGAAGACATTTGTCATCCCAAAGAATTATCTTCATCCTTTCCTCCTTACAGACCAACAGTCCAGTATTCTGTTAGGTTGAGAGTCCTTTATCCCCTTTAGGACACCATTTTAGTTTTTATGTTCTTTATATTTTTTAATCCTCAACGAACCTGCTTCTGAGGGGGTGGCAGTTTACGGTAGGCTGGTTCCCATACCGGTCATTCAGCCTCATACCGGTCATAAAGCCTATGAGGCAGTAGAAAAGCCCAGGCGGTCACGATGACATCATCGGGACCTTCTACAACAGGAGCACGGGCAGCTCCATGATGTAGTCATGACGTGACCCAGAGACTACAGGGGGGAGAGCGTTATATAAATGGGTGCATTTTACTAAAGGAGGAGAGCATTATATATATAACAGGGGCATTATACTAAAAGCGGAGAGCATTATATATGGAAGCTCTATACTACAGGAGGACATTAGGGGGAGAGCATTATAAATATGGGGGCTTTATACTACAGAAGGGGAAGCATTATTATTGGGCACAATATGGAACATTACTACTAATGAGGTTGCTATTAGGGGTACTGTTACTATTAACACTTAGGGCAATCTGGGAGCACTTTTACTATATACTATTTTTTCTGTAGTTATAGCATTTGTTGGCATTGGGTAGCATAATGGGTACAGTATTGGGGTAGCAGCAGTATAACAATGTTGGGGCCCCAGAAGGGGGAAAATGATGGAAAAGTGAGGAATCTAGATGTCTGTGTGTCAAACTCTGCAGAGATGAGATGTGGCTGAAAGAATTCATCATGGTGGTCTGCTTCCAGTGGAGAAGAAAAGAAAAGAGAACATCTACATCAGTGGAAATGTCACTGGATGCAAGAGGTATTTAATGCTTATCTACCATATGTCTGGCGGGGAAGGGTTGGATTGAGAATTTGGCACAGGAAAAGGGGGGGGGGGGGCACCATCTAAATTTTTGCCTCAGGCAGCAGAACCGCTAGAATCAGCCCTGTCGACTACACAAACATTGAGACTTTAAAATCAAAATTATCTACTTGACTTGTCAATGGTTTTAATAATATGACTTATCGGTGTACAGTATATAAGTATAAATGTATATAAATACAGGATTATACCTACATACCATGCATACATACTGTACATATATACGGTATATACTATAACTACATAATGTGTATAAATATATACATATATACATATGGTGCATACTATACCTACATATCATGCATAAATATTGTACATATATACAGTATATACTATACCTACATAATGTGTATAAATATACAGTATACATATTGTGACACAGTGAAGGGTATGGTCTGGGAAAACAGGTATTTTCCTTCCAGCGTGTGCTGCTGGGCTTTTTTGCAGCCAGGTGGGGTCAAACACCGGACTGGATTTTAAGTGCCGGTCTGGGTTTTGGCAGCACCTAGCTGTCCTTAAAATACACCTGGGCTCAGTAGCAAAGTGTGTGTGCTGGGATCTGAAGCTTCTGTTGTGCAGGAGGGCTGAGACCAGTGTTTCGGGGAAACAGGCTCCCTAAAAGCCTGCTATGGACTGTTGGAGGCAGAACTGCCAACAAGGTAATATTTGCTATGTGAACTTTCCATTGTGTGTGAATTAACACCAAGACTGCAAAGTGACGTTTTGTTTTTGCCTAATGTTGAATCAACACGGAAGTTTGATTTAAGAACTGGTAGTTTGCCTCTGTACTGCGTCCGCTTACCCTGTCTACCAGAGCGAATCCTCACAATTGGTGGAGGATGCGTGCACGCGCAGTGAGGCAGGAGTAAATGCCGAAATATTTTTGTTTTTCATTTTTTTCCGGACACGGTTGTATGTCTTGCATTAAATCTGCTAAGTTCCAACCTGTGGCCCTCGACAAAATGGAGGCTGCAATGAAGGCCCTCGTGGAGGCCAACAAGCAGCAACAAGAAACAAATCTGCACCAGCGGGAGGCTAACAAGCAGCAGCAAGAAACAAATTAGCTGCTGTTGCAACACGTGATAGCTTTGCAGACGGCAGGAACAACCCCGAGCGTCCACGATGCCCGTAAAGTGGTCCGTATGGCGATCCCCAAGATGACCCCCTCGGATGTTGTTGAAACCTGTCTGGAGGTATTTGAGAAGGTGGCCGTGAGGGAGAAGCTACCCCGAGACCAATGGGCTGAGGTCGTTGCTCCGTTCCTGACATCCGGGTTCCAGCAGGTGTATTCTGATCTATCGGACGAGCAAGCAGCAGACTACCAGGAGGTCAAGTGTGAGATTATGGCGGGACTGTCAGTGAATATGTTGGTCCGGGCCCAGCAGGTGCACCAGTGGGAGTTTAACCCGGAAGAGCCCACGAGACCCCAGTATTATAGCTTATTACATCTGTTGCAAAAATGGCTACAGCCTGACGTGCTGAGTCCCACGGCTATGCTGGACAGGATGTTAGCTGATATGTTCTGGAGGGCTTTGCCATCCTGTCTTCAGCATTGGATTGGCCACTGGCCTGGTGTCTCTGGGTAATGCCCTTGAAATGGTGGGCCTGGTGGAAGGCTATGAGGCCACCAGGAATCTAAAGGGGGGTTCTTTCGGGAGAGGGATAGCCAAGGGCCAGAATTTTCCACCCCAGACCCGGAGGTTTGTGCTGACAAAACCTGCCCGGGACGTACTTACTGCGGACCCGGCTCCAATAGTCTGCTGGTGGTGTCAGGAGCCTGGCCATGTAAGAGCTGACTGCCCACATCAGGTGGAGCCCATGAACACTAACTATGGCTACTGTCAGTTGTTATATGCCAGGTACCCTGTGTGCAGCAGGTACCCCAGAAACTCTAAATTACTTGTGCCCGGTGGAAGTGGGAGACACTCCAGCAGAGGTTCTGCTGGACTAGTAAGGGCTACCCTGGTGCGGTCCTCTGAGTATACTGGCCGGAAAGTCGGCGTTATGTGCATCCATGGAGACTTAAAAGACTACCCCACTGCACTGGTATCTCTAACCATGGTGGCTGGTAGGTGGACCCACAAGGTGGCCGTCGCCACAAATCTACATTATGAACTAATAATAGGAAGAGACTTCCTAGGCTTCCCGACCCCGTGGCTGGCTATGAGAATTACCGATACCCATGAGTCAGGGGTAACCACAGCCAGAGTGGCCTTGCTCAGACGGGGGGCCAGAACCCTGGGAATCCGAGGCCAAAGGGTCAGCGGTAGGGGTGACCGCCACTTCGGTGGAAGACAACCCTGCTGAGTGTTATGGTGGGAGACGTGGAGGACTTGCCGCCAGGTCCTAAATTGGCAGACCTCAATGTCTCCGGGGATAATTTCTGTACAGCAGAACACCAGGACCCAACACTAATCGATGGTGAACCACAACAACCTGGGGCCGAGTCGGTGTTTCCCCATTTTGTGGTCCATCAGAACATGTTGTATCGGGTAAACCAACTACGGGGTGAGCATGTTGAACAGTTGGTGTTGCCCCAGGCTTATCGCAAACTTGTGTTAGAACTAGCCCACCAACACGTTCTCGGGGGTCACCTGGGGTTGCAGAAAACGCAGGACCATATACTGCAGTGGTTTTACTGGCCCAGTATATTCAGAGAGGTGGACGAGTTTTGTATGTCTTGCCCGAACCGCCAGGTGACTAGCCCCCAGCCCCATTTCCGTAGTCCCCTAGTACCTCTCCCGATCATCAAGGTTCTGTTTGAGCGAATAGCTATGGATCTCATAGGCTCAGTACCGAAGTCTGCCAGAGGGCACCAACACATCTTAGTCATCCTAGACTATGCCACTCGGTACCCGGAGCCGGTGCCACTGCGACATACATCGGCCAATATCTCATAGCTAAAGAGTTAATCGAGATGTTTTCCCGAGTAGGACTACCTAAAGAGGTTCTGACCGACCATTGGACCCCTTTTATGTCCAAGGTTATGAGGGAACTCTGTAAGTTACTGCACATAAAACAGCTATGGACGTCCGTTTATCATCCGCAAAAGGACGGTCTGGTAGAGAGGTTTAACAAAACATAAAAAAACATGTTAAAAAGGGTGATGTCTAAAGATGGGAAGGACTGGGACCTTCTTCTGCCCTATCTCATGTTCACTGTGCGAGAGGTTCCCCAAGACTCTACTGGGTTCTCGCCCTTCGAACTTCTATATGGCAGACATCCTTGCGGTTTGTTGGATGTAGCCAAAGAAGCGTGGGAGCAGCAACCCACTCAGCATAAAAGTGTCCTTGAGTACGTTTCCCAGATGCAAGAACAGATAGAGACAGTGTTACCTCTTGTTAGGGAGCATATGGAGGCAGCTCAGCAAGCACAAAGTCGGGTCTATAATCGGCAGGCTCGGGTCCGGATCTTTAACCCGGGTGATCGGGTTTTGGTTCGGGTACCGACTGTGGACAGTAAGTTCCTGGCTAGGTGGCAGGGGCCCTACGAGGTACTCGAGAAAGTTGGAGAGGTAAATTACAAGGTACACCAGCCAGGGCGACGAAAGCCGGAGCAGGTTTACCATGATAATTTGCTAAAACCTTAGAAAGATAGGGAGTCCTGTACTGAAGACAACCCGTGACCAGGTTTTCTAGGGGAAGATGTTTCGTCCCCTCTCTCTGATGCAAGAGAAGCGGTTGCCACAGTAAAAATTGCTGACAGCCTCTCCTCTAAACAGGCTCAGGAGGCCAGGGAGTTTATTAGTCAGAACACGGATGTGTTCTCGGACCTCCCTGGATGCACTTCCGCAATCCAACATGACATTGTCACTGAGCCTCAGGCAAAAGTCCGGATAAAACCATACCGGGTGCCCGAGGCTCGGCGACAAGCCATCTCGGAGGAAGTGCAGTTAATGCTGCAACTAAATGTCATTAAGGAGTCTAAAAGTAAATGGGCCAGTCCTATAGTCTTAGTACCCAAGCCGGACGAGACGTTACGGTTTTGTAACGATTTTCGTGAGCTGAACGAGATATCTAAATTATATGCATATACCATGCCCCGGGTGGGTGAGCTAATCGAGAAGTTAGGACAAGCACAGTATTTTTCTGTTTTGGACCTCACAAAGGGTATTGGTAGGTGCCCTTAACGGAGGCTGCCAAAAAGAAAACTACCTTCATCATGCCTGAGGGGCTGTATCCGTATAAGGTGTTACCCTATGGTCTGATTGGCACCCCCGCCACTTTTAAACATCTAATGGACATTGTGCTTCATCAATATTGGCAGTATGCCTCGGCTTACCTGGACGATATTGTCATTCACAGTACCGACTGGGAAAGTCACCTGCCCAAAGTACAGGCTGTAGTGGATTCCCTTCGGAAGGCTGGACTAACAGCTAACCCAAAGAAATGTGCAAAAGGTTTAGAGGAGACTAAATACCTAGGGTATGTCATTGGGCATGGAGTAATCAAACCCCATGTAAACAAAATAGAGGCCCCGACCTGTCACCTCTAGGCAAGTAAAGTCGTTCCTGGGGATGGTGGGCTATTACATGAGGTTTGTACCCCACTTTGCTACGATAGCCGTGCCATTGACAGGGTTCTTGAAGGGACATAAGTCAGTGATGATTCACTGGGATGATCAGGTGGAAGAGGCGTCCCATTGTCTTCCTCAGCCGTGAGCTCACCCCAGCCGAGACCAGGTACAGTATTGTGGAGAGAGAGTGCCTGGCTATCAAGTGGGCACTCGAGTCTCTCCGTTACTATTTGTTGGGGAGAAAATTCCGCTTGGTGACCGACCACTCCTCTCTCAAGTGGATGAGACAGAAATGCCCGGGTCACCTGATGGTTCCTTTCCCTACAGAACTTTAAATTTACAGTGGAACACAGGGCAGGCCGGTTACAGGGAAACACGGATGCCCTGTCCCCTAAGGGTTGAACAAAGGGAGGGGTATGTGATACAGTATAATGTATGGTTTAGGAAAACAGGTATTTTCCTCCCAGCGTGTGCTGCTGGGCTGATTTGCAGCCAGGTGGAGTCGAACACCAGACTGGATTTTAAGTGCCGGTCTGGGTTTTGGCAGCACCTGGCTGCACTTAAAAGACAGCTGGGCTTAGCATCAGCAGCAAAGTGTGTGTGCTGGGATCTGAGGCTGGAGGGCCGAGACCCGTGTTTCAGGGAAACAGGCCCCTTAAAAGCCTGCTATGGACTGCTGGAGGCAGAACTGCCAACAAGGTGGTTTTTGCTATGTGAACTTTCTATTGTGTGTGAATTAACACCAAGACTGCAAAGTGACATTTTGTTTTTGTCTTATGTGTGAGTAAGCACAGAAGTTTGATTTAAGAACTGGTAATTTGCCTCTGTACTGCGTCCGCTTACTCTGTCTACCCTGTCTACCAGAGAGAATCCCCACAATATACATATGGTGCATACTATACCTACATAAATACCATATATATTTATATACTATGCCTACATAATGTCCATGAGTACACGCATAAATGCAAATACCGTACTATGCACAAACACTTAAATACTGCATAAAACTAACTACTACTGCATCCGGATCCGTCTAACAAATGACATCAGTTTGCGTCCGGTGACGGAACTGCCTGCCGGAATCCTCTGCCGCAAGTGTGAAAGTACCCAAAATTTTCTTGTAGTACAAACACTGTATAGACAGAGCACAAAAATAAATTCCTACATAAATAGATTAACTAATAAGCCTGACACTTGCAGGAAATAACACGTCAGTAATTAGTGCCAAGCCGTGCTGAACATAACTGTACAATGACTGTACCTGTCATTAGCTGCAAAAGGTTTGTTACGTTTTGTCCTAAGGAGAACATTTGTCATCCTAAATAAACATTTTCATCCTTTCTTTCTTGCAGTTTCTGTCACGTGATCCCTGGATACATATCATCTGGATCTGCAGTGAGGAGTATCTTTGTGTTATATCTCTTTCTGACTGTAAAAACTGAATGAAAAATCTCTTTCTACTTCTAGCTCAGCAGGAAGTCGCAGCACAATAACACTAGCTGCATGTAAACAAATCATTGGAAACTCCTGGTCTTGTTACTAAAAGTCCTCCTACACTTTAGTGTTCAGTTGGCCGAACCTGTTGTGAACGGCGGGTTCGGACAACAGTCTGATGTGTGTGGGGATCTCCCAACACTCTCTCAACAGATGATGTCACGGGCTGAATCCCCCATATATTTTCTTTGTAGTATATATTGGAGGCGTGGCGATCTCCAAGCAGTCATGCACACCTGACCAGTTAGTCTGCCCTGGAGGCTGGTTTTAAGGTCAGTATAAAACGGAGTCTGCTTATATAGCGCCTACCAGTAGCCATTTGGCTCCAGGAGAAGTATATAGTGGGCTCAGCATGCATGTTGGTACTTGCATCCCTGGATCCGATGAAAGCTGTAATGGCACCGGACGGGGTTAAAAGCAGAGTGTGCCTGGCGTGCATGCTGTACCTGCGCTCCCTGGACTTTCTGTGGCTGTCATGGCCCATAACAGGTAGGAACTAGTGTTAGGGACCACTCATGAAGGCGACCTTGACGTGGTGAGTGGCTTATTACTCTTTGGCCAAAATGTACACCAATGCCTTATTCAACATCCAGCATAAAGGCAGGGCAGAGTGCTGGTTGCAGAGTGCGATTGCATTTGTGTTTTTGCGTTTGTATCTGTATTTCGCCATAGCAATCTGCACCTGCATAGGGTTGTGCGGGCTGAATCCCCCAATACTGTATATGGTTGATAATGAAATGGCTGCACAACTTTGCACATATGAACATTGTAGGAACCAGCTACATTTATACTCTGCTCAGAAGCCCCATGCAGATGGGTGTTGCTCAGTCTAAAAGAGGTGCTAACATCAATATATACTACAAGAAAATGTAGACTTCTGAGCAGAGTACAAATGTAGTTGGTTCCTACACTGCCCTGAAAATGTAGGTGTAGGTAAGTTCAAGAAAGGCGGTATATTAGTGTTAGGTACCCGTCTGCGGAAGCTTGCTTGACGCCTGGTAGATGGGCCCGACACACGATTGATCAAAAATGTGCGCTAAGAGCTTTCATTTTTCCATTTATAGTAGGTATAATACCACATTCATTTAAAATGATCCCCATTTCTTAGCTCTATTGTTTGCATGTGTAAAGTTGTGCAGCCATTTCTTTATCAACCCTGATTCATAGATATGCCCCTGTGACTATGTATATGAATGTGCTAGTCTAAGGGTACTTTCACACTAGCGTTTTTGTTTTCCGGTATTGAGTTCCGTCACAGGATGATCAGTTTTATCCTAATGCATTCTGAATGGAGAGCATTCCGTTCAGAATGCATCAGTTCAGTCCCTTTTACGTTTTTTGGACAGAGAAAATACCGCAGCATGCTGCAGTTTTATCTCCGGCCAAAAATACTGAACATTGCTGGAATGCCGAATCCGGCATTAATACGTGCCGGATACGGCTTTAAGTGTTCAGGCAAAACGGGCCCGGCATTTTTTTCCGGATGAAACCTGAGAGACGGATCCAGTATTGCAATGCATTTGTCACCCGGATCCGTCTAACAAATGACATCAGTTTTTTCGTCCGGTGACGGAACTGCCTGCCGGAATCCTCTGCCGCAAATGTGAAAGTACCCAAAATTTTCTTGTAGTACAAACACTGTATAGACAGAGCACAAAAATAAATTCCTACATAAATAGATTAACTAATAAGCCTGACACTTGCAGGAAATAACACGTCATTAATTAGTGCCAAGCCGTGCTGAACATAACTGTACAATTACTGTACCTGTCATTAGCTGCAAAAGGTTTGTTACGTTTTGTCCTAAGGAGAACATTTGTCATCCTAAATAAACATTTTCATCCTTTCTTTCTTGCAGTTTCTGTCAAGTGATCCCTGGATATACAGTACAGACCAAAAGTTTGGACACACCTTCTCATTCAAAGAGTTTTCTTTATTTTCATGACTATGACAATTGTAGATTCACACTGAAGGCATCAAAACTATGAATTAACACATGTGGAATTATATACATAACAAAAGGTGTGAAACAACTGAAAATATGTCATATTCTAGGTTCTTCAAAGTAGCCACTGTTTTCTTTGATTACTGCTTTGCACACTCTTGGCATTCTCTTGATGAGCTTCAAGGAGTTCCCAGAGATGCTTAGCACTTGTTGGCCCTTTTGCCTTCACTCTGCGGTCCAGCTCACCCCAAACCATCTCGATTGGGTTCAGGTCCGGTGACTGTG
Source organism: Bufo gargarizans (assembly GCF_014858855.1). NCBI lineage: Eukaryota > Metazoa > Chordata > Amphibia > Anura > Bufonidae > Bufo > Bufo gargarizans. The sequence goes on along the minus strand of NC_058082.1, from coordinate 594,115,844 downwards.
GAGGCCAGGTCATCTGGCGCAGCACCCATCACTCTTCTTCATGGTTAAATAGCCCTTACACAGCCTGGAGGTGTGTTTGGGGTCATTGTCCTGTTGAAAAATAAATGATGGTCCAACTAAACGCAAACCGGATGGAATAGCATGTCGCTGCAAGATGCTGTGGTAGCCATGCTGGTTCAGTATGCCTTCAACTTTAAAAAAATCCCTAACAGTGTCACACCTCCTCCTCCATGCTTCATGGTGGGAACCAGGCATGTAGAGTCCATCCGTTCTCCTTTTCTGCATCGCACAAAGACATGGTGGTTGGAACTAAAGATCTCAAATTTGGACTCATCAGACCAAAGCACAGATTTCCACTAGTCTAATGTCCATTCCTTGTGTTCTTTAGCCCAAACAAGTCTCTTCTGCTTGTTGCCTGTCCTTAGCAGTGGTTTCCTAGCAGATATTCTACCATGAAGGCCTGATTCACACAGTCTCCTCTTAACAGTTGTTCTAGAGATGTGTCTGCTGCTAGAACTCTGTGTGGCATTGACCTGGTCTCTAATCTGAACTGCTGTTAACCTGCGATTTCTGAGGCTGGTGACTCGGATGAACTTATCCTCCGCAGCAGAGGTGACTCTTGGTCTTCCTTTCCTGGCGTGGTCCGCATGTGAGCCAGTTTCTTTGTAGCGCTTGATGGTTTTTGTGACTGCACTTGGGGACACTTTCAAAGTTTTCCCAATTTTTCGGACTGACCGACCTTCATTTCTTAAAGTAATGATGGCCACTCGTTTTTCTTTACTTAGCTGCTTTTTTCTTGCCATAATATAAATTCTAACAGTCTATTCAGTAGGACCATCAGCTGTGTATCCACCTGACTTCTCCACAACGCAACTGATGGTCCCAACCCCATTTATAAGGCAAGAAATCCCACTTATTAAACCTAACAGGGCACACCTGTGAAGTGAAAACCATTTCAGGTGACTACCTCTTGAAGCTCATCAAGAGAATGCCAAGAGTGTGCAAAGCAGTAATCAAAGCAAAAGGTGGCTACTTTTAAGAACCTAGAATATGACATATTTTCAGTTGTTCCACACTTTTTTGTTATGTATATATTTCCACATGTGTTAATTCATAGTTTTGATGCCTTCAGTGTGAATCTACAATTTTCATAGTCATGAAAATAAAGAAAACTTTTTGAATTAGAAGGTGTGTCCAAACTTTTGGTCTGTACTGTATATCATCTGGATCTGCAGAGAGGAGTATCTTTGTGTTATATCTCTTTCTGACTGTAAAAACTGAATGAAAAAGCTCTCTCTACTTCTACCCCAGCAGGAAATCGCAGCACAATAACACTAGCTGCATGTAAACAAATCATTGGAAACTCCTAGTCTTGTTACTAAAGGCCCTCATACACTTTAGTGTTCTGTTGCCGAACCTGCTGAGAACGGCGGGTTCGGACAACAGTCTGATGTGTGTGGGGATCTCCCAACACTCTCTTAACAGATGATGTCGGGGTCAGGGGTGTAGCTATAGTGGAAGCAGGGAAAGCAGCTGCTACAGGGCACAAACTCAGAAGGGGCCCACCCAGGAGGAGAATTAAAAGATGTTATTGTCAGGGCCCCATCAACAGTATTATACAGTACAATGACATGACATACAGTGTTTACAAGTAGGAAACAACGGAGCAGTTACCTGGTCTGAGAGCGATCTTGACTAGCCTCAGGAGTGGGGGAGGCATGGGAGAAGGGGGTTGTGAAGAAGTTGTTAGGTCAGGGGCCCCGTTCAAATATTTGCTGTGGTGTCCAGTCATTTCTGGTTACACCACTGAAATGGGAAGAGAAAGATCAGGTAAAGTGAATATTTTTACCTGATCCTTTTTTTTCTCACAGGAAATAAACCACCGTCATAAATGTCCGGCAGTGACCTTATGTTTCTCCTTTACAGTAATTGTGTTTTCCCCTTTATATTTCCTGTTGCGCCATTTGTTGTGTCCACACTTATATGTGCATCTATTGGTCCTCATGTTGTTAAGGACTGCTGTACAAGGCAGTACCTCCAGACCAGGCAGTGTGGGCAGGCACTAGGAGACATACAGTAGGCTAGGTTTAAGAAAAAGGTACCGATGCTGAACTGCTGGCAAGTGATTTTCAGTGCTGTGCCCTGATGCCCAGAGGAGAGACAGGAGAAGTAATAGGAGGGAGTGTTTGGCTCCAAAATCGGAGAGTGCTGCATTGACCGTGTGTGGTGCTAGTGGGACCTGCCGTGAGTGCATTAGCAGAAAGGAGGCCATGCCTTAGTAGCCTCCATGAGACTAGTTGGTGCTTTGTAGGCTAGAGCAGGAAATGGAGAAATGGATCAGTTTGTGTAGTGCTGTGGAGATGTGACTACAGCTGCTATGAGAGAGGTCACTGGGAAATAAGGCTGGGTTTACATCGCCGTTTCGTTTTTCGCTCTTCTGATCTGTCAGAAGAACAGAAAAAAAGGGATCTTGTATTTTAAGCCTCTGTTATGCTCCTTTATGCTAATTTTGCATCCGTTTTAACCATTTCCGTCTGAGATTCAAAATTTTAGACAGAGAAAAAAGTCCTACACAAAGTATTTTTTTTTCCGTTTAAAATAATGGATCTCAGGTGGAAATGGCTAAAACGGATGCAAAATGTGCATAACTGAGCATAACAGATACTTAAAACAGAAGATTGCTTTTTTGTTTTCTGCTCTTCTGACGCCCGGCCTAATGCATGCCAAGATAGGATCCAACTAATCATTAATTAGTGCCAAGTCTGAACATTACTGTACAATGACTGTACCTGTTACCAGCTGCAAAAGGTTTGTTATGTTTTGTCCTAAGGAGAACATTCGTCATCCCAAAGAATTATCCTCATCCTAGAATTGCCATTATTCTGTTGGGTTGAGAGTCCTTTATCCCTTTTAGGACCCGATTTTTGTTTTTTTGTTCTTTTCATTTTTTAATTCTCATCTTTCAAAAGCCATAACTTGCAAGAACCATACATTTTTCCATCCATTTAGTTGTATGAGGGCTTGTTTCTTGCAGGTGGAGTTGTATTTTGTTTTTGGGACAGGCCATCAATATGTGATTTTTTTTTTTTAGGTGGGTGGGGATTTGCAGGGGTCTGAGACCCATCATTATTATTATTTATTATTAAACCTCCATTCTTTCCATAGCGCTGGACATATGAGAAGAGGTGCACATACATAATACAGACAATTGCACTAATCATAAGCAAGACGAGTTACAAACTGGTACAGAAGGAGAGAGGGCCCTGCCCGTGAGGGCTTACAATCTACATGGTATGGGAGAAGGACACAGTAGGTGAGGGTGAAGCTGGTCATGGCGGTATAGAGGCAGCAGGGTCACTGGTTGTAGGCTTGTCTGAAGAGGTGGGTTTTTAGGTTTCTTTTGAAGGATTCCACTGTAGGTGAGAGTCTGATATGTTGGGGTAGCGAGTTCCAGAGTATGGGGGATGCATGGGAGAAATCTTGGAGTTGATTGTGCGAAGAGGTGATAAGAGGAGAGGAGAGAAGGAGGTCTTGTGAGGATCGGAGAGTGCGTGTGGGGGTGTATCGGGAAAGTAGCTCAGAGATGTAGGAAGGGGACAGGTTATGGACGGCCTTGTATGTATTTGTTAGTACTTTGAAGCGAAGTTGCTGGGCAATGGGGAGCCAGTGAAGGGATTGGCAGAGGGGAGAGGCAGAGGAGTAATAGGGTGATAGGTTGATTAGTCGGGCAGCAGAGTTGAGGATAGATTGGAGGGGTGCAAGAGTGCTAGATGAAAGGCCACAGAGGAGAGTGTTGCAGTAGTCTAGGCGGGAGATGATGAGAGCATGTACAAGCATTTTCGCAGATTCAAAGTTAAGGAAAGCACGGATGCGGGAGATGTTTTTGAGTTGGAGGTGGCAGGTGTTGGAAAGGGCTTGGATGTGTGGTCTGAAGGAGAGGGCAAATTCCAAGGTCACTTCAAGGCAGTGGACTTGGTTGACAGGGGAGAGTGTGCAGCCATTGATTGTGATAGATAGGTCTGTTGGGGGGGTTGAGCGAGATGGGGGAAAGATGATGAATTCTGTTTTATCCATGTTAAGTTTTAGAAAGCGAAAGGCGAAGAAGGATGATATAGAAGATAGACATTGTGGGATTCTTGATAGTAAGGTGGTGACCCATCAGCTGTTTGAGGAAACCATGGCGCTCCAATAAGTGCTGTTGTCTCCTTGCAGCTCAACAAGCACAATGTCATCCATTGGATAGTGGCTGTGCTTGGTATTTCAGCTCAGCTCTATCCACTTAAAGGGGTTGTCCGGGTTCAGACTAAAACCTGGACAAACCCACATTTTCACCCAGACGGCCCCTCTGAGATGAGCATCGGAACACTTCATGCTCCAATGCTTTCCTTTGCGCTGAGCAGAATAGCACAGGGCAAAGGCTTTTTATGGAGTTCTAGTGACCAACCAGGCTCCCCATAAGGACTTCTAAACGGAGGCCAGCAGTGTGTTGCAAACAAAAAAAAACCTTAACCTGTGCGATACAGGGAGAGCATTGGAGCATGAAATGCTCCAATTCTCATATTGGGGGGCCAGAGGAGTTAAGATGGGAATATGTCCGGGTTCAGCTTTGAACCCGGACAACCCCTTTAAATAGGATTGAGCTGTCCTTAGGCCACGACACCGATGAACTTGACGTCATTGGCCTAGGAAGAGGAAATGCTGCTTGGTGGGGTGCTGAGAGTCGAATAGGCCTTCAATAACAAAATCTCCGAAAATGTACTGCAAAACTTTTTAAAATTATTTGTAGGGGTGGAATGGAAAAAATACAGTTCCGTCACAGTTTCTTTGGGTTGCGGTATATGTTCCACTGGTCACAATAATTAGAGCAATACCAACATTTTTGTTTTGCTTTTTAACTTCTAGTATAAAAAAACCCCAAAAACTCCTTCCTGTCGTCGCATTTAGTGTTGAGCGCGAATTTTCGAATAACAATTTTTTTAACGAATATCGCAACTTCGAGAATTTGCGAATATTTCAAATATTGTGCTATATATTAGCTATATCGAATATTAGTGAATTTTAAACATCTGAAAACATGATCCCTAACTGCTTCTTGCTTCTGGGCCAATGAGTCATTGGCCCACAAGCAAATTAAGCTTGAAGGAATAATTTTTTCATACTGACGAATATTCTAAATAACGAATATATTCACTATATTGCTATATATTCGTTTTTAGAATATTAGTCATATTCTAAAACAAGAACATATAGCAATTCAGCGAATATTCGTAAAATACAAACATAGAGCAATCTAGCTAATATAGTGCTATAATCTTTTTTTGAGTCCTAATTTTTTTTTTATCTGAAGTTCAGAAGAGAAAAAAAGTTACAACTATTAGACAAAGAAGATTATACCACTATATTAGCTAAATTGATCGATTCTACAATCTACATTAGTTTTTATATTGCAAGAAGCAGGGTGGAATAAATCTTGTTATTTGAATTCCCGATTTTTAGCCGAAAATCGGGAATGTTATTAATGATCGCGTGAGGACGAGATCTTATGAGTGACGTAATTGTGTCACGTGTCATGTGCCCTGGTTTCGGTTTTGCTACCAGTGGAGTTTGGCAGTCTGCCTGTATTAAAATCTGCGATCAAAAATGGGGCGAATTTGATTTAAAAAAGAAGAAGAAGTTATTCTAACTGTAAGTAATATTGTATTACAGCACTGTATTTTATTTCATATAACCTGCATGGCAGAACAATATTTAGCAACACTCGATCAACGTCTAAATTATTTATATGTAGATTGATAGGGATGAGCGAACCCGAACTGTATAGTTCGGGTTCGTACCGAATTTTGGGGTGTCCGTGACACGGACCCGAACCCGGACATTTTCGTAAAAGTCCGGGTTCGGGTTCGGTGTTCGTCGCTTTCTTGGCGCTTTTTGAAAGGCTGCAAAGCAGCCAATCAACAAGCGTCATACTACTTGCCCCAAGAGGCCGTCACAGCCATGCCTACTATTGGCATGGCTGTGATTGGCCAGAGCACCATGTGACCCAGCCTCTATTTAAGCTGGAGTCACATAGTGCCGCCCGTCACTCTGCTCTGATTAGCGTAGGGAGAGGTTGCAGCTGCGACAGTAGGGCGAGATTAGGCTGATTAACTCCTCCAAAAGACTCCATCCAGTGATCGATCTGCAGCTGTGGATCATTGAGCTGCTGATACTCAATTGCTCACTGTTTTTAGGCTGCCCAGACCGTTTGTCAGTCACTTTTTTCTGGGGTGATCGGCGGCCATTTTGTGTCTTGTGGTGCGCCAGCACAATCTGCGACCAAGTGCATTTAACCCTCAATGGTGTGGTTGTTTTTTGGCTAAAGCCTACATCAGGGTTAAGCTGTCACACCAAGTGCATTTAACCAGCAATAGTCTGTTTATTTTTTGGCCATATACTACATCAGGGGCAAGCTGCGCCTGTCACCAAGTGCATTTAACCCTCAATGGTGTGGTTGTTTTTTGGCTAAAGCCTACATCAGGGTGAAGCTGTCACACCAAGTGCATTTAACCAGCAATAGTCTGTTTATTTTTTGGCCATATACTACATCAGGGGCAAGCTGCGCCTGTCACCAAGTGCATTTAACCCTCAATGGTGCGGTTGTTTTTTGGCTAAAGCCTACATCAGGGTGAAGCTGTCACACCAAGTGCATTTAACCAGCAATAGTCTGTTTATTTTTTGGCCATATACTACATCAGGGGCAAGCTGCGCCTGTCACCAAGTGCATTTAACCCTCAGTAGTGTGGTTGGTCAAGCTGTCACACCAAGTGCATTTAACCAGCAATAGTCTGTTTATTTTTTGGCCATATACTACATCAGGGGCAAGCTGCGCCTGTCACCAAGTGCATTTAACCCTCAGTAGTGTGGTTGGTCAAGCTGTCACACCAAGTGCATTTAACCATCAATAGTGTGGTTATTTTTTGGCCATATCCCAGTCTAATTCTGTCAGTAAACGTATACCTGTCACCCAGCGCCTAAATACTAGGCCTCAAGTTTATATCCAGCTAAATCTGTCGTTACTGCTGTACTGTTGTGGCTGGGCAAGTTATTTAGTGTCCGTCAAAGCACAGTTTTTGTTCTGGGTTGAAATACAATTCCCAATTTAGCAATTTCCTAATTTAGTGGTTTCTGCTGTATCAGAGCTATTTGAAATCTATCCCTAAAAGGGTATATAATATTCAAGGTGCACATAGGGTCATTCAGAGTAACTTCACACACACGCTACTGTGCATTTCCAAGTCTAATTCTGTCAGTAAATCTATACCTGTCACCCAGCGCCTAAATACTAGGCCTCAAATTTATATCCCGCTAAATCTGTCGTTACTGCTGTACTGTTGTGGCTGGGCAAGTTATTTAGTGTCCGTCAAAGCACATTTTTTGTTCTGGGTTGAAATACAATTCCCAATTTAGCAATTTCCTAATTTAGTGGTTTCTGCTGTATCAGAGCTATTTGAAATCTATCCCTAAAAGGGTATATAATATTCAAGGTGCACATAGGGTCATTCAGAATAACTTCACACACACGCTACTGTGCATTTCCAAGTCTAATTCTGTCAGTAAATCTATACCTGTCACCCAGCGCCTAAATACTAGGCCTCAAATTTATATCCCGCTAAATCTGTCGTTACTGCTGTACTGTTGTGGCTGGGCAAGTTATTTAGTGTCCGTCAAAGCACATTTTTTGTTCTGGGTTGAAATACAATTCCCAATTTAGCAATTTCCTAATTTAGTGGTTTCTGCTGTATCAGAGCTATTTGAAATCTATCCCTAAAAGGGTATATAATATTCAAGGTGCACATAGGGTCATTCAGAATAACTTCACACACACGCTACTGTGCATTTCCAAGTCTAATTCTGTCAGTAAAACTGTACCTGTCACCCAGCGCCTAAATACTAGGCCTCAAATTTATATCCCGCTAAATCTGTCGTTACTGCTGTACTGTTGTGGCTGGGCAAGTTATTTAGTGTCCGTCAAAGCACATTTTTTGTTCTGGGTTGAAATACAATTCCCAATTTAGCAATTTCCTAATTTAGTGGTTTCTGCTGTATCAGAGCTATTTGAAATCTATCCCTAAAAGGGTATATAATATTCAAGGTGCACATAGGGTCATTCAGAATAACTTCACACACACGCTACTGTGCATTTCCAAGTCTAATTCTGTCAGTAAAACTGTACCTGTCACCCAGCGCCTAAATACTAGGCCTCAAATTTATAGCCCGCTAAATCTGTCGTTACTGCTGTACTGTTGTGGCTGGGCAAGTTATTTAGTGTCCGTCAAAGCACATTTTTTGTTTTCTGGGTTGAAATACAATTCCCAATTTAGCAATTTCCTAATTTAGTGGTTTCTGCTGTATCAGAGCTATTTGAAATCTATCCCTAAAAGGGTATATAATATTCAAGGTGCACATAGGGTCATTCTGAATAACTTCACACACACGCTACTGTGCATTTCCAAGTCTAATTCTGTCAGTAAACCCATACCTGTCAACCAGCGCCTAAATACTAGGCCTCAAATTTATATTCAGCTGAATTTGAATACAATACATTGGGCCAAATAATATTTTTGTTGTTGTGGTGAACGATAACAATGAGGAAAACATCTAGTAAGGGACGCGGACGTGGACATGGTCGTGGTGGTGTTAGTGGACCCTCTGGTGCTGGGAGAGGACGTGGCCGTTCTGCCACATCCACACGTCCTAGTGTACCAACTACCTCAGGTCCCAGTAGCCGTCAGAATTTACAGCGATATATGGTGGGGCCCAATGCCGTTCTAAGGATGGTAAGGCCTGAGCAGTTACAGGCATTAGTCAATTGGGTGGCCGACAGTGGATCCAGCACGTTCACATTATCTCCCACCCAGTCTTCTGCAGAAAGCGCACAGATGGCGCCTGAAAACCAACCCCATCAGTCTGTCACATCACCCCCATGCATACCAGGGAAACTGTCTCAGCCTCAAGTTATGCAGCAGTCTCTTATGCTGTTTGAAGACTCCACTGGCAGGGTTTCCCAAGGGCATCCACCTAGCCCTTCCCCAGCGGTGAAAGACATAGAATGCACTGACGCACAACCACTTATGTTTCCTGATGATGAGGACATGGGAATACCACCTCAGCATGTCTCTGCTGATGACGAAACACAGGTGCCAACTGCTGCGTCTTTCTGCAGTGTGCAGACTGAACAGGAGGTCAGGGATCAAGACTGGGTGGAAGACGATGCAGGGGACGATGAGGTCCTAGACCCCACATGGAATGAAGGTCGTGCCACTGACTTTCACAGTTCGGAGGAAGAGGCAGTGGTGAGACCGAGCCAACAGCGTAGCAAAAGAGGGAGCAGTGGGCAAAAGCAGAACACCCGCCGCCAAGAGACTCCGCCTGCTACTGACCGCCGCCATCTGGGACCGAGCACCCCAAAGGCAGCTTCAAGGAGTTCCCTGGCATGGCACTTCTTCAAACAATCTGCTGACGACAAGACCCGAGTGGTTTGCACGCTGTGCCATCAGAGCCTGAAGCGAGGCATTAACGTTCTGAACCTTAGCACAACCTGCATGACCAGGCACCTGCATGCAAAGCATGAACTGCAGTGGAGTAAACTCCTTAATAACAAGGAAGTCACTCAGGCTCCCCCTGCTACCTCTTCTGCTGCTGCCGCCTCGGCCTCTTCTGCTGCTGCCGCCTCGGCCTCTTCCTCCGCCTCTGGAGGAACGTTGGCACCTGCCGTCCAGCAAACAGGGGATGTACCACCAACACCACCACCACCTCCGTCACCAAGCGTCTCAACCATGTCACACGGCAGCGTTCAGCTCTCCATCTCCCAAACATTTGAGAGAAAGCGTAAATTCCCACCTAGCCACCCTCGATCCCTGGCCCTGAATGCCAGCATTTCTAAACTACTGGCCTATGAAATGCTGTCATTTAGGCTGGTGGACACAGACAGCTTCAAACAGCTCATGTCGCTTGCTGTCCCACAGTATGTTGTTCCCAGCCGGCACTACTTCTCCAAGAGAGCCGTGCCTTCCCTGCACAACCAAGTATCCGATAAATTCAAGTGTGCACTGCGCAACGCCATCTGTGGCAAGGTCCACCTAACCACAGATACGTGGACCAGTAAGCACGGCCAGGGACGCTATATCTCCCTAACTGCACACTGGGTAAATGTAGTGGCAGCTGGGCCCCAGGCGGAGAGCTGTTTGGCGCACGTCCTTCCGCCGCCAAGGATCGCAGGGCAACATTCTTTGCCTCCTGTTGCCACCTCCTCCTTCTCGGCTTCCTCCTCCTCTTCTTCCACCTGCTCATCCAGTCAGCCACACACCTTCACCACCAACTTCAGCACAGCCCGGGGTAAACGTCACCAGGCCATTCTGAAACTCATATGTTTGGGGGACAGGCCCCACACCGCACAGGAGTTGTGGCGGGGTATAGAACAACAGACCGACGAGTGGTTGCTGCTGGTGAGCCTCAAGCCCGGCCTGGTGGTGTGCGATAATGGGCGAAATCTCGTTGCAGCTCTGGGACTAGCCAGTTTGACGCACATCCCTTGCCTGGCGCATGTGCTGAATTTGGTGGTGCAGAAGTTCATTCACAACTTCCCCGACATGTCAGAGCTGCTGCATAAAGTGCGGGCCGTCTGTTCGCGCTTTAGGCGTTCACATCCTGTCGCTGCTCGCCTGTCTGCGCTACAGCGTAACTTCGGCCTTCCCGCTCACCGCCTCATATGCGACGTGCCCACCAGGTGGAACTCCACCTTGCACATGCTGGACAGACTGTGCGAGCAGCAGCAGGCCATAGTGGAGTTTCAGCTGCAGCACGCACGGGTCAGTCGCACTGCGGAACAGCACCACTTCACCACCAATGACTGGGCCTCCATGCGAGACTTGTGTGCCCTGTTGCGCTGTTTCGAGTACTCCACCAACATGGCCAGTGGCGATGACGCCGTTATCAGCGTTACAATACCACTTCTATGTCTCCTTGAGAAAACACTTAGGGCGATGATGGAAGAGGAGGTGGCCCAGGAGGAGGAGGAGGAGGAGGAAGAGGGGTCATTTTTAGCACTTTCAGGCCAGTCTCTTCGAAGTGACTCAGAGGGAGGTTTTTTGCAACAGCAGAGGCCAGGTACAAATGTGGCCAGCCAGGGCCCACTACTGGAGGACGAGGAGGACGAGGATGAGGAGGAGGTGGAGGAGGATGAGGATGAAGCATGGTCACAGCGGGGTGGCACCCAACGCAGCTCGGGCCCATCACTGGTGTGTGGCTGGGGGGAAAGGCAGGACGATGACGATACGCCTCCCACAGAGGACAGCTTGTCCTTACCCCTGGGCAGCCTGGCACACATGAGCGACTACATGCTGCAGTGCCTGCGCAACGACAGCAGAGTTGCCCACATTTTAACGTGTGCGGACTACTGGGTTGCCACCCTGCTGGATCCACGCTACAAAGACAATGTGCCCACCTTACTTCCTGCACTGGAGCGTGATAGGAAGATGCGCGAGTACAAGCGCACATTGGTAGATGCGCTACTTAGAGCATTCCCAAATGTCACAGGGGAACAAGTGGAAGCCCAAGGCCAAGGCAGAGGAGGAGCAAGAGGTCGCCAAGGCAGCTGTGTCACGGCCAGCTCCTCTGAGGGCAGGGTTAGCATGGCAGAGATGTGGAAAACTTTTGTCAACACGCCACAGCTAACTGCACCACCACCTGATACGCAACGTGTTAGCAGGAGGCAACATTTCACTAACATGGTGGAACAGTACGTGTGCACACCCCTCCACGTACTGACTGATGGTTCGGCCCCATTCAACTTCTGGGTCTCTAAATTGTCCACGTGGCCAGAGCTAGCCTTTTATGCCTTGGAGGTGCTGGCCTGCCCGGCGGCCAGCGTTTTGTCTGAACGTGTATTCAGCACGGCAGGGGGCGTCATTACAGACAAACGCAGCCGCCTGTCTACAGCCAATGTGGACAAACTGACGTTCATAAAAATGAACCAGGCATGGATCCCACAGGACCTGTCCGTCCCATGTCCAGATTAGACATTAACTACCTCCCCTTAACCATATATTATTGTACTCCAGGGCACTTCCTCATTCAATCCTATTTTTATTTTCATTTTACCATTATATTGCGAGGCTACCCAAAGTTGAATGAACCTCTCCTCTGTCTGAGTGCCAGGGCCTAAATATATGCCAATGGACTGTTCCAATGTTGGGTGACGTGAAGCCTGATTCTCTGCTATGACATGCAGACTAATTCTCTGCTGACATGAAGCCAGATTCTCTGTTACAGGACCTCTCTCCTCTGCCTGGGTGCTGGGCCTAAATATCTGACAATGGACTGTTGCAGTGGTGGCTGACGTGAAGCCTGATTTTCTGCTATGACATGCAGACTAATTCTCTGCTGACATGAAGCCAGATCCTCTGTTACGGGACCTCTCTCCTCTGCCTGGGTGCTTGGCCTAAATACATGCCAATGGACTGTTGCACTGGTAGCTGACGTGAAGCCTGATTCTCTGCTATGACATGCAGACTGATTCTCTGCCGACATGAAGCCAGATTGTCTGTTACGGGACCTCTCTCCTCTGCCTGGGTGCTGGGCCTAAATTTATGAAAATGGACTGTTGCAGTGGTGGGTGACGTAAAGCCTGATTCTCTGCTATGATATGAAGACTGATTCTCTGCTGACATGAAGCCAGATTGTCTGTTACGGGACCTCTCTCCTCTGCCTGGGTGCTGGGCCTAAATATCTGACAATGGACTGTTGCATTGGTGGCTGACGTGAAGCCTGATTCTCTGCTATGATATGAAGACTGATTCTCTGCTGACATGAAGCCAGATTGTCTGTTACAGGACCTCTCTCCTCTGCCTGGGTGCTGGGCCTAAATATCTGACAATGGACTGTTGCAGTGGTGGCTGACGTGAAGCCTGATTTTCTGCTATGACATGCAGACTAATTCTCTGCTGACATGAAGCCAGATTGTCTGTTACAGGACCTCTCTCCTCTGCCTGGGTGCTGGGCCTAAATATATGCCAATGGACTGTTGCACTGGTAGCTGACGTGAAGCCCGATTCTCTGCTATGACATGCAGACTGATTCTCTGCTGACATGAAGACAGATTCTCTGTTACAGGACCTCTCTCCTCTGCCTGTGTGCTGGGCCTAAATATATGACAATGGACTGTTGCAGTGGTGGCTGACGTGAAGCCTGATTCTCTGCTAGGACATGCAGACTGATTCTTTTCCGACATGAAGCAAGATTGTCTGTTACGGGACCTCTCTCCTCTGCCTGGGTGCTGGGCCTAAATATCTGACAATGGACTGTTGCATTGGTGGCTGACGTGAAGCCTGATTCTCTGCTATGATATGAAGACTGATTCTCTGCTGACATGAAGCCAGATTGTCTGTTACGGGACCTCTCTCCTCTGCCTCGGTGCTGGGCCTAAATATCTGACAATGGACTGTTGCAGTGGTGGCTGACGTGAAGCCTGATTTTCTGCTATGACATGCAGACTAATTCTCTGCTGACATGAAGCCAGATCCTCTGTTACGGGACCTCTCTCCTCTGCCTGGGTGCTGGGCCTAAATATATGCCAATGGACTGTTGCAGTGGTGGCTGACGTGAAGCCTGATTCTCTGCTAGGACATGCAGACTGATTCTCTGCCGACATGAAGCCAGATTGTCTGTTACGGGACCTCTCTCCTCTGCCTGGGTGCTGGGCCTAAATTTATGAAAATGGACTGTTGCAGTGGTGGCTGACGTGAAGCCTCATTCTCTGCTATGATATGAAGACTGATTCTCTGCTGACATGAAGCCAGATTGTCTGTTACGGGACCTCTCTCCTCTGCGTGGGTGCTGGGCCTAAATATCTGACAATGGACTGTTGCATTGGTGGCTGACGTGAAGCCTGATTCTCTGCTATGATATGAAGACTGATTCTCTGCTGACATGAAGCCAGATTGTCTGTTACGGGACCTCTCTCCTCTGCCTGGGTGCTGGGCCTAAATTTATGAAAATGGACTGTTACAGTGGTGGGTGACGTGAAGCCTGATTTTCTGCTATGACATGCAGACTAATTCTCTGCTGACATGAAGCCAGATCCTCTGTTACGGGACCTCTCTCCTCTGCCTGGGTGCTGGGCCTACATATATGCCAATGGACTGTTGCAGTGGTGGCTGACGTGAAGCCTGATTCTCTGCTAGGACATGCAGACTGATTCTCTGCCGACATGAAGCCAAATTGTCTGTTACAGGACCTCTCTCCTCTGCCTGGGTGCTGGGCCTAAATTTATGAAAATGGACTGTTGCAGTGGTGGGTGACGTGAAGCCTCATTCTCTGCTATGATATGAAGACTGATTCTCTGCTGACATGAAGCCAGATTGTCTGTTACGGGACCTCTCTCCTCTGCCTGGGTGCTGGGCCTAAATATTTGACAATGGACTGTTGCATTGGTGGCTGACGTGAAGCCTGATTCTCTGCTATGATATGAAGACTGATTCTCTGCTGACATGAAGCCAGATTGTCTGTTACGGGACCTCTCTCCTCTGCCTGGGTGCTGGGCCTAAATTTATGAAAATGGACTGTTACAGTGGTGGGTGACGTGAAGCCTGATTCTCTGCTATGACATGAAGACTGATTCTCTGCTGACATGAAGCCATGACGGGGGTATTGGTTACACCCCACTCGCTCCCTTTTCACCCGCTACCATGCCAAGCCACTTCCCACCCCACCCCGGCCCAGCCCTTACCCCGGGCCCGGCCCGCACCCAAATAAAATACTGACACTTGGCTTGGATTAAATTGGCCACAACAGCCATTTTATTACATACATACATATAATAAATAACCATTTAATTCCAACCTGTAACATATTCCTGAATCCCAACGGGGGAGGTCCTGGAAGCCCCAAACAGCCGAAGTTTATTACCGGGTTGAGCCGCCTGGCCACCAGCCGTTAAAACGCCAGCTCGGAGGCACCCCTGACGGCCCAGCCCCCAAAATTATCCACAACCGACCACCAACTATGGGAGTCCAGCCCCAACAGTGGAGCCCTCCCATCCTCATCCTTTAGAATCTCACCAACTTCAAGGACCTCCCACCGCCACAGCCGCCGTGACAATTGTACCCCCCCCCACCCCCGCCGTCCCCCACCGCTCCTTCCAATTCCATACCCGGCCTCGGATCCACCTAAAAGGACAGAAAAGAAGGGCGGGCGGGAGTTCAGTTTGTACCCCAAAATGGCCACCGTTCTCCTCCAGCCCTGGCTACTTATCCCCTCCAGATCCACCCCCCAGCTTAAACTAGCCAACCCCAATCCCCCAGGGGCTCGCTGAACCAAACCCCCCGTCATGGTAGCCTCCCCCCAGGCTACGCCCCCAGTCCGGCTATTTCTTGACGGGGGTATTGGTTACACCCCGCTCGCTCCCTTTTCACCCGCTACCATGCCAAGCCCGGTCCGCACCCAATAAATAACCATTTAATTCCAACCTGTAACATATTCCTGAATCCCAACGGGGGAGGTCCTGGAAGCCCCAAACAGCCGAAGTTTATTACCGGGTTGAGCCACCTTGCCACCAGCCGTTAAAACGCCAGCTCGGAGGCACCCCTGATGGCCCAGCCCCCAAAATTATCCACAACCGACCACCAACTATGGGAGTCCAGCCCCAACCGTGGAGCCCTCCCATCCTCATCCTTTAGAATCTCACCAACTTCAAGGACCTCCCACCGCCACAAACGCACGGGCTTGACTCCTTAAGCCCCGGGCGTCCCTCCACATACGCATCGCCGTTTCAATCCCCTCCTGCAAGGCCAAGCACCACATATCCAACCCTACCGCGTTTAAATGTACCCCATCTGCTCGCCAAAACCCCCCAACACCCCGCTCCAGGTCCACATGCCTCACAGCCACTGCCCCATTCCTTGCCATGAACCGGCCTATGGCCCGGTTAACCTTCACTCTCGCCTTGTTCACTCCCTCTACCGAACGCGCACCCCTCCACACCTTCCGGGGAACTATGTCCGACCACACCGTCACAAGGCTCGGAAACAGCGACCACAACCTAAGGAGATCGAACTTGATGTCCTTTACCAACTCTCTCAGCGGCCGCGCCCCCAAATCATTGCCCCCCACGGGCAGGACCAATACATCCGGGGCCCTATCCAATTTCACAAACCTGTGCACCTCTGCCATTACGCCTCCCCACATCATCCCCCGCCGACCCAGCCATCTTACCACAGCTGTATACCGTCCAAACCCTAACTGTTGACCATCCGGCCGAACCGCTGCCCGGATGGCTCCCCAAAAAACGTACGAATGGCCTAAGATCCACACTAAAGCTGGCTCAGAACCTGCAACGACAGAAACGAAAAACAATAGCAAAAACACATTCCGCCTGCAAAGGTAACACCCTCCATGCTACAATCTTTCTGGACGGATATATGAACGAAACCGGACCGATTCCCACCTCCCTATGCGCTTAATCACCTCCTGCCCCAAACCCCACCGAGCTGCCTCCGTCGCTGCCCCAATTCTGAACGAATGACTCGAGTACCCCTCCACCTCTCTGCCCAACTGACCCAGGCACCTCCTAAAAACCGCTGAAAACTGAAAGCGCGAAAGGAAAGACCCATCCACATGCACCAGAAGAGGGGACACTGATCCTCGCCCTACCGCCCCATACTCCCGCATACACCGAACCGGACACATCAAACAACCCAAGACCTCGAATAGAACAACCCTGCAACCCCTGCCTTCCACATCCGTTTTTGATCTCCTAATGACGAACTCCACCCTATCTTCATAAAGGTCTACATCCTCCCCCAGCAACCCCCCTCCCCTACTAACCGACGGACTCACCAGCTCCCCCAACCTCAAAGCCCCAAAGAACGCCAGCGCAAAAGCCAACTTGAACAACCGCAACTCCCATAAGGAAACACAAACCGTTTCCAGTTGGTCCCCCAACTGCAGGAGCAAGGAAAACGACACCGGCCTACGACTGTCCTCAACCGACCTCAAACGCCGCCAACCCTTGAGTGCCCTCACTACCAGGAAGGACTTAGTGACGTCCGGCAACTTCCGAAGCTTGAAACCAAAAGCTAGCTCGGCCATACAACCATTCAGCTTTGAAACCGACCACCCGTCCTCCCTACACTGCCCTATAAATAACAGCAACGATATCTCCGCTTCCTCATCTCCCATCCCCAATCTAACCTTCCAATCCTCCCAACACTGCCATGCCCTGTGATATGTCACCCACGTACCGGGAGCTAATGAAGACTGGATAAGCCCTATTACGTTCTCTCCAGGAGTTCCCAAAGGCAGCTCGGGCAAACCAGCCCGTCCTCCTCCGCTTCCGGAGCCAGCTGACGAAAACGCTCCCACTGAAAACGAGAAAGAGCATCAGCAATACAGTTGTCAACCCCCGGGACATGCACAGCCACCACCCACGCATTGATGGTCAAACACTCCAAAACCAATCTCTGTAACAACCGCACCACCCGAGGTGACGAGGCTGACAACCCGTTAATTACCTGCACCACTCCCAAGTTATCACAGTGGAAACGGACCTTCTTGTTCCTAAATTTTTCCTTCCACAGTAGGACCGCTGCCACTATGGGGAAAAGTTCCAGCAGCGCCAAATCCCTTACCCAGCCTCTACTCACCCAAGCGTCAGGCCACTCCCCCGCACACCACTGCCCCGAACAATACGCCCCATAGCCACACACCCCGGCCGCGTCGGAAAAAAGGTCAAAGTCAAATGCCTCCACTACATCCCCCATAAACATATCCCGGCCATTATACTGACTCAGAAAAGACGCCCACACCCCCAAATCCTCCCTCAACTCCCTCCCCAACCTTATGTAATGAAGAGGTGACGTTACCCCCGCAGTCGCAGCCGCCAATCGCCTGCTAAAAATCCTCCCCATGGGCATTATACGGCAAGCAAAATTGAGCTTACCCAGGAGCGACTGCAGCTCCCTCAGCTGAAGTTTTGCCCGTCGCTGCGCTCTCCCCACCTCCCTTTCCAAATCCTCAAGCTTGTCCCGGGGCAGTCTACACTCCATGTGCTCCGAATCGATCACTATCCCCAGGAAGCTCAACTCCGTCGCGGGACCCACTGTTTTTTCCACCGCCAGGGGAACACCAAACGCAGCAAACATCACCTCCAGTGAATGCAGCAATAACGAACACACCCCTGAGCCCGCGGGGCCAATACACAGAAAGTCATCTAAATAGTGAATGATAGATTCACATCCAGCCGAGTCCTTAACTGCCCACTCTAAAAACGAGCTAAACTGTTCAAAGTACGCACACGATAGCGAACAACCCATCGGTAAACAACGATCAACAAAGAACCCCCCATCCCAAAAACACCCCAACAAATGTAGGCTATCCGGATGAACCGGCAATAACCTGAACGCGGCCTCGATGTCCGCCTTCGCCATAAAAGCCCCCCTTCCAAACCGTTTTACCCACTGCACTGCCGCATCAAACGAGGTATATACCACCGAACATAACGCTGGATCAATACCATCGTTGACCGACGATCCCTTAGGGAAGGATAAGTGATGAATGAGGTGAAATTTATTCGCCTCCTTCTTCGGAACCCGCCGGAACAAAAGGGATACGAAACCCCCAAAGGAAACCCTCCCGCAACAGTTCCGCGGCCTTTTCGTCCGGGTACCTAGCGAGGAACGGTTCCATCCTTTCCAGACGAACCGGCGTCACCCCCTTTGCTAGTACCCTCGCCTCCCCTCTGCCTAACCCCCCTGAAGCACCGCGTGGCTCCATGGGACCCCCCACAGCTGGAGCACTCGTGCTTGAACTTGCACTTAGCCCCGAACTTGCACCCCCCTTCATTAAATAGGAAACACAGTCCCTTAGCTGACGCCGCTGCAAAGGCCGACTGCCCTCCTGCTCCCGACTCCCCCCGAAACGACTGAGCTCCCGACTCCCCCCAAAAGGACTGGGTCGACCGAACCGTCGCTGTCACCTTCAACCACAAAGCTATATCTTTGTGGTCCCATCTAATACGCCTTACGCTGCCTAAATTGCTCATCGTAGCGCAGCCACGTCTGCCCCCCATAAACCCGATACGCTTCCCCGATGGAGTCCAGATAGCAAAATAGCGCAGAGCAGCACTCTGGCGCCTTTTCCCCTACCACGCTGGCGAATATCGCAAAAGCCTGTAACCAATTAGGGAACGTGCGCGGTATCAGCCGCTTCTCCTCTTTCTCCTTTTTACCCTCATCCTTCCTAGCCCTATCCAGGTTAAATTTCTCCAAGGGGAGCAAGGAAAAAATCTCCACATACTCCCCTCGCCAAATTTTTTCCCTAACCTCCTGCTTCAAATGGGCCCCCAACGGCCCCTCAAAGCATACGTATACCTCCCCCCTCGCCTTATCATCCAGCCGCACCCTATCCTCCTGCTCTGAACCACCCGCCTGCGTCTGCACTGACGCCGTGGCACTTTGCGGACTGAACACGGGCTGACCTATCCCCCCCAACCCCCCAAAACTGCCCCCCACGCCCCAGGCTGGTAACGGGGACGAACCTCCCGCCCCCCACCCAGCCAGCAACCCGGCCAAACCCCCCAGCAACTGCCCTAACCCCCTACCCAACTCCCCTTGGGGCCCCCCTGCCGCCCCCCCAGAATAACTAGCAATAGACTGCACTAAAGGTCCCCAGAGCGCCTCACCTGGCTGCCTGGGAGCTGTGATCCCATCAGCCGAAGATCCTGGCTCCAGACGTTCCTCCCTCAGCGATGAGACAGATGACAGCCGATCCCCAGACGGTCCCCTGGCCCAGCCGGGACCAGAGACGTGACATCCACGGTCTTCACTCGACGCCCCAGAGAAGGCGGAGCCTGGAAGATCCTGCTGCACCCTCGCCGAGAGCCGGCTGCTCTGGTCCGCAGCCGCCCTGTGGTCCCCAGACACTTGCTCCAGCCGAGGGGCCTCATCCACAATCGCCTCCTGGACAGGGCCCGCCGTACCTGGTCCTGAACACTGGGGGACGCTGGTACACTGCAGGACAGACCTTCCCAGGCCTGCTCGAGGGCTCCGCCTGCTATTCGGATTCCTCCCACGCCGTGGCCCACAAGCAGATGCTTTACCTGCGGCCGGCCAGCGTGAAGGGTCCTTTTCAGGGCTCCGTCTGCGGCGCTGAGCCCGAGGGGAGGATAACTGCGGACTGAGGCGCTCCGGCGGCCGGGCCCGCCGAGGCCGTGACACTGAAGGCTGAGGCGAAACAGGTGCCTCAGCCACCCCTCTCAGCAGCTGCTGGACCTGCTCCTGAAGCCAGCCCGGTCCTCTACTTGCCGCCGCCGTCCTTAGCTCCGCGATCATAGCGTCCACCTCCATCTCGGTGCACGCGTCAGGTCAGTTCAGTTTGTACCCCAAAATGGCCACCGTTCTCCTCCAGCCCTGGCTACTTATCCCCTCCAGATCCACCCCCCAGCTTAAACTAGCCAACCCCAATCCCCCAGGGGCTCGCTGAACCAAACCCCCCGTCATGGTAGCCTCCCCCCAGGCTACGCCCCCAGTCCGGCTATTTCTGATTCTCTTTTACGGGACCTCTCTCCTCTGCCTGGGTGCTGGGCTTAAATATCTGACAATGGACTGTTGCATTGGTGGCTGACGTGAAGCCTGATTCTCTGCTATGATATGAAGACTGATTCTCTGCTGACATGAAGCCAGATTCTGTGTTACGGGACCTCTCTCCTCTGCCTGGGTGCTTGGCCTAAATTTATGAAAATGGACTGTTGCAGTGGTGGCTGACGTGAAGCCTGATTCTCTGCTTTGACATGCAGACTGATTCTCTGCTGACATGAAGACAGATTCTCTGTTACGGGACCTCTCTCCTCTGCTTGGGTGCCGGGGCCTAAATATCTGAGAATGGACTGTTCCAGTGGTGGGTGACGTGAAGCCAGATTCTCTGCTATGGGACCTCTCTCCAATTGATTTTGGTTAATTTTTATTTATTTAATTTTTATTTTAATTCATTTCCCTATCCACATTTGTTTGCAGGGGATTTACCTAAATGTTGCTGCCTTTTGCAGCCCTCTAGCCCTTTCCTGGGCTGTTTTACAGCCTTTTTAGTGCCGAAAGGTTCGGGTCCCCATTGACTTTAATGGGGTTCGGGTTCGGGACGAAGTTCGGATCGGGTTCGGATCCCGAACCCGAACATTTTCGGGAAGTTCGGCCGAACTTCTCGAACCCGAACATCCAGGTGTCCGCTCAACTCTATAGATTGAGTGTTGCTAAATATTCGTGTATGCGAATAAGAACTACATTGATACATTTATTTTTCTCCGCCGCCCCCTTCTAATAGTAGATACTACTGATTGGTGCACTGAGTATTCTTGTTACTTCGCAGCACTATGTCAGTAGCATGTATGTATGGACAACAGATAAATATTTATCACATGCACATAGCACGTCCATTGTCTTGACATGCAATATATACCACACAGTATATACCATACATACAATATATATAGATTTAAATTTATGTCCATAAGCTTATTTTGTCGGACAAAAAGTATTTTCTGGTTCATTTAACTTTACCCAGGGAGCACCACGGGGAGGTGAACCAGCAGGACACCCAATACCGTACCGTCACTTAACTAGACAGGTAAATCGCAGCTTTTGCTGGCCAATATCTGATTGCTCAGACCTCACATACATATAATCGCAATACAATCCGATCTTATATCGGTAACTTTAAATCTAATATTTCCCCTTTAAAGACGTAACTATTTTTTGCTTTCTTGTAGTGGATATTTTTTTGAATATTTGTATAATAAAAAAATTGTGATTATATGCTTTCATCTTTATCCTTCGGCGATTTCTGGAGCGGGGATACCCGTGTACCCGGAAAAAAGTTGAAAAAGAGGCAATTGTACGGTGTGTCCGGGCCGAATTAAAATTAAAAAGCGGGATTTGACATGACCCCATGGCCATTCAAAAAAAATATTGCGACCTCAAACGCCTACACCCAGATCGGGTCGAAGATTATAGTAGGGTGATTATGCCCAGGTACAATGCTTACATGAATTTTGTATCTCTCTCTACAACACTCAGTAATGTACAGTCCTGATAAAAAGTTTAAGACCACTTGAAAAATGGCAAAAAATCATATTTAGCATGGCTGGATCCTAACAAGGTTCCAAGTAGAGCTTCAACATGCAACAAGAAGAAATAGGAGTGAGACAAAACATTTTTTGAGCATTCAATTTAATGAAAACAACGAATAAACTGAAACAAGCTTTTTTTCAGCTGATCAAAAGTTTAGGACCACACCTCCAAAGAAAAACTAAACCGCCCTAAAACAGAAATCCAACTTCCAAACATGAACTCAGTAATGAGTAGCTCCGCTGTTATTGTTTATCACTTCAAAAATTCGTTTCGGCATGCTTGATGCAAGCATTTCCATGAGGTGAGTGGGAACATTTCTCCAGGTGAGGACGGCCGCACGAAGGCCATCTACTGTCTGGAACTGTTGTCCTTTTTTGTAAACTTCCCTTGCCATCCATCCTCAAAGGTTCTCAATTGTATTTAGATCAGGGGAACACGCAGGATGGGTCAAAAGAGTGATGTTATTGTCCTGGAAGAAGTCCCTTGTCCTGCGGGCATTGTGTACTGTAGCGTTGTCCTGTTGAAAAACCCAATCGTTACAACACAGACGAGGGCCCTCAGTCATCTGGACATGTTTGACGCCCCTGCACTTCCTGAAGCTCCATTGTTCCACTGAAGGAAAAAGCACCCCAGACCATTATGGCGCCCCCTCCACTGTGGCGTGTATAAAACATCTCAGGTGGGAACTGCTTGTCATGCCAGTAACGTTGGAAACCATCAGGACCATAAAGGTTAAAAAAATTCTCATCAGAGAATAAAACTTTCTTCCACCTTTAAATGTCCCATGTTTCGTGCTCTCTTGCAAAGTCCAAACGAGCAGTTCTGTGTTATTCAAGGAGACGAGGTCTTTGAAGACGTTTTTCGTTTTTGAAGCCCTTCAGTCTCAGATGCCGCAGTGGAGATGCCGGCGCAGGGAGCGTTCAGACAGTCACTGCGCCTGCGCCGAATACAGACGCGCACGGCGCAGGCGCGAGAAATCGTCCGCTGGCTCAGAGGGAGGATCACATTCCAGAGGAGATGGGCGGGCTGGACGGACGAGCTGGGTGGCATAGAGTGTGAGTAGACCGAGCCTCTAGGTGCTGAAAAGACGCCCCCATAGCACCTAGAGGCTCATTAGCATATTGATAACAGTTAGTTTTTTTGGCAAATGGCTGCACACAAAGGTATTATAATAGCATTGTTTGGAAGAGCAGGCACTAGCGGATCGCTAGTGTCTGATAGCTAATTATGTCAAAACTAGGTGATAGGAACCCTTTAATCGTTATTTTCAATTAATTGAATGCTCAAAAAATGTTTTGTCTCACTCCCATTTCTTCTTGTTGCATGTTGAAGCTCTACTTGGAACCTTGTTAAGATCCATAATTTGCATGGGATTCAAGATTATATATATTATATATACCTTGAGAAAGGCTCTGGTATAGAGCCTAAACGTTGCCATTGCCACTGAGGTGAATAAAGTGTTTTTTTTTATTTTATTTCCTTGGAGTGCTGCCTTTTTCCTACTTATTGTTGTGGGATTGGCTTTTCCCATCGGGCTGTGCACCCATTACCTGTTGGAGGCTGTGCTGCCTTTTTTTCATTTTGTATATATATATATATATAAAAAAGGATATACAGTACAGACCAAAAGTTTGGACACACCTTCTCATTCAAAGAGTTTTCTTTATTTTCATGACTATGAAAATTGTAGATTCACACTGAAGGCATCAAAACTATGAATTAACACATGTGGAATTATATACATAACAAAAAAGTGTGAAACAACTGAAAAGATGTCATATTCTAGGTTCTTCAAAGTAGCCACCTTTTGCTTTGATTGCTGCTTTGCACACTCTTGGCATTCTCTTGATGAGCTTCAAGAGGTAGTCACCTAAAATGGTTTTCACTTCTCAGGTGTGCCCTGTAAGGTTTAATAAGTGGGATTTCTTGCCTTATAAATGGGGTTGGGACCATCAGTTGCGTTGTGGAAAAGTCAGGTGGATACACAGCTGATAGTCCTACTGAATAGACTGTTAGAATTTGTATTATGGCAAGAAAAAAGCAGCTAAGTAAAGAAAAACGAGTGGCCATCATTACTTTAAGAAATGAAGGTGTCAGTCCGAAAAATTGGGAAAACTTTGAAAGTGTCCCCAAGTGCAGTCACAAAAACCATCAAGCGCTACAAAGAAATTGGCTCACATGCGGACCGCCCCAGGAAAGGAAGACCAAGAGTCACCTCTGCTGCGGAGGATAAGTTCATCCGAGTCACCAGCCTCAGAAATCGCAGGTTAACAGCAGCTCAGATTAGAGACCAGGTCAATGCCACACAGAGTTCTAGCAGCAGACACATCTCTAGAACAACTGTTAAGAGGAGACTGTGTGAATCAGGCCTTCATGGTAGAATATCTGCTAGGAAACCACTGCTAAGGACAGGCAACAAGCAGAAGAGACTTGTTTGGGCTAAAGAACACAAGGAATGGACATTAGACCAGTGGAAATGTGTGCTTTGGTCTGATGAGTCCAAATTTGAGATCTTTGGTTCCAACCACCGTGTCTTTGTGCGACGCAGAAAAGGTGAACAGATGGACTCTACATGCCTGGTTCCCACCGTGAAGCATGGAGGAGGAGGTGTGATGGTGTGGGGGTGCTTTACTGGTGACACTGTTGGGGATTTATTCAAAATTGAAGGCATACTGAACAAGCATGGCTACCACAGCATCTTGCAGTGGCATGCTATTCCATCCGGTTTGCGTTTAGTTGGACCATCATTTATTTTTCAACAGGACAATGACCCCAAACACACCTCCAAGCTGTGTAAGGGCTATTTGACCATGAAGGAGAGTGATGGGGTGCTGCGCCAGATGACCTGGCCTCCACAGTCACCGGACCTGAACCCAATCGAGATGGTTTGGGGTGAGCTGGACCGCAAAGTGAAGACAAAAGGGCCAACAAGTGCTAAGCATCAGTGGAAACTCCTTCAAGACTGTTGGAAGACAATTTCAGGTGACTACCTCTTGAAGCGCATCAAGAGAATGCCAAGAGTGTGCAAAGCAGTAATCAAAGCAAAAGTTGGCTACTTTGAAGAACCTAGAATATGACATATTTTCAGTTGTTTCACACTTTTTTGTTATGTATACAATTCCACATGTGTTAATTCATAGTTTTGATGCCTTCAGTGTGAATCTACAATTTTCATAGTCATGAAAATAAAGAAAACTCTTTGAATGAGAAGGTGTGTCCAAACTTTTGGTCTGTACTGTATGTATGTGGGTATGTTTGGAAAAACTCAAAAACGCAACCATAGATTTCAACGAAACTTGGTATACACATCCCTTGCTACCTGGAAAGAAATCTTTCGGGGGGGGGGGGGGGCTCTGCTCTCTAGGACGTACCGTTCACGAGATATTCCCAAAAATGACCTGTATTATCCAATAAAAGCCTGCCAGCCTTTCACTTAAATCCTAACTGCCAACTGTCGAGCGCTGTGGAGTTCACAGTTAAAGGGGCAGTCACCGTGAAAGTCACTGTTAAAGGGCCGGTCATCGTGAAAGTCACTCTTAAAAGGGCGGTCACGTCAAAGTCACAGTTAAAGGGGAGACTTTAATCTTCCTTCTAATTATAAAGTTACCGTGACAACTAAATCAACAGGGAGGGACGGCGGGTTGGCAGCAGATCTTCAAAAAGCGGCTTGGCAGACAGTCTAACGCTGGCAGCCACTAAAAATTATATACCCAACATAACACCATCCAATAACCCCTTATCTAATTTCCGAATTGTTGTTTGGTTTCCCTAAACGTCAATTATCCAGTCACAATACCCTATAGGGCACCTTCCTAACAAATCCCATGTTACCTCATCCTACCTTGTAACTTAGACTAGTTCTACCCATCTATAACACTTTCTTTTTTACCAACAAAATGAGGCAAATCCACTATTGGTATAATTCATAATCCCATGCAGATTCCTCCATATAGGAATTTCTTGATCTTTACCTTTGTTATGATTTATGAGTTGTTTGTATAAATTCTTAACATTGTGTCATTACAGGTCAACATGTTCCCTCGGTCCGCGACCACAAAAAACACAAAAAAAAAAAACACAGAGGAGGTGCCCATGGAGGAGGAGTGTGAGGAGCAGGATGAGGGAGAAAATGTGGAGGCCACTTCCCCCCAAGATGTTGGCGAGACAGAGGCGACAAAGGAGGAGGCCGGACCTTCCCGGCCACCAGATTCTGCCCCCCCAGCTCCAGAAGAGGAGGAAGAGGTGGTCTAAACCCCCCACCGGGAGGGTAACTATGTGCACACATTACTATAATTTGGTATACATAACATATTTACAAGCATCCTACGATCCCTCCACCACCCTGAATCTCCGGAGCTGTAATGCACATGTGTAGTGAATCTGAAAAATAGCAGCCCTTAGTTAACATGGATGCCTGTTTAGCTGAGCTGCATTTGCACCCTGGTTCACAAACATTTATGCCTGGGGGCAGGGTGTCTGTTGGTCCGTAATAGACTGTCCCTCTGTGTCAAAACACGTCCCGCTGAGGCCTACTTTTAATGGCTGGCCGTGAAGTGGTTAAAAGTGGCAACAATGAGGGGACAACATAAACTAGTGTAATAGGAAAATAAAAAAATGCGACATACTCTGTAAACTACCTAAAAACCATTAACTAACCAAATAAATAACATTTTACTCTATACAAACTATCTCTAAAAAAAACGAAATATAATTAAAGGGGTTGGCCACTTTCTGGTTATTGTTCACCAATGTGTTTGTGAGATGATTATATGTCACTTACTAATATGGCCTTTGTTAAAATTCTGCATAATTTTCTATATTTTATAAGATATGCCCCCTTGTTTATAAAGTCTTATTGTCACGGCTGAGGATGGGGAAAACCCTCAGCCGTGCGATGCCCGAAGATGTTAAGCGCTGCTTGGCCAGGACGACAGTATTAGGGAGCAGGTCACCTCCTATCGCGTCCCTAAACTGACCCTGACTCCTAACCATATGAGCCAACCCTGAAGGTGGGAGGGCTCATACACCGTATGCCTTGGGGTCCCTGCTAGCCCTCAGGATTGCCCTGGAACAAGGAGCAGGGGAAGATGACCTGTTCTTCCTAGGCACGGAGGAACAGGGGTCTCACTAGCCAAGCTGCAAAGGAAAGAGAACATAAACAGCCTATGGATATGGCAGGAGGCTGAAAAGCACTTCTACACCTACCTGCCACAGACACACAGACTGGATCCCGTGCAATACAGCAAGTGTCCAGACCCAAACACCAATGGACACAGCACACACACAAACACACAGGAACCCAGACCCATAGGTGCATAACATAAAGGAAAACATCAAGTGGACATCAACATAAACCAAAGAGTCACAGTTTGTTTATGACCACAAGGGTGGCCCCCACTGGCAGATGTAAATACAAGGAGGGTGTCTCCAGCAAAGCATGGCTGAAGCACCCCTCAGCTTCTGATCTCCAACAAGGCTATATAGCCCAAAGTGGCCACACCCACGCGGACACACCCAGTGCTCACAGCCTAGGAAGGGAATTAACCCTTCACACACCAGACAAGGGAAGACAGCAACATAAAGGGGAAGTGAACACACAAAAAACCCAGTGCACACCAAACATGGGAAGTGCACACCAATCACACAAGTTGCCAAGTGCAACCGCACGCACAACACAGCAAGCTGCCACGACACAGCTCAGGCTGCCATGCTGCCACGTAAATACTGTTGCCAGCGGCAACCACAGGTGAGGCAAATACCACAGCCCTCACCTGTGAATGACAACCAAACCAAACCACTGACAACCGCATGCGGTTCAGGAGTCACGGTCATGGCCGTGACACTTATGTGCTGTCCACACAGAGGTCCTGTCCATAAGATGGCCGCTGATGAAGGGTCATGTGACCAGGCAAATCACCTCCACGTGATGTCTACACCTGCCATATGCACTTGTTCTGTAGGGAGTTCAGTGCAGGTGCAGTGTATTTGAATGGAGGAGACATCACATGGAGGTGATTTGCCTGGTCACATGACCCTGCATCAGCAGCCATCTTATGGACAGGACCTCTGTGTGGACAGCACAAAATACCCTGCAAACAAGGGGGCATATCTTATGAAAGAGCACAATTTCAACAAGGGCCATATTAGTAAATTACGTATAATCCTCTCACAAACACATTGGTCAACAGTAACCAGAAAGTGGCCAACCCCTTTAACGTAAATATCTATAGTTATTGTATTTAGATGTAAATGGGCAGTGTTTAAACACATACTACACACAATGCACTAATTGTCTTGTAAGTATCCGTAATTGAAATACATTTTTTTTTTTTCAGTAGTGAACAAGTGCAGAAACCACTTTGAAGATCTGAATAAAGAATATACAAAAGACATGCTTGAATTGAAAATGCTGCGTCAGCGCGTCAATAAGAAAGAGAGGGAAATGGAGAAAAAGTACCTTCTCAGATTTAAAGATATGGATGAGCTATTATCGGAGCTCCAAAAGTTGCCCTAGAGGCATGTTTTGTTATTATATTTGTTATAAATACAATTTTTCTGTTTGATAAAGCGTGCTTTCGTTTTTTATAATGTAATGTTACGGTGTCATTTTATAAGTTAGTTGTAAGGCCACTTTATTCCAGGGTCAAGCTCATCTTGATCAGAACAGACAGCAGAACAGACAGCAGTAGGTACATGGTAACACTGTAGTATACAGCCCACACAATAACTCAGCAGTGTCAGGACCTACAGCAGCAAGTATTGGTAACGGTAGAGTATAAGGCCCACACATAACTCAGCAGTGTCAGGACCTACAACAGCATGTATCGGTAACGGTGGAGTATAAGGCCCACACATAAGTCATCAGACTTCAGCATCAGCAGCAGGTAGATGTTAAGGGTCCAGTATAAGGCCTACACATAGCTTGGCCTAACTCAGCACGACAGCCAGCAGCAGGTTCGAAGTGTGCAGCAGGAATTTGTTCCCAGGAATGGACCCCCACCAGACCAGGACAGCACCAAAAATAAACCAAGACACCTCTGACAGCATCATGTTGTAAGTGTGCAGCAGGAATGGGCTAACATGAAACAAAAATACACTATTTGACTTTCTAAAATTTTTATTTAAATAATTATTATTTTTTAAACAACAAGAAAAAGAATTACAAAATTTGCTACACACGACATGACGCTTTCCTCCGACTGCTAGAACTCTCAAGATCGGGCACATCAAGTCTGTGGCAGATAAATCTTTTTAATAACATTTTAACAATAACAATTTACAACATTTTAACAATAACTGTCCTTTCTGGCTTATTTTTTTATTTTTTCATGAAAAGCAACTATATCTTTCATTATTTGACGGTTCCCCTTATCCATCCTCCAAACCTTCTTTCGAAAAAAAAAATATATATTATTGCACCCATATTCGGTAAAACAAATATATAGCAATATAGTGAATATATTCGTTATTTAGATTTTTTTTTCAAAGTGTACTCTTAATGTTAATCAACTTCGGAATACTCCTCTCCGACAAGCGTCCCTGTCACCATGGGAACGCCTGTAGGTTAGAAAATACCATCGGATCAGAGTTTTCCCTGAGATCGTGAAAACTCAGAGCCGATGGTATATTCTAACCCACAGGCATTCCCATGGTGAAGGGGACGCTTGTCAGGGAGGAGTATGCTATAACTTCATTTTTTAGAATATTTGTCATATTCTAAGACAAGAATATATAGCAATATAGCTAATATTCGTAAAATACACATATAGACTGCAATTTAGCTAATAGAGTGCTATAGTATTTTTTTTAATAGCGTGAATTTTTTCAAAATCTGAAGTTCAGAAAGAGACAAACAAATTAGATATGTGTATTTTACGAATATTCGCTATATTGCTATAACTTAGTTTTTTAGAATATTCGTCATATTCTAAAACAAGAATATATAGCAATATAGCGAATATTCGTAAAATACACATACCATTAGCAATCCAATAAGAAAGTTGCCTTATACAGTTAAAAATCGCAATACGTGAATAATTAAATTGCATATTAATCGTGATAAATAGAATAATGACGAATATTCGATTTCAACGAATATAAGACGAATATTCAATCAAATATTTGCAAAATATCGTGAAATCGAATATAACACCATCGCTAGTCGTATTCTGACATCCATAACTTTTTCATGTTCCTGATGATGCAGCTGTATGAGAGCTTGTTTTTATTGGTATCATTTTTGGGTACATATGACATTTCGATCCCTTTTTATCCCATTCACAGTGTAGGATAAATCACACAATTTTTTGTGTAGTTTGGGCATTTACGGTGATTTCATTAGTTTTTTTTATTGTTTATAGTTTTTGTCTGATAACTGGAAAAAAAGGGATTTCTGAAGCAGGAAGCTTTCCCACAGTACATGTAACCAATTGATATCCTTTCTGAGCCCATACTTTTTATGCCCATGTTTCATGATCAGAGATTGACATCCTCCTGGTCTGTCCTACATTATATCTGTTATCTCTATTCAGCAAGGCGTCCTCCATGACAAGTAGTAGGGCTTATGGAGCCTTAAATTAAAGGGTTTTCCCATAAAGAACATGTGCCACGGGCGCCTCCCCCCCCAGAGCCCTTTAAGAGGAAAAAGTACTTGTTTTCGTGACGCCTGTTGCAGTGAAGCAACAAGGGCACATGGCCCCTTTTTAGTGATGTAGTAGATGGTACCCAGGTGTGGGAATTCCAGAGTGGTGTAGGGTGGCCTAAACGTCCCTTAATGTTGGTGCACGTGTCACGGTGCTCCTACCTGGATACTCTGGACCCCAGGTGTTGACCCCCGAAGCAATGAAAAGGGGGGTTGTTGATGAAAGGGATGATTAAATAAATTGAGTCCTGACCTTGTGATAAAGTTGATAACAGCTTTACTTTGCATAAATGTATCTCCAAACGGTTTCATGCTTTATCTTGGTTCCCAGCAGGCAGGCAAACTCCTCTCTGCTACATCTGTTTCTCTCTGGCTCTGCTGTACGGACAGGCTGGCTATAGAACTCAGCTTCTCCTGTAAGCTGTACTTCCCTTTGTAGTCTGGTCTGTCGCTAGGTTTGTCCAGGGAAAACCTTACTTCTGGCTTCCGAGGCTTAAAGCTGTGGCCTCCACATCCAGCAGAGCTGAAGGTGCTCTAGCTGGCTTATACAGGGCTTGGCGTGGGTGCATCAAATGGAGACGCTCCCAGCCTTTGCTTCCTTCCCCTAGCAGGGGGTAAGCTAGACCTTCCCATAGAAGGGGGTGAGCTAAAACTCTTCTAGAAACTGGTCCCCACCCTTCCTGCAGGAAGTGGGACACGCCCACCACACCATCGAGAGGGGGGGTTAGAATGGAATGGAAAGCGCCATTCTATGAGACTGTAGCTCTGCCGTGTTTGCTGCCACCTGCTGGTGAACCAGGCACATTACATTTGAACACAACAGTTACAAAATAGGAAATGCACAGTGTTTGGACCTGAAATAAATACACTTAACGACATGAGGTTAACCACAGGAGATAGTAGCGAGGTGCAAAAGTGGTAATGCCACTCTAGGGCATTACACATGTGTTGCCTATATGCAGATCGTTGATAAAGATATGATTGAGGAGGCGCAACCACTGTGACCTCCACTAATCACAAGCAGGGTCTGACTGGCCCACCAGAGAACCAGAGGATCCTCCAGTGGGCCAAAGCCCTGGCAGTAATGGATCCCTAATAAAGTAGGGCCCTTAAGGCCATGTACAAACTGGATTCCCAAAAAGTTGGGACACTAAACAAATTGTGAATAAAAACTGAATGCAATGATGTGGAGATGGCAAATGTCAATATTTTATTTGTAATAGAACGTAGATGACAGATCAAACGTTTAATCCGAGTAAATGTATCATTTTAAAGGAAAAATACGTTGATTCAAATTTTCACGGTGTCAACAAATCCCCAAAAAGTTGGGACAAGTAGCAATAAGAGGCTGGAAAAAGTAAATTTGAGCATAACGAAGAGCTGGAAGACCAATTAACACTAATTAGGTCAATTGGCAACATGATTGGGTATAAAAAGAGCTTCTCAGAGTGGCAGTGTCTCTCAGAAGCCAAGATGGGTAGAGGATCACCAATTCCCACAATGTTGCGCAGAAAGATAGTGGAGCAATATCAGAAAGGTGTTACCCAGCGAAAAATTGCAGAGACTTTGCATCTATCATCATCAACTGTGCATAACATCATCCGAAGATTCAGAGAATCTGGAACAATCTCTGTGCGTAAGGGTCAAGGCCGTAAAACCATACTGGATGCCCGTGATCTCCGGGCCCTTAAACGACACTGCACCACAAACAGGAATGCTACTGTAAAGGAAATCACAGAATGGGCTCAGGAATACTTCCAAAAACCATTGTCAGTGAACACAATCCACCGTGCCATCCGCCGTTGCCAGCTGAAACTCTACACTGCAAAGAAGAAGCCATTTCTAAGCAAGATCCACAAGCTTAGGCGTTTTCACTGGGCCAGGGATCATTTAAAATGGAGTGTGGCAAAATGGAAGACTGTTCTGTGGTCAGACGAGTCACGATTCGAAGTTCTTTTTGGAAATCTGGGACGCCATGTCATCCGGACCAAAGAGGACAAGGACAACCCAAGTTGTTATCAACGCTCAGTTCAGAAGCCTGCATCTCTGATGGTATGGGGTTGCATGAGTGCGTGTGGCATGGGCAGCTTGCATGTCTGGAAAGGCACCATCAATGCAGAAAAATATATTCAGGTTCTAGAACAACATATGCTCCCATCCAGACGTCATCTCTTTCAGGGAAGACCCTGCATTTTTCAACAAGATAATGCCAGACCGCATTCTGCATTAATCACAACATCATGGCTGCGTAGGAGAAGGATCCGGGTACTGAAATGGCCAGTCTGCAGTCCAGATCTTTCGCCTATAGAGAACATTTGGCGCATCATAAAGAGGAAGGTGCAACAAAGAAGGCCCAAGACGATTGAACAGTTAGAGGCCTGTATTAGACAAGAATGGGAGAGCATTCCTATTTCTAAACTTGAGAAACTGGTCTCCTCGGTCCCCAGACGTCTGTTGAGTGTTGTAAGAAGAAGGGGAGATGCCACACAGTGGTGAAAATGGCCTTGTCCCAACTTTTTGGGGATTTGTTGACACCATGAAATTCTGATTCAACATATTTTTCCCTTAAAATGATACATTTTCTCAGTTTAAACTTTTGTTCCGTGATTTATGTTCTATTCTGAATAAAATATTAGAAGTTGGCACCTCCACATCATTGCATTCAGTTTTTATTCACGATTTGTATAGTGTCCCAACTTTTTTGGAATCCGGTTTTATATACAGAGGATGGGCCCTCATAATCATTTCCTCTGGTAGGCCCAAGGGATTTCAGTCCGACACTGATCACTAGTCACCTATGTGACTGGAACAGTAGTACGTGACCATTGCTCCATTTACTATCTGTTGCACTGATGGAGATAGCCAAGTACTGTACTTGGCTAATCCTGATCCTCGTTTATGGAAAAACTAGCTGTCCTTTGTTGGACCACTTTTGGTAGGTACTAACCACACTACTGGGAACACCCCACAAGATCTGCCATTTTGAAGATTCTTTGACCCAGTCGTCTAGCCATCACAGATTGGCACTTGTCTAAGTCACACAGATTCTTACGTTTCACAATTTTTTTTAACTCAACTACACAAAAAATGTGCCTATAAAATCAATGTTATCTACTTTACCTGTATCACTGTTTAAATTTTTTGGCTAGTGATGAGCAAATCAAAGGCAAACAAATTGACTTCGATCCAAATTTCAGGAAAAATTTTGATTTGCCACAAAGCCGAATTTCTTCGCGGTTTGTGGTAACAAATCAATTTTCCCTGAAATGGTGGATAAAAAAAACAAAAAAACATACCTCATCCATTTGCGCTTGAAATTTGATTGAAGATACAGCACAAAATCTTGACGTATGACATCACTATGCCGGCCGACGTGAATCACGTCATCGTGAGAGATTTTGTGCGATGTCTTCAATCAAGATGCCTGCAGCGGCCTCTACGTATCATATGGGTAGGGTAAGTATTTTTTTTAACCAGATTAACCCCTGAAAGCCCTCAATGTTAATCTAAGATGCTGTGATCAGCAATAAATGCAGCATTTGAGGGGTTCAATGACGATGAGCGGCCCGATCGCCATTCCCCGTCATTGTGCCCACTACACACAATGAAATGCGCTTTGTGATAAAGTAATTCATCACGGAGCAAATTTATTTGTGAAATTTGGCGAAGCAGTCGAATCAAATTTTTGATAACTTCGCTCAACACTAGTTATGACTGACCAGTGTATATTAATACAATACTGTACCTACATACTGTGCAATTATATGCATACAATGTATAGTATACATACATAATCTGCATAAATATATACACACATACTGCATGGAGCTATTTACAAACAAATACCGTATAGACAGAGCACAAAAATTACAAAAATTAATTTACACATAAATAGATTAACTATAAAGCAGGAAATAACACGTGTCATTAATTTGTGCCAAGTCGTGCTGAACATTACTGTACAATTACTGTACCTGTCACCAGCTTGTTACGTTTTGTCCTGAGGAGAACATTTGTCATCCCAGAGAATTATCTTCATACTTTCCTTGTTACCATTTCTGTCAAGTGATCCCTGTAAATATATCATCTGGATCTGCAGTGAGGGGTATCTTCTTGTAACTTTCTGTCTGTAGAAACTGAATGAAGAAGCTCTCTCTGCTTCTAGCCCAGCAGGAAGTCACAGCACAATAACAAAGACATAACTGGCTGCATGTAAACAAATCACTGGGAACGTCTAGTGTTGTTACTGAAATATTTTATTAATGTGGCTCTAAGGTGGAGTGCCCCTTTAAAATGTAAACTAGGAAGAAACAGGGAAAGATGTAAATTTGCTCTGCTCATTATGCAGAAATGATGGTAAATTTAGAACATTTTCAGTCGCACTGTTCCTAATCAGTGATGTTACAGATATTGTATCAGGCGTGCAAAGTACATGTTAATATCGGTCTGCATAATATTATCAAGGCTTAGGTAACCATTTCTGAAAACGTACAGGTAAACTTATTTCCTATCTATCTATCTATCTATCTATCTATCTATCTATCTCCTAACTATCTATCTATCTATCTATCTCCTAACTATCTATCTATCTATCTATCTATCTATCTATCTCTTATCTATCTATCTATCTATCTATCTATCTCCTATCTATCTATCTATCTATCTCCTATCTATCTACGGCATCTATCTCCTTTCTATCTATCTATCTATCTATCTATCTATCTATCTATCTATCTGTATCTATCTATCTATCTATCTATCTATCTCCTATCTATCTATCTATCTATCTATCTATCTCCTATCTATCTATCTATCTATCTATCTATCTATCTATATCTATATATCTATCTATCTATCTATCTATCTATCTATCTATCTATCTATCTATCTATCTATCTATCTCCTATCAAATCAAATCAAATCAAATCAAATCAAATCAGCTTTATTGGCAGGACTAAATACATTTTAGCATTGCCAAAGCATGTGGTAAATAATTGGGTAGGGTTGGGGGTGGGGACAGGTCCAGGGTGGGGGTATAGGAGTCCATAGTATATCAGGCTCCTCTCAGTCCATGGCAGGCAGTAATATATTGTGCTGCTATGGCCGCTGTGTTCTCCTCTTCCCCCAGCAGTATGGGGAGTCTCTCTTCCTCCTCCATGGAGGTGAAGTCTGGGCAGAGATCAGACAGTCTCCTGAAGTGAGTCTCTCTCACTGCTGAGTATTTGGGGCACCGCAGCAGGAAATGAGCCTCATCCTCCACGGCCTCCTGGTCGCACTGCTGGCACAGTCTGCTCTCCCTGGGCATGTACCTCTGTCGATGACGCCCGGATTCAATGAGCAGGCTGTGGGCGCTCAGTCTGTACCGGCTCAGGATCTGTCTGTCTTTTGGATTGGGGAGTTTCTCCAGATATGGGGCCAGTTTGTACTCCCTCTGCAGGCTCTGGTATACTGTCAGCTTCTGGGATGTTCTTATGTCGTTTTTCCAGACGCTAATATACTCCTCTTTGAACTTGTGTATCGTCCTCTGGATTCCGCCCTTTGTCAGGCTATATTGGTTGGTGGATTGGGCAGGCTGGGTTTGGGTGACTTGTTGCGGGGTGCTTTGTTTTTCTGGGGCTTCTTGGTGTAGCAAGGCTTTGTGATGGTAGGAGCTGGGACTGCTGCTATGTAGATGGGCTCTGAATGATAGCGCCCTCTTCTGTACAGCAAAGTAGAGTGGGAATCTGCCCAGTTCTGCTCGACAGGCGCTGTTTGAGGTGCCCCTGTGGACCTGGAGAAAGTGTTTGCAGAGTTCTAGGTGGAATAGTTCTGTTGGCCCAGAGTCCCACTTTGCCCGGTCTGGGTATGTGTCTGGGCCCCAGACTTCGCTGCCATACAGGAGGATTGGGGCGATGATGGTGTCAAGGATTTTAAGCCAGACGGTCACTGGTGCTTTAAGGTGATACAGACGCCTTCTGATGGCATAGAAGGTTTTGCTCGCCTTGTCTTTCAGTGTTTCCATGGCTTTCTTAAAATTCCCTGATTGGCTGATTTCTAGGCCCAGGTAGGTGTAGCTGTCTGTTTCTGAAATTGGACAGTTGTTTAGCAGGAAGAGAGGACGCCCGGCTGCTTTTCGATTTCTTTTCTGGAACACCATGATGTTGGTTTTCTTTGGATTGATGGGCAGTGCCCATGTGTTACTGAACTTCTCCAGGATTTTCAGGTTATCTTGGAGACCTTTCTCAGTTGGCGATAGTAGCAGAAGATCATCTGCATAAAGGAGAAATTTCACCTCAGTGTCATGGAGGGTGAGACCAGGTGCTGAGGAGGACTCCAGAGCCGCCGCCAGCTCATTGATGTAGATGTTAAACAGGGTTGGACTGAGGCTGCAGCCCTGTCTGACTCCTCGGCTCTGCTGGAAATAAGCCGTTCTCCTCCCATTTACCTTCACGCTGCATCTGTTCTCAGTGTAGGAGCTTCTGATGACATCATATGTTTTTCCTCCTATTCCGCTTTCAAGAAGTTTCAGGAATAGGCCCGGATGCCACACTGAGTCAAAGGCCTTCTTAAAGTCCACAAAGCAGGCATAGATCTTTCCCTGCTTTGTATTGTGGACATGGCTCTTGATGAGGCTCTGCAGGGTGTAGATGTGGTCCGTATCTATCTATCTATCTATCTATCTATCTCCTATCTATCTATCTATCTATCTATCTATCTATCTATCTATCTATCTCCTATCTATCTATCTATCTATCTATCTATCTCCTATCTATCTATCTATCTATCTATCTATCTTGCATTTTGTCTATTCCCTATTTAATTGCAACATTATTTATCAAATATCTATTATAATATTCTATCTACCTAGTTAACTTCACCGATTTCTCCTTTGTACCTATTTTAATGTCTTGGAAGCAGAGATGTTATTTTATTTTTTGCTTTTTTCCCACTATACAGTGATATGCTAACGTTATTTTGTGGGTCAGTACGATTACACTGCATCAAAATTATATATATATTTTTTAAACTTTTGCACACTAAACCTTTTTTGAATATTTTTTTTGCTGAATTCAAAGACCGAAAGGGGATAATTTATTACGGAATATACTCCACTTTTGATATATTTAAGGTGCAGATTTTGTCACAAAGGGGTTTTGCAGCAAAATCTGCGATTTTTCCACTCTCACTTTTACGAGGTGACGGAATAAGGGAGTGTGGCGTGGGCAGGCAAGAAGGCTGGCCGGCCCGTCTCATTTACCATTTTATACGCCAGTTTATGGCGTCGAAAATTGTGTTAAACTATGCCAGCAAGCAAGCTGTCATAGTTTAGACCATGTCCCATGGCAGGCAGAACCAAGATGCTAAAGTTATGTAGAGGCCTACACCTCTACATATCTTTGGCGCATCTGCCGGAAGCGCAGAGGTATTAAGACCAGAGTACAATATCGCCGGTCTTAATAAATAACCCAAAAATGTTTACATTTTTACATCCATGGTGCTTTATTAAGGCCCCTTTCACACGGGCGAGTTTTCCGCGCGGGTGCAATGCGTGAGTTGAACGCATTGCACCCGCACTACATCCTGACCCATTCATTTCTATGTGGCTGTGCACACGAGCGGTGATTTTCACGCATCACTTGTGCGTTGCGTGAAAATCACAGCATGCTCCTCTTTGTGCGTTTTTCACGTAACGCAGGCCCCATAGAAATGAATGGGGTTGCGTGAAAATCGCAAACATCCGCAAGTAAGTGTGGATGCGGTGCGATTTTCACGCACGGTTGCTAGGTGACGATTGGGATGGAGACCCGATCATTATTATTTTCCCTTATAACATGGTTATAATGGAAAATAATAGCATTCTGAATACAGAATGCATAGTACAATAGGGCTGGAAGGGTTAAAAAAATCAAATAAAAATTGTAACTCACCTTAATCCACTTGATTGCGCAGCCGGCATCTCTTCTGTCTTCTTCTTTGCTGTGTGCAGGAACAGGACCTGTGGTGACGTCACTCCGGTCATCACATGATCCATCACCATGGTAAAAGATCATGTGGCGGACCATGTGATGACCGGAGTGACGTCACCACAGGTCCTTTTCCTGCACACAGCAAAGAAGAAGACAGAAGGAGATGCCGGCTGCGCAATCAAGTGGATTAAGGTGAGTTAAATTATTTGTTATTTTTTTTAACCCCTCCATCCCTATTGTACTGTGCATTCTGTATTCAGAATGCTATTATTTTCCCTTATAACCATGTAATACAATCTACAGAACACCAATCCCAAGCCCGAACTTCTGTGAAGAAGTTCGGGTTTGGGTACCAAACATGCCGATTTTTCTCACACGCGTGCAAAACGCATTACAATGTTTTGCACTCGCGCAGAAAAATCGTGCATGTTCCCGCAACGCACCCGCAGCTTTTCCCGCAACACCCGTGTGAAAGAGGCCTAAGGCTTCTTTTTTGCTGGACGAATTGTAGTTTTCTTTGGTGCCAATTTGGGCTACATATGACATTGATTACTTTTTATTATGCTTTTTGGAAGGTGGAAATATAGTATGTGAAACAACAATTTTGACATCTTTTTGAACTTTTTCTTTTTTTTACTGTGTTATACTACAATAATTTATTGCACACAGTGGTGAAACTAGAACTGACTGGGCCCCACAGCATTGTTTTAAACGGGGTGCCCCTCCCATCCCCTTAACGCAGACCTCAAACTGGACCGAAAAAAAAAAAACTACTCACCTCTCTTCTGAGCGCCTCCGCTCTTTGTGCAACACTGTGTCTAGACACACACTACACTACGACCTGAACGTGCACAGCATCAGGTCATAATGCACTCTTATGCACAGTAGTGTTGAGCGCGAATATTCGAATATCGAATTTTTTTCGCGAATATCGGCACTTCGCTAATTCGCGAATATTTCGAATATAGTGATATAAATTCGAAATTTCGAATATTCGTTTTTTTTTTTTTTTTTTATTGTTATATTTTTTTCTTTCCCACTTCCCTAAAGTTGTTCTTACCTGTCCTTTGGATTCCTGGCTTCCTGGCTGCTCCAGTCAGTGCCCGTTGCCGCTTCTGCCGACTTCCATGCTCATGGAGCGTCCCCATCACCATGGGAACATCTCCATATACTAGAATGTACTGTCGGATTTGAGAATTACGTTGAAATCGCAATTCGATTTTTTCAAGTTATAATAATCGAATTTCGATTTT
The DNA here is from genome assembly GCF_014858855.1 of Bufo gargarizans. NCBI lineage: Eukaryota > Metazoa > Chordata > Amphibia > Anura > Bufonidae > Bufo > Bufo gargarizans. The sequence continues at coordinate 594,075,850 of NC_058082.1, read as the reverse complement.
AACTTAGCACTGCTATATGCCATATTAGGCTAACTAATATGGCATATAGCAGTGCTAAGTTAAAATCGAAATTCGATTATTATAACTTGAAAAAATCGAATTGCGATTTCAATGTAATTCTCAAATCCGACAGTACATTCTAGTATATGGAGTCGTTCCCATGGTGATGGGGACGCTCCATAAGCATGGAATATGGCTTCAATGGCTTGGTAGAATTAGCGAATTGACGAATATATTCGTTATATTCCACAAAACGAATATAACGAATGTATTCGTCATATTCCACAAAAGGAATATAACGAATGTATTCGTCATATTCCACAAAACGAAGATAACGAAGTATTCTGCATCTTCATTTTAGCTACCTATTCATCAACTTCGCTAATTCTAGCAATGATATAGGAAAGTTGACTATAGAGACAGCTAAGTGTAATTCGCTATGCGATTATATGACTGCTTTTTTTTATAAATAGTATAATTATAATAATTATCAGGTATTATAATTATTCTATTTATTTAAAAAAAAGCAGTCATATAATCGCATAGCGAATTATACTTAGCTGTCTCTATAGTCAACTTTCCTATATCATTGCTAGAATTAGCGAAATTGATGAATAGGTAGCTAAAATGAAGATGCAGAATACTTCATTATCTTCGTTTTGTGGAATATGACCAATACATTCGTTATATTCGTTTTGTGGAATATAACGAATATATTCGTCAATTCGCTAATTCTACCAAGCCATTGAAGCCATATTCCATGCTTATGGAGCGTCCCCATCACCATGGGAACGAATCCATATACTAGAATGTACTGTCGGATTTGAGAATTACGTTGAAATCGCAATTCGATTTTTTCAAGTTATAATAATCGAATTTCGATTTTAACTTGGCACTGCTATATGCCATATTAGTTAGCCTAATATGGCATATAGCAGTGCTAAGTTAAAATCGAAATTCGATTATTATAACTTGAAATAATCGAATTGCGATTCCAACTTGGACCTGGTTTACTATATGGTTGGCTTCAATGGCTTGGTAGAATTAGCGAATTGACGAATATATTCGTTATATTTCACAAAACGAATATAACGAATGTATTCGTCATATTCCACAAAACGAAGATAACGAAGTATTCGTCATATTCCACAAAACGAAGATAACGAAGTATTCTGCATCTTCGTTTTAGCTACCTATTCATCAACTTCGCTAATTCTAGCAATCATATAGGAAAGTTTACTATAGAGACAGCTAAGTATAATTCGCTATGCGATTATATTACTGCTTTTTTTTTAAAATAAATAGAATAATTATAATACCTGATAATTATTATAATTATACTATTTATAAAAAAAAGCAGTCATATAATCGCATAGCGAATTATACTTAGCTGTCTCTATAGTCAACTTTCCTATATCATTGCTAGAATTAGCGAAATTGATGAATAGGTAGCTAAAACGAAGATGCAGAATACTTCGTTATCTTCGTTTTGTGGAATATGACGAATACTTCGTTATCTTCGTTTTGTGGAATATGACGAATACATTCGTTATATTCGTTTTGTGGAATATAACGAATATATTCGTCAATTCGCTAATTCTACCAAGCCATTGAAGCCATATTCCATGCTTATGGAGCGTCCCCATCACCATGGGAACGACTCCATATACTAGAATGTACTGTCGGATTTGAGAATTACGTTGAAATCGCAATTCGATTTTTTCAAGTTATAATAATCGAATTTCGATTTTAACTTAGCACTGCTATATGCCATATTAGTTAGCCTAATATGGCATATAGCAGTGCTAAGTTAAAATCGAAATTCGATTATTATAACTTGAAAAAATCGAATTGCGATTTCAATAGGAGAGTAGCCTTTAAGTTAAAATCGAAATTCGATTATTTAAATCGCATATTAATCGCGATAACAATAATAATGACGAATATATCCCATATCGACGAATATAAAACGAATATTCTATCGAATATTCGCGAATTTCGTCGAAATCGAATATGGCACCTGCCGCTCATCACTAATGCACAGTACATCGGGCCCCATAGAAATGACTATACCAATTATGTAATTTTAAAAAAAATCCAGTTTTTTCCCAAAAAGAAAGGAATTTACAGTATATGTGAGGAAAAAAAATTCTGTCCATCGGGCACTTTATGCCCCAATAGAAGACGTTAACATGCAGTGTTCTAATTGCTCATAAAATATACCATTTGCATTATGATGGTTACAATAACACTGACAATCAGGACCTTATAGGCTTATGTACCGGGTAGCCCTGGAGGCTCCAGTTCTGGTTTTGCATTCATCAGAAGTGGGGCCAATGGGATAAGAAATGGAGCAGCAGTCAGCATTGACTGCGACTGCCATGATCGGAGTTGTCTCTAATCTCGGCTTTGAGAGCAGTATAATACAGCTGGCACCCACAGGTGATGGCATGGGCACAGCCTCACACCCTGGGGCGTCACTGCATTGTAATAATCAATTTCTGATGTGGGCCCTACCTCTCTAATGTCACCTTAGGGCTCATGCACAAGAACGTATTTTCTTTCCAAGTCTGTTCCGTTTGGACCGTATACGGAACCATTCATTTCAATGGGTCCACAAAAAAAGTGGAAGGTACTCTGTCTGCATTCCTTTTCTGTATGTTCGCATTTCCGTTCCGCAAAAAAATAGAACATGTCCTATTATTGTCCGCATTACATACAAGGATAGTACTGTTCTATTAAGGGCCAGCTGTTCCGTTCCTCAAAATACGGAATGCACACGGACGTCATCCGTATTTTTTGCGGATTTGTTTTTCTGCGGACCGCAAAATACATACGGTCCTTAATCTCATGAATCTGGCATCTCACTTAGAGATTGCTGCAGTTTCAGTATTGGATTGAAGTCACATACATGCCCGTACAATCACACATACTGTGTAGATACAGTGGCTGCCATCTGCATGCCTCATCATGAAACATGACACCCATGGACTGCCGGGATACATACACCAGCCTGCCAGAATGAGGATGTGCCCATACATGTAGTGAAGTCAACACATGCAAAAACACGTGGGATGGGGGGTTATCAGGAAAATAATTCCTCTAGTCTGTGTGACTTTGAGTCTGTGTTGGTGCAATTTGTGCCAAATTTATCAACTGTCCTGCAAAGTTTGATAAATTTGGTATATAGTAAACCCCTTCAGGACCTTCTGATTTTGGGCATTTAGGACAAAGAATTTTTTTTCAATTTTTTTTTCTATAATCTATATTTTCTTCACCTTGCAGTTTACTGTATGAGGGCTTGATTTTTGAGTTGTGTTTTTCAATGCCACTATTTAGAGGTATACTGTATGTAGATTATTAATTAACTTGTATTGACTCTTTCTGTGGAGGAATGGAAGTTCCTTCATTAGTTTTTTTTGCTTATAAGTTTTGCGGTGCTCACTGTGCGTCATACAATTTTTTATGACATTTATTAGTTTCAGGAGGGGTCTTGTGCCTGCAATCCTTTGATCGCATACATAATACACTGCACTACTTAATTATTAACAGTGCACTATTAATTATGTCTGCTACTCTGTATACTACATACAGGGTATAGGCATATGTACTATACCTGGCAAACTTTGGGGCTATTATTACAACCCACCATCTGCCATAGCAATCACTGGCATCCTGCAATCTCCGATCTCATGGGGGAGCGGAGAGAACACCCTTCCCCATGTCTAACCTCTTAGATGCTGCAGTCACTATTGGACAGAGGGAGTTAAATGGCTGAGATCCGAACTAGCTATGATCTCGGCCATTGCAGCAGGAGGCCATGGTATATATTTCAGCTGGTGGCTCCTGCAGTCGATGGTGCAGAAGGTGGCTTGGAGGTGCGCACAGTAAGGTCATACTTCAATGTCCTTTTATATTAAGCTGTGAGATGGTGTTAAACATGTCTAAAGATGTTACTCCAGTTTTTATACTCCACCTCGCGACTGAAGAGAGATTTCAATTTTTTAGCGATTTTCTTTTTAAGTCACAACCGATAAATCTGGGGTGCACTTAAATAATTTACTTTAGCTTAACCATGCACATTTTCCAGCCACTCTTCAAAAGTGGTGAGAGTGACGTAAAAACGCAAAAAGTCACAAAATGTTTGCGCAAACATGGCACGTGGAAAAAATTGACCCAAGTCTATTCTATCCTGACTATAGTGGTTGGTAAGAAATCCATGGCCTTCAATAGCTGGTGCCTCTCAGTCTGCTCCTTGAGATCTTGCTGCATTACAGGTGTGTAGCTATAGGGGGTGCAGAGGTTATACCCCAGTATTATAAAAGACACAGTGTAGGTGGGGTTCCCAGATACCTATTTTGCACTTGGTCCAAGAGCTTTAAAGAGGACCTTTTATGGGTCCAGACATTATGAAATAACTAGCATCGATACAGGGAGGAGGAGACGCCAGGGTTTCTCAATCGGCGCCTCCTTCTCCCTGGCTGTAGCGCGATCCAATCCTAGCGGGGAGCGCCACAGCCAGGGACAAAAAAAAGCTCACCATCTTCCTGGCTGTGACGCTCTCAGCTGCGATTGGACAGCTCACAGTGTGGTCACTAGGTGCTTCCTATACCTGTGACTCTTATACCTGAGTCAGTTGTACTCCAGCTTTTCTGTGTGCTGGAGTTATGCTCCTTGTCTGGTTGTTCCATCTTTCAATGTGAGGGCCACCTAGTGGGACATCGTTGTCTCCAGCGATGTCTTCCCATTCTTTCCTCCATGTTCCCCTACCTCACCTGTGTGGTTATTTGGTGTGGGATTATGTTCAGGGTTTGGTGACTCGTCTTGTTGTTATTACATGTCTGGTCAGTTGGTGTTTTATGTCCGACATGTATGCAAGTCGTACCCTGTTTGTTGTTCCTCCGGGCTCCATGGTTTCCCGGAGGAGTGAACCAAAAGTCAAGTCAGTGAGCTGTTGCTGGAGTGCTGGTTCCTATGTGTGTCAGTACGTACTGAGTCCGGTATGGTGTTTGGAGTGCAGTACAGTTGCATGGGTTCCAGTTCACCTTGATGTGGTCTTCTGTTGTGCCGTCCAGCAGCTGCGGCAGGTAAGTTACCATGCCTTTTTTGGTTCTTGGTTCAGTGGTTATCCCTGCTACTGGATACTTACCTGTCGTGTCACTTGGCTTTTCTCTGCAACTAGGCCGGTTGAGACTCCTGTTCATCCTTGTCTTGGAAGAACAGGTCATCTCTCCCCTGCTCCTATGTTAGGGATTATCAGGGTGACTCAGGTTCCTAGGTAACCTGGGTATTAGCCGTCTTACCATCCACGTCCGCTTATACGGTTAGTATTACGCTTATTACGGGAGTTAGGGCGAGGATTAGGGATGCTTTAGGAGGTGTCCTGATCCCGGCATCCTGGCCTAGCTGCTTCCCCGCATATACGCATTATCGTACAGTGGGGAGTTTTCCCCCACTCCCCACCATGACACAGGGATAAGGAGACGCCCATTGAGAAACAGGGCAGTCTCCTCCTCCTTGTACCGATGCTATTCATTAGCATATCAGAGGGCAGTTAGTCTAACCAGACTGTCTGTTACTCTGTAATTCCTCTAGAGCCTTTCCTTGGAAACAGTAGGTTTAAAGAGCACACCAAATGCTTGAAATAACTTCTTTATTAACTTCAACTTTTCTTCATATATAACACTGCCGCCTCCGCAGCAGATAGTCTATGTACAAAACATGTGTTGAAAAGATATCACAAAATGGTGGTATGCATAAGATGGTGGTTCAACTGTTCAATCTTGTCATTCAACATAAAATGGTGGATATATTTCTCTCTTGAGTATCTGTACTCTCACTTTAAGTTATTTAAGCACTTTATGATCTCTTTTGGCCTCATGCACACGACCGTTGTGTGCATCCGTGGCCGTTGTGCCGTTTTCCGTTTCTTCGGATCGGAAAATGCACCGTTTTGCAGCCGAGACCGTGATCCGTGTATCCTGTTCGTCCAAAAAATATGACCTGTCCTATTTTTTTGACGGACAACGGTTCACGGACCCATTCAAGACAATGGGTCCGTGAAAGAACACGGATGCACACAAGATTGGCATCCGTGTCCGTGATCCGTGGCCGTAGGTTACTTTCATACAGACGGATCCGAAGATCCGTCTGCATAAAAGCTTTTTCAGAGCTGAGTTTTCACTTCGTGAAAACTCAGATCCGACAGTATATTCTAACACAGAGGCGTTCCCATAGTGATGGGGACGCTTCTAGTTAGAATATACTAAAAGAACTGTGTACATGACTGCCCCCTGCTGCCTGGCAGGTGATGCCAGGCAGCAGGGGCAGAAACCCCCACCCCTTGTTTTTAACTCATTGGTGGCCAGTGCGGCCGGCCCCCCCTCCCTCTCCTGTAGTTAACTCATTAGTAGCCAGTGGGCACCCCTCCCTCCCCTGTAGTTAACTCTTTGTTGTCCAGTGCGGCCGGCCCCCCTCCCTCCCCTGTAGTTAACTCTTTGTTGTCCAGTGCGGCCGGCACCCCTCCCTCCCCTGTAGTTAACTCGTTGGTGGCCAGTGGACCCCCGCTCCCTCCCCTGTAGTTAACTCTTTGTTGTCCAGTGCGGCCGGCCCCCCCTCCCTCCCCTGTAGTTAACTCGTTGGTGGCCAGTGGGCCCTCCCCTCCTCCCTCCCCCCTCCCTCCCCCTCCTAATTAAAATCTCCCCCCTGCGAGATAGGGGGGGAGATTTTAATTAGGAGGGGGAGGGAGGGCCCACTGGCCACCAACGAGTTAACTACAGGGGAGGGAGGGGGGGCGGCCGCACTGGACAACAAAGAGTTAACTACAGGGGAGGGAGAGGGGGCCCACTGGCCACCAACGAGTTAACTACAGAAGAGGGAGGGGGGGCCGGCCGCACTGGACAACAAAGAGTTAACTACAGGGGAGGGAGGGGGGAAACTGGCCACCAACGAGTTAACTACAGGGGAGGGAGGGGGGCCGGCCGCACTGGACAACAAAGAGTTAACTACAAGGGAGGGAGGGGGGCCCACTGGCCACCAATGAGTTAACTACAGGGGAGGGAGGGGGGCCCACTGGCCACCAATGAGTTAACTACAAGGGAGGGAGGGGGGCCCACTGGCCACCAATGAGTTAACTACAGGGGAGGGAGGGGGGCTGGCCGCACTGGACAACAAAGTGTTAACTACAGGGGAGGGAGGGGGGGTCCACTGGCCACCAACGAGTTAACTACAGGAGAGGGAGGGGGGGCCGGCCGCACTGGACAACAAAGAGTTAACTACAGGGGAGGGAGGGGGGGAAACTGGCCACCAACGAGTTAACTACAGGGGAGGGAGGGGGGCCCACTGGCCACCAATGAGTTAACTACAGGGGAGGGAGGGGGGCTGGCCGCACTGGACAACAAAGAGTTAACTACAGGAGAGGGAGGGGGGCCCACTGGCCACCAACGAGTTAACTACAGGGGAGGGAGGGGGGGCCGGCCGCACTGGACAACAAAAAGTTAACTACAGGGGAGGGAGGGGGGCCCACTGGCCACCAATGAGTTAACTACAGGGGAGGGAGGGGGGCCCACTGGCCACCAATGAGTTAACTACACGGGAGGGAGGGGGGCCCACTGGCCACCAATGAGTTAACTACAGGGGAGGAAGGGGGGCTGGCCGCACTGGACAACAAAGTGTTAACTACAGGGGAGGGAGGGGGGGTCCACTGGCCACCAACGAGTTAACTACAGGAGAGGGAGGGGGGGCCGGCCGCACTGGACAACAAAGAGTTAACTACAGGGGAGGGAGGGGGGGCCCACTGGCCACCAACGAGTTAACTACAGGGGAGGGAGGGGGGCCCACTGGCCACCAATGAGTTAACTACAGGGGAGGGAGGGGGGCTGGCCGCACTGGACAACAAAGAGTTAAATACAGGAGAGGGAGGGGGGCCCACTGGCCACCAACGAGTTAACTACAGGGGAGGGAGGGGGGGCCGGCCGCACTGGACAACAAAAAGTTAACTACAGGGGAGGGAGGGGGGCCCACTGGCCACCAACGAGTAAACTACAGGGGAGGGAGGGGGGGCCGGCCGCACTGGACAACAAAGTGTTAACTACAGGGGAGGGAGGGGGGGTCCACTGGCCACCAACGAGTTAACTACAGGGGAGGGAGGGGGGGCCGGCCGCACTGGACAACAAAGAGTTAACTACAGGGGAGGGAGGGGGGGTCCACTGGCCACCAACGAGTTAAATACAGGGGAGGGAGGGGGGGCCGGCCGCACTGGACAACAAAGAGTTAACTACAGGGGAGGGAGGGGGGGCCCACTGGCCACCAATGAGTTAACTACAGGGGAGGGAGGGGGGCCCACTGGCCACCAATGAGTTAACTACAGGGGAGGGAGGGGGGGGCTGGGCGCACTGGACAACAAAGAGTTAACTACAGGGGAGGGAGGGGGGCCGGTCGCACTGGACAACAAAGAGTTAACTACAGGGGAGGGAGGGGGGGCCCACTGGCCACCAACGAGTCAACTACAGGGGAGGGAGGGGGGGCCGGTCGCACTGGACAACAAAGAGTTAACTACAGGGGAGAGAGCGGGGGCCCACTGGCCACCAATGAGTTAACTACAGGGGAGGGAGGGAGGACCCACTGGCCACCAATGAGTTAACTACAGGGGGGGAGGGGGGGCTGCACTGGCCACCATTGAGTTAAAAACAAGGAGGGTGTCTGCCCCCTGCTACCTGGCAGCATCTGCCGGCAGCAGGGGGCAGTCATGTACACAGTTCTTTTAGTATATTCTAACCTGAAGCGTCCCCATCACCATGGGAACGCCTCTGTGTTAGAATATACTGTCGGATTTGAGTTTCACGATCTAACTCATATCCGACAGTATATTCTAACATAGAGGCGTTCCCATGGTGATGGGGACGCTTCAAGTTAAAATATACCATTGGACTGGAGAAAACTCTGATCCGATGGTATAAAGGGACTCCTGACTTTTCATTGAAAGTCAATGGGGACGGATCCGTTTGCATGTGCACCATATTGTGTCAACGTTAAATGGATCCGTCCCCATTGATTTGCATTGTAATTCAGGACGGATCCGTTTGGCTCCGCACGGCCTGGCGAACACCAAAACCTTTTTTTCATGTCCGTGGATCCTCCAAAAATCAAGGAAGACCCACGGACGAAAAAACGATCACGGACCTACGGACCCCGTTTTTGCGGACCGTAAAAAAAAAACGGTCGTGTGCATGAGGCCTTTGAGAGGTATATCTGAGGACTAACTAATAGTTCACTTGCTGAATTTGGTCTCAATTTGCAGTATGCAGTTAGCAGTAACTATTTGCAGATTGGTTGAGTATGATCTGGTATGGTTGTATGCAATTTGTATTGCAATATGGAATTTAAATTTGGATTGTGAACTTTGTAGTTTGCGATTGAATTTGTATGCTTGCAATTTGTTTTGGTGGAACTGTAAGTAAACACACATATATAAGTGGTTTAGTATACAGTTCTAATCACTATACTTACAGTAGGGACATTATATAACTGTTTTAAATACCTATTTTGGCCTCTTGTTCCCATAAAACTGTACTCTGACTGGAACTGTGTGTCTCTTCAGCTCCTCTCTCTGGTGAGTAATGATTCCAGCAGCTCCTGCTAGGGGAATTACCAGACAGGCTGTGTGTGAGGCTGGCTGTGATTGGTGAAATCTCTTGCTGTGTGAGAAGCTGGCTGTGATTGGTCTAGACTTCTGCCCAGCAACAACAGATTAACACTATGCATTCTGTTGTTTCTGCTGTGTCACTGAGCTTACCCTACATTACAAAATGAATCTTAAAGGCATATTATCTTTTTTTGCTTCCGTGAACACAAAATATAACAGTTATATGACATCCAAAACATGATGTCACAGTAAATAACTCTGCTTTTGTCTTTAACACATAAACATAGGAACTGTATTAAGGCTATTGGCAGGTCTAGCTGTATACACATATAAGCTATACTAGAAACCTAGAACAGGTCTTAGCAAGCCAGCTACACTATGCCCTACATAACCTGCTAGTTATTTCATAATGTCTGAACCCATGAAAGGTCCTCTTTAAATTATGCCTTTCCTTCAATAAGTATGCACTCTAGATGCATTCTTGAAAGATTATATTACATACAGTATACTGCTTATATCGTATATGTTAAAATACAGTATATATTGATTATGTTACATATATATATATTATGTATTTTGTATGGTCCATGTATACAGTATATTATATATGTTACACAGTTCATGTATATCTTGATGCAGTTTTACAAATTGAATATATGTTATTGTGGAATAAATAAGTCCTTGCATGTGGTTATAGTAAATAGGTTCCATGTATCTGTAGTGTACGGGAGAGTAATACCCCGTCACTACAGAAGGGTCACTTGGGTATTGTCGTTCCCCCTGTATTTAAGGGGAGGTTGGTATAGAACATCTTGTCAATGTACTGCTATGTATTTTCCTGTTACTGTGAAACGTGCATGTGCAGGCCGGCTAGGGTGTCATTCCAGCTCTGAGTCACTAGAGGGAGCTAGGGAACCCTAGGTTATATAAGGCCCAGTCAGGAAGTAATAGGAGTCAGACAGTGGGAAGCAGAGGTCAGAAATGATCCTGTGTCTGAGAGAAGGCCAGGCTATGGGCCTGTGAGAGCAGAGCAGGCCTGAAGCCTGCCGACTAGGAGAGGGTAGTAAAGGCCCTGTAACCGGGTTCCGGATCCAAGGAGAAGATTCCCCTCCTGAGTCATCATCCGTTCAGATGAAACAGCATAAGTAAGCCATCAGCCAAGACACAGAATACCACAGAGGCCGATCAGATAAAGCAAGAGGTACTCAAGATAACAGAGGAGGTACTAGATAAGGACAGCTTCAAGGGTACGCCAGATAAAGGGCATTAGACCTTGGAGAGAAAGTCACATGTGTCAGGACCAGTCAGGAATAGTGTGCAAGCCGCCTGTACTGCATCTCCTGCAATTAACACTCTGTATTATACATTGCTAAGACCGGCCATTCTGTAATTCCAAGAACCACCTGTATTCTTATAGAAAACCAACTGTCTTTCATGGAACGGCGCTTCCAACTGCGTCCATGTATTATTATCGCTGATATTCAGTAAAGTTCCAGTTTTTGTTGGCTACCCTGTGCTTGCTTCATTCTTCTACAATATCATACACGGCGTGTCACCGTTTAATTGACACTGGCGTCACGAACTGTTAAATACCTGCCTGTTCCAGTATTGGCCCCAATTGAAGACGACAGTCGATCCCAGGTTAGTGGTCAATCTGCACTACAAAGCCCAGCATACACTACTGACCTCCTGGGACACTGCATCGCTCTTTTTGGCGTCACGAACAGGATCCGCATGCTTCTGAAGTGCAGAGAAGTGTGAACTGTGTACTTTAACTATTCCATCACCGTATTACAAAGACTGTAACCTTTATTTCTAAAATCTGTGGATTACAATTGTGCCTGGGAGGAATCAGAGACGCTGTGCTGTGTTGCGCTACCCCCAGAGAGAAAATCGCATTTGTGGACTGTGTTTTACTGGACTTTTCATCATCCTGCTTGCTGTCAGTGAATTGCGGCATCAGGACACTTAAAATGGCCGCCGACGCCATGAGGCTTTTTACTGCGCCATCAGGATGTGCAGAGGCGCGAAGATTTGGCGCCGAAACCTTCCCAGAAGAAGGAGGAGACGATTGCCCTGGAGCGCCACCCACCTTGAGGAGTGATGATGTGGCTGAGTTCCTTGGTGAGTTACGCCTGGGAGGCGGGCCTCAGATTGAGGTAGACCGGCCCCGTGTGTGGGAGGAGTCAGTGTCGACTCTGCAGCCAGTGAGTGAAGAGATGGCGTACGCGGAAGAGCCGGAGTTCGATACCACGTGCACCGAGGCCTCGTGCGAGTGGGGCGCCACTCCACCGGACTTTCCTGAGTTGGGGCCATGGGACCCTCTAGCCTGGACGGCCACCCCCGGGGCCCAGGCCATGGACTTGAGCATCACCCGTCCTGAGTCCCCACCGATCCGTCGCCGGCACGCAGAATGGCCGGCTATTATGGAAGAATTGAGAGCCGCGGTGGCTAAAAAGAACACCAGCCGGAAAAAGCGGTTTGAAGAGATGGCCAAGTCCATACAAGGAGACTCCTTTCCGGGTAAGCCCCAGCTAGAAAGGCGCCGCGGGATCGTGGTGTCCTTTGATAAGGAAAAAGGCTACGGGTTTATCCAGGAGTTGGGGACTGGCCGGGACTTCTATGTAAACCGGCGATTAAGGGGCCCCTACGCTACCGCAGTGACTCGCCCGAAGGCGCCGGCTGAGAACTGGGACTCTGAGAAAGAGAGGACAGAGCCAGTTGAGACAGAGAGAGAACACGTGGAACAGGCCCGAACCACCCATCTGCATGGCCAGGCGTACCTCAGTCCCGACGTTTTCTGGGAGCCCATCGTGCTGCAGGGGCTGGAGGAGCGATATCCCCCTCCGGATGCGGTGAGACGTGAGGAAGAGAAGGAGCGGCAGGACAGCTGCCGGCGGGCAGAGGAATGTGCTGAGGCCCGGCGACAAGCAACAGCAGCTACTGTTACCCCAGCGGCCACAGTCCCTGAACCTCCGGTAGCTCCAACCACCTGCACCAAAGCTGAACTAGAGGCCCTACGCAAGAGGGTGTATTGGGTGGCGGACCTCGGGTACGCAGGAGGCGTGCGGTGGTTCCCGTTTCCGAGGACGGATGCTGAAATGGAGGCCATGAAGGACAAGCCTCCCCCTCTAAAGATTGTCAGGGGTGACGGTTTCCAAATGTGGCCGGCCTTGCCAGAACAACTGCTGCAGGATCCCTTCATCGATTCATCATCCGAAGAAGAACATGACACTCGCCTGTGAGTACTCTTTCCCTCATGTCCATCTCCTTAATGGCCGTTTAGTCCCTCCGGTTGGCAGAGCTGGTCAAGCTTGCTGCCAGTTACACACGGCCGGTGGCATCCTAGTTGAATAGTGTGCCACTGTATACCACTGCTTCCAGCTGCCCTTGTTATGTTTGGGACATCCGGTCTGTTGCTATTATCCCAGTTGTGCCTTATTTTGCACAGTTTTTCCTTTTTACCCCCATTTCAGGTTGAAAAGACATTTTTATGTCAGCACTGTTTTAAAGGGTAAACAGGACTTGCCAGGATAACATGGCCCTGGTATTGTCAGAGTCCTGTATTGTCATTTTATATATGTGCTGCTGACAGTATTTAATAACCGGTTTTCTTATTCAAGTATATGTGCCCAGAGATGGACTTCCTATGTGCAAGCCTCTGAGAGGTTAATTTATTATGGACTAATTTATTGTCATGGACTATCCTGGTTCTTTCAACATCTCGCTGTGCCAGGTCAGCGCCCCCGTTCCACTCACTATCCTGTGAAAAAGAGAACGACGCCCCTTGTCACCAGACTTCACCTTTGCCAATTGGGTCTGATAAGAGTGTAAATGACATATATGTATGCATGCATGTGTCTTTCTCTATTTCAGGTCATGATTCCAGTTGGGCGGGCCCTGATGGAGTACGAGGTCGTACTCAGCTTAAAGCAGCGGGGTATGTAGTGTACGGGAGAGTAATACCCCGTCACTACAGAAGGGTCACTTGGGTATTGTCGTTCCCCCTGTATTTAAGGGGAGGTTGGTATAGAACATCTTGTCAATGTACTGCTATGTATTTTCCTGTTACTGTGAAACGTGCATGTGCAGGCCGGCTAGGGTGTCATTCCAGCTCTGAGTCACTAGAGGGAGCTAGGGAACCCTAGGTTATATAAGGCCCAGTCAGGAAGTAATAGGAGTCAGACAGTGGGAAGCAGAGGTCAGAAATGATCCTGTGTCTGAGAGAAGGCCAGGCTATGGGCCTGTGAGAGCAGAGCAGGCCTGAAGCCTGCCGACTAGGAGAGGGTAGTAAAGGCCCTGTAACCGGGTTCCGGATCCAAGGAGAAGGTTCCCCTCCTGAGTCATCATCCGTTCAGATGAAACAGCATAAGTAAGCCATCAGCCAAGACACAGAATACCACAGAGGCCGATCAGATAAAGCAAGAGGTACTCAAGATAACAGAGGAGGTACTAGATAAGGACAGCTTCAAGGGTACGCCAGATAAAGGGCATTAGACCTTGGAGAGAAAGTCACATGTGTCAGGACCAGTCAGGAATAGTGTGCAAGCCGCCTGTACTGCATCTCCTGCAATCAACACTCTGTATTATACATTGCTAAGACCGGCCATTCTGTAATTCCAAGAACCACCTGTATTCTTATAGAAAACCAACTGTCTTTCATGGAACGGCGCTTCCAACTGCGTCCATGTATTATTATCGCTGATATTCAGTAAAGTTCCAGTTTTTGTTGGCTACCCTGTGCTTGCTTCATTCTTCTACAATATCATACACGGCGTGTCACCGTTTAATTGACACTGGCGTCACGAACTGTTAAATACCTGCCTGTTCCAGTATTGGCCCCAATTGAAGACGACAGTGGATCCCAGGTTAGTGGTCAATCTGCACTACAAAGCCCAGCATACACTACTGACCTCCTGGGACACTGCATATCTATTACATAAGTCCCATGTATGTGTTGCCAGTTATATATGTCCAGGTATATTCTATAAATGTTCCATGTTTATACTGTGTATGTTACATATGTGCATGTATATATTCCATGTATGTACTTTGTATGTTAAGTATGTTCTATGTATATAGTAATTGGGCTGCATGCTTTTATGTATATATTGATTAGGTTGCATATGACCATATGTATATACTTTATTGTATATGTTATTATATTTTCCATATATTGTGTATTTTATATCTTTCATGTATACATGGTATGTGTGAAGGCAGTTTGCCTGGATTTGTGGGAGGGGCTGAGGTCCGCCTCCAGCCTATTTAGGGCACCCCCTTTACCTGGCTCCTGCACCATCCGAGGTCTGAGCTTTGAGGGAGGAAGTCGCTTGTGGAGTTACTGGAGAGTTACCTGCGAGTTGCTGAGTCTTGGAAGTTTTGCGTCACTCGGTTCACTGTGGGTCACGTTTTTGCCCGGTATACTATGAATCATCCATACGGTACAGCTGGGGCCTCACGGTTGCCCCCTGTACCGGCTCATTTCATTTCACCAAACTTTGCACTCATGTCACAAATTCTCGTTACAGTCACTATCATTTCATGTCTGCGGCACAGCACGGGGCCTCACGGTTGCCCCCTGTACTAGCTCAAGTCAATTCACCATTCGTTCACTCATGTCACGCTATTTGTCGCTCACAAACCACTGGCCTTTTTTCATGTCTGTCATATTTTGGGGTCATGCAAAAACACGACTGCGCCGCAGCCCTACTCCAAGTCACCAGCCAGCATGGGTTATCATTCCCGTGGCTGCCACCTTTTCAGTTTCCCTCCATCTCCACGGCAACCTCTTACACACGTGCCCTCCCCCCCCCCCCCCCCCAACCCCCGGTTCAGGTCAGCGGCATGCCCGCACTCACACACCCGCCACATGGTTTGCTCGTACCGGCCGCACCACACACACCCCCCTCCAAAGTCAGCGCTGCTGCTGCAGACTTCCTCGTTCTCCCCACCGCTGCACCGGCCCGCCCCGCCGCTTCTCCTGCCGCGCTGTTGATGGCGGCCACCCGCGTCCCAGTACCTGGTCTGCGCACGCGCGGCCAGTGGTTCTGCGCATGCGCGGCGGCGTCGGCGCGTGCGCAGCAGCCCGGCGGCCGCCCGCTAGTGCGGCTGGTTGTGGGGGGTTCCGCCACAGTTCTGCTCGGCCCCGGTCTGACCACCTACGGATTCCTGACCGCATCCCCACTCCTAGCGTTGCCAAACACGTGTACCAGGTTCCCATGGCAGCCACCAACGCCGTTCCCCTCCTCACCAATCATCCCACACATTCCTTCCCCTCACACCCCTCGCCCAGCTCAGCGGCACGCCCGCCCTCTCATTGTCACCAGATGCTCGCCGCAACCCGGCCGCTCCACACGCTTCCCCTCCACAAGACAACACCAGTGCCGCGGTCCCCCTCTTCCCCGCGCCTCCGTCCTCCTGCCGCGCTGCCGATGGCGACTGCCGCGTCCCGACGCCCGGTTTGCGCATGCGCGGCGGGGGCGCTGCGTGTGTTGTAAGGGTGGGGAGCCGAGGGGTGCCGCGTGCACACCCCTGCACCAGCACCACAGATCCAGCTACCGCTCCCCTCCATCAGCCAGCGCATTCAGGGGGGGGCGCAAGTTAATCATCACAAGAGCCTGCATCAGGGAACACACCCGCCATGCCAACATCCATGCACCCATAAAATCCACCACAAAAATCCACACCATTCAAAACGCATCATACAACCACCAAAGAAACCCGCCATAGGAAAAAAAAAAAAATAATAATAAATAAATAAATCCCGCCATATGGAAACAAAAAAAAAAAAAAAAAAAAACGCCATATGGAAAAAAAATTAAAAAAATAAATAAATAAATCCCGCCATATGGAAACAAAAAAAAACAAAAAAAAACCGCCATATGGAAAAAAAAAAGAGAAAAATAAACCCAGGAAAAAAAAAAAAAACGCCATATGTAAAAAAGGAAAAAAAAAAAAAAAAAACGCCATGTAAAAAAAAAAAAAAAGCCATATAATGGAAAAAAAAAAAAAATAATAATAATAATAATAAACCCGCCATATGTAAAAAAAAAAAAAAATTTTTTTATTAAAATCAAAAATACCCCCGGTTTCATTTCTACATTAATATCTCTGTGAAACCCCCCATGGAAAAAGGAAAAAAAAAAGCGGCCGCGGCTAAGTACGGGGGACCGCTGGCATCCAGGGTTGTCCGTATCTACCAGCTGCCGGCAGAGCCCGGAGCAGGCGGTCAGCTTCCTACCCCACACTCAATTAGGCAGCACGATCGCCCAACACAAACCCGCCACATCACCCGCGTGCCCCATGGTCCAAAGTAAACAAATAAACAGATGAAAGAAAGGGAATCCCGCAATATAGTCCATGGCCAAAAAAAAATAAAATAAATAAATATATATACATATATATTTTTATTCTGCCATTAGTCGCCCACGCATGGCTTCTCCGTTTAGTTTCACTCACAGCACTCCGCCATTTGGTCTCCCACGCGTGTCTTCTCCGGTTTAGCACGCACCCACGACTCCACCATTAGTCTCTCACGCATGGTTTCTCCGGTTCAGTTGTATACATACGACTCCGCTATTTGAGTCTCTCACGCATGGCTTTCTCCATTTCAGTGTTTCACTTACAACTCCGCCATTAGAGTCTCTCACACATGGCTTCTCCGTTTCAGTGTTTCACACATAACTCCGCCATTAGAGTCCCTCACGCATTACTTCGCCGGTTAGTTTCACACACATTTCTCCGCCATTACAGACTCTCACGCATTACTTCGCCGTTTTAGTTTCACACACATTTCTCCGCCATTACAGACTCTCACGCATTACTTCGCCGTTTTAGTTTCACACACTTTTCTCCGCCATTACAGACTCTCACGCATTACTTCGCCGTTTTAGTTTTACACACATTTCTCCGCCATTATAGACTCTCATGCATTACTTCGTCGTTTTAGGTCACACTCATAACTCCGCCATTAGAGTCTCTCACGCGTTACTTCGCCGGTTACTTTCACACACATAACTCCGCCATTAGAGACTCTCTCGCATCACTTCACCGTTTTGGTTTCACACTATAACTCCGCCATTAGAGTCTCTCACATATGACTCTGCCATTAGAGTTTCTCACGTATGGCTTCTCCGTTTTAGTGTCACACACATGACTCCGCATTAGTCTCACGCATGGCTTCTCCGTTTCAGTGTTACATACATAACTCCGCCATTAGAGTCTCTCACGCATCACTTTGCCGTGTTAGTTACACATATGACTCCGCCATTAGTCTCACGCATGGCTTCTCCGTTTGGTGTCACACATATGGCTTCACCAGTAGAATCTCTCACGCACGGCCCTGCCATTAGAGTCTCTCACGCATGGCTTCTCCATATTATTTTACACAGATGGCTCCGCCATTAGTCTCTCACGCATGGCTTCTCCGTATTAATGTTTATACATATGGCTCCGCCATTAGAGTCTCACGCATGGCTTCTCCGTATTAATGTTTATACATATGGCTCCGCCATTAGTCTCACGCATGGCTTCTCCGCATATATCTCTTACACATGACCCCGCCATTAGAGTCTCTCACGCATGGCTCTGCCATTAGAGTCTCTCACGCATGGCTTCTCCGTATTAATTTCACACACACGACCCCGCCATTAGAGTCTCTCACGCATGGCTCCGCCATTAGAGTCTCTCACGCATGGCTTCTCCGTATTATATCTACACACACGACCCCGCCATTAGAGTCTCTCACGCATGGCTTCTCCGTATTAATTTCACACACACGACCCCGCCATTAGAGTCTCTCACGCATGGCTCCGCCATTAGAGTCTCTCACGCATGGCTTCTCCGTATTAATTTCACACACAACCCCGCCATTAGAGTCTCTCACGCATGGCTCTGCCATTAGAGTCTCTCACGCATGGCTTCTCCGTATCATTTTACACACACGACCCCGCCATTAGAGTCTCTCACGCATGGCTCCGCCATTAGAGTCTCTCATGCATGGCTTCTCCGTATTATTTTACACACATGGCTCCGCCATTAGAGTCTCTCACACATGGCTTCTCCGGGTCAATTTTCACACATATGGCTCCGCCATTAGAGTCTCGCACGCATGGCTCCGCCATTAGAGTCTCTCACGTATCGCTTCCCCATTTTAATTCCACACACATAACTCTGCCAGTCGAGGCCGGCTGCGTGGTCCCACAACCAGCAGGTTCCATGTCTTTTCTGCCTTCAGACCCGCTCGC
The DNA here is from genome assembly GCF_014858855.1 of Bufo gargarizans. NCBI lineage: Eukaryota > Metazoa > Chordata > Amphibia > Anura > Bufonidae > Bufo > Bufo gargarizans. Next base: position 594,056,959 of record NC_058082.1, on the reverse strand, counting down.
ATGGCTCGGTCATCTGTGGCTTGCAATACAATTATCTTGTGGTGACTCGCACGCGTGGCTTGCGCCATTAGAGTCTCTCTCACGTTATCATTTTCTCTGACTTTTAATTTCTAGGCTGTCAGATTCCTCCTGGAGCATAACATCACGCCCACTTTTGTCATGTCTTCTCTTCTGGGGTTTGCTTCTTTTTGCCACCTTAAACTCAAATGTCATACAACGCCATCATACTCTATCTCACTGGCATTTTACACCACATGCTAATCTTACACCCTAATAACATCAGTTGCGTGGCCTCTCACCAAATCAAAACCATACTCAGAGGTATTCAGAAAGCGGAACCCGCGCGTCCAGCCCAGAGGCTACCCGTTAACAATCGTATTTTCAAGGCATTATCCGAATTACTAGACGCCAAGCCTTCTGAAGCAGATACCAACTCCATCCTCAAAACAGAAATTTACTTGGCCTTCTACGGTTCCTGAGGCCCGGGGAATTCACTACAACCTACACGACCCAAGCCACACCTTGTCTTCTTGTCTCCCGCTTGGCAAAACACATGGATCATTACGTCCTGACCTTACCTCACTCCAAGAGTAGTAAGCACTTACCCGTCAACATTTCATATCACCCCACGCACAACAGAGGGTGTCCAGTCAGGGTTCTGGATGCTTACAGACAACGTCACAAGTTTCTACCCTCTCAACCGCTACTTCACTACATGGTTCGGTACTCACCACCACCACCTTCATGACCCATGTCAGGTCACCCCTCACACAACTGGGCCTCAACGCAGCCAACTACTCAGGGCACTCCTTTCGCTTTGGAGCCGCGTCCACGGCCTCCAGTGCCAACGCCCCTACTCATGTCATCAGGAATTGGGGCGCTGGAAGTCATCCGCTTACTCGCGATACATTCCCAATCCAACACAAGAGTTAAGAGATACTTTCCAAAACATGTCGGGTTGAGCTATTCATGTATATTTGACTACAATAACTGGTTATTTCATTTTTGCCCTCTTCTTTCTCAGGCCTACCTCATCCTCGGTTTCGGCACACCACAACCGACTACGCTTCTTCCCTGATTTCCTAGGGTTCTTCACTGTACTACCGTAAGCGCCTCACACAAGTGTGAAGGCAGTTTGCCTGGATTTGTGGGAGGGGCTGAGGTCCGCCTCCAGCCTATTTAGGGCACCCCCTTTACCTGGCTCCTGCACCATCCGAGGTCTGAGCTTTGACCCTCCCACCACTCCACTCATTTACAACTCATTTCTTCCATATCTCTATCCTTGGGTGGGCCCTCTTCTTTCTCAGGCCTACCTCATCCTCGGTTTCGGCACACCACAACCGACTACGCTTATTCCCTGATTTCCTAGGGTTCTTCACTGTACTACCGTAAGCGCCTCACACAAATATTAAATGTAAGGATGTAGCAGAGTTAGGTCTCATGCACACGATTGTATGTATTTTGTGGTCTGCATAAAAGGATCAGCAAAAATAGGGATGACATCCGTGTGCATTCCGTATTTTGCAGAACAGAACAGTTGGCCCCTAATAGAACAGTCCTATCCATGTCCGTAATGCGGACAATAATAGGACATGGAATGCGGAATGGACATACAGACATACAGAAACAGAATGCACACGGAGTAGACCCATTGAATTGAATGATTCCGCATACGGTCCGCAAAAAAAAATGGAACGGACACGGAAAGAAAATGGGTTTGTGTGCATGAGCCCTATTCGTCCGTGAGCAAATCCTTGAAAATGCAGTCAGTGATGCCTCAGTGAAGATGCCCGTGAAGGATCCGTGTGTGGGCATTTTTTGCTGTCAGTGTGTCATCTGTGTTTCACTGACACTGCACAGCTGAAAGATAGTTTTCAAAGCATCTCTTCCTAATGATCCGTTAAACATGGATGCAACACGGACAGCATCCGTGTTGCATCCGTGGTTTTCACGGACCCATAGACTATAATGTACCTGATGGATCGGTGAACACGGAAAAAAAAAATAGAGTATGCATCCATGCTAAAAACTCAGACCCACGGACTGTGCTAAAACACTGTCTGAATACACACATTAAAATGAATGGGGACGTGTGCTGTCCGTGGAGAACAGTAACGTGTAAATGAGGCTTTACTGTTTTATTTGTTTGACTACCAAAATAATTTTTTAACTTGACACTAAGGACTTTTTTCTTACCATGTTTTTTTTTTAGGTTTATTTTTGGGGAAAACTGATAATTCTTATTAAAAAGAATTTTTTTCTAATGATAGCTTTTTATTTCTTAAATATTAAAACTAAGACAAAAAATTACAGTAATTATTGCAGTGGTTTCCCTATTTTGTGATGATTGTTTTGATATATAACATGCATAGGTTTGAGTAATCTATGGTAATGGTTTTCATTAGCAACTGCATTTTTTATTTATTTATTTTTAACATTTTTTATTAGTATTTTTTATTTTTTCTACTTATATTTTAATTTATTTTTGGACACATAATATATCCTCCAGGAGGTCATTGAAAGACTTTTTTTTTTCACTTTTTTTTTTCACTGTTTCCACTGTACTTGGGACATCCACAGGAGCCCCAGTTACAGGGGAAAACAGCCCGCTATGGGGGCATAACACCCGGGCAGAGCTGATCAGGGTCTCCTTAGACCCTGCAGCTCTGCTCCTGCCCCAGACACCCCCGGCAGTCGTGTGAACGCTGGGACTAATAGAGGAAGCGGCTCAGGCGCTTCCAGCTCTCCCCCCTGCGCTCGTGCAGCGCTCTCCTCCCAGCACAGGAGAAGGCAGAAGCGGTAATAAACCGCTCCTGTCTTCTCCTCAGGGTCCCCGCTGTGTCTCACAGCCAGGACCCGACCTGATCCTGCTAGATTGGAGGAGCGCTGGGATTAAAGCACTGCCTGACTGTTTATATACGTGCTATCTGCACGGGGCATGTGCAGATAGGATATATATACGCAGTGGACTGGACAGTCGGGAAGGGGTTAGGCATTTGTGTTAACTCTACTACATCTGTATGTGTTGTCCATGTTCCATGTATATGCTTTCTGTATTATATCTTTGTGTTGCCTGTGTTATATATACAGTATGTTACATATGTGTGTGCCTTCCCCGTATGTCGTGTCTATAGCGTGTTGTTATCCTTTGACTCCTGCAGCTTACAAATCCTAAATAACCAGCTGAACCCGTATCCCCGTGCCGGGCAGGTGACTGACCTGACAGTAACAGGTGTGATATGCAGTTTATAGACAGCCATGTAAATATTGGTTTTAGCGCTCTCTGAAATTTATGTTTGGTAATACATTGAAATTAACCCTTTCTGCTAACAGTTTTTAAAGAAATACTAACCTCAAATCCTTACCTGCCATGTGTCTCTTCCTCTGACATCTTGAGTACCGAATACCACACCTGCACCCTGGAATCCTGTACTATAAACCAAGAGAACCAAGGCAATGATGGAAGTTTACAAAATGGTGACTACGGCTGACTGGATCTGTAGGACTGTCATAGACATCAGAGAAGAGGGTCTTCAAGATACAGCGCTCCCTCGAGTTACAATAATAATTGGTTCAGAGACGACCATTGTATGCTGCAACCATTGTAACTCCAGTCCGTAATTCTATGGAAAACTAGTAATTCATTCCAAAGCCCCAAAATGCCATCCCAAGAGAAAATGAACATTTTAAGTGCAACGTTTACGGACAGTGATAGTGAATGTGTTTGTAAAATACTTTATTTTGGGAATTTGTATATTTGTATGAGAAAAATCTCTCCGAAGTTACCCCTTAGCATTGCTCTCTAAGGCCTCGTCCACATTTCTGTTTTTCACTGACGTGTGCTGTCCGCATTTTCCACGGACAGCACACGTACCCATTGATTTAGATGTGTCTGTTCACATTTCAGTATTTTTTTACTGACCGTGGGTCAGTAAAAAGATCACAGGGACAGGCACTACTGTGATCCGTCCATGGAAGTCTATGGGTCCGTGAAAATCACTAACACAACACGGATGGCATCCGTGTTGCGCCCCTTGTTGCCTCCGTTTTTCGCTGAATACTAATAGGAGATTCTTTGGCAATTCATTTTGAGCTCAGCAACTTCAGTGAATTATGGATGACACACGGAGAGTAAAAATGAACACAAGGACCAACCACGGATCCTTCACGGACTTGACACTGACACGGAAATGTTAATGAGGCGTAAATGAGCACGTTGTTAAGGAAAGTCCATCTTCACAGAGACACTGCGGCTCACTGCTGCTGCCCTCACTGCCTAGCTCCTACGTATATACCTGTAAGCCTAAAACTGAGTATGTTTGTGTATATATATTTTAGAGATGAGCGAACCAGTTGAAATTCGTTTTTTAGGTCTAGTTTACAGATTTTTTTTTAAAAGTTCGTTTGGACCTGAATCAATTCAGGCTTAACCGGAGTTGCTCCAATTGCCCTAAAGTTTGGTATATATTCCCCTCTAGCCTCCTAGGAGTCGTGATTTTTAGAAAAACTTGTTACTGTATCTCTTTTTGCTTATTTTTTTATTATTATTTTTTCCCTCACCCCTCCCTAAGCTCTGGAACGCAATGGCGGCAATAGTAATTGATGTCTGAGTGACACTGACATACATAGCTGTGGGTAAGCGCATGTTTGATGGAGTTATTATACAGTGTGTCTAATATCACACCGCACCGGTACATGTGTTATGCTTTTTCATGTTTCAAAGCTTTCAAAAATTGTCCCTTATCGGAGGCAGAAGATGTGTAAACACACAGTGTTATGGGATAAAAAAGTGTCTTTGGGGAAGGTGATGGTTGGCAAGTGGCATTAGTGGCATGCCTCAGCAGCCGTACAGAATGTGATGGTAGGCAGGCAGGCAGCATGAGTGGCAAGATGGGGCATCGGCAGCAAAGAGAGGTCTATTGATCGCATTCAGCCTGCCTGGACTGTGAGAACATTTCTGTATTAATAGAGTAATCAGTTCACGTACATATGCCGCCTCATGAAATTGACCCCCCCCAAATAAAAAGAATGTTACATTTTACCCGTTTTAACCCCCCCCCCCCCCCCCCCAATTTTTTTTTTTTTTTATTTCAACCATGTTAGGTGGAAAATGAGTACACAGAAACTGACCCTCAGGCATTAGTGGCATGATGCAGGCCACAGCATCGTCTGGACTGTGGCAGTATTGATGCAGTAATCAATTACATTTATGCTGTGCCTTAAAGAAATTTAATCCCCTGCAAAAAAAATTATTCAATTTCGACTTGTGTAGAAAATGATTACACGGAAACTGGCTCTCAGACATTAGTCGCAGTGGTATGGTGCAGGCCGGCATCTCTTCTGTCTTGTTGTGTGAGGAATAGGACCTTTGATGACATCACTACGCTCATCACATGGTCCGTCACATGATCCATCACCACGGTGATGGATCATGTGACGGACCATGTGATGAACGCAGTGACGTCATTAAAGGTCCTATTCCTCACACAACAAGACAGAAGAGATGCCGGCTGTGCAAACAAGTGGATTATGGTGAGTTAAATTATTTTTTTTATTTTTTTTAACCCTTCCAGCCCTATTTTGCTATGCATTCTGTATTCAGAATGCTATTACTTTCCCTTATAACCATGTTATAAGGGAAAATAATAAAGATTGGGTCCCCATCCTGATCGTCTCCTAGCAACCGCGCGTGAAAATCGCACCGCATCCGCACTTGCTTGCGGATGCTTGCGATTTTCACGCAGCCCCATTTACTTCTATGGGGCCTGCGTTACGTGAAAAACGCACAAAATAGAGCGTGCTGCGATTTTCACGCAACGCACAAGTGATGCGTGAAAATCACCGCTCATGTGCACAGCCCTATAGAAATGAATGGGTCCGGATTCAGTGCGGGTGCAATACGTTCAACTCACGCATCGCACCCGCGCGGAAAACTCGCCCGCGTGGAAGGGGCCTTACAGTGGACACCTTTACTCACCAGTGCCCTTTGCAGTCATCCAACCTGCCTGCATACCTTCCTAACTGGCGCTACAAACAGCACTTTGAACTTGCTGCTGCCCGATATACCGCAAGTTATATTTTGTACCAAGTTAAAAGAGACTTTTTTTAACATTTACTTCTGGCATGATTCTTCAAACTACATCTCCACTGCACCAATCCCCAGCGAGCAATGGACACAACATCTCATAAGGGCTACTACCACTCCTATCCTCTCCACTGGCTCCTCAGGGTTTTGTAACCACTTCTCAAAAATGGCTGAAAATGTTTAATAAATACCAATAGAAAAAAATATTTTTAGCCCAAAACTAGTAAAATGCAATCATTAAAAAAATGTCTGTGTGTCCATAGCTTTTAAGAAAAGCATGTTGTAGTACATCATGCATCTCAACAACCCATATCATTTTAGGACACGTGCCTCGTCATGGCTCTGTGTCGTTGCATGAGGTTGGCAACACGAAGAGTGCTATGTCAAAGTGAAACTTGGCAGCGATCCTTGATGCGGGACTAATTTTGTCATGTGGAAGTTATTAACATCTTGATGTTAGTCACAATAATAAAATAATCCCAGCTGTAGGGAAGATGTCTCAGTCTCTTCAAGGTCAAATAAGGATTGGTGAAGGCTGCTATCCCACCTTTGTGACTGGGATCCTATGTGACCACCAATCAGATCCACATATGGGAATGATGGCAGCACATAACTGTGGCCCTCTCCACTGAAGTCTATAAGGTTACAAAGAAAGCAAAAGCTAGCAACTCTCTAAGGCTAGTTACACACTAGCGCCAAACTGTTCCAGCAGGCTGTTCCAGTAGAGAACAGTCTGCCGGAGATCATCGCATCCATCACAGCTAATGCCAGAAACAGGCTGGATCCCTGCCAGGTCCCTATATACTCAATGGGCTCTGGCGGTGAAAGGTAGTATCCTGCTCATGGTTGACAACAATCTTTGAACTTCTATAGATTTGTCCATCGGTGTCCTCAAGACAAGCCTTTCTGCTCCTGTGCCTTTAAAGGGGTTGTTCCATGAGTAATGTAAAAAATTCAAAATCAGACAATAATTCTGCACACAGGACTGGTCTTTTTAAGGAGATCCAGCACCCTGCCTAAGCTGCTTTCAAGGTATAGCAGTCAGCTATAATCCTACTCTGTACCGATGAGGGGCAAGGACCCCCAAACAGCTGTCTATGGATGGATATCTGGTCTGGCTATATTCCTTTCTCGAATCCCAAGGCTGGCTGGAAAGTCAGATCTTGACTCATAAGGAGCCACTTCCAATAGGTGGTGTGCCGAGATGGTTCTCTTGCTTAGGAGATACCTCTTTGCATGTTTGTATCCCATGGAGCATTGCAAAAAAGTCTCAATACCATGAAGTACTTCCAATACGTTCAGCACCCTGACCAAGCCATGATCAACTTTAGACTAATGTGCAAGGCCAACTTAAGTGTCACAGCTTCTAACAGTAGATATGGCTGGTGGCCGCTGAAGGATGGAACTGAGCATGTGCGACCACCTCAGTGAGGTTGGCAGAGTAAGAAGGAAAATAACCAACAGCAGGTGGCGCTATACAGATACATTTTATTGAATAACTCAGTGACTATTCTAAATTTTTAATGACATGCAATTACAAAACTATTCAGATTCAGGTGCTGGTTTGATGTAGAATATTTTTCATGGAACTCCAACAATCTTAGGGACAATGGAAATCAGATCAATCCATAAGCGATGTGTATTCACTTTATTACCTATATTAGAAAAACTGAAGATAAAGAGTTGTCCAGGATTTAGAAAAAATTGACTGCTTTCTTCTGGAAACAGCACCACACCTGCCCACAGGTTGTGTGTGGTATTAACTCTGAGCCCTATTCTCTTCAATTGAGCTGCAATACCAAACACAACCTATGTACAGGTGTGGTGCTGTTTCCAGAAGAGGGCAGCCATGTTTTTCTAGTGGTGGGCAATCATTTTAACAAGTGTTCGTATGACTACATAGGGTGAGGAATTGTTGTTTAGTGGTCAACGTCCTCTTATAACTTCAGCCTCTGACAGTATGACACATCAACATCAATACTTATTTATTTTGTGTTTTTTTTCAGGAATTGTTCTATTTTCGGCTCTAAAAATCTAACATGAAGTCATTCTTGTATTTTCATGAATCCCTCTGCTCTCAAGTAACAAAAAATTTCATTAGGTATCAAGATCAACAAAGGTAAATTATAATAAAAAAGAATAATGTCAGCACATTACCCAGGAAGATCTTAAATGAGGTGCTATAAGAAGAAATGAGGCATCCCTCTGGTAGAATGTCAGAATAAATTGGATCATCTGCCTGATTATGTTTTTCTTGTCTCGCTGTCAGACATTGAATTTTGTGAGATAAGATCCACTATGACTGGGCTAATATGTAACACTCATCACATCATCATGAAAATTTCTATGTGCATTAGTGGCCTCAATTGCTGGTAAGATATAAAAAAACAACTAAACAAATAATATATATTTATCGCTAATGCAATCTAATCTTCAGTTATGTAAGTTACAGTTCTCATGCGAAGTGGTTCCTATCAATGCAGTTGCTTTGACACTTAGGTGCAATGTCTAAGAGCACAGCCAGATTTTGTTCATCGAGAAATCCACTGCAAAATCCACAGCAGAAATTCAGGTCTGGCCATTGGATTTCTGCCACAGATTTACAGTTGACCACGCTGCAGATCCACATAATAATAAAGCTCCATTCAACAGGACAATTCTATGTGCAGGCCACAGTTTTCACATGGAGTCCATGTGACCAACAGGACATGTTGCTTTTTTCCCCCTTACAACATGGAGTTGAAATGGTTAGCGACCACCTGTTATATATATGGTGGTAAGAACAAGAGCTTAGAGCCCGTGCCACATGGATGTGGAGTCTAAGGGATTCCCTGGTAAGTACACAGTATTAAATCAGTAGGCATAAGCAAAATCAAGTAGGTACGAGTCAAGGCAGGTAGAATTCAAGCACCCCAGTAACCAGGCAGAAGGTCAAGACTGGCAGAGGATAGAGGTCAAATGTGAGTCAGATTAGAAGCCAAGAAAATAATTCAGCAGGACACCTTAGAAGGATACAAGGATCAAAACAGAACTAATACACTGGGGGAGGGCCCCTAAGAAATCTGGTTCAGCTGAACATAGACTGATCAAATAGAGCTTGGCATGGTCTTTAACAATGGGGAGACAATGTGCATGCATGAGGGAGCATCCTGAGACATGGGAGGAGAGTCGGGAGGTGGCATGGACCCAGGCAGGAGAGCAGCAGGGACACCTGGGCCCCTGGGAATGGAGGGCACAGTGTTATAATGCTGTTTCACTTGTACCATTGTACTTGTACCATTGTACCCTGCCCCGATCCTCTGAAGACACTGGTTTCCCAGCGAAACATGTCGGGCGGCAGCATTTGAATGGTATAGGGGCACAATATTCTCTAACATAGACAGACAAGAAGGTAGAGAGCAGGTGGCAATACCAAAGTGAAGGCAGCTCCGGTGGAAGGGCGCTGTATATCGTAATCCTGCTATTACACACTGCCACACAGAGATAAAGTCGCAATGACAGCATAATAAGTATATACTAACAATATTGTGCCATCAACTGATAGTTTTAAAATAATCTCCTCATTATTATTTCTATTTTTAAAGGCAAAAATAAAAGTTACGTTTCAAATAAAAATTAGCACATCTAAAAATGAGGCATCTTGTAGTCTAATGACTAAATGTAAAAAAAAGGATATTTGGAAAATACGCCAATACCTGTGCTAAATGGGTCGATGTTTATGAATATATTGTACAGTCTGCACCAGTGTCAGTATCTTGTGGGTTTGGATTTGTGCAGTTGTGTTCAATAGCGGTTTATGTGGCTACTGCTCCATGTATCCAATGTGCTTGTACTCCTCCTCAGTTATATTTAGCGAGGGTCAAGCATTATCTTGTTGTGTGCATCTGTTCTACAAATGAGTTTGATAAGTTTGCTATATAGTCCTGAGTTCTGTCATAGTTTGGGGGATGTCTCTTGAGTACCTGCCCTGGTTGAACAACTGCCTTGTCTCAAATGTCTTGTTTTTCATGTCATGTCTTGCTTTGGTCTGTTTAGAGCCTAGTCATAGTCATAGTCCTAGTTTGGGTTTGTTCTGGTTATGTCAGTGACCATATCAAAATTCTGACTTACTGTCCTAGCCATGGTTTGTGCTCTTCTAGAGTCTGTATTAAGCTTTCCTTCTGTCTGTGTTCCTGTGCTGCTGTGTCTTAGTTTTTCTCATGTATTTAAATTGTGATTTCTGAACAACGTATAGGTTCCTGTAGTCCGTTTCTGAAGTCTGTCTTGCCAAGTTCTGCTATGCCATACCAGTGTCTCTGACCACAGTAAGTCAGTTGCCAAGTACCCAAGAGGTAGCGGCCTGGTCGCTAACCCACAGAGGTCCATATGACTCTACAGGGGTCAAAGGGTTAATACTGGAAAGGCGCCAGAATGACACCCTTAGAGTTTGGCCCAACTCATGTCCATAACACACAGGACAGTGGCTCAGAGGAGAGTAGGGCACAACATCTGAGTGGGGCAGGACATGACCTATTAGATCTTGATTATTTCCATTAAACTCTATGAGGGTGGCCAAATTTGTACCTTGACTTACTAGAAATTTGCTATATAGATTTTGCTTCTGTGACATTCAAAGGTGGAAGACAAAGTTAGTCAGCACTTCCTAACCAAGTATAAAACATGTGTAGGTGATAATCTTCCGTGATTACAGCAGCACCCTGTGGGCACCAAGATTCATACAGACTTACTGTACGTGTCAACATCTTAAGGCCTCATACACATTACTGATTTTGTGAGTAGATTTATCACATGGATTCAGGGTCAAAAACCATGCAGGATCCACATGGAAAATGCCTCCCATTCTTCCCTTCTTAATCAGCTTGATGGGTTGACCATACGCACTTTCCCACCCACTTTCCCAAACTGAAGTAAATGCAGTAAAATGCAAAAAGCCTTTTGCAAATAAGTCCAAAAAGTTTCAAATCCCTATTTTGTGACTTTTTAAAGCTAGACTTGATGAATTGCACCCATAATCCTAAAAAAACAACCCATTAAATTCCTGAGTATTTAATTAGAGCATATTTGTCAGTCTCAGAAGATGTGATTAATTATAACAAGATTCATCTCGGGTTGGGTCTGAGTGAAGCTATGGCTTAGAAATGTAAGACTAGATTACGAGACAGCCCAAAACGTGAGGCTCCAGTTTACAGTCTAGAAGCCAGATGCTTATTCACATAATAAAATGTGAGCCTGACTGTCGAGTTCATCAACACAGATCTCATTGTCCAGCACTCACTAATTGAAGGATGACTACTTCTCTGATAGAAAATGATAATCGTCAGCCTCCAAGCATGGAGAGGGCATTGCTGGGGAATGTGCCTTAAGAGCATGTTTCTTCATGTAAAGAGTCTCTGAACTTTCCTTTCTATTGTTTCCAGTGCTTGTAGGACATATTGCACGCTGTAATTATGCATGTTCAAGATGTTCTCTTACAATGGAAAAGTAATCATTATGGATAATACATGCAAAGGCTAAAGGGTAACGCGGGAGTTCATAAAGAGTGATGGTCACAAATCGGAGTTTCGTGTGGACACCTTCCATTTTCTTTATGTTTTTTGGCATCTTTCACCAATAGAGATATATCACATTGTAGAGCTATTTCCATAGGAAAACTCGGGCCGTTATTGCCATACAATTGGTACAGAATGGTACAAACTCAATGAGGTTCTCCACTTTGGACAATCCTTACTTACAAACCCTTCCTGTTGGGACCTCCAGAAATCATCTTCAGTTTGTACAGAAACGTAGGGGAACATTTTTTTAGACGCCGGTCTTAATAAAGCCCTGCGCTGGCAGTGGATCTGCCGAAGTTATGCAGAGGCACTGGCCATCCACCGGCACTTCTGAATGTAAGACAGCTAGCTAGCTGTCTTACATTTAGACCATTTGAGACGGGCCTGCCAATGTGTCCCCTTCCTCACTGATACCACGCCCACTTTTTAAGACCTGGCGTGAGCGGGGAAAAGTTGCAGATTGCGGCGCAAAGTACCTTTGTGCCACAATCTGCGCCAGGAATAGGCCTACTATAGGCATATATCTGTTTAATTAATGACCCTGTTAGTGGTAACTGTTCAATTTCCCTGCAGTGCCACCACTTCAGGAATAAAGCATTATAAAGTGCCAATACCTATCCATTAATGATTTGTGTTTGAAATGTAGGACAGTATAGGTTCTCTAGAATAAGAAACACTCTTCATAACCATTCTCCACACTGGCTAAGAGATGAGGATGGAACAGAGGAACCTCCTCTTATTAGCTCAAGATTCCCTAATAAGGTGTATGAAAATGGGTTTTCTAAATTGGACAACCCTTTAAAAATATGTTTCTTCTACAGAAAAGAAATCCCTCGCCCCTTCTCAATGTTTTAATCTGTTCAAGAGACTCCAATTGGTAGATATGCACCTACCTAAGTAAGAGGAGCTACATGTGCTCACTCCTTGGAGCTTTGCATCAGGAAAGCCATATCTACTTTACAGTATTCCATAAAGAGAGAAAAAGAACTAGAAAGAAAGAACTAGAAGGTCCAGAATTTGCATGGCCGAGCACTGGGGGTGGATTGGCCATATACCATACAGGGAAATTTCCCTGTGGACCAATGCTCAGGGGTCTGTCTAAGCCCTCCTCATTGCCACCAACAGTCTGATGCTCTCAGCATTAATTAATGCTAGGACCATCAAGCACTTATGTACCTGGTCGGCAACCCACTGAATTCAACTCAGTATAATATATTTTATGCTGCACCTTTGGAAAACATCGGCATGCCATACAGATTAGAAAGCTGATGTTCCTCATTGTATCCTTGTTTGACTGAAACATATCTCTCTCGACTCCCACATACACATGTGTAATACCCCAAAGTGGTAGTTCCAGCTCTTTTGCCCCCCCCCCCCCACTATCTTTATTGGTGCTTCATGTGTCATCATATATATTTGTTGCCATGTCCTGCATAATGTGTGTGTATTTCCGGATTTTATAACTGTTTAAGTGTAATGTGCCTGGTTCACCAGCAGAGTTTGTCTCCCCGGAGAGGAACCTTATAGTTCCTTCCAGCCCTCTCTCGAGAGGGAGGAGTTTAGCTAGTGAAGGTGAGTCGAGCCTGTCTGTGAGTTCTAAATGGTTGCTTGTCCCCTCCTGGGCTTGCATTGGCTAAAGCTAAGCTGAGTAAGCTTGAAGCCAGGAAGAAGTTCCTAGGATTACAGTCAGAGACAGACTACAAACAGCTAAGCTAAGTTCCAGCAGAAGAAGAAAAGTTTCCTATTTAACTCAGCCGACAAAGCAGAGCTGACAGTGTTTGCCTGCCATTTTCATGCCAAACCTGCTGATGACCAAGATAAAGTTTGGAAGATTGTTTCTTGATGCAAGTTTATGCCAAGTAAAGGTGTGTTTAATGTTAATAAAGTCTGGACTCAATTATTCCTTCATCATCGAAGTTAATCACCCCTTTTATCACTGCTTCGAACAACCACGTCTGGGATCCAAGGATAACCATGTAGGAGCACCATGACAAGTGCTAAAGCCATACCCAAGGGACACCTTAGGCAACCCTTGCACCACTCTGGCAATCCTACATCTGGGTACCAACACCATCTACAAAGGGGACTCCATGTCCTCATTGCTTAACCGCAACTGGCGTCACGACTACTTGCTCTGTAAGAGGGACATATATCCTAAAAACCTCGAAAGGGGAAAGGGATACCCCAGACACCCCTAGTCTGTTGCACATGCGTGCTTGGTTTAGCTGTGTGCACTTGTGTCCTAGACAGAGAGATTTTAAAGAGCCACTACCAAACTGCTATTGCAGCTTACCTCAGAGAGAACAAGCAGATCAGACTGCTTGATCCTTAACTTCCCGACATATTTTGTCAAAGGAAAATGGAGAGGTCCCCCATACACATTAGATTATCGGACAGTCACACTTAAATCATCAGGCTTGGGCAACATTTATCTAATGTGCATGGCAAGGTTTACTGTAGGATCACCGTTCTGTGCCCAGTAGAGATCACTAGCCATCCCATGGGATCAAGAAGGTGGTCAACATGTTTTTGGAGTCTGGAAGTAAAACCACACAATTTAGATCATGGGGAAGACCTACAAATGCCATGTAAATCTTGTCCTTGGTCAGGTTTTATCCTGATTTTCCACACTGCCTGCTAACAAGTGGCACGAAAAAGATGGAATTGCATAAGCAAAACAAAAAGTTGTATATCTTCATTACCATAAATAAGCAAATGTATTCATTCTTCTCACAACAAAGGCATTCGATGTTTACAGGATACATTCTCTCCCAATTACTGTAAACCCTGTACACACTGATCACCTAACAGGAATGTGCTAAAATTACCATAAGGGATTGTACAATTACTCGTGGCACATGGCAACATCATACTTGCCATGCTTCTCTAAAGAGTTTGGCACTTCAAAAATTATCCTTTGAAGGTGGTTTAGACTTGATCAATGCCATGAAGTCTGTAGTAATTGAAAGCCCAAGGTGTAAAGTTACCCATGGGTGCCTAAAAATCATACAAGATTGCTGACCCCACCTAATTAAAATTATATACTGTATGACATATGAAGCTTTTTAGATATTTAAAGAGAACCTGTCACCTCTCCTGACATGTCTGTTCAGTAACCACTTGCATTCTCCATGTAATAAGAATTCTGTAGGATTTATTCTTATGACTATTGTTCCTACTAAGTTTATGAATGAAATGTCAACAGTCTGCAATAAAGGTCCATCTGGGTCTTACCAGTTGGGAGCGTGTCCATGCACAAACACTGGCAGTACTGATTGGACTCTCAAAGCCCTCCTCTTAAAATATCCATAGTTCCAAAATTACTTACCCAGCCAAACATTAATAACCTCCAATGGCAGTCCCTAGCCCCTTTGCTAATCACTTTGGTGCCCCCAGGACACTTGAACATTCTGGCACGCAATAGCAATAGTTATTCAAGCAAATCAACTGTAACTTGAGTCCATTGGCTTTGGCAGACACATGCCGCTTGGGGACGTCGCCTCCAAGGCCAGTGCATGGCTTCAGTGGTCCACATGATAACAGAGGGGATGTCACACTTCTGGTCTACAGGGAACCAAAAGCAGTTGGGAAGGGACTCTCGGGGTTGGAATGGAGAGCCAGTGAGTAGGCAAGTACCCTTATTTCTTTCGCCTCAGCAGATCTATGCAGATGCAGTGGGGGAGACAGACAACCCCTTTAACCTCTTAAGGACGCAGCCTATTTTAGCCTTCAGTATGTAGACTCACTTCAAATCTGACGTATCAGTATATGTGGTAATAACTTTGGGATGCTGTTTCTTATTCCAGTGATTCTGAGATTGTATTTTCATGACACCTTTTACTTTATGTTAGTGGTAAATTTCAGTCGATATGTTTTTTTTTTATTTATGAAACAATCCAAAATTTTATGAAAATTTGACAAAATTAGCAAGTGTTCAAATCTGAATATCTCTGCTTGTGCATTTTTGAAACACAGCAGGTGATAAAAGAGAAATAAAACTCTATATTTATTACTCTAATAAGCAGTGGGTGTGGACCCACTGTACCAACTAACCGGTTTGACTTTGGCCTAGTCCTAAGAGAGTTATCCTGGAGATCCTCTGGTTTTTACCCTTTAACCCCTATACAAGGATCTGGTCTTTGTTGCAGGGGATCCACCAGGCCACCACCTCTTGGAATAGTCCTAGTCTCCCACAGGGGTCAGAAACGCACGTGAAAAGCACCAAGGAGTCAGGAAATACTCATAGTCAATAAACAGGCAGAGATCAGGGCAGGCAGAGTGCAAAACCATGAAACTAATATGAGATCAGGGCAGGAAGCAAAGGGTCAGTATGGTAGACAGGGAGTAGTAGCAGTTAAATAAATGGCAGTGACAGACACGGGCCATCAATTTAACAGTTGCTCTTTATTCAGCAGCTTTTAGAAATATCCCATATGTGATCTGAGTGTGCTACTTGATTCAAATACCTGCTTCAGAAATGAAGATACACAGTGGCCCAGTGGGGAGGCTCAAAGGAAGAGGACATGAGTGGTAGTAGTATGAGGAGGATGGTGGTGCTATTCATGGTGGCAGCTGTCCTGTTCCAGCACGCACTCCCATGAGCTGTGCATAGTAAAGAGGGGATGCACCTGATGATATTTTCCCTGTATATTTCACCCTGATAGGGGTGTCTTGCTTGTTGGAAAGTGGGGTGCCCTTGATTTTGGTAGTAGTGAGATGCAAGGCAGAAAAGGGTAAAGAACAGGATGAGGTAGGCAGTTGACACAGAGTCTTTACTAAAGCTTCAGGTAATCCTCCATAGAATAGAGGCACAGTTCTTGAACGGTTACAAACATTGCTTAGGCTGAATTAATGAGTTAACTCCAAGAGCACCCTGCAGAGACATACTATAGAAACATAGAAACATAGAAACATAGAATGTGTCGGCAGATAAGAACCATTTGGCCCATCTAGTCTGCCCAATATATCTGAATCCTATGAATAGCCCCGGCCCTATCTTATATGAAGGATGGCCTTATGCCTATCCCATGCATGCTTAAACTCCTTCACTGTATTTGCAGCTACCACTTCTGCAGGAAGGCTATTCCATGCATCCACTACCCTCTCAGTAAAGTAATACTTCCTTATATTACTTTTAAACCTTTGCCCCTCTAATTTAAAACTGTGTCCTCTTGTGGTAGTTTTTCTTCTTTTAAATATGCTCTCCTCCTTTACCGAGTTGATTCCCTTTATGTATTTAAAAGTTTCTATCATATCCCCTCGGTCTCTTCTTTCTTCCAAGCTATACATATTAAGGTCTTTTAACCTTTCCTGGTAAGTTTTATCCTGCAATCCATGTACTAGTTTAGTAGCTCTTCTCTGAACTCTCTCTAGAGTATCTATATCCTTCTGGAGATATGGCCTCCAGTACTGCGCACAATACTCCAAGTGAGGTCTCACTAGTGATCTGTACAGCGGCATAAGCACTTCACTCTTTCTACTGCTTATACCTCTCCCTATACATCCAAGCATTCTGCTTGCATTTCGTGCTGCTTTATTACATTGTCTTCCCACCTTTAAGTCTTCTGAAATAATTACTCCTAAATCCCTTTCCTCAGATACTGCCTAACTCAGCTGAGGGGGCGACACAAGTCCAATTATAATTTGCTTGCACAGTGGTGTAGACTCTTCCTCTCAAGCAGCAGGGACTAGAACAAGAGCTGGAAACCTTTACATTATACCTGGAAGAGTTCTACATGTCTATGTATGACCAGAGGTCATGACCTTTAGACCTGGCCAAGTGCTGTGGAGTCTCATGCTATACCTTCACAGATTTCCACACACAAACCCTCTTAATATGGCTGCTCCACCTTCATAAAGATGTATATCTTCACTCACTTTGTGAGATGCTGCCTGGTGTCCACCCTGGATCCCCAAAGGCTGTTACTGCTACAGTAATGCATAAACAACCTACAGTAGATACTCACACTTCCACTAATAGACTTAGACTGACTAAACTCATTCAGGAAAAACATAAGCCTATTATTCAACCTTCCAATGCATACAAACAGCTAAAACAGTTTGGCCACACAATATCACATCTGACACTGTTTTTGATATTTTAGCAGTGGCCCACTTGGTCACGGCAGGTGCACCTTGTGAATTTGATACCTTTTTTTAAGGATGTTTATTAGACACCATTTCACCATTTCAGACCTTAAGGTGCTAAAACATAAGGAACACTCCACAAAGCCCCATGTTTGAAACTAAACTAAAGGTGCAGTAAGTATTTTAAACCAACAGGTGCTGGAATTTGTTACAACTGGAGTGGGAAAATTATTTTTTTTTACAAATATGTATAACTGTAGCGCAGTAATTTTTCATTTTCATATGGGTTAACAAAAGAAAAAGCAAAAATTGTTATGTAATTTCTATGGAAACAACCCCTTAGGTAGTCATTAGGCTTGTGAAGCGCAGATTTTGTTGGAATGGGTTTGGGCACCATGTCACATTTGCAGAGCCACAGTGGAAACCTCCAAGAAGTGGCCCAATTTTGGAAACTTAGACACATGGACAAGTGCATTCGGCCAGGGATGCTACATTTCCCTGACGGCACACTGGGTGAATGTTGTGGAGGCCGGGAGCGACTCGTATCCTGGGATGGCACAGGTGCTACCGACGCCAAGGATTGCGGGCCCCAATTCCATCAGGGTTTCTGCCACCACCTACGTATGTGGCTACAACCCCCACTTCTACTTCTCCGCCTCCACCTCAGAATTATCCTATTACAGCACCAGTCAGCCGTCAGTCGGTAACTGGAAGAAGTTTAGCACTGCAGTGGGGAAGCGACAACAGGCCGTGCTGAAGGGGCTAAGAGACCAGACTGAACTGTGGCTCCCGCCACTCAACCTAGAACCAGGCATGGTTGTGTCTGATAATAGCCGTAACTTGTTGGTGGCTTTGGAGCTGGGCAACCGTAGACACATCCCATGCCTTGCCCACGTATTCAACCTTGTGGTTCAGCGGTTTCTAAAAACATACCTCAATTTTCCTGAGCTACTGGTGAAGGTGCTTCACGTGTGTGCACATTTCCGCAAGTCACCAACAGCTTCAGCCGGTCTGTCAACACTGCAGCAGCGCTTGAAATTGCCAGCTCATTGTTGTGCAACTTCACATTCCACATGTTGGCCAGGCTTTGTGAGCAGCAGAGGGCAGTTGTGGAATACCAGTTGCGACACGGTCATCGCCTTTGCTGTCAGCTTCCGCTATTCACAAGCGAGGAGTGGGCATGGATGTCTGACCTCTGTGAGGTTTTATGCAACTTTGAGGAATCAACACAGAAGGTGAGCGCTGATAATGCTATTATCAGCGTAACCATCCCACTTCTGTGTCTTCTCAAACGCTCGCTGCTCACAATTAAGGACGAAGCTTTGCATGTGGAAGAGGTGGAAATGGGGGAAGACATTAGGCAGGTTGATGATAGATAGCCAGACCACCCTCAGTTCGTCTTCTCAGCGCGAATTGGAGGCTGAAGAGGAGGAGGAGCAGGAGACGGTTGCCTCAGCTACAGAGGGTAGTACCCATGAAAGTTTAATTCCATCTCTTCTACATGGGTGGGCAAAAGAGGAGGAAGAGGATGAAGAGATTGGGAGTGATCCTCCTGAGCAAAGTCTCACCTATTGGTACTCTGGCACACATGGCTGACTTCATGTTAGGCTGCCTTTTTAAACAACATGGATTACTGGTTGTTCACCCTTCTCGACCCCCGCTACAAAGAGAACTCATCTCTCATTCCTCTGGTGGAGAGGACAAGCAAAATGGTGCAATACCAGAAGATCCTTGTTGAATAATTGCTCCAAAATGTTTCATCTGACAACGCTGGTGGCAGAGTCCCTACTTCCTTGGCCAACCGAGGAGGGAACACACAGCAGTTCCAACAGAAGCAGGGCAACACTCTCCAAAGCCTGGGACAGTTTCATGACACCCCGCCAGCACCCTCACCCTGATGTGTGGCCTACTGCCACAAGGAGAGAAAATTTTTGAAAGATGGTAAAGGAGTACATAGCAGACCGTGTCAGCGTCCTCAATGATCCCTCAGTGCCTTACAACTACTGGGTGTCCAAGCTGGACACGTGGCACGAACTGGCGCTCTACGCTTTGGAGGTGCTGGCCTGCCTTGCTGCCAGCGTTTTGTCTGAGCGTGTATTTAGTGCTGCTGGTGGCATTATAACAGATAAGCGTATCCGCTTGTCAACTGAAAATGCTGACAGGTTGACTCATATAAAAATGAATAAGGCCTAGATTGACCATGACTTCTTGACTTCACCAGAGGAATGCTGATGAACATAAAGGCACTTTACATGTGTTGTTTTTAATGTAGTTAATAGACTGTATTCCCATGCACCCCTTCCACCACAAACAAGGGTATATGGTTGAATCTTCCTTTTCTCATCCTCCTCCTTACTAATGAGAGGAGGCATATAGGAGACTAGGTGTGTATAGATAGGCATTGGGTAGAATTTTGCCACACCTTGGACTTTTTTAAAGTCGAGAAGTATGCCATACTACTAAATGTATGGCATGGAGGCCAATCAACCAAGGTAAACATTTAAGAGGATGGAGTGTTTGGTCTAGTGCTGCAGCCCCTTCAAACAGCTGAAATTGCAGCTAAATTCGATGGTGAGGGGCCTACATGAACCCATTACACTGGGCCCACCAATGTGTTAAAAGGGTGCTGAGTAAATGTATGGCATGGTGTGCAAACATAATACTTGCCATGCTGTACATGTACAGTATGGTGCAGAAGGGGTTAAGTCTAGTAAATGTTTGATCGCTTTCACAAAGACTACTGCAACTTTTCACAGCTTAAAGTAGCACTCCTAGAACAATTATTTTGTTCCCCCATTTGTAAGTAAGCTGGTGTGCAAACAAACTCACATATCGAATAATTTGTAATTTTTTTTCAGTCTTTGTTACTTTCATCAGCTAGACCATGTGGCCCCATAGCGTCTGCTGCGAGGACATTCACTCATTTTCTCTGTTCATTCCTAGGAGAGTCTAAATATCAGTTGCATTATTAGGTCATGCTGGGTGTTTTTGCAGTTTTTTTTTATTTTATTTTTTATTTTTTTACTGTAACTCGGCCAGCAAGTGTGTCCTCACCCAAACTTTCACCTGGAGCTGATAAATACTTGGAGGGGACCCTATTCATGGATACGGCCACATATTCAGGTTTCTTGATGTAGTTTTGGAAGCCAAAACCTGGAATTAATTCAAAAGAGGTCTGAATATCTGTCCTTTATACTTTCTCTCCTTTTATGATTCACTCTTGATTTTGGCTTCCAAAACTGCTTCAAGAACCCTGCTCCTACAGCTGTACTCCACACGTTTGGCATAGGGGACAGTACTGTTACACCTCTGGGAGAAGGGACAATCTCTATACACTTGACCTGCTACCAAGAGCTCACTTGGGTAACACTCTATCTAGACAACAGCAGTCTACAAAATTCCCAGGTTTGGCATAAAAGCTTCTTTCAGGGTTGAATCCTCTCAGTTCAGGGTCTGAGCCAGAATACCCACCCTCTTGGCAGGGGATGGTAATGATCCCCCTCACCTCACAGTTGAATTGGCCAGTTCCCCAAGCCCTCCGTGTCATCTGCAAGATGCCCCTCATTCTTTGGAAGCCTATTTTAGTGAGGTCCCTACCAAGGAGGACTGTAGAGCACTGATTTCTGATGTTAAAATGGCCTGCAGGACTGAAATAGCTACCATACGTTCTGATATCAAACATATCGTGCAGAGGGTGGACTCTCTGGAAAGTGCTCATGATGACATGAGACAATGTAACTCAGCTATAGCTACTCAAACCACGGTTCTTAGAGATATAGGCCGCCACATTGATTTGGATAATAGGGGCCGCAGAAACAACATAAGAGTCCAGGAACTGCCAGAGGCTACAGGGGATAAGGATCTCTTTATTACTTTAAAATATTTTTTCAACTTGGTCCTGGGGGAACCTTCCACACATAAAATCAAGCTGGACAGGGCCACTAGAGCTTTGAAACCTAGAGGATCTACTGCCTGACCTCGGGAAGTCATATACTGTGTACAAGACTATACACTGAAGGAATCCATAATGGCAAAGGCCAGGTCCCTCCGAAACTTCCAATTTGATTGGGCTCCCATTCAGCTGTTTGCTGACCTCTCCTGGATCACACTACAGAAGAGGCAGTACCTACAGCCATTATATACATAACTTCGTGATTGCCAAATTGCTTATAGATGTGGCTTTCCATTTGCCTTAACAGTGCACCACCAGGGGAGATCGGCAACTCTTTGTTCCTTCTCGGACCTCCAGTGCTTTTGTGATACCCTGAATATTCCATTGCCGAATCTGTCAGATTGGGAGGTTTTGGACGCCCTCCTGATTAAACCTTTTTTTTTGTTTTTCTTTTCTCTCCTTACCCAGTGTCCTTACTATATATAAGATATTGGTGGGGGATTGGGAAAGGCTATGCTGTGAAGGGTGAGCTGTACTTAAAAGGTTTATCCCATGACTAATGTAAAAAATGAAAACCAGACAATATACAGTACATGACAATCTCTTTCTAACAAAGCTAGAACCAGCCCTGTACCTCACATGGATCCAGAGATCTCCACATTCATTGCTCTGCTAGATTTATATCAAGCTGGCAGCTCAAGGGGAGTGTCTTTTCTGCTCCAGCTCAGGGGGCGTGTCTCAGCTCTGCCTATCACAGCTCAGGAGGCAGTTAAAGGATATATCTGAGCATGTGCGGCCATCTCAGTGAGCAACAAACAGCAGGTGGCGCTATACAGATCCATTTAATGAATAGCTCAGTGTCTATGCCAAATTTTTAATTAAATGTAATTGCAAATGTATTCAGATCCAGGTGCTGGTTTGAAAACTGTAGTATTTTTTGTGGGACAACCCCTTTAAGCCGTTTCCATCTTTTCTCTTTCTACAATGGTGGAGGGTGTGACCATGAATGTAAAGGGGCTTAACCCCAATATCAAAAGACGTCTTTTGCTTTCAGAGTTGAAAACCCTTAAGATGAAGGTGGTATATTTTCAGGAAACTCACACTTTCATGATACTGGCTCATTCTAGTTTGCTGCTAGATACTACCCCACAGCATAGACAGCGACACACTCCCGACGTAAAGCCAGAGTGGCGATATTGCTTTCCAGCACCTGCCCTATACGTATAGACACATAAGGACGTTATGTCATCCTTAGAGGGTCCCTTGCAGTTCAACCAATCACCCTATGCAACTTGAACTCCATCAACATATCCCAAATAAATTTTGTGTATAGAGTATTCCATAAAGTCTTTCGGCGTTCTGACTCGCTAGTCCTTTTGGGAGTTTTTAATATGACATTTTGTGACTCCATGGATAGACTTACTCTGCCTGGAAGTTCTCCCCATCATGGTCAACTACAAACCTCTAGAGACTTTCGTAGATTGACTAGACACTATTCTCTCTATGACCTTTGGCGATCTAATCACCCTACCGATAGGTCCTTTTCCTTTTATTCCACTCCCCATGACACACACACTAGAATTGATTATTTCTTTGGGACAATTCCTACCCTAAAAATACTGAGGGTGGCTAATCTAGGGCCAATCTTGTGGTCGGATCATGCTCCAGTGGCAGTCAAGTTGGATGTTAACGCCGGACACACTTGGCAATGTCATTGGCGCCTTAATGCTACCATTCTCAAGCGGTCATTGACACGAGATAAGCTTTGTTCCCACCTGAAGATCTATTTTGAGATTAATTGGGGGTCGGTTACTGATGTGAGGTGTTTATGGGAGGCCCAAAAAGTAGTCATGCAGAGACATTGTATAACGATGGGCACTAGATTTAAGAAAGACTCTGTAATTGACGTGCAAACCGCAGGTATGCGCTTAAAACCTTTGGAAGCGTTGATGGCTACCCAACCTACACGCCATATTCTTAAAAGTATAGCAGATACCCGCGTACAACTTAATAGGATAGCTCTTGGCAAAGTTGACAAACTTTTATTATACACTCGACAGCGGTATTACACTTGAGGGAACAAATATAATTCCCTCTTAGCTCAGCAGCTCTGAGATCAAACAGAGCAAGCTAGACCATATGCAATTAAAGGGGGAAATGGTTGTTTGCTTTATGTCCCCAGGAATATATCAGCACGGTTCTCTACCTTTTACTCCAGCCTATATAACCTACTTAATAATCTCCCTGCTCGAGAGGAGTCTAGAGAGCAAATATTGCAGACATACTTGGCTTCTTGTAAAATGCCTACTCTCTCGGCAGAAGCCCTGAGCATGCTAAGTCAGACCTACTTCCTCATATGTCTACTCTTATTAACTTGTTTCTACATGGAGCTTTAGTCCCTACTTCCATGTCCCACTCCTATATTACGTTAACACTGAAACCTAGAAAAGATCCCTTACAATGACAGAATTATAGGCCGATCGCACTTTTAAATTCCGACCTTAAAATATTCACAAAAGTACTAGCCTCTCGGCAGAACTATTTTCTCCCTTCTGTGATCAATGAAGATCAAATTCAGTTTTGTACCATGTAGACAGGCGGGAGATAATACACCGAGAAGCATTGATTTACTGGTCACTGGAGGTGGTCAGTTCCTTGTGGGAGAAGGCCTACTGTTTAGTTTACATGCTGAAAAGGCATTCAATCATTTAGGTTGGCCATTTATATTTGCTGCCTTGAAAGCTTATGGATTTTCTGGCCCCTTTCTTCAGGCTATACGCGGTTTGTACTTTGCTCCCACTGCGACTGTCAATCTTTCTCACGCTACATCTTAACCAACATATACTAAAAATGGTACATGACAGGGGTGCCCTGTGTCCCCCCCTATTGCTTGCACTTTGTATTGAACCCCTGGTGGCGACCATTAGGATGAATCAAAATGTACGGGGAGTCATGGTAAGGGATAGATAGTTTAAAATATCGCTGTGTGCAGATGATGTCCTGATCACCAAGCTCCATAATTACCTCTCTAACCTTCATTCTATATTACAGGAATTTGGGAATCTGTCAGAGTATAAGGTCAATACTCATAAAACTGAGGCTCTCCCTCTCAATATACCTTATGAAACCCTTAGCACTTTGCAAGCGAATTTCCCCTATAATTGAAAAACTGATTCACTTGGGTACCTGGGTGTTAATCTGACGTAACCCCACATTATACAGCCCTATATAAGTGTAATTGTTCCATGATCTATTAGGAGATCAAGGAACTACTCAACAAATGGAATAAACTCCCCTTGTCTCTATTAGGTCGAATCGAGGCTGTGAAAATGAGAGTCCTCCCTAAGCTTCTGTACTTATTTGAAACCTTGCCCATTGCGGTTCCACTAAGGGACCGTAAAATAATGCAATCACAACTGCTTCAATTTATATGGGCCTATGAAAGACATAGGATACCCCGATCTGTACTGCTGGTGGGCAAGTAGCAGGGAGGTCTTGGAGTCCCTCAACTTATTTGGTATTACTAGACATCTCACTTACGCTGTGTGACAGCCTGGGCCTCTCTACCTGCTTATTTAATGTGGATGCAAGTTGAGAGACTCTGGCTGGAACCTGTCCACCCGAATTCTCTTTTGTGGTGGAATCCACTGCTTGGTCTTATGGCGCTTACTAGATCCATATGGAACATATGTAGATGTAAATTCCCTTTAGCCTATCAACACACTTCCCTGATGTTTTTCCTACTCCCAGATACCACTACTCTGTGGTTTCAAAAGAAAGTCTTTCACTTTGCAGATGTGGTTGATCTACATTCAAAAGAATTGTTGTCTATTCCAGAACTTCAAGCTAAATACTACCTTCCTTCCTTCCTCAACTAATTACTTTTACACTCAAATTAGACTTTGTCTAAGCCGTTTTGTCTGGCCTGACAGTTTCTCTCCCAATTGAGTTTGAACGCATCTGTAGGAAACGCCCGACCACTAAGGGATTAATATCTGATATTTATGCAATTCTCTAAGTCCAAAAACCCTGAACAGGTGAGTCTGACCAGATATACATATAAGGTCCACTGGGAAGAATATTTAGGAAAGACACTGCTTGATAGCACTTGGCTTCTCATATGGAGGAGAGTGGTGAAGTCCTCATTATCCGCTTTATTTAGTGAAAACCAGTACAAGATACTCATGCATTAATGTCATACTCCCAACCTTCTCCATAGGATGAATCCAGCAGTCCCAGTTGTGTATTGGAGATGCGGTGCCTCTCAAGGGACACTTCCCCGTATTTTTTTATGCTAGAGTAGCCTAGAATTTGGTAAATTAGATGCCTCCCTATACCCTTCCCATCCCCTAGTTCCTTTATGTATGTCTTGTCTGAAGTCTTGTCTTTATTTTTTCCTTTATTTTACTTGTATGGAGCTTTCGGTCACTGTCTAAATTATAAAAATATATAATTTATTAAATTATACATATAATAATATATCACATCTAATAATTGAGGTCAGATGAGACAAAACCCCATAAAACTGCTACAGAAACAGAGTCAATACAAGATAAATGACCTAGGCCAATATGTTGGCACAGGGATATCTTATCAGGCATAGCAGTATGCATCCCAACTAATGAAGGTCAAATAATAACATAATAAATCAATTGTTACTCAAGCAGCCACCAAACATATATACAAAATAAACAAACCCAAAGAAATAGAGTGTAATACCCTTATTAGGAGGCAGCAATCTATGCAATTACATTACCTCACATGCACCCAGACCAGATGTATTTAAAGTACATAGAATGTAGAATAAGTCATCAACAGTAAAAAGCGGACAACCCCTTTAACTGGTAAGGTAGCTGCCTCCCATACAGCAGAGAATACAACCTGGAATCTGGAAAAAAAAGGGAACCTGTCATCAACTTTGTGCTGCCCATACTAACAGCCTCATAAAGTAGAGACAGGTGAGTTGATTGCCGCGGTCTGTCATTTATAAGCTAAAAGTAAGTGTTTGCTGAGAACCGACATCACAATCATTGCAGACTGGGCCTGGAAAAGAGTCCCGGCCACCTGAGAAGAGTCCTGGTTATTCATGAATTCCTGCTCTCCTGCTGATGACTGACCGTCTTCTACATAGTTTTCTCCCTTTCTCTCTAGGAGAGAACTGCCAGTCATCAGCAGATGGGCGAGAGAGCAGGAGATTATAATGACCAGGACTCTTCTCAGGTAGATTTGACTCTTTTCAAGGCCTGGGCTGCAATGTTTCTGATGCTGGTTCTCGGCAATCACTGACTTTTAGCTGATGAGTGACACACGTCCGTGGGGCAGCCGCAGCGGATCGCGGACCCATTCACTTTAATGGGTCCGCGATCCAGCCGTTCTGCAAACAGATAGGACATGTTTTTTTTCGGAACGGAAGTACGGGACGAAACTCAACGGAAGCACTCCATAGTGCTCCCGTAGGGTTCCGTTCCGTGCTTCCGTCCCGCATAATTCCGCATCTCCGGATTTGCGGACCCATTGAAGTGAATGGGTCCGCATCCGTGATGCGAAATGCCCACGGAACGGCACCTGTGTATTGCGGATTCGCAAATGCGGTCCGCAATACGGCAATACGCCAATTATATCTTCCTATTCTCTCTCTACACGTTCGTGTGCAGGAGGCCTAAGGGGGAGTTCACATCTCTGTTCCATTTTCTGTTCTTCTGATCTGTCAAAAGAACAGAAAACAAAAACAGGATCCTGTAAAAAAAAAAAAACGCATCCTGCTTCACATTTGGAATCCGTTTGAGCCATTATCCTGCATGCGGTACTTATGGAAGGAGTATCTGTAAAAATTCCTTACAGATGTTACCTTTGGCCAAATCATGCCAAGGACCCCAGTACTGCAAGGCAACAGGACTAATCACTGAGAAGAGATGAGCAAATTGATTCTAAACTAATTGGATTTGTCCGCCTTAACGAATACGAAGATTTTTTATTTAATGTAGTGTGATAAATGGAGAGAATAGGAAGATATAATTGGGTAGATTTTAGGGAATTTGATTAGGGAAAGCTTTAAGGGAGTGAGGGATGGGTCACCCATGGTGTGTTTAATACAGCTCCTGTTGTATTTTCTGTATATCAATAGACACACAGCTTTAAAAAAAAATCTCAAGTTTCTATAGTTCATAGGCTTATTGCTAGCATTCCAATAACAAACTGCTGCAAACTCTGAGCAATTGAGCATTTTTTCTCCTAAAACCACTTCAGTGCATTATAACAATGTAACATGTTGCATATTACTGCAAGATAACAGGTAGTTATAGCAAAAATGTTTTACAGCAATCAATAACATCATTGTATTATAGCAAAAGCATTTTTCAGTAATAATGCCATTATTATACTCATGTTATTAAATGTGTTGCATATTACTACAAGATAATGTTCAGTTATAGCAAAAGCATTTTACTGAAATATATACATTTTTATACCCATTGTTCTGCCCATTTGTGCATAGTAAATGTATGTAATGTGCTGTAAAGATTATACTGCAATGTTATGTTTGATGTTGCTGCCATCTAGTGGTCAAAGTTAGTTACTACTTTGCCAGAACTTTACAGGAAGTGTATTTTCAGAGTCAGAGGCAGTAACCTTTAACCTGGAACTGTATTTCCTCCATTTCATGACTGCTCCTGGATCTAGCAGGCTGCATGCAGAGGAGCTCTTGATCTATTCCTGGACTTATGATGGAATTGTCTGTGAGTACTCTCACTGATGGAGTGAGGCTGCTGTATTATGTTTAATGTAATGACACATATGTTTTGTTTATGCTCATGTTGTAGTTTTTCAAAGTTATTCAGAAAAAAGTATACATACAGATCTGATGTCTCACGTTTCTTGACTTCTGAATTATTGTTAAGCTGTCTGACTGGTGTTATACAACAGTCAATAATGCGAAGCAGAACAGTAAAAAGACAACCCACGTGGCGGTCCAGAATAGTAAAAAGACACCCACGTGGCAGTCTGGAATAAACTGAGACGCCATTACTGCAGCATGAGTCTAAGATCAGGAACAAAGTACCAGGCTGATGACACGCTACCGCCGACACAGCAAGACAGGGAGAACATTCCTAGTGCCCAGCAAGACAATGCACGGTCGCATGTCTCCAGATCTTCACGGGCTAGCAAGATGTCCTCAGCAAGTTCCTCAGCAGTTAGCGCTCGTGCCAAGGCAGAAGCTGCCCGCGTCCAACTACAGTACGCAGAAAAAGAAGCCATTATGATGCAGGAGTTAGCAGCAAAGAAGGCTGCCCTAGCACAAGAGACAGCTAGGGAAGCCGCCCTAGCACAAGAGACAGCAGCTAGGGAAGCTGTCATAGCACAAGAGAAAGCTAAGGAAGCAGCTAGGGAAGCCGCCCTAACACAAGAGAGAGCAGCTAGGGAAGCTGCCATAGCACAAGAGAGAGCTAAGGAAGCAGCTAGGGAAGCTGCCATAGCACAAGAGAGAGCAGCTAGACAAGCTGTCATGGCACAAGAAGAAGTGGAATTAAAATCACAATTGCTGATCCTGCACCGACAGGCTGCAGCTGCAGTTGCTGAAGCAAAGGCCGCTGCCTACATGGGAACAAGTCGTTCAGGAAGTGAAAAATCATATAAAGACTCAGAGGTTCCAGAAAAACCTCTATTCTTTGCAGATCGTACAAGCGAGTACATCCAGAACCTTACTGATGCGCATACAAAGGAACAGTCTCCTAAACCTGAAGCAAAGGAATTCAAGCCGAAATCAACAAACCCCCTGAGCAGGCCCAATCAACCACATGAGGTCAGTGGCTGCCAACAAACCAAGAATGAAGCACCAGAAACCCCTAAGAACAAAAAAACAAGTGTTCCCATCACCTAGACCTATAGATTACATGTGCGAACAACAGTTTGCAGTGGATGTCACCAAATATCTCATCCGCAAAGAAATGGTTAGCTCAGGCTTTCTCCAATTTGATGACTATTAGTGTTGATCACGAATATTCGAATTTCGAATTTTTATCGCGAATATAGGTACTTCGAAAATTCGCGAAAATTTCGAATATAGTTATATATATTCGTAATTTCGAATATTCGATTTTTTTATTTTTTTCATTTTTTTTTTTTTTTATTATTATTATTTTTTTTTAATCAGTACACATGATCCCTCCCTGCTTCTAGCTTGTGGGCCAATAAGAAGGCTGCAATATACTTGACTTTAGGAGTAGTAGTGTTTGCGAATTTTGCTCTATATTCGTTTTTTCGAATATTCGCTATATAGCTATATATTATTTTTAGAATATTACGAATATTCGAAAAAACGAAGTTATAGCAATATAGCGAATATTCGAAAAAAAATCGAATATAGAGCAATTTAGCTAATATAGTGCTATAATCTTCTTTGTCTAGTAGTTGTAAGTTGAAAAATTCGCAATAAAAATTCGAATTCGAAAATTCGAATTACGAAAA
This sequence comes from Bufo gargarizans, assembly GCF_014858855.1. Lineage (NCBI taxonomy): Eukaryota > Metazoa > Chordata > Amphibia > Anura > Bufonidae > Bufo > Bufo gargarizans. The sequence goes on along the minus strand of NC_058082.1, from coordinate 594,026,880 downwards.
TTCGCATATTATACAATCATTACCTTGCCGATTTTTCAAGTAAAAAAATAATCGCGAATTTTCGAATATTCGCGAATATTCTAAAAAATATTCGCGAAATATCGCGAATTCGAATATGACCCCTGCTGCTCATCACTAATGACTATCCTAAAAACTATTAGGCATGGAAATCTTCCTTTCTGAATGCCACTGAAAGTCTGAACTTATCACCAGCAGAAATGCTTAACTTAATGATAAAATGGCTTGGCACCGAGTCAGCAGAGCATGCTAAGAGGATGAGAAGAGCAAACCTGTTCAACCCTGCAGCAGGACTCAACATGACCTGGAAAAGACTAGAAGAAACGTATGGATCCCCAGAGGTAATAGAAGGAGCACTGTTGAAAAAACTTGAAGTCTTTCCCAAGGTGGGCTACAGAGACAATGTGCGGCTACAAGAACTAAGTAATCTTCTACTAGAGATAGAATATGCCAAAGAGGATGGCTACTTGCAAGGACTTTCGTATCTAGCTACAGCTAGAGGCACTAATCCCATAGTAGAATAACTTCCCTCAAATCTGCAGGACAAGTGGATGTCTGTGGGAGGTAAATTCAAAGAAGATTATGGAGTCGCTTTTCCCCCTTTCTCTGTGTTTTCTAGGTTTGTCCGACAGCAAGTGAAAATCTGAAGTGATCCCAGTTTCGCCTTCACCACCCGCGGCAATCAATCCCACAGACCTGAGAGACCCCACAGACCTCACGGTAGGACCTCTGTATCCACACACAAAACATCTCTACCTTCAGAAGTCACAGACTACCAAAGCACCCACAAGGTACACACTATAGAAAACCCTGATAGACATTGCCCAATACACAAAAAAACACATCCACTAAAGAAATGCAAGGCTTTAGAAGCAAACCCATTGCAGAGCGGATGTCCTTCCTTAAACAAAACGGCATCTGTTTCAAGTGCTGCGGATCTACTTATCACATTGCCAAAGACTGCAAAATACCGGTAGAATACCCGTACAGAATGTGGCAGTGAGAGACACATTGCAGCTAGTTTGCACCCTGTCCCTGCTCCTGCCCCACTAGAGATTGTAGAACCCAGGAACAATCAGGGCAGGGAACAACAAGAGACCCCACTCTCCTCAGTAATGTCTAATTGCACTGAAGTATGTGGACAAGGTAAGAGTGCACGATCATGCTCTAAAATCTGTTTAGTGACTGTGTATCCCACTGGCAAGAGAGAAAGGGCAGTGAAAATGTATGCAGTGCTAGATGAACAGAGCAACAGATCCCTTGCAAAGTCAGATTTCTTTGATATCTTTAATCTTAAGGCAAGTGCAGTTCCATACACTCTAAGGACATGTGCGGGGACAATTGAAACCACAGGGAGAAGAGCTACTGACTTTACCATTGAATCCTTCAATAAGAAAGTGCAGTTCCCACTTCCTACCCTAATAGAGTGTGGCATGATACCTGACGACAAAACTGAGATTCCCTCTCCAGAAGTAGCTCATCACCACCCTCACCTCCGCTCAATTGCTCACCTTATCCCAGCTGTTGAGCTAGATGTTTCTATCCTTCTACTTCTTGGAAGAGATATCTTTCAGGTACACAAGGTACGCCAGCAAATCAATGGACCTTATAATGCCCCCTATGCACAGAGACTGGACCTGGGGTGGGTCATTGTAGGAGAAGTTTGCCTGGGGACAGTGCACCAGCCTGACAACATCAATACTTTGAAGACATCTGTGTTAACAAATGGGTGCACATCCCTTCTCAGTCCCTGTCACAACAGCTTCACTGTCAAGGAAAGCTTTGGCAGGTCAACACAACACTGTGACTCTTCTACACTATATGGTAAAGAAGAAGTCCATTCCAACATTGAGACAGACAATCTAGGGATTACAGTGTTCCAGAAAACTAAAGATGATGATAAATAGGCCCTCTCTATAGAGGATCAGATCTTCTTGCAGATTATGGATAGAGAGGCTTACCAAGATGACAATCACAGTTGGGTGGACCCTCTCCCATTTCACACACCCAGACGTGTTTTGCCTAGTAACAGGGAGCAAGCCATGAAGTGTTTGCATTCACTCAGCAAAACACTGCAGAGAAAGCCACAAGTAAAAAGAGATTTCACTGAATTCCTTAAAGGGATGCTAGACAATGATCACGCTGAAGTTACAGGACCACTTGAGACAGACAGGGAACACTGGTATCTACCAATGTTTGGTGTTTACCATCCACACAAACCTAACCAAATTAGAATACTTTTTGATTCCAGTGCAGAGTATCAAGGAGTCTCTTTAAATGACGTACTGTTGAGTGGCCCTGACCTATACAATACTTTGCTAGGTGTCCTCATGCGCTTCAGAAAAGAGCCTGTTGCTTTCACAGCAGATGTGCAACAAATCTTTTATTGCTTTCTTGTCAGAGAAGACCACAGAGACTTTCTACAGTTTTCTCTGGTACAAAAACAATGAGATAGACAAAGAGATTGTCGAGTACAGAATGAAAGTGCACGTATTTGGCAATAGCCCCTCTCCTGCTGTCGCTATATACTGCATGCAAAAGGCAGCACAGAAAAATGCTATGGACAAGGAGCCAAACACTTTGTATTGAGACATTTCTATGTAGATGATGGACTCGCTTCTACTAGCACACCTGAAGATGCAATTTCCATCCTCAGTAAAGCAAAGCAAATGCTGGCGGAATCCAACCTACGTCTTCATAAAATCGCTTCCAACAGCCAAAAAGTAATGGAAGCCTTCCCTGTAGTAGACAGAGCTAGGGACCTTAAAGATCTTTGTCTAGGTACAGACACCCTTCCCCTGCAGAAAAGCCTAGGCCTGAGTTGGGATCTAGAAACAGTTTTGTTTTCAGAGTTTCCTCAGAGGAAAAGCCCTTTACACGTAGAGGCATTCTATCCACCGTAAATAGCCTCTATGATCCCCTAGGGTTTGTATCACCTGTGACAATAAGAGGTAAGGTCTTAGTTCGTGAACTGTCATCTGGGAAAAGTGAATGGGATGCATTGCTTCCACAAGGGAGACTAAGTGAGTGGGTTCAATGGACAGAATCCTTGCAAGAGTTAGAACACCTAAAGATAGACAGATGTGCCTGTATCTCTATCATCAGTTTGCAGGAAAGAACTATGAATCTTCTCAGACGCATCCAGCACAGCTATAGGTGCAGTAGCTTACTTGAAAGTAATTGATGCAGAAAATGTGTGTCATGTTGGATTTGTCAAGGGAAAGTCCAAATTAAGCCCTAAACCAGCCCACACTATTCTTGTTTAGAGTTGTGTACTGCTGTACTTGCAGTCAAAATGTCTGAGCTAATCACAGATGAACTAGACACTGATTTTGATGCTGTGAAATTATTCACTGATAGCAAGACTATCCTAGGGTACATTTGCAACACTACTAGGAGGTTCTATCTGTATGTCTCCAACAGAGTGAATAGAATCAGACAGTCTTCGTACCCAGATCAGTGGTTCTAGGTATCTACAGAGCAAAACCCTTCAGATTATGCCACTAGGCCTACTCAAGCAGCATGCCTTCAGAACTCTATATGGTTCTCAGCCCCATCCTTTCTGTACCAACCACACTGTGAGCAGATAGACACTGCTAATGTTTATCCACTCATAGGGCCGAAGCTGACCCTGAAATCAGATCGGAAATTACAAGTTTCAGTACCAAAGCTTCTGAAGCCACACTGCACTCACATTGCTTTGATAGATTTTCTTGCTGGAAGATATTAGTTAAGACCCTAGCCAGACTCATCCATGTCGCTAAAACCTTCCGGAGGGAAACCAGTAGCAATCGGGTCAGAAGGTGGAAAAGTTTCCATGAACAGGTCAATCTAGGAAATTGACTGTATTAAAAAACAAAAGACATTCCCAAAACAAAGCCATCTTAGGAAGCTTAGCCCCTTTTTAGACAAAAATGGGTTGTTGAGAGTAGGTGGACGTTTGTCTCTTGCAGAACTTTCAGAGGAAGAGAAACAGCCTGTCATTATACCTCATGATCACCACATTGTGACACTGCTTGTTAGGTACTATCATGAACAAGTAGTTCACCAACGGGCGACACATCACAGAGGGTGCAATTAGATCCGCAGGTTTCTGGATTCTTGGTGGCAAACGCTTGGTATCGGCTGTTATACACAAATGTGTGATCTGTCGCAAGCTGCGAGGAAGATTACAAAGTCAAAAGATGGGAGAGCTACAAGAGGACAGAGTAATTGCTCAGCCATCTTTCACCAATATGGGCTTAGATGTATTTGGTCCGTGGTCTGTTTTAACCCGTCGCACTAGAGGAGGCAGCGCGGACAGTAAACCATGGGCAGTCCTTTTCACTTGTTTGTCCACCCGAGCTGTACACATAGAGCTACTTGAAGCCATGTCAACATCAAGCTTTATTAATGCCTTGAGGAGATTCTTCTCAATTCGTGGCCCAGCAAAACTGCTCCGTTCTGACAGAGGAACAAACTTTGTAGGAGCCTGCAAAGAACTTAACATTTGTGCCAGCGAATCACAATTGCAAGACTTTCTCCAAGACAGAGGATGTACATGGGTCTTTAATCCTCCACACTCTTCACACATGGGTGGTGTCTGGGAGAGACTTATAGGTATAGCCAGGCGAATCTTGGACGCTATGTTGCTACAAACCAAAACTGCTCACTTGACCCATGAGACTTTAAGCACCTTTATGGCAGAGGTTAAAGCTATTATGAATGCCAGGCCTATAGTTCCTGTGTCCTCAGACCCAGATACACCTATGGTCCTTACCCCAGCAATGTTGTTGACTCAAAAGGTGAACTCTTTGTCTGCTCCATCTGGAAACATAAGTACAGCTCAAGTTCATGCGAAACAATGCAAGTACAATGCTTGGCAGACACCTTTTGGAAAAAATGGAAGAGGGAGTATCTGTCAAATTTGCAACGCCGTAGGAAATGGACTGAGGATCACCCAAATGTAAAAGTGGGTGATGTTGTTCTGTTGAAGGACAGCCAAGAGAGCAGGAATGAGTGGCCTGTAGGACTCTACCAAGCAGGGATGGCAATGTTAGCAAGGTGGACATCAAGATTGTAAAAAATGGGACTTCCAAAATTTATCTTAGACCTATAACTGACGTCATAGTTTTAGTTTCAGATTAGCTAGGTTTTTTATTTCCTGTTTATCAGTTTTTTTCTGCATAGCAGTATGTATTTGGGTAGTGACATAATAAATTATGCCAGACAGGGAGTGTTCTGCCCATTTTGTGCATAGTAAATGTATGTAATGTGCTGTAAAGATTATACTGCAATGTTATGTTTGACGTTGCTGCCATCTAGTGGTCAAAGTTAGTTACTACTTTGCCAGAACTTTACAGGAAGTGTATTTCACTCAGAGTAGCCTTTAACCTGGAACTGTATTTCCTCCATTTCATGACTTCTCCTGGATCTAGCAGGCTGCATGCAGAGGAGCTCTTGATCTATTCCTGGACTTATGATGGAATTGTCTGTGAGTACTCTCACTGATGGAGTGAGGCTGCTGTATTATGTTTAATGTATTGACGCATATGTTTTGTTTATGCTCATGTTGTAGTTTTACAAAGTTATTTAGAAAAAAGAACACATACAGATCTGATGTCTCACGTTTCTTGACTTCTGAATTATTGTTAAGCTGTCTGACTGGTGTTATACAACAGTCAATAATGCAAAGCAGAACACCCATGTTCTTGAATGCATAGTTCAAAGACAATTTCCCGCAAACATTGCATTGGCATACACATTAGTGTACGCATTGCTGCATCAGACTGTGCAGTTCAAAGACTTTTCACCTCAAAAAAATTGCATTGTTATATCCATGTTATTGAACGCATAGTTCGAGGACATTTTACTGCAAACATTACATAGTTATACCCATGTTATTGAACGTATTACTGCATCACACCATGTAGTTCAAAGACTTTTACTATATCTTGATTAGAAATGTCCTGCCATTTTGTGTTTACAGTTTATATTGAGATCTATGTGTCTCCATGGTAACAGACTACAAGAAAAAAAAATTGTTTTCTGATCCCACAGTCAGACTGCCTTCAGTATGTCCTTTTCTTCTTACAAATATTCATACATACAATAGGTGTGTTAGCAAGAAGTTAGGGACATATGGAAGTCAAATGACAGTAGGATTACACTACACTGGGTATTTTTGTAGTCTGTTACCATGGAGACACATAGGTCTTCATATGAGACGTATGCACAAAACTTTTGGATATATATATTTTTTTTATCAAAAAGTCACTGGACAGAGGCTGGGTGGAGCTATGATATGGTGTAGACCAGGGATCAGCAACCTCCGGCACTCCAGCTGTTGTGAAACTACAACTCCCAGCATGCTCCACTCACTTCTATGGGAGTTCTGAGAACAGCCAAGCAAGTGTGCATGCTGGGAGTTGCAGTTTGACCACATCTGGAGTGCCGGAGGTTGCTGACGCCTGGTGTAGACAGACATGAATGACCAGGTGAGGTCACCACTATGACTTACTGTATGTGACTTCACCCTCTTTTTGAACAGTGTGACAAGTACAATAAATAGCAGGATTCTTGGTCACTTATAACCCATCAATCTAGACAAGAAGGCATGTGAAGACAGTTTTCTGAAGTACAATACAATTCTCAGCATAATCACGGATATACTGAAACCTTTTATGACAATTCGTGGTATAAACAGAAAATAGATGTACATAAATCTTGAGGAACTTGGCCACATTTCTTTTTTATGTATCTTGTACTAATTTTGCTTTATGTGCTGTTTTTTCTATTTGTATCGATGGTTACATCCACAAATCGAATGGTTTCCTATTACTAGACAAAATCCATTGTGGACGTGTAAGCACGGCGCCCTCCGATGGATGCAGGAGGAAAGAGCAGTAATTTACCTACTGGCGGGCACAACTAAGCTGCCACACCTTACCTGTTATTACCCTAAAAGAACAAGAATCACTGTATGGGTGTGTGGTATGGGCTAGCCTGTGGTGCAGCACAACAGCTTACAATCTTACACAGATCTACAGTATTCTCCCTCCCATAACTGGTCCTGTAGCTCATGCCTGAGTATTCCTTCTTAGCAAAACACCAGCCTGGCTTAATTTTGTGGGAATTTTATCAGCTCTCCAATGTGAAATGTCACTTTAAGTTATGGAGTCCTTGCAATGAACAGTAGTAACACTTGTGGCCTGACACAGAGACCCTAACTAACTAACTACAGGCCTGGTCTCAGTCCCTAGGCGCCAACACTGTAATGGGGTGCGTTCACAATCTTACCGACCCGGGTCTGCTCTGCATCCGCTGGTGACTCTGAATAGAACAAATACCTCTCCAACAAGCATGTGGTACCGCAGTGTATGTAGCTTTGCTCCTCAGCTCTCATCAGTGTTCCTGAAAGCAATCCTCATTCCTCTGGACAGGATCAGGGTCTTGAACATGATCAGGTTCACTGAGCTGCAGCTCTGGTCACTCTCACACCTGGATACCGTCAGAATTCACTGCTCACACAGTTCCTCGATGTCTCTCACAGCCTCACTCTAAGATGGCTGCTGCCTTCCTCTCCAGACTTGTAACTCCACCCCCTGAGCGTTCCCAACATCACATGAAATGCAGTCTGTTGCAGTGCTTAGGAAACAGCGGCATCTTGCGGCCAAACAGCAGAATGTCAGTCCAAATCATTTAACTTCATTTAAATAAACCCAATGTTCAGACATTGAAAGCTGTTTCCCCATCTCACAGACGCTCAAAAGACAGTGAAGGGGTTAAAGGGGTTGTCCAAGAGTGGGAAGTCATTTCCAGGAGGCCGGGTTCAAAGTATTCCAGGTCCAGCGCCGAATTCCTGTCTTCCCTGCTGGGTTGGAAATGTGACTCCCTGTCAAGATGCATGCTGCGGGCCTTCAGTAACCTTAGCCGAGAGCTGTGCAGGAGTGGCATGAGAAGGCTGAGGTTCAGCATTCAGCATTCATATATCCGTTCATGAAACATAACTGCCAGGACTGGGAGCAGTAGAAACTGGGGGGCTCGGTGCTGGACCTGGAACACTTTCCACTCTTAGACAACTCCTTTAATGAGGACCTTTCATCAGTTTAGACCTAGTCTAATTATGGTCTTACCTTATAGGGCAGCCCCCACTGATGCCATGGCACTTTGATTTTTTTCCAAAGACCCCCCCCCCCCTTTCGTCCGCTGTTGGCCGCGTTGATTTTGGCACCTTATATTATAATGAGCCGACTCGGTTATACTAGGCGGAGACTCGCAGTTTCACTGGTGGTTCTCTTCTCCCTCCAATCAGAGCCCACCCCTTCTTAGCCAGGGAGGAGCTCATTCTGCCATTACATCAGTGGGGGCCGCCCTATAAGGTAAGACCATAATTAGACTCGGGCTAAACTGAAGGAAGGTCCTCTTTAACAACCAGAACACTTTGGACCTTACTAATCAAGCAATGTTTTTATATTTTCATTCTCACATTCTAAGAGTCATAATTTTTATTTTCAGTCAACCTAGCTCTATGAGGGCTTGTTTTTGTGGGTTTAGTTGTATTTAAAAATTTTAGGGCACATATAACTTATTGATTAAAGGGGTTATCTGGGAATTAATATTGATGACTAGGGTTGAGCAAATCAGGTTCGAATAGCTGTATCCAAACCCGATTCTTTTAGAAACGACATTAATAATATCGGCTACGTCCTAGTGTAAAATGTATGTCCTCCCCGGAGGTATTTCCTGAAGTTTCCACAAATATCGCGAGTCTTACTTCATCTCACCTCTATCACGTGTCAGTTTGTTTATTGGCATAAATTACTGTATAGAAATACGAAGCTGAACTCGGCTTCGTTATAGAGGCACTAAGCTGAGATTGGCTTAGTAATTTTGATATAGCAACTTATACTAATAAACAAACTGACACGTGATAGAAGCGAGAAGAAGTAAGTCTCGTGATATTTGCAGAAACTTTGGAAAGACCTCCTGCAGAGGACATACATTTTACAGTAGGACATAGTCCATATTATTAACAAAGTTCTTAAACAAATTAGGTTTGGATACAGCAATTGGAACTCGATTCGCTCAACCCTATTGACGACCTACCCTGAATATAGGTCATCAATATCAGATCAGCGGGGATCTGACACCCGGGACTCCCGCTGATCAGCTGTTAGAGGAGGCTGGGGGCTCTGTGAGCACTGCAGCCTCTTCCTAGGCCATGTGACATCACCGTTCCCATTTAAGACAATGGGTCTGAGCTTCAATACGATGTATGGCGCCGTGCTTAGTAAGCGCCCAGGAGGCCACCGCGGCAGCTCTCATCTAAGCTCTGATGAGCACAGCAAGTTCTTCAAACTGCTGATTGGCAGGGGTGCCAGGACTCAACCTCCTGCCGATGTGATATTAATGACCTAGTCCTATCCTATAGCTAGACCATCAATAAATTTTCCTGGATAACCCCTTTAACTTTTATTAACCAGGAAGGGGGATGGACCTTTCAAGATACCCTGCATATTTAATCCTTATTACTCTCTTTTTTCCAGGTCCTAAACCCAGGAACCGTTGTATAGGAGGCAAAAACCTTACCAGTTAAGAGACAGATTGAAAGGTGTTGTGCAAGAAGACAGATCCGTTCAGATAATACAAACGTCTACATCCGTTCAGAATGGATCCGTTTGTATTATCTTTTCTATTGTGCCAGATTGTGTCAGTAAAAACTGATCCGTCCCCATTGACTTACACTGTGTCTGTCAGGACGGATCCTTTTGGCTCAGTTTCGTCAGACGGACACCAAAACGCTGCAAGCAGCATTTTGGTGTCCGCCTCCAGAGCGGAATAGAGACAGAACGGAGGCAAACTGATGCATTCTGAGCAGATCCTTTTCCATTCAGAATGCATTAGGGCAAAACTGATCAGTTTTGGACGCTTGTGAGATCCCTGAACGGATCTCTGAAACAGAAAGCCAAAACGCCAGTGTGAAAGTAGCCTTTTAAAGAAATGCCAATAACCCCATGGAATAAGAGATACTCAATATAATAAAAATATATAATTTATTAAATATTACATATAACAATACATCACATCTAGTAATTGAGGCCAGAGGAGACAAAGACCCATAAAACTGCTACAGAAACAGAGTCAATACAAGGATGAATGACCTAGGCCAATATGTTGGCACAGGGATATCTTATCAGGCATAGCAGTATGCGTCCCAACTAATGAAGGACAAATAATAACATAATGAATCAATTGTAACTCAAGCAGCCACCAAACATATATACAAAATGAACAAACCCAAAGAACTCTGTCTGTGCGCATATAATAAATATAGAGTGTAATACCCTTATTAGGAGGCAGCAATCTATGCAATTACATTACCTCACATGCACCCAGACCAGATGTATTAAAAATACTTACAATGTAGGATAGGTCATCAATAGTAAAAAGCGGACAACACCTTTAACTGGTAATGTTGCTGCCTCCCATACAGCAGACAATACAACAGATAATCTGGAAGCAAAAACAGTAATACAGTAATACACTTTTGCTATGGGGTGCCATGATTTCTGTGTATTCCCCTAACCTAGTGCATTAGAACACCTGCTGTCAGTTACAGCTGGGCCCCCACAGTGACTGAGCTGTGCCCGCACTTTCATCTAGCTAGCTATATGTGCATGTGGAAATGCAGCAATGGACGCATTCTCTATGGCAGGGTTGCCAACCGTCCGTTAATTTATGGAGAGTCCGCAAAAACAGAGTATTTTTGAAGTGGCAGCAGCCTGAGGAGACCACAGAGTGGTGATGTGGCAGCAGCATGAGGAGACCACAGAGTGGTAGAGTGGTGAAGTGGCAGCAGCATGTGAAGACCATAGAGTAGGCCAGTGACATAGTGATGATATGGCAGCAGCATGAGGCGACCACAGAGTGGTGAAGTGGCAGCAGCATGAGAGAACCACAGAGTGGTGAAGTGGCAGCAGCATGTGAAGACCATAGAGTGGCCCAGAGACATAGTGTTGAGGTGGCAGCAGCACGAGGAGACCACAGAGTGGCCCAGTGACAGAGTGGGTAGGTGGGGGGGGGCAATACCAGTACCAGGTGAAGATGGTGGCTGACAGCAGGAGCACCTGGCAGTAGGTGTGGCATCAGGCAGGTGGCAGCATCAGAATACTAGCTGAAGCACGTAGCCAAAAGAAACAGGTCTCTTTTGTCAAAGTGTTGGTGTGGTACCATGGATGATCTAATCTGATGCATCAGGTATTGGTGTTTGAAAATCCTGGCTGATCCACGCCTGATTCATTTTCACAAAGGTCAGTTTCTCTACATTTTGGGTGGACAGGCAAGTTCTACTTGAGGTAATTATGGCCCCTGCCGCACTTAACACCCGCTCTGATGCCACACTGCTGGCCGGGCAGGAAAGCTTGTCCAGGGCAAACTCGACCAGTTGCGGCCACAAATCGAGTTTGGATGCCCAGTAGTCCATGGGATCTTTGATGTGGGGTGGCAGGGTGCACTCCAAGTATGCCACAACCTGCTGGTTCAGGTTCTGCTCTTGTCTACCTGCCGCTGCTGGTGAGTGGTTTCCTCAGTAGGCAGGTGAAAAAACTGCTCTTCAGCGACTCTACACTTAAGTTGATTCTGGTGGAGCTGGTACTGTTCCTGTCACCCCCTCCCCCCCAGCAGCTATGGCAGTGGAACGTGAGCACAGAGGGCCCCCCGGTCAGACCTGCGTGAGGATAGGTGATGGCGCACATAGGCAGCGGTCAACTGACTACATAGGATGTCTCGACAGTAGTTCAGTTTGTCCTCCCTCTCAGCGAGTGTGAAAAAGGCCCCCATTTTGGACCGGTAGCGAGGGTCTAACATGGTGGAGAGCCAGTAGTCATTCCTCTGGCGAATGGTGACAATTCGGCTGTCACTACGCAAGCATGCATCGGGCCTTTTGTGCAAGTGACTCGGAGGGACTCCCTGCCTTCATCTCCACTGCATACTGCCACTGTGTGTCTGGGTCCTCTGCCTCGTCTTCCTCATCGCCCTGTAGCTCATCTGGCTGCTCCTGCTCCTCCTCTTCTGTCACCTATGTAGAAAAACCACCCATTTCTCTATGCAATGCTTGTGCTCGAATGTCCTCCTCTAGTTCAGCCCCCACAGGGCTTATGTGACCGTGAGATGTAGTTGCCGTGTCTCCTATCCCCTGGCCAGCCAGATTTAGTACCGTCTGTTCCAGGACATGAATCAGTGGAATGACGTTGTTCATCCCGTAGTCCTGGCGACAGACAAATTAAGTGGCCTCCTGAAAGGTCCCAAGCAAACAGCAGGTGTCACGCATGAGCTGCCACTGGCTAACATTGACGTTACACAGGGGAGTACCTCTGTATGCCTGTATAATCAAGAAATCGTTTATGGCCTTTCTCTGTTCTAATAGTCGGTCCAACATATGGAGGGTGGAATTCCAACGGGTGGAAACGTCACATATTAGCCTATGTTGGGGGATGCCGTTCTGCTGCTGCAGCTCAAGGAGGGTATGCTTCGCGGTGTATGAGTGGCTGCAAAGTTTTCTGGCTATTTTCAGGGTGTTTTGCGGATGGGCAGAAGACTTTAGGAACCGCTTTACAACCAGATTGAACACGTGCGCCATGATGCATTGCCGACACCATGTTCTTCCCGTTGTCAGTCACCATGGTTCCGATTTTGAGTTGTCGAGGATAAAGCCAGGATTTGATTTCTTGATGAAGGACGCGGAGCAGTTCCTTCCCTGTGTGACTCCGTTCGCCCAGGCAAACTAGGTGCAGAACAACGTGACACCGCCGTGCCCGACACATGTGGTATGCTGGTGGGACACTGTGAATTGTTTCTGCAGTAGAGGCTGAGGACATGGTGGAGGATGAGAAGGGCAGAGGCAGACAATTGTCCCAGGACCAACGGCGTGAGAACATGGAGGCAGAAGCGGTGTCACCTGGCCAAGTTGCTGCCACATTTACCCAGTGGCCCTTAAAGGACATATATTGTCTTTGCCGTGCACTTTGGCAGGCTGAAGGACTGGCCCACCTTCTGTTCTACATATGTGTGCAGGGCTGGTACTGCCTTTTTGGCAAAGAAATTATGGCTTGGGACTCTCCACCTCGGCTCGGCACAAGCCATCAGTTCTCTGAAAGATGCAGAGTCCACCACTTGGAAAGGGAGGGACTGCAGCACCAGCAACTTTGCCAGGAGCATGTTCAGCTTCTGCGCCATTGGATGAGTGCACGCATACTGTTGTCTCTTGGCAATTGCTTCGGTGATCGATTGCTGATGGAATGACTGATGAAAAGTAGGATGGCGAGGAGCATGAGCATCAGGACCAGCAGATGATGGGAAGGACAGACAGCTCCCTTCGGCTGAGGTGGTGGAGCCTTGACTGCATAAAATTGGGTGCATGCCACTGGGTGATGCAGCAGTTGCTGCGGAAGACTTAACCACCACATCGGAGCTATGGTTCTCCCAGGCCACTTTATGGTGATGCTGCATGTGTTGATGCAGGGCCGTGGTGCTAACATTGGCACCCTGGCCGCTCTTCGCCTTCTGCCCACAAATCCGGCAAATGGCCATGTTCACCTCCTGGGGCAGCCTAACAAAAAACTGCAACACTGTCGAGTATGGCATTTTTCCACCAAAACTCCGCACTGACTGCCTGCTACCGCTGCCTCCGTGAACCCCTGCACTGCTACTTTCCAGGCCGGTAGGCTCCTGCGAAGCGGGTGGTCTACACCGGCACGTTTGGCTCCCAACCTCCCACTGCTGCCACCCTGCTGACTCACAGCCACGCTGCCACCCTGCTGGCTCATCCACTGCCTCATGCACAAGCTTCCACCCTCTTCATCTGATGATGAAGCCCCTTCTTCACCAGGCTCCCAAGTGCAATTGGCTACATCATCATCCCCTACTGTCTGCACATCACTGATGTCCCCCTCAACGGTCTCGAGGCCAGGAACCTGACCGGGCCATAACACCTAAGCGTTGTGTCAGAGGAGCCCACCGACTCTCGGCTTGGGGTGTCTGATGTCACGTGCGACGAACTCAAAGACCGAGTCAACCATTCAAGCACCGCTGGGTTGCTGGTCAAGACACGACCGCTAGATGACACTGGGAGCTCAGGTCTCTAGCTGTGACTCCTGCTGCCACTCTACCTCCCCCTTCTTCTGCTGCCTGACAGAAACATTTTGGCCACTGCCCGTTCCCTTTAAAGGGCCTGTCACCTGTCTGTCTGACATACTGTATAATGAAAGAATTACCGTAAATTAAAATTAAAATAATACCCCCCAAAAAAGGCTGTAGTACAATGTTACTTCAACGCTGAACTGCAATTAAGACATATATATATTTTTTTCTGATTAATAAACTCCCCGCCACCCAAAAAAACAATCAATTCACCTCAGAATGGCAATTAAGACGTATTCTTTTTCCTATTTCTACACCCCAAAAAAAAGAAATATAACAATCACAATTCACTGCAGAACGGCTAATGTGACATACGTATCTTTCCTATTAATACACAACGTAAATGGCTGTAGTACAATGTTACTTTACTGCTGAATGCCAATTATGGCATATATTTTCTCCTTTTTTTTTCTATTTCTACACCACAAAAAAAAAACTGGCACAATTCACCACAGAATGGGTGATGGGACATACGTATATTTTCTTTTTCTACACCACGTAAATGGCAGTAGTACAATGTAACTTCACCGCCAAACGGCACTTATGACATATATATACCTTAGATTGTGAGCTCCATTGGGGACAGTTGGATGCTAAGGTCTATAAAGCGCTGGGGAATATAGTAGCGCTATATAAGTGCATAAAATAAATATATATATATATTGTTTTTTTATTAATACACCCTACAAAAAAATTAAAACAAGGTAAAATCAACACAGAACGGCTAATAGGATTTATGTATCTATCCTAATAATACACCCCGTGAATGGCTGTAGTACAATGTAACTTCACTGCTGAATGGCAATTATGACATATATTTTTCTCTTTTTTTCCCTTATTGATACACCCCCAGAAAAAATTTAAACAATGTCAAATCAAAGCAGAATGGCTAATGGGATGTAAGTATCTTCCCTATTAATACACCCCGTGAATGGCTGTAGTACAATGTAACTTCACCACTGAACGGCACTTATGACAGCTATTTTTTCTTTTCTTTTTTCTATTAATACACCCCAAATAAAAGTTAACCCCATAGAGGACCCGCACCGGTGGACGTGACTTAAGGACCAGTGCCGGCTGATCGGGCGGGTGCAGGAGCTGCGCCCGCCCGATCAGTGGCACGGACCCGGCAGTCACTGACAGCTGGGCCCCGGCGAAAACACAGATGCTGACATATTAACCCCTTACCCGCGGCATAAAGAGGGTGTGCGGAAGATACGGGTGCCCTCTGCATCTCCATCAGGTCCCCGCGCTGCAGTGGCGGGGAACCGATGGCAGAGAAGGCAACCCCGATGCCTTCCATAAGCATCGGGGCTTGCCTTCTCCGGAAGCCTGTGAGATCCAGCCCTTAGGCTGGGTCTCACAGGTAGGCTGTCATCATAAAAGCTGACATGCAATGTATTGCAATACAGGATATATTGTAATACATTGCAGAGGGGATCAGACCCCAGAAGTTGAAGTCCCATAGTGAGACAAAAATGAAAAGTAAAAAAAAAGTTAAAAAAAAGTATTTTTCATAGTAAAAAAAATAAAGTTTCAAGTAAAAAAATGAAATTTCCCCAAATAAAACACCTAAAATTGTAAAAAATAGAAAACAAAAGAAAACCAGACATATTGGGTATTTCCTGCAGTCCGTAACTACGAGCTCTATAATAATATCACATTATCCACCCCCTCACCTAAATGCGGTAGAAAAAAATAAAATAAAAACTGTGCTAAAACAATCTTTTTTTGTCACCGTACATCACAAAAAGTGTTACCCCAAAATAGTACCAATTAGTGATGGACGAACATTGGCCAGGACGGTTCGCGAACGCGCATTCGTGTTCGTGCTCAAATGTTCGCGAACCGTGTGTTCGCAGCGGGTCCTCATAGACTTGAATGGCAGGCGAACCTGAAAAACTTTCAGGTCATATTTGCAGCCACCAAATAATTACTAGAAGTGTACAAATAGTCCCACAACATAGACAGTGACATACCAGATGTATTATTCAAATTTGCGATCTCCATTCATTATTTTTTTCAAATCGAAATATCGGCAATGTAATTTTCGCGTATGCGCAGTGTGCAAAATAGGCGCGGCCTACTACATCAACTGGTTTCCTCCAGACCTAAGTTGGATGCGATCAGAAAAGATGGTTGGCAACAATTTTTGCGATGTTGAGAAAGAACTTCTGACCATTGTAAGTAATTTGACATTAAAGCAGTGTAATTGATTACATTTCACATGCATGTTAGAACAATCACTGTATATGCAGATCGAGTGTCTAAAAAAAGCGCCATTGCGAAAATACCTAATGCAATTTTTTTTCGCGGTACACACAACCACTTTACCAAGTGTCAAATTGAGCGGGGTTAGCCACTGATCCGCCTGTGACCGCAAAGCTGAAAGGAGTGCAGGACCGGTGTGGCTCTTGGCTTCCAGGCACAACAGCCGCTGCACAGCATGGCAACGTCTCACCTGGCAAGTCGAATAGGTTCTGGGGAGCTTGGGGGGCGCAGTGGAAGAGGTCGATAGCAACGGAAAAGGAGGAGTCATCCGAGGAGGCGAGGGAGGATGGATTAGGAGGAGGAGAAGAAGAGGCAGGCCTGCATGCAATCCGTGGCTGTAAGACCAAATCTACATTGGTGCCACGGGATGCATGCTTGACGGCTGTCAGAAGGTTCACCCAGTGGGCAGTAAAAGTTAAGTTATGTACCTTCCCTGCCTGTGTTTGCTAGACCACGTGTCTGTGGTCAGATGTACAGTATCTTGGCACAGACACTGTGTGCAGAGATACATTCACTTGCCGCTGAACGTGGCCATATAGCTCTGGGATGCCCATCTGGGAGAAATATTTCCTTCCGGGGACCTTCCATTGCGGTGTGCCAATGGCCACAAATTTTCTAAAGGCCTCCGAGTCCACCAGTTTATATGGCAGTAGTTGGTGGGCTAGCGGTTCTGACAAGCCAGCGGTCAGCCGTTGGGCAAGAGGGTTATGCGGCGTCATCATTTTTTTTTTTTCGCTTGAACATTTGGGTCAAGGAAGCCTGCCTTTTGCCAGATGAACGCGACGACGGCATGGTGGAATGTGGAATGAATGACAACTTGAAGGAGAGAGGAGAAGGAGAAGAGGCAGGACGGGGAGTGCCAGGGAGTGTGGCTTTGTGGGTTCTGACGGTGTTGCTCCCACTGAGCTTGGTGATGGGAGGCCAGGAGCCTTCTTAAGGAGGTCACCCCTAGGTGAGTGTTGGGCTTACCGCGACTTATGCGTTGCAAGCACAGGCTGCAGATGGCAACGCTATTGTCACCAGCGGACACGTTAAAAAAATCCTACACTGCGGAGCCCTGTGCCGGCGTCCTAGGAGCGCCAGATGCGACCGTGCATAGTGGATGGCTCGCTCCAGATACATTAGTAGTCTGCATTTTTCCTACTGCGCCCTGTGAGCTCTGCCTGATTCTTTTCCCTCTCTGCTGCTCTGTCTCTTCCTCTGATCTCCCCTCCTCTTCCTGTCTTGTGGGCACCCACATGACGTCCATCGACAAGTCATCATCATCACCTTCACCACCACTGACATTAGAAATCTCGGAGTAGGCAGCAACAGCGGGGACCACCCTCCTTGGATGGATCTTGGTACTGTTGTCAGACTGCTGGGTGGCAGCCATTGATACCTCCTCTTCCTGATCCGATGCCAAGAATGACTGCGCATCGGTAAGGTCTTCTTGGAAAGGATGGGAAAATAATTCCTGTGACTCTGGCGAAGGGGATATGTTGGTGGTGGTGTTTTTGGGGGTGCAGGGAGTGAAGAGGGTGCAAATAGAGAGGATGATTAGGGTGCAGAAGCCGAAGGCCAAGTCTGGTGCGTCCTTTGACGTAATCGCACGCACCTTCTGCAACTTCCCACTTAGGCTCCGGCCTGGTGCACCTGCCCGACCCTACTACCCCTGCGGAATGGTCTGCCTCTTCCTCTTTCTGTCATTTTCAACATGACCCTGTGACAAAAGTCCCTATAGAAGAGCAGTATTTGTGGAAGAAGGTATATCACACACCTGCCTCAATCAGTTTTTTGGGGGGGCAACTGGTAAATCACACAAGTAGAAATTATTGGTTCCAATAGCGTTTGCCACTCTGTGTAGATGCGGTAACGCAGCAAAACCGCAAACAAATGCTGCACTACCTAAATGCATTATATAGAAAGTATATTATTGGTATATAACACCCCTGCCTCAATCAGTTTTTTTGGGGGGGGGCAACTGGTAAATAACACCAGTAGAAATTATTTGTTCCAAAAGCGTTTGTCACTCTGTGTAGATGCGGTAACACAGAAAAATCGCAAACAAATGCTGCTCTACCTAAATGTACTATATATAATGTATATTATTGGTATATAACACCCCTGCTTCAATCAGTTTTTTTAGGGGGCAAGCGTTTGTCACTCTGTGGAGATGCAGTATCGCAGCAGAACTGCACACAAATGCTGCACAATACAATTGCACTATAATATACTTTCTATGTTAGAAAGTACACTCACCTAAAGAATTATTAGGAACACCTTTTCTATTTCTCATTAATGCGATTATCTAGTAAACCAATCACATGGCAGTTGCTTCAATGCATGTAGGGTTGTGGTCCTGGTCAAGACAATCTCCTGAACTCCAAACTGAATGTCAGAATGGGAAAGAAAAGTGGGCTACAACAGCAGAAGACCCCACCGGGTACCACTCATCTCCACTACAAATAGGAAAAAGAGGCTACAATTTGCACGAGCTCACCAAAATTGGACTGTTGAAGACTGGAAAAATGTTGCCTGGTCTGATGAGTCTCGATTTCTGTTGAGACATTCAAATGGTAGAGTCCGAATTTGGCGTAAACAGAAGGAGAACATGTATCCATCATGCCTTGTTACCACTGTGCAGGCTGGTGGTGGTGGTGTAATGGTGCGGGGGATGTTTTCTGGGCACACTTTAGGCCCCTTAGTGCCAATTGGCCATCGTTTAAATGCCACGGGCTACCTGAGCATTGTTTCTGACCATGTCCATCCCTTCATGACCACCATGTACCCATCCTCTGATGGCTACTTCCAGCAGGATAATGCACCATGTCACAAAGCTCAAATCAATTCAAATTGGTTTCTTGAACATGACAATGAGTTCACTGTACTAAAATGGCCCCCACAGTCACCAGATCTCAACCCAATAGAGCATCTTTGGGATGTGGTGGAACGGGAGCTTCGTGCCCTGGATGTGCATCCCTCAAATCTCCATCAACTGCAAGATGCTATCCTATCAATATGGGCCAACATTTCTAAAGAATGCTATCAGCACCTTGTTGAATCAATGCCACGTAGAATTAAGGCAGTTCTGAAGGCAAAAGGGGGTCCAACACCGTATTAGTATGGTGTTCCTAATAATTCTTTAGGTGAGTGTATATTATAAGTATATCACACCCCTCAGTATGTCACACTTATCGATAGCACAACTTTATCAGTCCTTAAAAGGACTTTTGTGGCCCTATTAGCTAGCGTTTTGTGGCCCTAACAGTCTGTCCCTGCTCCACACAGCAACCTCTCCCTACACTGGAAAAAGACAATGTAAAATGTCTGCCAGCTTGAGTTTTTTTTAGAGGGTGGGGGTGTGTCTATGTGCTGAAACGTCTCAATTGGCTGTCCTGTACCACCTGATGGATGTGTCATGGGTCAAAGTTCTTCACAATGTAAAAGAATATGGCGGGCGCGAATATCGCTATATGTTCGCATATTTGGCGAATCGTGAATGCGCTAAGTTCTCCGTGAAGCGACCACCGGGAGAACGGCAAGACCATCTCTAGTACCCATTAAACCATGATCTCATCCTGCAAAAAATTAGCCCCGGCATAAAACACAATACAATCGGGCAAAAAATAAAAAAAACTATGGCTCTCAGAATAAGGAGACACTAAAACATGTTTTTTTTTGTTTCAAAAATGCATTTATTGTGTAAAACTTTAATAAATAAAAAAGTATACATATTAGATATTGCCGTGTCCATAACAACCTGCTGTATAAAAATATCACATGATCTAACCCCTCAGCTGAACACCGTAAAAAAATAAAAACGGTGTCAAAAAAGCAATTCTTTGTCACCTTACATCACAAAAAGTGTAATACTAAGCGATCAAAAAGTCATATGCACCCTAATACAGTACCAATAAAACCGTCATCTCATCCCGTAAAAAATTAGACCCTACATAAGACAGTTGCCCCCCAAAAAAAAAAAAATATGGCTTTCAGAATATGGAGACACTAAAAAAAATGCTTTATTATGTTAAACTGAAACAAACAACAACAAAAAAGTTGTCATATTTTGTATTGTCGAATCCATAACAACCTTCTCTATAAAAATAGCACATGATCTAACCTGTCAAATAAACATTGCAAAAAACAAAAAGTAAAAACGGTGCCAAAACAGCTATTTATTGTTACCTTACCTCACAAAAAGTGTAATATAGAGCAACCAAAAATCATATGATCCTAAAATAGTACCAACAAAACTGCTACCTTATCCTGTAGCTTCCAAAATGGGGTAACTTTTTTGGAGTTTTCTTCAAATGTGACATGGCAACTTTAAATTATTTGAGAGAATCCTGCCCTCCAAAAACCATATGACGTTCCTTTCCTTCTGCGCCCTGCCGTGTGCCCGTACAGCAGTTTATGATCACAAATGGGTTGTTTGTGTATACTACAGAATCAGGGTAATAAACATTGAGTTTTGTTTGGCTGTTAACCCTTGCTTCATTAGCAGATTAAAATGGAAAATCTGCCAAAAAAGTGAAATTCTGAAATTTCATCTCCATTTTCCTTTAAGTCTTGTGGAACACCTAAAGTGTTAACAAAGTTTGTAAAATCAGTTTTGAATACCTTGAGGGGTTTAGTTTAAAAATGGGGCCATTTATTGGTGGTTTCTATTATGTAAGGCCCACAAAGCGACTTCAGACCTGAACTGGTCCTTAAAAATTGGATTTTAGAAATTTTCTTAAAAATTTTAAGATTTGTTTCTAAATTCTAAGCCATCTAACGTCCCAAAAAAAGAAAATGTCATTTACAAAATTATTCAAACATGAAGTAGACATATGAGAAATGTAAAGTAATAACTATTTTAGTAGGTATCACTATCTTTTTTAAAAACAGAGAAATAGAAATTTTGAAAATTGCACATTTTTCCAAATTCTTGGTAAATTTTGTATTCTTTTTAAAATAAAATTGAAATATTTTGACTCAGATTTACCACTGTCATGAAGTACAATATGTGACAAGAAAACAGGTCTCAGAATGGCTTGGATAGGTAAAAACGTTTTAAAGTTATCACCACATAAAGTGTCAGATTTGCAAAAAATGGCCTGGTCCTTTAGGTGAAAAATGGCAGGGTCCTGAAGGGGTTAAACAATGTAAAATCAACGCAGGACAGCTAATAGGACATACGTATCTATCCTATTAATACACCCCATAAATGGCTGTAGTACGATGTAACTTTACCACTGCACAGCAATTATGACATATATTATTCCCTTTTAATTTCCTAATAATAACCCCCTCCCCCAAAAAAAAGTAAAACAGCGCAGAAAGGCTAATAGGACGTATGTATATTTCCTATTAATATGCCCCATAAATGGCTGTATCACAGAACTTGCATCCCCAATAACTGTCACGGACGTTCCTGCGACAGGTGGCAGGAGATCGGTGGGACTGGCAACACTGTGGTTTGATCTGACATGTTTTCGGTTTGGGTCAAATGACGTCTGTGTTGTTTCTGGTGCTTGCCACATCTTCTTTCCCCAGGTGTGGCTATTAGGGTCATTTAACCTTCTCTATTTATATGCTTTTCCCACAATGCTGTGCAGTTTATAGCTTCTGTTTGGACCTTTGGATAGATTATGGTTGGATCTCGGCTGAGTTCCTGGTGCTTCCATTGCTCCTTTGAAGTTAAGACTTTCCTTTCCCTTTTGTATTTAGTTTGGGTTCTGTGTGTTGCATTTCCCTATTGTTTGTATTAGGCCTGAAGGTAGGAGACTCCTGTTCGTCTTTCCTTTTGGAGGAACAGGTAGTCTCATTCTGCCTTTAGTACCAGGGTCCTATAGGGCTAGATAGGACTCTAGGTATCCCTGCGTATGAACTCACCTATCTTTGGGGTCTGCTCATACTGGTAGTCAGTCAGGATTTTGGTTAGGGTTTTCACTAGGAGGTCTCCATTTTCCTTCCCTAGTTCTCAGGCCTGATTCCCTGTTCCCCTCTTCCCTCCTATGCTCGATGTGGTGTTTCCCTCCCATACCGAAGTGTGACAATAACAAGCAATGTTTGCTGGAATTAGTGATGTATCATATAGTGCAAACAACCTAAAAGCAATTTGGATCCCCAATAAGTGCAGCAAGGTGTAATAGAATTGCTCCTATTGCACCCTGTTCTCCTTTTATAGTGTAGATGATGCCTTCCTATCCTTTCCCTACACCTTGACTAATCTTTCCCTGAACTTGTAAATCGTTTTGTAAATGAAGTCTTTTCTAGCACTGTCCCAAGCGCCTGCTTACATCTCTCCCTGCACTAAGTACACTGAAAAATGGCAGAATCCAAAATGGATGAGGGTATTTATAGGGCTGTGACATCAGAGGGGCTGGCTGGCTTCTGATTGGCTGCATGCATGTGTGACACCCCAGAGTTGTGTTACTAAACTCCTTTATCCCGCTACAATCTGCTAAGAGCCTTAACCTTCTCATCTGATTACATTAAATCCTCACAACTGTGCATTATAAACCATGTTCAATGTATATCGTTGCAATTTCCATGTTCACCAGCAGGTGGCAGTAATGTGCTAGTAAGGACTTAGGTTCAGTTTAGTACATCTAGGCTGGAATAGTTTGTTCCAGCTTAGCTCCCCCCTCTGTGAGCAGAGGGGGCTGTGCCTATATCCTGCTGCATGGGGAGAGAAGGAAGTTAGAGGGGGTGTGCCAGCCACCCCTGTTGGGGAAGAGTGTGTTAGTCTTCAGGAGTCCCCCTGCATAGGGAACCAAGCCAGGATCTTGTCTCGGCTGAGACATTGATCCCCCTCCCCAGCCTGAGCCCTGCATCCTTGGCTGGATGAAGCAAGCAGACACCTCCAGTTACAGGAAGAAAGCATACCCTGTGAAGATAACTCACAGAGACCCAGGAGAAGCTATATTCCTCCTCAGATAGTCAGTCCCCACACAGCAGAAGATAGAGAGTTCAGAAGCCAAATTCCTGCCACTGTATAGAGCTACAAAGCAGACGTACTTTCCTGCAAGCTCCAGGTACATGAGAGAGCAGAAGATAAATCCCTGCCAACCGATGCCAATACCTGCTGGGACCTAAGACAAAAGCTGTATCTTGCTTGGATGAAAGTTACAATCAGTAAAGACAAGTTTGAACTTCACCCAAGGTCTGGATCTCAATTTCTGCTGCAAATTCCTCTATTACTCCTACTAGCACTACGCTCATTTTATTGCAAGTGAACCAGGATCAAGGAGTCCAGCCGTACCCAGGTAGGAGACACAGTTGACACCATTACTACTACCATACAGAGACATTACACCACTCTGGTATTTCTAACCTGGGGCGTGAGTTATAACACCTTGGAGAGCCCTGTGATTGTACCCTGCGCACGCTGCAATTGGCGTTGCAATTAGGGAGTGTTGTCATACTGCTACTGTATCTGGCCTACCAGTAGGGCTGGAGGGAAGGGGTTGGGTTAAGAAACTCACATGGGCGGTTGCCGTTTAAATTTTTACTTCAGGAAGCAGAAAAGGCAAGGTGCACCCCTGCCCCTTGCCATAAAGCACTGAGGGAAGGGGGGCCCAAGCCAAGTGGCACCAGGTCCCATGAGCCTTTAGCTATGCCCCTGAGTGAGAAAGCAGGGTGAGCTGCAAACAAGAAAACTCATACCCTATGAGACAAGAGCAGCTACAGTAGAAAAATAGAGTGTGTCTTAATGAGAGAAGAGACAGCAGCAGATCAAGATACAGTAGCCTTTGAGACTTCAGTTAAGTATTAGCCTCGGAGAGGAAAGGAATGGAGATATTCTAGACTAGTCACCATTACAAATTGAGAGTGCTAGAAAATACAAGCCAGTGTCATGGTAAATTTTTTGTATGATCCTCAAAAAAGGGGTGTAAAATGCTCCAAATCTAAAAATTTATTCGAGGGGTAAGGTAATGTTGCTTAAAAGAGAAGATATGACTCATGACTGCTATCCACACATTGGTGTTAGGGCGGGATTGCACTTGGAACTGTGCCTTGATAATGTTGATATACAGTACCACTACTGCTATTCTGCACTTTAATAAAGAGACTAGTTTATTTTCTACAACTGGCCTAGTAGATGACTCCTTCATTATCTCCCGGCCACTACACCTACACCTCCTGCCTTCCACCCAGACCAACATCCAACACCAGCATCCCAACTACTATCAGGCAGGAGTCCCAACACCAGGGTGTGCTCCAAAGGAAGAAAGGGTCCACCCTCCTATCACTGTGTGGCCCTAGGGGGGTATTCTTGTAAGGATTGCCTCTGTGATCTGCGTGTACAACCATCCTTGCCAGAGTTACCACCACTCTTATCCTCCTATCACTGTGCGGCTCTATGAGGGTATCAGTGTGAGGATTGCCACTAACACTCTTATCCTCCATTTTCTCCTCCTGAGCTGCCCAAGACAGCAAAACACCCCTTTGGCCGAGTTGAGTATATTGCACAAGTTATCTGTAAAAGGGACTCAAAGGGAATCTCAATATCAGCTGCATCCCCCCACACACAGCCTTATGTAACATGTGTGATATGAACTGTGCCTGCTTCTGCCACGAACTGTGCCTACCTCTGCCATAAACTGTGCCTACCTTTGCCATGAACTGTGCCTACCTCTGCCATAAACTGTGCCTACCTCTGCCACGAACTGTGCCAACCTCTGCCACGAACTGTGCCAATCTCTGCCAGGAACTGTGCCTACCTCTGCCATGAACTGTGCCTACCTCTGCCATGAATGGTGCCTACCTCTGCCATGAACGGTGCCTACCTCTGCCATGAACTGTGCCCACCTCTGCCACAAACTGTGCCTATATCTGCCAACATGTGCAAATGTGAACTGCTGAAGCTGATAATAAAGCTGTTACCAAGCACCAGTCTCCTCATTGGTGGTTCGGCTGGCTCGGCTATTTCCGTCTGCCCCATAGAAAAAAATGGGAGCAGGGGCCGCGTGTGTTCGGTGCGCTCCCATTCACTTGTATGGAAGCAGCGGGGAGCATCTCTTGGTGCTGGACGGACCCCGGGAAACCCGGGATCCTCCAGACACAGCTCTCCCCACTGCGTTCTCCCACCTCTGGGACCTGCACCTATTAGACAATGGGGGCATATCCAAGCGATATGCCCCCATTGTATGTGATGGGAATACCCCTTTAATAAAATACAAAACTTCTTTGTCTCACACATTTATTTTCCTGCAGGTTTTCACTTTCTTCCCTTTACGTACATTTATAAACACTTATCACTATACCTTCCTACTCATTATTCTGGAAAGTCCACATGAATGTCCACCGATAGACGGGCAATACACCACAGCTTCAAGAGCTTTGTCTAGATGGCATGAGTCTTTGAAAGGTGCATATATAATAATATAGAGCTTGTATATTTTAAGGAGGTATTCTTGAGGGAGTAATCACAATGGGAGGGGATGACGATTTAGAAAACCAGAAGAACAGGAATAACCTATCCATAAAAGATGGTGATGAATTTAATGAAAAGAAAGAAAACAGAAGATATTCTGCAAATGTCTCATTGATGTTTTCTTAAGCCAAATGAAGGGTATCCTGGTTGTGTGGTTGGGCAGGGGCCTTGGGGGCCCAGCATTAAAGGGTAGGGAACACTTACAGTTGTAATGTTACCTAAAGAAGCTGCAATATAAGATTTGACGTTTCTTTTGAATTGATAATGTACCAGAAGGAGATCCAAAGAGGGTGACCATTTTGGTGCTAAGCCCTAAGAGGTCCATAGTCCCTTGGTCTGGGAGACCATGCTTACAGATGTCAATGTAGTAATAGTGACCTACCATACAAAGCAAGTGAAGACAAGTATTTAAAGGTGTTTAAAGTTAAAATACACATCATTTTATTAGTATTCATTTTCCTATAATTATTTTCCTTATTTGTATTATTTATTTTACTATTAGTAGTAGTAGTATTCATTTTACTACTATTATTATTAGTATTATTTATTATTATTATCAATATTATTATTTATCATTGTTAAAATTACTATTATTTTTTTATTATTATTATTATTGGAAGTGATATTATGATTACTATTATTAGCATTAGTATCAGGATGTAGCTAAAGGCTCATGGACCCTGGTGCAAAAGTTCAGCTTGAGCAGGGGTGCACGTAACCTTTTTGCTCCCATATCAGATCCTCAGATCAGACCCCCATATCAGATCCTCAGATCAGACCCCCATATCAGATCCTCAGATCAGACCCCCATATCAGATCCTCAGATCAGACCCCCATATCAGATCCTCAGATCAGACCCCCATATCAGATCCTCAGATCAGACCCCCATAAGACCTTCATGTCAGACCCCCCATATCAGGACCTCAGATTAGACACCCATTAGACCGCCATGTCAAACCCCCTCCCACATCAGACTTCAGATCAATCCCTCTTTAGATCTCCATGTCAGACCCCTGCATCAGACCTCAGATCAGGCCTCCATGTCTGTTTTATGTACCACCTGTCTGATCCACCTCTTGATGTTTGGTTACAGCGGGAGGCAGTGAAATGTGGGTATATGGCAAAGAAAATGTTGAAGACAATGGCTGCTGTGGTTATTAGCCAGGTACTCTCCAGCAGGCTGTGCCTCTCTGGCGCAGCCTGCTGGTCAATCTTTGAATAGCATTGCTTTTGAAATGTAATGCATTATAGAGATAATGCATTACATTTTAAAAGCAATCAAAATACTGTATATTATAGTTCCCTTGTGGTACTTTTAAGTAGTAAAAAAAATAGAAAAAAAATACACATTTATTAAATAAATAAAAATCCATAAAATAAAAAAATATGCTTTTTTTCCATTGAAAATACGCTTTTCAATTAAAAGAATTGCAAAAAGAAAATATTACCCATATGTTTGGTATGGATCAATGGCAGCCTGTTCCCATTGGGCTAGAAACAGGCTGGCATAGCTGGGGGTGAACCTGGTGCCAATGGCAGTCCCTCTTACCTGGAGGTAAAAATTGCCCTCAAAATAAAAATAATTGTGCTGCAAAATATGTCTGATTCCTTCTAAAATGAAATCAGTCTGTTCTGACTTCATTGTCTTTTTTTTCTGTAAATGTGTCTTTATTAGGGATGAGCGAACTCGAACTGTATAGTTCGGGTTCGTACCGAATTTTGGGGTGTCCGTGACACGGACCCGAACCCGGACATTTTCGTAAAAGTCCGGGTTCGGGTTCGGTGTTCGTCGCTTTCTTGGCGCTTTTGTGACGCTTTCTTGGCGCTTTTTGAAAGGCTGCAAAGCAGCCAATCAACAAGCGTCATACTACTTGCCCCAAGAGGCCATCACAGCCATGCCTACTATTGGCATGGCTGTGATTGGCCAGAGCACCATGTGACCCAGCCTCTATTTAAGCTGGAGTCACATAGCGCCGCCCGTCACTCTGCTCTGATTAGCGTAGGGAGAGGTTGCGGCTGCGACAGTAGGGCGAGATTAGGCAGATTAACTCCTCCAAAGGACTTGATTAACTGATCGATCTGCAGCTGTGGATCATTGAGCTGCTGATCCTCAATTGCTCACTGTTTTTAGGCTGCACAGACCGTTTGTCAGTCTCATTTTTCTGGGGTGATCGGCGGCCATTTTGTGTCTTGTGGTGCGCCAGCACAAGCTGCGACCAAGTGCATTTAACCCTCAATGGTGTGGTTGTTTTTTGGCTAAAGCCTACATCAGGGTGAAGCTGTCACACCAAGTGCATTTAACCAGCAATAGTCTGTTCATTTTTTGGCCATATACAAAATCAGGGGCAAGCTGCGCCTGTCACCAAGTGCATTTAACCCTCAATGGTGTGGTTGTTTTTTGGCTAAAGCCTACATCAGGGTGAAGCTGTCACACCAAGTGCATTTAACCAGCAATAGTCTGTTCATTTTTTGGCCAT
Source organism: Bufo gargarizans (assembly GCF_014858855.1). NCBI lineage: Eukaryota > Metazoa > Chordata > Amphibia > Anura > Bufonidae > Bufo > Bufo gargarizans. The sequence goes on along the minus strand of NC_058082.1, from coordinate 593,998,527 downwards.
ATACAAAATCAGGGGCAAGCTGCGCCTGTCACCAAGTGCATTTAACCCTCAATGGTGTGGTTGTTATTTGGCTAAAGCCTACATCAGGGTGAAGCTGTCACACCAAGTGCATTTAACCAGCAATAGTCTGTTCATTTTTTGGCCATATACAAAATCAGGGGCAAGCTGCGCCTGTCACCAAGTGCATTTAACCCTCAATGGTGTGGTTGTTATTTGGCTAAAGCCTACATCAGGGTGAAGCTGTCACACCAAGTGCATTTAACCAGCAATAGTCTGTTCATTTTTTGGCCATATCCCAGTCTAATTCTGTCACTAAATCCATACCGGTCACCCAGCGCCTAAATACTAGGCCTCAAATTTATATCCAGCTAAATCTGTCCCTAGTGCTGTAGCTGGGCGAGTTATTTAGTGTCCGTTCAAGCACATTTCTTGTTCTGGGTTGAAATACAATTCTCAATTTAGCAATTTCATAATTTAGTGGTTCCTGCTATATCAGAGCTCTTTGAAATCTATCCCAAAAAGGGTATATAATATTGAAGGTGCACATAGGGTCATTCAGAGTAACTTCACACACACCCGCTACTGTGTATTTCCAAGTCTAATTCTGTCACTAAATCCATACCGGTGACCCAGCGCCTAAATACTAGGCCTCAAATTTAATTCCCTCTAAATCTCTCGTTACCCACCGCTGTACTGTTGTTGCTGGGCAAGATATTTAGTGTCCGTCAAAGCACATTTTTTGTTCTGGGTTGAAGTACAATTCCCAATTTAGCAATTTCATAATTTAGTGGTTTCTGCTATATCAGAGCTATTTGAAATCTATCCCAAAAAGGGTATATAATATTGAAGGTGCACATAGGGTCATTCAGAATAACTTCACACACACCCGCTACTGTGTATTTCCAAGTCTAATTCTGTCACTAAACCCATACCTGTCACCCAGCGCCTAAATACTAGGCCTCAAATTTAAATCCCTCTAAATCTCTCGTTACCGTTGTCCTGTTGTAGCTGGGAAAGTTATTTAGTGCCCGTCAAAGCACATTTTTTGTTCTGGGTTGAAGTACAATTCCCAATTTAGCAATTTCATAATTTAGTGGTTCCTGCTATATCAGAGCTATTTGAAATCTATCCCAAAAAGGGTATATAATATTGAAGGTGCACATAGGGTCATTCAGAATAACTTCACACACACCCGCTACTGTGTATTTCCAAGTCTAATTCTGTCACTAAATCCATACCGGTGACCCAGCGCCTAAATACTAGGCCTCAAATTTAATTCCCTCTAAATCTCTCGTTACCCACCGCTGTACTGTTGTTGCTGGGCAAGATATTTAGTGTCCGTCAAAGCACATTTTTTGTTCTGGGTTGAAGTACAATTCCCAATTTAGCAATTTCATAATTTAGTGGTTTCTGCTATATCAGAGCTATTTGAAATCTATCCCTAAAAGGGTATATAATATTGAAGGTGCACATAGGGTCATTCAGAATAACTTCACACACACCCGCTACTGTGTATTTCCAAGTCTAATTCTGTCACTAAATCCATACCGGTGACCCAGCGCCTAAATACTAGGCCTCAAATTTAATTCCCTCTAAATCTCTCGTTACCCACCGGTGTACTGTTGTTGCTGGGCAAGATATTTAGTGTCCGTCAAAGCACATTTTTTGTTCTGGGTTGAAGTACAATTCCCAATTTAGCAATTTCATAATTTAGTGGTTTCTGCTATATCAGAGCTATTTGAAATCTATCCCTAAAAGGGTATATAATATTGAAGGTGCACATAGGGTCATTCAGAATAACTTCACACACACGCTTCTGTGCATTTCCAAGTCTAATTCTGTCACTAAATCCATACCGGTGACCCAGCGCCTAAATACTAGGCCTCAAATTTAAATCCCTCTAAATCTCTCGTTACCCACCACTGTACTGTTGTTGCTGGGCAAGATATTTAGTGTCCGTCAAAGCACATTTTTTGTTCTGGGTTGAAGTACAATTCCCAATTTAGCAATTTCATAATTTAGTGGTTTCTGCTATATCAGAGCTATTTGAAATCTATCCCTAAAAGGGTATATAATATTGAAGGTGCACATAGGGTCATTCAGAATAACTTCACACACACGCTTCTGTGCATTTCCAAGTCTAATTCTGTCACTAAATCCATACCGGTGACCCAGCGCCTAAATACTAGGCCTCAAATTTAAATCCCTCTAAATCTCTCGTTACCCACCACTGTACTGTTGTTGCTGGGCAAGATATTTAGTGTCCGTCAAAGCACATTTTTTGTTCTGGGTTGAAGTACAATTCCCAATTTAGCAATTTCATAATTTAGTGGTTTCTGCTATATCAGAGCTATTTGAAATCTATCCCTAAAAGGGTATATAATATTGAAGGTGCACATAGGGTCATTCAGAATAACTTCACACACACGCTTCTGTGCATTTCCAAGTCTAATTCTGTCACTAAATCCATACCGGTGACCCAGCGCCTAAATACTAGGCCTCAAATTTAAATCCCTCTAAATCTCTCGTTACCCACCGCTGTACTGTTGTTGCTGGGCAAGATATTTAGTGTCCGTCAAAGCACATTTTTTGTTCTGGGTTGAAGTACAATTCCCAATTTAGCAATTTCATAATTTAGTGGTTTCTGCTATATCAGAGCTATTTGAAATCTATCCCTAAAAGGGTATATAATATTGAAGGTGCACATAGGGTCATTCAGAATAACTTCACACACACGCTTCTGTGCATTTCCAAGTCTAATTCTGTCACTAAATCCATACCGGTGACCCAGCGCCTAAATACTAGGCCTCAAATTTAATTCCCTCTAAATCTCTCGTTACCCACCGCTGTACTGTTGTTGCTGGGCAAGATATTTAGTGTCCGTCAAAGCACATTTTTTGTTCTGGGTTGAAGTACAATTCCCAATTTAGCAATTTCATAATTTAGTGGTTTCTGCTATATCAGAGCTATTTGAAATCTATCCCTAAAAGGGTATATAATATTGAAGGTGCACATAGGGTCATTCAGAATAACTTCACACACACCGCTACTGTGTATTTCCAAGTCTAATTCTGTCACTAAATCCATACCGGTGACCCAGCGCCTAAATACTAGGCCTCAAATTTAATTCCCTCTAAATCTCTCGTTACCCACCGGTGTACTGTTGTTGCTGGGCAAGATATTTAGTGTCCGTCAAAGCACATTTTTTGTTCTGGGTTGAAGTACAATTCCCAATTTAGCAATTTCATAATTTAGTGGTTTCTGCTATATCAGAGCTATTTGAAATCTATCCCTAAAAGGGTATATAATATTGAAGGTGCACATAGGGTCATTCAGAATAACTTCACACACACGCTTCTGTGCATTTCCAAGTCTAATTCTGTCACTAAATCCATACCGGTGACCCAGCGCCTAAATACTAGGCCTCAAATTTAAATCCCTCTAAATCTCTCGTTACCCACCGCTGTACTGTTGTTGCTGGGCAAGATATTTAGTGTCCGTCAAAGCACATTTTTTGTTCTGGGTTGAAGTACAATTCCCAATTTAGCAATTTCATAATTTAGTGGTTTCTGCTATATCAGAGCTATTTGAAATCTATCCCTAAAAGGGTATATAATATTGAAGGTGCACATAGGGTCATTCAGAATAACTTCACACACACGCTTCTGTGCATTTCCAAGTCTAATTCTGTCACTAAATCCATACCGGTCACCCAGCGCCTAAATACTAGGCCTCAAATTTATATCCCGCTGAATTTGAATACAATACATTGGGCCAAATAATATATTTGTTGTTGTGGTGAACCATAACAATGAGAAAAACATCTAGTAAGGGACGCGGACGTGGACATGGTCGTGGTGGTGTTAGTGGACCCTCTGGTGCTGGGAGAGGACGTGGCCGTTCTGCCACATCCACACGTCCTAGTGTACCAACTACCTCAGGTCCCAGTAGCCGCCAGAATTTACAGCGATATATGGTGGGGCCCAATGCCGTTCTAAGGATGGTAAGGCCTGAGCAGGTACAGGCATTAGTCAATTGGGTGGCCGACAGTGGATCCAGCACGTTCACATTATCTCCCACCCAGTCTTCTGCAGAAAGCGCACAGATGGCGCCTGAAAACCAACCCCATCAGTCTGTCACATCACCCCCATGCATACCAGGGAAACTGTCTCAGCCTCAAGTTATGCAGCAGTCTCTTATGCTGTTTGAAGACTCCGCTGGCAGGGTTTCCCAAGGGCATCCACCTAGCCCTTCCCCAGCGGTGAAAGACATAGAATGCACTGACGCACAACCACTTATGTTTCCTGATGATGAGGACATGGGAATACCACCTCAGCATGTCTCTGATGATGACGAAACACAGGTGCCAACTGCTGCGTCTTTCTGCAGTGTGCAGACTGAACAGGAGGTCAGGGATCAAGACTGGGTGGAAGACGATGCAGGGGACGATGAGGTCCTAGACCCCACATGGAATGAAGGTCGTGCCACTGACTTTCACAGTTCGGAGGAAGAGGCAGTGGTGAGACCGAGCCAACAGCGTAGCAAAAGAGGGAGCAGTGGGCAAAAGCAGAACACCCGCCGCCAAGAGACTCCGCCTGCTACTGACCGCCGCCATCTGGGACCGAGCACCCCAAAGGCAGCTTCAAGGAGTTCCCTGGCATGGCACTTCTTCAAACAATGTGCTGACGACAAGACCCGAGTGGTTTGCACGCTGTGCCATCAGAGCCTGAAGCGAGGCATTAACGTTCTGAACCTGAGCACAACCTGCATGACCAGGCACCTGCATGCAAAGCATGAACTGCAGTGGAGTAAACACCTTAAAACCAAGGAAGTCACTCAGGCTCCCCCTGCTACCTCTTCTGCTGCTGCCGCCTCGGCCTATTCTGCTGCTGCCGCCTCGGCCTCTTCCTCCGCCTCTGGAGGAACGTTGGCACCTGCCGCCCAGCAAACAGGGGATGTACCACCAACACCACCACCACCACCTCCGTCACCAAGCGTCTCAACCATGTCACACGCCAGCGTTCAGCTCTCCATCTCACAAACATTTGATAGAAAGCGTAAATTCCCACCTAGCCACCCTCGATCCCTGGCCCTGAATGCCAGCATTTCTAAACTACTGGCCTATGAAATGCTGTCATTTAGGCTGGTGGACACAGACAGCTTCAAACAGCTCATGTCGCTTGCTGTCCCACAGTATGTTGTTCCCAGCCGGCACTACTTCTCCAAGAGAGCCGTGCCTTCCCTGCACAACCAAGTATCCGATAAAATCAAGTGTGCACTGCGCAACGCCATCTGTAGCAAGGTCCACCTAACCACAGATACGTGGACCAGTAAGCACGGCCAGGGACGCTATATCTCCCTAACTGCACACTGGGTAAATGTAGTGGCAGCTGGGCCCCAGGCGGAGAGCTGTTTGGCGCACGTCCTGCCGCCGCCAAGGATCGCAGGGCAACATTCTTTGCCTCCTGTTGCCACCTCCTCCTTCTCGGCTTCCTCCTCCTCTTCTTCCACCTGCTCATCCAGTCAGCCACACACCTTCACCACCAACTTCAGCACAGCCCGGGGTAAACGTCAGCAGGCCATTCTGAAACTCATATGTTTGGGGGACAGGCCCCACACCGCACAGGAGTTGTGGCGGGGTATTGAACAACAGACCGACGAGTGGTTGCTGCCGGTGAGCCTCAAGCCCGGCCTGGTGGTGTGTGATAATGGGCGAAATCTCGTTGCAGCTCTGGGACTAGCCAATTTGACGCACATCCCTTGCTTGGCGCATGTGCTGAATTTGGTGGTGCAGAAGTTCATTCACAACTACCCCGACATGTCAGAGCTGCTGCATAAAGTGCGGGCCGTCTGTTCGCGCTTCCGGCGTTCACATCCTGCCGCTGCTCGCCTGTCTGCGCTACAGCGTAACTTCGGCCTTCCCGCTCACCGCCTCATATGCGACGTGCCCACCAGGTGGAACTCCACCTTGCACATGCTGGACAGACTGTGCGAGCAGCAGCAGGCCATAGTGGAGTTTCAGCTGCAGCACGCACGGGTCAGTCGCACTACAGAACAGCACCACTTCACCACCAATGACTGGGCCTCCATGCGAGACCTGTGTGCCCTGTTGCGCTGTTTCGAGTACTCCACCAACATGGCCAGTGGCGATGACACCGTTATCAGCGTTACAATACCACTTCTATGTCTCCTTGAGAAAACACTTAGGGCGATGATGGAACAGGAGGTGGCCCAGGAGGAGGAGGAGGAGGATGAGGAAGAGGGGTCATTTTTAGCACTTTCAGGCCAGTCTCTTCGAAGTGACTCAGAGGGAGGTTTTTTGCAACAGCAGAGGCCAGGTACAAATGTGGCCAGCCAGGGCCCACTACTGGAGGACGAGGAGGACGAGGATGAGGAGGAGGTGGAGGAGGATGAGGATGAAGCATGGTCACAGCGGGGTGGCACCCAACGCAGCTCGGGTCCATCACTGGTGCGTGGCTGGGGGGAAAGGCAGGACGATGACGATACGCCTCCCACAGAGGACAGCTTGTCCTTACCCCTGGGCAGCCTGGCACACATGAGCGACTACATGCTGCAGTGCCTGCGCAACGACAGCAGAGTTGCCCACATTTTAACCTGTGCGGACTACTGGGTTGCCACCCTGCTGGATCCACGCTACAAAGACAATGTGCCCACCTTACTTCCTGCACTGGAGCGTGATAGGAAGATGCGCGAGTACAAGCGCACGTTGGTAGACGCGCTACTGAGAGCATTCCCAAATGTCACAGGGGAACAAGTGGAAGCCCAAGGCCAAGGCAGAGGAGGAGCAAGAGGTCGCCAAGGCAGCTGTGTCACGGCCAGCTCCTCTGAGGGCAGGGTTAGCATGGCAGAGATGTGGAAAACTTTTGTCAACACGCCACAGCTAACTGCACCACCACCTGATACGCAACGTGTTAGCAGGAGGCAACATTTCACTAACATGGTGGAACAGTACGTGTGCACACCCCTCCACGTACTGACTGATGGTTCGGCCCCATTCAACTTCTGGGTCTCTAAATTGTCCACGTGGCCAGAGCTAGCCTTTTATGCCTTGGAGGTGCTGGCCTGCCCGGCAGCCAGCGTTTTGTCTGAACGTGTATTCAGCACGGCAGGGGGCGTCATTACAGACAAACGCAGCCGCCTGTCTACAGCCAATGTGGACAAGCTGACGTTCATAAAAATGAACCAGGCATGGATCCCACAGGACCTGTCCGTCCCTTGTCCAGATTAGACATTAACTACCTCCCCATAACCATATATTATTGGACTCCAGGGCACTTCCTCATTCAATCCTATTTTTATTTTCATTTTACCATTATATTGCGATGCTACCCAAAGTTGAATGAACCTCTCCTCTGCCTGTGTGCTAGGCCTAAATATATGCCAATGGACTGTTGCAGTGGTGGCTGACATGAAGCCTGATTCTCTGCTATGACATGCAGACTAATTCTCTGCTGACATGAAGCCAGATTGTCTGTTACGGGACCTCTCTCCTCTGCCTGGGTGCTGGGCCTAAATTTATGACCATGGACTGTTGCAGTGGTGGCTGACGTGAAGCCTGATTCTCTGCTATGACATGCAGACTGATTCTCTGCTGACATGAAGCCAGATCGTCTGTTACGGGACCTCTCTGCTCTGCCTGTGTGCTAGGCCTAAATATATGCCAATGGACTGTTGCAGTGGTGGGTGACGTGAAGCCTCATTCTCTGCTATGACATGCAGACTGATTCTCTGCTGACATGAAGCCAGATTGTCTGTTACGGGACCTCTCTGCTCTGCCTGTGTGCTAGGCCTAAATATATGCCAATGGACTGTTGCAGTGGTGGGTGACGTGAAGCCTCATTCTCTGCTATGACATGCAGACTGATTCTCTGCTGACATGAAGCCAGATTGTCTGTTACGGGACCTCTCTGCTCTGCCTGTGTGCTAGGCCTAAATATATGCCAATGGACTGTTGCAGTGGTGGGTGACGTGAAGCCTCATTCTCTGCTATGACATGCAGACTGATTCTCTGCTGTCATGAAGCCAGATTGTCTGTTACGGGACCTCTCTGCTCTGCCTGTGTGCTAGGCCTAAATATATGCCAATGGACTGTTGCAGTGGTGGGTGACGTGAAGCCTCATTCTCTGCTATGACATGCAGACTGATTCTCTGCTGACATGAAGCCAGATTGTCTGTTACGGGACCTCTCTGCTCTGCCTGTGTGCTAGGCCTAAATATATGCCAATGGACTGTTGCAGTGGTGGGTGACGTGAAGCCTCATTCTCTGCTATGACATGCAGACTGATTCTCTGCTGTCATGAAGCCAGATTGTCTGTTACGGGACCTCTCTGCTCTGCCTGTGTGCTAGGCCTAAATATATGCCAATGGACTGTTGCAGTGGTGGGTGACGTGAAGCCTCATTCTCTGCTATGACATGCAGACTGATTCTCTGCTGACATGAAGCCAGATTGTCTGTTACGGGACCTCTCTGCTCTGCCTGTGTGCTAGGCCTAAATATATGCCAATGGACTGTTGCAGTGGTGGGTGACGTGAAGCCTCATTCTCTGCTATGACATGCAGACTGATTCTCTGCTGACATGAAGCCAGATCCTCTGTTACGGGAGCTCTCTCCTCTGCCTGGGTGCTGGGCCTAAATTTATGACAATTGACTGTTGCAGTGGTGGGTGACGTGAAGCCTGATTCTCTGCTATGATATGAAGACTGATTCTCTGCTGACATGAAGCCAGATTGTCTGTTACGGGACCTTTCTCCTCTGCCTGGGTTCTGGGCCTAAATTTATGAAAATTGACTCTTACAGTGGTGGGTGACGTGAAGCCTGATTCTAGGCTATGATATGAAGACTGATTCTCTGCTGACATGAAGCCAGATTGTCTGTTACGGGACCTTTCTCCTCTGCCTGGGTTCTGGGCCTAAATTTATGAAAATTGACTCTTACAGTGGTGGGTGACGTGAAGCCTGATTCTCTGCTATGATATGAAGACTGATTCTCTGCTGACATGAAGCCAGATTCTCTGTTACGGGACCTCTCTCCTCTGCCTGGGTGCTGGGCCTAAATTTATGACAATGGACTGTTGCAGTGGTGGCTGACGTGAAGCCTGATTCTCTGCTATGACATGCAGACTGATTCTCTGCTGTCATGAAGCCAGATTGTCTGTTACGGGACCTCTCTGCTCTGCCTGTGTGCTAGGCCTAAATATATGCCAATGGACTGTTGCAGTGGTGGCTGACGTGAAGCCTCATTCTCTGCTATGACATGCAGACTAATTCTCTGCTGACATGAAGCCAGATTGTCTGTTACGGGACCTCTCTCCTCTGCCTGGGTGCTGGGCCTAAATTTATGACAATGGACTGTTGCAGTGGTGGCTGACGTGAAGCCTGATTCTCTGCTATGACATGCAGACTAATTCTCTGCTGACATGAAGCCAGATTGTCTGTTACGGGACCTCTCTCCTCTGCCTGGGTGCTGGGCCTAAATATATGCCAATGGACTGTTGCAGTGGTGGCTGACGTGAAGCCTCATTCTCTGCTATGACATGCAGACTAATTCTCTGCTGTCATGAAGCCAGATTGTCTGTTACGGGACCTCTCTGCTCTGCCTGTGTGCTAGGCCTAAATATATGCCAATGGACTGTTGCAGTGGTGGGTGACGTGAAGCCTGATTCTCTGCTATGACATGCAGACTGATTCTCTGCTGACATGAAGCCAGATTGTCTGTTACGGGACCTCTCTGCTCTGCCTGTGTGCTAGGCCTAAATATATGCCAATGGACTGTTGCAGTGGTGGGTGACGTGAAGCCTCATTCTCTGCTATGACATGCAGACTGATTCTCTGCTGACATGAAGCCAGATTCTCTGTTACGGGACCTCTCTCCTCTGCCTGTGTGTGTGCTGGGCCTAAATATATGCCAATGGACTGTTGCAGTGGTGGCTGACGTGAAGCCTCATTCTCTGCTATGACATGCAGACTAATTCTCTGCTGACATGAAGACAGATTCTCTGTTACGGGACCTCCCTCCTCTGCCTGGGTGCTGGGCCTAAATATATGCCAATGGACTGTTGCAGTGGTGGCTGACGTGAAGCCTCATTCTCTGCTATGACATGCAGACTGATTCTCTGCTGACATGAAGCCAGATTCTCTGTTACGGGACCTCTCTCCTCTGCCTGTGTGTGTGCTGGGCCTAAATATATGCCAATGGACTGTTGCAGTGGTGGCTGACGTGAAGCCTCATTCTCTGCTATGACATGCAGACTGATTCTCTGCTGACATGAAGCCAGATTCTCTGCTACGGGACCTCTCTCCTCTGCCTGTGTGTGTGCTGGGCCTAAATATATGCCAATGGACTGTTGCAGTGGTGGCTGACGTGAAGCCTCATTCTCTGCTATGACATGCAGACTAATTCTCTGCTGACATGAAGACAGATTCTCTGTTACGGGACCTCCCTCCTCTGCCTGGGTGCTGGGCCTAAATATATGCCAATGGACTGTTGCAGTGGTGGCTGACGTGAAGCCTCATTCTCTGCTATGACATGCAGACTAATTCTCTGCTGACATGAAGACAGATTCTCTGTTACGGGACCTCTCTCCTCTGCCTGGGTGCCGGGGCCTAAATATCTGAGAATGGACTGTTCCAGTGGTGGGTGACGGGAAGCCAGATTCTCTGCTATGGAACCTCTCTCCAATTGATTTTGGTTAATTTTTATTTATTTAATTTTTATTTTAATTAATTTCCCTATCCACATTTGTTTGCAGGGGATTTACCTACATGTTGCTGCCTTTTGCAGCCCTCTAGCTCTTTCCTGGGCTGTTTTACAGCCTTTTTAGTGCCGAAAAGTTCGGGTCCCCATTGACTTCAATGGGGTTCGGGTTCGGGACGAAGTTCGGATCGGGTTCGGATCCCGAACCCGAACATTTCCGGGATGTTCGGCCGAACTTCTCGAACCCGAACATCCAGGTGTTCGCTCAACTCTAGTCTTTATGGCTCCTATGGCCTGTTCGTGATCTATCACAGTGTGGAGCGACTGGATATCCAAGGTTGTCATTATCCAGTCAGACTCTGCTGGTAGACCTTCTAATATATCAATAATTTGAGTAGTGTCTCTCAGATAGGATACTGTAGTTTTCACTAAAGGTTGTAACCAGGTACCTACATATCTAGAGAGATTAGCTGTTAAGGAGCCTATCCCTGATACTATGGGGCAACCCGGAGGACTCCCCATGTTCTTGTGCACTTTCGGGAGGCAGTAAAAGACCGTGAGTCTCCCGGGTGTCCTCATAATAAAGCTGGATTCCTGTTTAGACAGGATACCCAGCTGGGATCCTTTATGACAGTATTTACGTAGTTTTTCACAAAACTTCAAGGTTGGGTCAGCATCTAATTTCTTATATGTTGTGTTATCAGAGAGTTGTCTTAGACATTCCTGTATGTAGTTTCGATGTCTCTAGGATTACAATCGCCCCTCCTTTATCCGCAGGGCGAATAGTTATATTATCATTCTATTGTAACTCCTTAATTGCCACTATTTCTTTATTGGAGAGATTCTTTCTGTAGAACGTCTTCTCCTTCATTTTTCTAAGATCTGTTTCTACGTTCTTTTGAAAGCTACTAATTTCAGGTCCTATTTTATTTCTCGTAAATTTTTGGATTTATTTTTTAGGTCTGTATGTCTAAAACCATCCTCTGTTTGTGGGCTCATTGTAATCGGATTCTTTATAAAATATTTTTTGAGGCAGATGTTTTTTGATAAATTTCTGGATCCCTATATAAGTGCTAAATTTATTCACTTGTGCACTAGGGGCAAATTTCAATCCTTTATTTAACAAGGAGATCTGTGGCTGTGTCAACACTGTACTACTTAGGTTAATAATGTTACTTTGTTCTAAATATAATGATACTATCTGTGATTTCTTCTTCTTCCTTCCCCTTCGTGTCTTCTTATTCCTGTTTGGTGGTTGTGATACGATAAATTTTGATTTTCCCTCGGTTTGTGTATTGGTGATGTTATCTGGTAATCTCTCTGTCTCAAAGAGCGTGTCTGATTGGGTGAGTAGTGATGTCGTTCCTCCTGTCTGCTTTGTTGATTGTTGTGTCTTCGGTTGTACTGGTGTCTTTGTGGAGTCTGTACTATCCTGTTGTGTTCCGGTGATCGTGACTGTCTGTGCTTTAGTCTTGGTGAATGATGTGGTGAGGTCCTGTCTAAAAATGGTTGCTGTGCCAGTGTCTCAAATCGATTTCTAATTGGTATATTTGGTCTTGCATAATCAGTGGGATAGGTCTATCCTTATTTTCTAACTGGTTCACATTTCTATTCTGTGGTTTGGGAGCATTAAAATATTTCTTGCTTTTTTTAGAAATGATTTCTAGTTCGGTTTTATCCAAACTTTTACATATCCTTTCTTGCCACAGACTAAAAATGCTATCTTTAGGTAATTGATCTATTTTTGTTTTCATTTGGTTAATATTTTCTGTCAGGGACCCCAATATTTGAACTCTTCTCTTAATAATGAGTTCCACAAGTGTTCGTGATTGTGCATGGAGGAGGTTTTCCCATTCAAGATAAAATTCATCACCATATAAATTTTAGTTAGTTGTAGGCCTTTTGGAATTTTATTCTGTTCTAAATATTGACGTAGCGATCGAATCTCCCAATGTTGTCTAAGTTGTTTCAATACCAGGTTCTCTAGCTCTCTGAATGTATCATGGGTAGATCTTGCCTTAATATTGACTGTCTCTGATGTCTCAAATAAAAAGGAATCAACCTAAATCCACGTAATGGGGGGGCTAAATCCACGTAATGGGTGATAGAAGATTACTAAATAAAATATGGTTACCGTGGATAGCTCACTGCCTTCTCAGAATGAAAAAGGTGCTCTAGTCTTGACTGATCACCCAATCAGTAAGAAATGGAAACTACGACAATCATAAGACCCCTCCGCGCCAGTGATTCAGGGGACTTCATATATAGGGTCCTTTATTCCACTGCGATTATATTGCGTTTTTATTGTGATTGTTATTTTATTTGCTGTTTCCACCCTATCTCCGCCACAGATATACATCTTATCCAGAACTGTGGATGGTTAGAGTTGGTTTAGCGGATGAATTTTTTATAGTGTTGCTATTTAATATTTTTGATGTTATTGCTGTAAAATATACATTAAATTGTGACTACACAAACTGTGACCTCTTATATGACCCACATATTGAGTGCCAGTCTTAAATACATTTTCTCATTTCCATTTCTTACTGATTGTGTGATCAGTCAAGACTAGAGCACCTTTTTCATTCTGAGAAGGCGGTGAGCTATCCACGTTAACCATATTTTATTTAATAAATGGGAAGGTATTGGAAGATCAGGTCAGAGATGTATGGAGGGAACAACCTGTGGACAATAAAGCACAACTATGAGCTTGGAGCTATCTCTATGATCCGTAGTACAGAGCTATAGGCTGGCCGCCATGTGCTGCTCCATATGACTTTATGTTAAATAGATATTCAGCTCCTTGGAAGCAACGCAATTAAAAGTACAGTAGACACCCCATAAACTTCTGTGGATAATAGGTTATACTTGAGTTATTAGAGCCATAAAGAGACCAAATAGATGACCTTATAGTCTATGTCTAGTATGACACAAATATCTAAACATGTCACCTCAGTGGAACAGTTGTCCCAAAGTGAATCGAAAACTCAGTTCAGTTTCTAGGAGAATGACATCCTTGGCAAAAGACATGGGTTTCACCCAAGTGCTCATTATTAAAACAATATATTTTGAGTATTTCATGTTTGCTTCCTTGAAAAGATTGTATCTTCTACAAATGACATGGAGATTAATGGACGGCACTCTAGGAGTGCAGAGAAGGCAGTCACACCTAGACGTTGGTGCCTGAGGGATCCCTTAGACCCCTTGTCCAATAATATGACTCCAGTGTATTATAAGTGGCGCATAATTGGTGGTGTCCTGCACTGGGGGTCAAGGAGAAGTTACAGTACTCCTCTATGGAGATGAACTTGCTGAAATCTGTATACTGGGTTTTATAGAGCTGAACCAGAAATAGACACTAGATGCTTTATATAATGAGTAAACGATCCCATTTTGCAAGGTGGTATAATTTAATTATAAAGTGTGAACGAGGCTTTTGTGAAAGGTCACTCAGGATGTTGCTGACACGTTAGAGCTGAGTAATGGCTAATAAATTACATTTGATGCTCTCGTATCCGGCACGATATGTTTATTATAAGACCTTTAACCAACTCCGAGCTGGAAAAAGAGACTGAAAGCCAAATGTACTTAAAATGCTTTATTACAAGAAATGCAGACAAACTCAATAAATACACAAGTGCAATGATAAATCCAAAATCTAACTATACACATATTTCATGAGCAGCATGATTGTGCAAAACACTGCTGAAAAACATTGCTTGTACAATAACACTATCAATGGCTTTCGGTCAGGTTTGCTAATATAGGTTTCAATGGTTCTCGAAATATGAAAATTGACAAGTGCTATCATTCTGTTTTCTAAGGGTATTCTCACATGGGTTAGATTCATGGCTGTCAGGTCCCACTGGGCTTGAGGAGGTCCACTGTGCTTACATTGCAACTTTTTCAAGCCAAGGGTTGGGCTGATTAAAGCCCACTGGGACTTCCTTCAGTCAGTGGTCCACATATATTTGAAGCCAACCCTCATATCACTTTGAGCTGTAATAAAATGACTAAGGCCCTTGGTTTTTACTAGGTGCCCACAAGTCCATAACCCAGAAGGGCAAACCTAAGCACCGTTGTGTACATGGATACCATACAAAAAATTCACAAAAAATTAAAGCAATATGTTTAGCGAAAGTGGCGGGCAGACGTGTAAGCCGATGAATCAGTGGTTTCAAAGGTAACTAAAGCACACCCACAACATTTGCCCAATGTTACTTTATAGTTTCTACTGATTCTATGACATTAGATGTACATTTTTTATCCAATGGGTGACATTTAATAAAAAAAAAAAAACAATGCAATAGAAAATAATACCCTGTAATGCACTTTTTCTACAGCAGGTTCTGTATGAAGTACAGATTCAACTTTTACAAAGTTTAAATCCTGACAAAGTAGCAAGCCATACCCATTTTTCCCCTCACATATAAAACCTCATGTTGCAGAACAGATAAGAAAATACGCACACAAAAAACATTCAGAAATACAATGATAAATACGGGCCATTGTGTTTTTACTAACCCTCATCGGACTGCATATATATAATCTAGGAATGTGGAACGGTAAGTATAATGACTGTGTCATTAAGGTTAATTGAACAAGTCCACACATACCGAGCGGTCACTAGGAAAACATATCAGCGGTTTCCATGCAGATTTGCATAGTAAGCGAAGCATAGCTCTAGCTCACAGGTAATTAGCACATACCTGGCACAAGTCCCACTGCACTCTATGTAGCTGATAATTGTATGCCTCATAAGTCATATCAGCATCTGACCTTTCCTGCTGGCCTGATGCCAAATATGCTGAGCTTCCTCTTGGATCATCTTATCTAGCAGATTAAACTGGAACTAAACTTCTGTAAAAAAAAAGAAAAGAAAAAACAAAAAGAGTGCTCTGCCCCTTTACCTTTTTGAGTGTGTGGAGTACGGATCCCAAATATGTTCTATAGATACAAACTCCACACACTTGAAAAGCTAAGCAGAGCTGATGAGAGCCAAAAGGGGCAGAACACTTTGCAATTTGTGTTTTTCTCGTGTTTATGTACCCTTTAAATTTTGACCTGCTAAAAGGGATTAGTGCAAGTGATGAGATATATATATATATATATATATATATATATATAGAAACAAAACATAAAATCTCAGTGCTTTTTAATAAAAAAAGTTAAAAAAAATAGAAAAAAGCACTAAACTTTAAATCCTTAATAACACATTTCTCAGATTTCTTAAGATATAGGCTAACCTAATAGTCAATGATGTTGCCAAATGTCCACATGGGTCAATGTACAAACTGGATTCAAAAGAGTTTCGATGTGTTTCATATGAATTGTGATTCTTGAGGTGCCTACCTTCCTATGAACACATAATGTAAAAAAAGGTTCAGGTTATAGTTAGGAACTTAAACAGAACCATAGATAAGTTTGTGGATGTCCAAATTGGAAGCAAACTATTGCTAAAGTCCCATTTTCAACTGAAGGAACTGGAGTTTGGTTTCTTCTTGGCTTCCATTTATCTTGATGATCGTGGTCTTACTTAAAGTGCAGTTGATCTATCTAGTTCAGATTGATGAGGTCAGATGTATTGGCTTTTGGAATACATACTTTGTCGTTGTGATTTCTCCTGGGTTTGGCATGGTGCGTACACTGGTCTTGGTAAGGATGTGTGTGAGGAATAGATAGTTTTGCAATTGTCTTCTTCACAGTCATCTTCATCATAAGGTTGGTACCAACAGAACAAGGCTCCTGAAACCAAGAGGAAGAACATAGTAGGCCAACCTAAGAATACAGCTTCACCGATTTCAATTCTTTGCATTGTTTTGCAAACTGGGTTGTTGATGTCTCGGATGATGCTGGCAGTGGTCCAGACAATTGGGACTAAGACAAGGATACCAGCTATGATGTAACCAATTCCAGCAGTTAAGAGCAGGCAATATCTTCCTTCTCGTGCCATTCTACAGCATCCGATGCATATCACAGAAATAACAGCAATGATGAAGGAAATAATGGAAATCACAACTGCAAAGGACATCAGGACTCTGCCAACTTTTAGGTCGGTGGTGATAATCACTAAAGAGTCATAGGGGTGGCAGTTCAACGGTGTTTTCATTCTTTGTCACACAAGTTAGCCATAAGCCATCCCATCGGCTTAGCCATTGTCCATCTATGCGCTTATCACAATTGGCAGCATTTCCTTCTACCATGTATGATGCCCTCCACTGGATCATTGATGTGACGACAATGGTGAGAATCATGCCGATAGCACCTAGAACGACTGCAATCAGCTGGATGATGTAGTATGCCATTGTTCTTCAGATTCTTGGAGATCCTTCAGAAATCCTTCAAAGCACAACCTGATCCTTGCAGCTTCAAAGTAGACTTTTAGATCTTCAAAATGATGGCTCCCTCTTATTTGCCACTCTACAATTGAGCTCAAATTCTGCCCTAGTTGACTCTGAAGACTTAAATGGCTCAAAGCAAGCTCCACAGGCCGGTTTTATAAATCAGGTCTCGTGTAGTAGTCAGCCTGCGTCATAAGGGTGTGACCTATTTAGGAAATCCTACTTATAATAGCTACAAGTAAGAGTCAGGTATTCATGTTATGATGCTATTTCGAAACTTAAAAGGAGGACTGCACGTTTTCTCCATGTGTTCTATCAAACGTGCCAGACGTGTCAACAACAGTAACACCATGACCTGACAACACTTCCAAATATCAAGTCAAGTCTAGAGGACAAGAGGTTATCTAAAAGAATTCTTTAATTCTAATCTAATAATTTACCTAATCAATAAAAAAAAAATCATTGTATCTCTGGTATAGTTGATTTATAGAATGACTTTTGCCTAGAAATGCATGCATGCTCACTTTGGCCAAGGACGAATTTATTCTAAATGGAGAGAGGGGAGTAAGCCAATGTCAGAAAACCCTGGTGGCAGCTTATTCAATAATAAAGGAATAAAGGATTGGACTTCTAGAATTCAACATATTTGATCCTTCATTTCCCTAAAGAATCTGTTGAGGGAGAATTTGGACAAACCATACATTAAAAAGTTGGCTGGCCGTGCCAAAACTTGTTGGCTCAACTATTGTTAATCTATTGTCTAAATGAATAGCGCCACAATAGGGTGACTGAATAATACTGTCATATAGTACTTGAGTAGACTTTTATTACTAGTGGCTGCTCATTGTCTACATTATTTTGAATGACCTGGATTTTTTTTAACTTGGATATACACTTACACCAATAAGAACTCTTGGTGACATTCATAAAGACCAGCGTTTTCCATGCCGGTCTTAAGTCCCTCTGCGCTGCTGGAGGAAGCGCCAAAGTTCTGAACAGGTCCAGGCCGTGCAACAGACTTTAATCTACACCAGCGACCAAAAACTGGCCTGGAAAGTGATAAATGAGCCGGGCCCGCCAGCCCGCTCACTTCCCTGCCCATGCCAAGGCCCTTTTCTCGGCATTTAGGAAAAGTTGCATGAACGAGGAAAAGTCACAGATTTTGCCGCAAAAATGCTTGTGTGACAAAGTATTTAACTTTAATACTGCCAAAAAGTGAAGTATAAACGGTTAGAAAATGACCCCCCTTGTGTTGATATTTGCAATTAATGATGAGCAAATTGATTTGTACGAATCAAGTCATCTCATCAACTAAAGTTCTACGCCTGTGAGGGGGGTCCCCGCAGCTAAAGACGCTCCCCCTGCCGCTTGATTGACAGGACTGTATGGTATTATTAAGTCATTGCAGAGAATTATTCAGTCACTCTATTGTGCCATTATGTATTTACCGTTAGGCAGTTTTATTCAGTTGTAAACATCCACAGCACTTGACGGTTTCAGTTGAAAATAGTGATGACTGAATGAATTCGTACAAATCAATTCATCTCATCACCTAAAGTTGTACACCCGTAGTTAAAGACGCTCTCCCTGACGCTTGATTGATAGGGCTGGACATCTCGGACGGCTATGACAATCTTGCGCCTGCGCCGCTGCTCCGTCAACAGAGCACCGACTGTTCATGCACTGCCTCCAGAGCACTGACTGTTCATGCACTGCCTCCAGAGCACCGACTGTTCATGCACTGCCTCCAGAGCACCGACTGTTCATGCACTGCCTCCAGAGCACCGACTGTTCATGCACTGCCTCCAGAGCACCGACTGTTCATGCACCGCTGCTTGAAAGTGTAGTGGCGCATACACAGTCACTGCTCTAGTAATGGAAGCAAAGCCTTCTCGGAGCAGCAGTGCAAGCGTAAGATTGTCAGGGCTGTCAATCACATGGCAGGGGGAGCGTCTTCAGCTGCTGGGACACCCCCTCACAGCTGTACAACTTTGGTTGATGAGATGAATCGATTCACACAAATCGATTCGCTCATCACTATTTTCATGCAAAACCATTGAGTGCTGTGTTATGTTTTCTTTGGATAGTAGTAGTACCACCATACAATAACTGAATAAAACTGCCTAAAAGTAAATAAATAATGGCACAGTAGAGTGACTGAATAATACTTCCATACAGAGACTTAACAATACAGTACTTGAATAATGCCAACAATCTAGTGACTAAACAATTCCACCATCCAGTTACATGATCGACGGACTTCAAACATCCATTTTGGAAGAAATTGGAGGAAAACCAGAATATAAGCTAATACAAAATAAATAAAGAAGCGAAATGGTGTGAGTATATTCCTTGACATTCTTTATGAACTAAGACAATTTGTGATTACTAGAATCATAATTGGAGTTAACCCCAGGTCTTATTAAGTTTCATGACCGAAACACATGGAATATAAATAGTCATTAGCGGATGACTTCTTCTTCCTTGCTAGGCGTGGTGTCCTGATAAATGTGTCATACCTGGAATGTTTGAATGAATCAATCAAATTCACATATAGGATTTATTTTCCCAACCCAGAGATTACTGGCTGTCACTCTCTTTTTTTTTTTAAAGCTCGTAAGATATCCAAACAAGCATAAGAGACAAAAGCAAAAAATAGAAATGTTTTTTTCTTACATAAAGTAAAACCTCACAGAGATGACCAGTCAAAACTGTATTAAAAAGTGGTCTTTTTAAAAGGTGGTTCCAGCTATATCACAGATTGCTGCAGATCAATAGTGTTCTTAAAGGGAATATGTCATCAGAAAATACAATCGTTTAAAATATTTTTAAAGGATTTTTGGTTGTTTTTTATTCCATGTCTATATATATATATTTTTTAAGTATATTATCCTGAAATTTTCGCACTGGCCACTGTTATTTACAGGTATCTTTTCAGAAGTTATTATCATTATCAACAGTGGCAGAATTACAAGTAACACCTCTATATAGATAATGCAGGATCCATAGAGGTCATAGACTGAGCATGTCTACAAAACTCTCCCATAGAAGTTAGTTGGGTCCAGGGGCGTAGCTATAGGGGAAGCAGGGGAATCAGCTGTTTTGGAGCCCGAACTCAGAAGGGACCCACCCAGGAGAGGCACTAAAAGATTTTTTTTTTCAGAGCTTCCTCAACAGTATTATTTAATGACATAGCATACAGCGACAGTATATACAGTGAAATGACATACAGTATATACGTGTAGAAAACAGACGGGTGGCTGCCAGCCTCACCTGAGAGCGCCATCTTGACTAGCCACAAGAGTTGCACAGGAGGAGGGGGTTGTGAAGAAGTTGTTGGGGCGGGCGGGGGGAGGCATTCAAAAATTTGTTGTGGGGCCCAGTCATTTCTAGCTATGCCACTGGTCCTACCCATTTTGCCTATGGTCAATATTGCTGCTCTCAAAAGTCAGGAAGTCTTAACATATTTTAGGCCCAGTGGCCAATGTGAAAATTGCAAGATTATATATATATTTTTTAAAATATAGATAGTGACATGAAAAACTAAAAAAAAAAAACTAGCCAAAAATTCAAAAAAAATAAGTTTAGCATAAAACAGTGATTTGAGCACAGTATTCAGAGGGTGTAGTCTAATGACTATGTATAAATACAGTATATCAAAGGCCAAAACAGAGATCTCTCTCAACATCTGTTTATACCCAGGACTGTGACCATGACGAGAGGACATCTTCTAGGTACTAGAGGAAAGAAGGTTTCTCCATCAACATAGAAGAGGATTCTTTACTGTAAGAGCAGTGAGACTACAGAACTCTCTGCCAGAAGATCTGAAAGACCTCTTTCGCGCCAAGTGTTCCGTCCAGTATGGTCTGTCAGACAATGCCGGCAATCGGCATATTTGCCTGGTACTGGCCGGATCTCTGCCAAACCCCATTATAGGCAGTAATGCCGGATCCAGAGAACTCTGGCAGGCTAATCTTTACCGGAACAGCCTACTGGATTTCCCTGCTGCAAGTGTGAAACTACTGTAGTCTAAACTGAGAAATAGTTTGCTTTTTTATTTAAATTTGCTATAGGTAACTGGACAGAACAGAGTTTTCTGTATTGGGTGGAGGTATCTAAGGCTATAACACGTCTTTCTCTTTTAGTCTTAGTAATGTTACTCACCATTCCTCATCTTCATTTTCCAATTGAATAATCCTATAAAACCAGACATAGGCACACGTCTACTCCGAGGAGTCACACTGGAGAATTGGAGTGCATCATCTGGACGACAACATTGATATTATACAATTATCTGTATTGCTAGAGTTGTTGAAATGTTTAAAGGGATACGGTCCTGTAAACTATTTATTGGTAGCTATGTCATGGAGCTAATGCCATCTACAGAAACATTGTTCATTGCTTTGTGTCACGGATAGCATCATAAAGATCATTTACTACACTGACCATAGACACGCTCTCAGATGTGGTCATGGTGGTCATGATGGTGGATGATATACAGGTAAAGAAATGAACATCTCATTGCTTACAGTACGGAAAGGTGTTAGCATTACAGTTAGCTGCTCTGAATGTGTGAAGATTGGAATAATAATATATTATAAAAATGATTATTAGCAATAGCAATATTATTATTCTTCTTCATCGTAGGAAATATGATGACAGTTTGCAGTAGACTAATTATATGACACATAGACGTTTAGCCAGTTACACAAGTTAGATATTACAATATAGTTAAAATGTACATAGATAGATAGATAGATATGAGATAGATAGAAAGCAGAGGGAGTACAAACTGGCCCCATATCTGGAGAAACTCCCCAATCCAAAAGACTGACAGATCCTGAGCCGGTACAGACTGAGCGCCCACAGCCTGCTCACCGAATCCGGGCGTCACCGACAGAGGTACATTCCCAGAAAGAGCAGACTGTGCCAGCAGTGCGACCAGGAGGCCGTGGAGGATGAGGCTCATTTCCTGCTGCGGTGCCCCAAATACTCAGCAGTGAGGGACTCTTACTTCAGGAGACTGTCTGATCTCTGCCCAGACTTCATCTCCATGGAGGAGGAAGAGAGACTCTGCATACTGCTGGGGGAAGAGAACACAGCGGCCACAGCAGCACAATATATTACTGCCTGCCATGGACTGAGAGGAGCCTGATATACCATGGACTCCTATACCCCCACCCTGTATATGTCCCCATCCCCCAACCCTACCCAATTATTTCCCACTTGTTTTGGCAATGCTAAAATGTATTTAGTCCTGCCAATAAAGCTGATTTTATTTGATTTGATTTAGAAAGATAGATAGATAGATAGATAGATAGATAGATAGATAGATAATAGAGAGGAGATAGATAGATAGATAGATAGGAGATAGATAGATAGATAGATACATAGATAATAGATAGATAGATAGATAGATAGATAGATAGATAGATAATAGATAGATGTATGATATGATAATCGATCTGCTAGATAGATTGAGTGATGCTCGCCGCTCGCTAGCTCGGCCTCGATGATCGTAGATCGCTAGCTCGATGACGCTAGCTCGATAGTCGGCTCGCTAGGAGATAGATAGGAGACTCGCTCGCTCTGTAGTAGATCGTGTAGCATAGCTCGCTCGCATCGCTCGCTCCTCGATCGTGATCTGTACGTTCCTGCTATCTAGATAGTCGCTAGCAGATCGATAGCAGTCTAGATAGCTAGATATATACGTAGATAGCGTTACTGTAGCGCTAGATGTGAATAGATAGATAATAGTTAGATAGATAGAGAGATAGATGGATGGACTCATATTTGAGATGAAAACTAGGGTGACCACATTTCACAGCAGCCAGCAAAATCAGTGACCCATGGGCACAGAGATATGGGCAAGCGGCCGCAGCTCATCGCATACAGACCTGGCACTGGGCAGATCACGCACAAGAAAATAATCTTTTATAACCAAGATATCGATTTAGAATTCAACCAACTCAAGCAAGAAAACATCTTGTTCTTCATATCTTATTAAAACAAAAAACAACCTCCAGTAAATATAAATCCTTGAGTCGCCCTCGTCAAGTTGTTAAAAACTTTCCTCAGCCATTTTTATTTATTTTTTTAGTTTTTTTTAGTTTTAGAAAGCTGGGCAGATAAGAGGCAGATGCCATATTGGCTGTCATCTCAGGAGCATTTCTACACTGAGTTTTAAATAGATCTTCTGAGATGAGGAAAAAATAGTCCCTTCTTTCAGAAACCCACGGAGTCCGGACTGTGGCTGGTATTACAGTATTCAATTGAATGGGGCTGAGCTGCAATGTCAGACACAACCCATGGACTAAAATGTCAGTCAGGGTGTAGCCATGTGGGGTGCTGAGGTAGTATTCGCACCTGTTGCCTGAGGAAGCTCAACTCCAGTATTTAAAATTGCGCCTGTAAATGGGGGTCCCTGTTACAGATTTTGCACTGGCGCCCAGAAGCTTGAAGTTATGCCTCTAACCCACAGGTTAGAAATGATACTGGTTGCTGTTGATTAGCTACATTACTAGACCTTCTGCAGAACTCTGGGGCACCTTTAGGCTGTCTACTCTAACTTTTAACCATTGGTTGTCTTACAGAATTTTGTGGCAGATTATTGGCACAAAGTGTTGCATCTTTAGGCCTCATGCACATGACCGTTTTTTTTTAAGGTCCGCAAAAACGGGGTCCGTAGGTCCGTGATCCGTGACCGTTTTTTCGTCCGTGGGTCTTCCTTGATTTTTGGAGGATCCACGGACATGAAAAATGAAAAAAAAATCTAAGTCAAGTTTGCCATTGAAATGATAGGAAAAAACGGACACGGATCACGGACGCGGATCACGGACGCGGATGACAATCTTGTGTGCATCCGTGTTTTTTCACGGACCCATTGACTTGAATGGGTCCGTGAACCGTTGGCCGTGAAAAAAATAGGACAGGTCATATTTTTTTCACGGCCAGGAAACACGGATCACGGATGCGGCTGCCAAACGGTGCATTTTCCGATTTTTCCCCGGACCCATTGAAAGTCAATGGGTCTGCGAAAAAAAACCGGAAAACGGCACAACGGCCACGGATGCACACAACGGTCGTGTGCATGAGGCCTAAGACGCATACTTTCCACTTGAGGCCAAACCTTTCTGCAAAGCTGCACCTCCTTGGCAGACGAGGCACTGTAGATTCATCTTTTTGAATTACTTGCTTCATAGGTATGAGTTGCCTAGATTTATTTTACCGGTGCAGAGATCTATACTTTCCTGCTCCCCATCATTCTGTTCAGGCTCGGTGGCTCCCGGTCTCTCTTCAATGGACTTCCAGTCCTCATCTATCAACTTCTGATGTGTGCAGCTGCAGCTGCAGCCAATGAATGGCCTCAGTGGTGACATGTCTTCTACCATGTGACCCAGCAGCGATGTGCTGCTTGGGGACAAGTCACTGCTGAGGCCACTTGTTGGCTGCAGCAACGTTCATGACCCTGTCCATGTGGACATTGACAGGTGGAAACACTGCTGGACACCAGTGGCCATGTACAATAAGTGATGGGTGTGATGGTTGTAAAGCTGTATGGGCCACCGGTACTCCTGTAGCATAATAGGTCACCACAGCGATATTCACAAGATAATGGAGAGACAACGGGGGAGACTTATCAAACTGGTGTAAAGTAAAACTGACTCAGTTGCCCATAGCAACCAATCAGATACCACCTTTCATTTTCTAAAGGAGCTGTGAAAAATGAAAGGTGGAATCTGATTGGCTGCTATGGGCAACTGAGCCAGTTTTACTTTACACCAGTTTAATAAGTCTCCCCCGTTGTCTCTCCATGATCTTGTGAATATCCTTGTGGTGACCTTTTTATGGCTACACCAGTTTGATAAATCTCCCCCAATGTCTTCACTTGTAGATAGACATCTGCCCAAACACTATGTGATAAACTAGCATAGAAAACAGGCAACATGTACTGTTTCATATTAATCTAATGCTTCAGAAAATACACGGAGGGAGAAGAAACACGCCTAGGTGAAATAAGAGGACACTAGTGCTCTTAATATCATGTGATAGTTGGTGGCCCTCATACATATTTTCTACTTCAGCCCATAAGCTTCGAGGTGCACCCTTATTATCCATTATTATCTACGTTTTCCATCAGGTCCGGATGAATCATAGCACACGTGACACTTGAATCCAAACAAGGAAACCTGGAAATGTATATGTTGTCACTTGTCCAAAATTATGGTTAGGAGCCCAAACCATATCATTAAGGAGAATGAAGTCATGAGAGAAAAATCTCAACAGGGCATCAGGGAAATGTTTCCAAGAAAGCAGTGTAATTGCTAGCCATGCCTCGTGCACGAAGCCGAAGCCTCCACCTAGAGAACTGGATGTGCCGTCACAGGGAGGTTTGCTAAAGGGAGTCTGTCCGTAGGAGCATGCCTATGTAACCAAGCACACTGCCAAATCGGTTTTGCTCAGTTTTGTCAGTCCATGGCTCCTTTGATGATAATCACTGGGGGAGATTTATCAAACTGGTGGTGGGCTTAGTTGCCCATATCAACCAATCAGATTCCACCTTTCATTTTCCAAAGAAGCTGTGAAAAATGAAAGGTGGGATCTGATTGGTTGCTATAGGCAACTAAGCCAGGTCTACTTTACATCAGTTTAATAAATCTCCCCCACTTTTTTTTATCAATATGTAAATACGGCACTAAGTGCACTGAGGGAGGGTTCGCTGCACCAACGGTCCCCTCCTTTCTCTTCCCATCCCCTCTCTCAGCCTGTAGACTGAAAGAGCCAGCCAGTAGGAACATAATCCCACCTGGTCCTGTATTCTCACTAATGCGCGGTTCGTTTTCACATTGATGTATGCGCAGTGCAACTCCATGTCTCTGCTGGAACAAAAACAAATATACTGTGCATGCGCGATGTGAAAACAAATGGCACATGCGGCTTTTGTTTTCCCATTGAGGGGGGGCTGGGCAGAGAAAAGTGGGGAGCTTTGGTGCACTGGGGGCAGCCCTCAGGGCACTTACCACCTAATTTGCATATTGATTAAAAGTACTTTTTCTCAGCAATGGAGTATAGGATTGACAAAAAAAACAGGAATCATGTCAATTAGATGAGTGAAACTGATTTGGAAGTGGGCTTGGTTACATAGGCATGTTCCTGTTGGTAGACTCCCTTTACCGTTTACAGATCTTTCCTCTGTAGTTTAAATTCACTAACATTTTCAACCTAGGCTAGACTCGCCTACCAACCCCCATCTAAAATACATTGCCTGTGATATCATAAATCTCAGCACCATATTGAACTTTTCTGGAACACTGACCTCCAAAAAATGTAGAACTGGATCAACAGAGTACCAGAGGATCCTATGGTGGGCCCAGGCCCTTTATAATAATAAGTCCCAAAGGTACCGCAGAAGACAAACCCATTTGCAGGTGACTTTGGGGGCCAATCACTTGTCACTTGGGTCTATTTCTAAATAACCTATTTGTTTTCTGCCTTTATGTATAGACGCAGTGTAGACTAAAAGAACACCAATCCAAGACTGCCTCTAAGACTATCTACTCCTGACAAAGTGTATAAAAAAGCCTAGATGTTGAGACCACCATTACTCACTGGACATCAAGGGGACATAGTATACTTCAGAGTATCCTGCCCCCTAAGTTTCTGTCGACTATTGAAATCCTCACTCAGCTTCACTCAAGATTAAAGAATTATTTCGACAAAAAAGTGGTTAAAAAAAATACTAACTCATACTCGCCTTGCTAATCCCGGTCCACTGATGTTCTGATGGTTCCCAGGTCCCCATTGTTCTTAACAGGATGTGGCTGGGATTTCTGATCATCCAATCACTGGCTGCAGCAACGACCTACCTCAGTCAGTGATTGGCTGCCTGGCATTCTGTGTCGAGACAGGAGCAGGAAGGGGAGTGCATTCCCTTCAGCTGCAGCTCCGGTGACATGTCCTTTTTGCTGCAGCTCTCTTCTCGTAACAGCTTCTAACAGATGATATGACTGGTGGCAGCTGAAGGATAGAACTGAGCATGAGAGTCTGTCTCAGCAATGTTACTGAGGTGGACAGAGAAATAAGGAAAAGAGCAAACAGCGGGTGGCGCTATACAGATACATTTTATTGAATGTTATAGTAAATTTTTTATTACATGCAATTACAAAAATATTCAGATGCAAGTGCTGGTTTTAAAAAATGTTAAATATTTTTTGTGGGACAAATCTTTTAAGTACAAAAGTGTCCATGTCTGGATATCATTTTTTATTTTTATAAGCTAAGCAGAACGAAAATTGTTCTACTTTGAATTTTTTCCGACGTCCGTGTGGACATCGCCTAAGGATGTTACATTGACAATATCTTATACTTGTTAATAGTGTTGATTGCAAATATTCTAATTGCAAATTTTTATCAGAATTACTGCTTGTGGGCCAATGAGAAGGCTGCAATATCTTTGTCAGAGCTTAGCAACAGCCCTAGCAACCAATAGGAAAGTTGCCTACCCCTTACTATATAAGAAACTCCCCAGCAGCCATTTTCTGCTGTTTTTTTGCAGTTCTGAGAGAGAGAGAGCAGTGACATTGCTTTGCTCTGTGCTTTGTAAACTCATCTGGATCCTTGGACAATTACATTAGATAGTTAGCTCATATATATAATACAAATAGTTAGTGGCAGATAGTCAGTGTAGGTTAGTGATATAGTGTAGCTGGTTCCAGTGCAGGGTGGTAGGTAGTGTGATAGGAATTACTGTGCTGTGATAGGGATTAGTGTCTCCGTTAGACAAAGTGCTGTGATGTCACAACAATACTTAGTGCACCAATCAGTAATATCTACTCAGACCTGATAAAATGTGAAGTTGCATGTATTGAGAAAAAAAAAATGTGCATCATTAGTGCCGATTTGCGCAATCGCAAAAATAATAACTGGAGAATTAATTGCAAATATTATGCAAAAAATTCGCAAAATATTGCAAAAACTAATATTGCCTATGCCACTCATCACTACTTGTTAAGTAAAAATTGTTAGGGAATCAATTGTTTTTGAATCTACACAAAGCCTATAATGTAGGTCACTATGTTCAAATATTATCACCCAGATGCAAAATGAGGTTATGAAGAATATATATGTAATAATGCAAACATGAAAGACATATTTATGGCATGCTATGTAAACTACATGTGCATACATTGCCTCTAATCAGATCTCCCTATGGCCATTCTTCTGCAGCTTATCGTGTATAAGAAGCCTAAGGCTGAATCATTTTGTGAATGTTTAAGGCCATGTTCTTACTTTCAGGTATTTGAGGATCAGTATCTACATACTACAGTACGTTCAGCTGTGACTCATAAGAAAACTTTTTCATCGCTGACTGATATTTGAAGATTGCAGATAGTCTTATGGTACTTGCTCATCCTAGCAAGCTTCAGCGTCTACAATTAGGATTGTGATGTTACTTGTGGCATCAGATACCAGGAATGTGCTAACATTAGATGGGGTGTTATTATATTAACACAGTGCCACCTGCTGGTGAATATCAGAAAACAGCATGTGGCTCCAATATGTGTACTTGTCTCAAGTGAATGGAAGCTGAGCTGCTGTACTGCTGTGAGGGATGAGAATCCATTTTGTATGAGTATTTCTTCCATTTTGTTCAAATGGGGAAAATTAATGAGCCAGGTGGTAGGATGTAGGGAGTCTCTGTGTATATAGATCAAATGTTCCTAGCTGCAAGGCCAAGGTAGCCGCTCCCTCACTCCAGTTATTAAAGTTTGACATACAAGAAAAAGTTATGTTCCTTCTGAGATTAGGGATGCACTGCTGGAGAATGTTAACTTTAATATAAGATGCTGCAGAAACTTTTTAATTATCAGAATTTTGTTAGTATAGTGCAGAAGTATTTCCTATTATGAATAACGAATCAAATCATTAGTTTTGATTTCCACCCCCTTGGCGGTGTGCCAGATTTGTCTATGATTATCTGTAGTGCTATAAAGATGTGTGCTTGTGTGGAATAAAGTAGAGAGCATCTGATTCAGCAGTGTGTCTGTGTCAGCTCTCTGAGTGCTCAATATATACACATCAATTGGGACCCCAACAATCATAGAGGTAGGGGTGTTTGCCCCAACAAAACTTGGCACCCAACATCAGACTAGACTAAAGGACACTTCATTGATCTCCCGACAACTTGCATAATCCGGACTGGGACGGACAGATATAAAAGACAGTGCTGCAAGGTGAGAGACTTTATCTTACATTATATCTGTGCCTCCCTGACCGGTTGTCTGGTTCGAGGGATTGTTGAAGAAACGTATGTATAAAGTCTTTTTACAGTCGAGTACATATTGATAAAGAACCTTAAAAGTTGAAAATACCTATGATTGTTGGGTTTAGTTTCAGATCATGAGTAACTTTGATTGATGATGTTTTTAGTCTGGTTTTAGGAGTCACGGTACACAGTACAGACCAAAAGTTTGGACACACCTTCTCATTCAAAGAGTTTTCTTTATTTTCATGACAATGAAAATTGTAGATTCACACTGAAGACATCAAAACTATGAATTAACACATGTGGAATTATATACATAACAAAAAAGTGTGAAACAACTGAAAATATGTCATATTCTAGGTTCTTCAAAATAGCCACCTTTTGCTTTGATTACTGCTTTGCACACTCTTGGCATTCTCTTGATGAGCTTCAAGAGGTAGTCACCTGAAATGGTTTTCACTTCACAGGTGTGCCCTGTCAGGTTTAATAAGTGGGATTTCTTGCCTTATAAATGGGTTTGGGACCATCAGTTGCGTTGTGGAGAAGTCAGGTGGATACACAGCTGATAGTCCTACTGAATAGACTGTTAGAATTTGTATTATGGCAAGAAAAAAGCAGCTAAGTAAAGAAAAACGAGTGCACATCATTACTTTAAGAAATGAAGGTCAGTCAGTCCGAAAAATTGGGAAAACTTTGAAAGTGTCCCCAAGTGCAGTCACAAAAACCATCAAGCGCTACAAAGAAACTGGCTCACATGCGGACCACCCCAGGAAAGGAAGACCAAGAGTCACCTCTGCTGCGGAGGATAAGTTCATCCGAGTCACCAGCCTCAGAAATCGCAGGTTAACAGCAGCTCAGATTAGAGACCAGGTCAATGCCACACAGAGTTCTAGCAGCAGACACATCTCTAGAACAACTGTTAAGAGGAGACTGTGTGAATCAGGCCTTCATGGTAGAATATCTGCTAGGAAACCACTGCTAAGGACAGGCAACAAGCAGAAGAGACTTGTTTGGGCTAAAGAACACAAGGAATGGACATTAGACCAGTGGAAATCTGTGCTTTGGTCTGATGAGTCCAAATTTGAGATCTTTGGTTCCAACCACTGTGTCTTTGTGCGACGCAGAAAAGGTGAACGGATGGACTCTACATGCCTGGTTCCCACCGTGAAGCATGGAGGAGGAGGTGTGATGGCGTGGGGGTGCTTTGCTGGTGACACTGTTGGGGATTTATTCAAAATTGAAGGCATACTGAACCAGCATGGCTACCACAGCATCTTGCAGCGGCATGCTATTCCATCCGGTTTGCGTTTAGTTGGACCATCATTTATTTTTCAACAGGACAATGACCCCAAACACACCTCCAGGCTGTGTAAGGGCTATTTGACCATGAAGGAGAGTGATGGGGTGCTGCGCCAGATGACCTGGCCTCCACAGTCACCGGACCTGAACCCAATCGAGATGGTTTGGGGTGAGCTGGACCGCAGAGTGAAGGCAAAAGGGCCAACAAGTGCTAAGCATCTCTGGGCAAGCGTGGCTTGAACCACCCACTGACTAATTTTTTATTTTAGGTGCATAAAACTTATATCTTTATTATTACAATTTAAAAATTGAACTCTAAATTTGATTAAAAGTCCTCAGAATGAGCGGTGAGACTATTGTATATGTTTATATACCCCTCTTGGTATATGTCACTGGATGGGATAGCTCCTGATATACTTCTCAGGGCTTGCCCAAATCCCTAAATCTTTATGGCAACTTTATATTTAGTTGCAACTAAGTCTCTACTATGAGGGCTCACTCCGCTCAATCTGATTCTAAAATGTATGCTCCCGCTTCCCTACATGTTTCGCCGAGCCTTCGGCGTCCTCAGGGGATATGCAGGTTTGCATTGGAGGGGGCGGTCCCTAGGTTTTATGGGTTCAGTTTATAGGGGTCGGGCGGCTATCGCCAATCAGAACTCAGCTTTCAGTGATTGGCGTGGCTTATTACGAATTACCGTCACTTCCAATATCAGTTAACCACGTCTCCATCCCTGGTGACGTGGTCTCAGGCACTCCCATTTGCCCGCGTCACTTCCTCTTCTACCTGTGACGTGAACGGGCCTCCGATTGGTGGAGCATCCAGTGATGAATAGTTCCGGTGCATGGGTATCTCAGTTAGACGTCCTTTACTGATGACACCTACCCCCGCATCCAGCGCTTGGAGATGACGTCTATTTACAATCGTCAATTTCTGTTATATCTACGCATGCGCCTGTAACTTGGGATATTTACAGAATGGGTTGTCAGATATTTCAGGTATTATACCTTATGAATGGGCCTACACACACACACACCTGGGAGAGCACTCAGATTCTACCTCTTATATCGCTTGTTCTGTCAAAAACGGGGGTTAATTGTTATGGAATAAGGAATATATTTACATATAATCCTGTATATATATCCAGAAGACACTGCACATTTTGGGGCCTTCAAATAATATATATTCTGTTCGATCTCATCTTATGTCTTCCAATCAATCATGTATTACATGCTCTATTGATCAGCTTTTAGTATATATCAAATATTATTAAGGTGAATTATTAACTCCCTACTATACTATTCCATATATCCATCTTATATA
The DNA here is from genome assembly GCF_014858855.1 of Bufo gargarizans. Taxonomy (NCBI): domain Eukaryota; kingdom Metazoa; phylum Chordata; class Amphibia; order Anura; family Bufonidae; genus Bufo; species Bufo gargarizans. The sequence goes on along the minus strand of NC_058082.1, from coordinate 593,966,585 downwards.
TTATTTAAATATTCTCCCAATGATCACTCATTGTTCAACACTCCGAAAACATACCAAACCCGGAAAATGTGTTCTTATTTTTATTTTATTTTATTTTAAAATTTGGTCATATATTGTAATAGCGTGGCCACCCCCTGTAGGACCCATCAGTCTGTTGCACACAAGCATCTCTGGGAACTCCTTCAAGACTGTTGGAAGACCATTTCAGGTGACTACCTCTTGAAGCTCATCAAGATAATGCCAAGAGTGTGCAAAGCAGTAATCAAAGCAAAAGGTGGCTACTTTGAAGAACCTAGAATATGACATATTTTCAGTTGTTTCACACTTTTTTGTTATGTATATAATTCCACATGTGTTAATTCATAGTTTTGATGCCTTTAATGTGAATCTACAATTTTCATAGTCATGAAAATAAAGAAAACTCTTTGAATGAGAAGGTGTGTCCAAACTTTTGGTCGGTACTGTACATCTTGTTTGTTCTCTACTGTGTTTGAAAAATTGCAGAACATTATAGAAAGCGAAATCTCAGAAACAGTGTACACTAGGTAACTAGTGAGGAAACTTTGAGGAAACTGAGGATAATAAATCTCAGAAACAGAGTACACTAGGTGAATAGTGAGGAAACTGAGGAAAGTGAGGATAATACATTTCAGAAACAGAGCACACTAGGTGAATAGTCAGGAAGCTCTGATGAAACTGAGGGGAAATAGACATCTGAATTTTGTTACATTCTATAGTTGTTCTGGTACAGTTAAAGAGCAATGGGGAATAATTTCATAAGTTGCGTGGTTTACAACAGGGAGAGCGTTCTGCTGAGTCCTATTGCTCAGAATTTAGGAGATGGGCAACTGATACTGAGTGGAATGACCCAGCCCTCCGTTGTAAATTCTGTCAAGGGTTATCCGAGAACCTGAAGGACGCATTGGCCTTTGTCTCTGGCTGTATATATTGATAGACGCCTGAAGGAGAAATCTAAGGTTCCTATCGCTCGGGAGGCACTTGAGCTGATGTCTGATAATGAGCCAATGCAGGACCTGGTAATAAAAACATTAGGGTTAAGAAAATACTTTGCTTTTTCTGTGGTAAAGGGGGACATTTTGTTAACGTATGTCCTTATGTTAAACGTCAAGGTGAAAAGGAAAGAAAAAAAAACTAATGTGTTTAGTCCTCTTCTCACTCTTGGTGGTGTGGGTGGGGAATCTGAGATTTTACTTTTGTCATTTACCGGTAGTACCTGATTTCTCCTGCCTGCCAAAGTGGTGCTAGACTCCAAAACTGTGGAAATTGAAGTATTTATTGACAGTGTGGCAGGGGTTAATCTAGTGGATGGCCAATTCGTCCGTATGCATGGTTTGACAACAAGTGCATTAGACAAAAATATTTTGGTGTTTGCGATTGATTCCACTCCACTCTCACAAAAGTATTTGTCACAAATGGTGCTTCGCCTAAAGGTGGGAGATTCTCATCAAGAATCCATTTCATGTTTTGTGCTGGAGGGTCTGCCTGCTCCTCTGGTGCTAGGTTTACAATGGTTATCCAAACATAACCCTACCATCAATTGGCAAGCAAGACAGATTCTTGAATGGAGTGATTTTTGCATAGATAAATGTCTTAGCACGTCGCTTTCTGTTGTAACCACTAAAATAGTACCTTCATTTATTTCAGATTTTTCTCATGTATTCTCTGAAAATGGAGACCAGGAGTTACCTCCACATCAGGACTATGATTGCCCCGTCAACCTTATTCCCGGAGCTAGCGTCTCGGTTGTATAATCTTTCTGAACCCGAAAGAGTAGCCATGCGAGAATATATTACCGAGATCTTGGCTAAAGGTCATATTAGACCATCCAAATCACCAGTGTCTTCAGGGTTCTTCTTTTTTTTTTTAAAAAGGACGGACCCTTAGGCCATATTTGGACTTCAGTGAGCTTAATTGCATTACTGTCCGTGATCCCTATCCCCTTCCTCTGATCCCGGATTTGTTCAATCAGATTGTCGGTGCCAAGGTGTTCTCTAAATTGAATTTGAGGGGGGCATATAATCTGGTAAGGATCAAGGAGGAGGACGAATGGAAGACGGCCTTTAATAACCCTGAAGGTCATTTTGAGAATTTGGTCATGCCTTTTGGGTTGACCAATGCTCCTTCTGTTTTTCAACATTTCATCAATGACATCTTTCATCATCTGGTGGGCAGGTTTGTGGTGGTGTATCTGGATGATATTTTAATTCATTCCCCCGACATGGAGAAGTATCAGGATCACATGAGACAGGTCTTACAGATCCTAAGGGAGAATAAATTGTATTCTAAGATGGAGAAGTGTGTATTTCCAGTTCTGGAAGTGCAATTCCTGGGTTACCCACTCTCATCTTCGGGTTTTCGTATGGATCCGTAAAAAGTCCATGCTGTGTTGGACTGGGATCAACCTAAAAATCTGAAAGCGCTCATGAGATTTTTGGGGTTCACCAACTACTACCGTAAATTTATCTTGAATTACTCGACTGTTGTTAAACCATTAACAGATATGACTAAGAAGGGTGCGGATTTGTCAGCCTGGTCTGATGAGGCATTACATGCCTTTTCAGCGGTGAAGGAGTGTTTTGCTTCTGCCCCTATACTGGTGCAACCTGGTGTCACAGCCATTCATTGTGGAAGTTGGCGCATCCGATGTAGGGGTTGGAGCAGTCTTGTCGCAGGGTCCTTCTCCTAGCAAATGGCACCCATGTGCTTTTTGCTCTAAAAAACTCTCTACTGCTGAAAGAAATTATGATGTAGGTAATAGAGAGTTGCTGGCCATTAAAGGGGTTGTCCGGGTTCAGAGCTGAACCCGGACATACCCATATTTTTTACCCAGGCAGCCCCCCTGATATTAGAATTGGAGCATCTCATGCTCCGATGCGCTCCATTGCCCTGCGCTAGATCACACAGGGCAAGGGCTCTTTTGTTTACAATAACACACTCCCGGGAGGAGGCTTCCGCCGGGCAGTGTGCTCGGTGACATCGCCAGCTCAGATGGGCGTGCTTTAGCGCTGCCCTAGATGTTTTACTGGCTAGGGCAGCACTAAAACCCGCCCATCAGTCCCAGCAGCCCCATGGAGAGGCCAGTTCGTCACCAGAACTACTGAAAATGCCTTTGCCCTGTGCTATTTAGCGCAGGGCAAAGGAGAAAATCGGAGCATGAACTGCTCTGATGCTTTAAGTTGGCTTTTAAGTAATGGCGTCATTGGTTGGAAGGAGCGATTCATCCCATTACGACAATTACTGATCACAAAAATCTGGCTTATCTGGAGTCGTCTAAACATCTGAACCCAAGTCAGGCCAGATGGTCGTTGTTTTTTTAGCTTTTTTTGATTTGGAGGATCCTGGCCTGATATTAGCTGATGGAGTGGTTGTATCCGCACTTTATCCTAAACTTGAGGCAGAGGTGTTGGAGGCCCAGGGAGATGCACCTGATTCTTGTCCTCCAGGGAAGTTGTTTGTTCCTTTGGAACTACGGCACAGGGTGTTTCAAGAACATCACAGTACTGTTCTTACGGGTCACCCTGGGAGCAGATCCACGGTTAATCTCATTTCCCGGAGATTCTGGTGGCCAGGATTGCGTAAATGTATTGAGGGCTATGTGTCAGCTTGTGAGACTTGTGCGTGTGCCAAGGTGACACATACTCGGCCTTCAGGATCTCTACTTCCCTTGTCTATCACGTCCAGACGGTGGACTCATTTGTCCATAGATTTTATCACAGATTTGTCTAATTTGTCATGGAAAACTCTGATTCTGGTGGTTGTTGATCGCTTCAGCAAGATGTCGCGCTTTATAGCATTATCAGGTCTACCTAATGCTAAAACTCTTGCACAAGTGTTTGTCGATAACATTGAGAAACTATACGGTATCCCCTCTGATGTGGTGTCTGATAGGGGGACTCAGTTGGTTTCCAGATTTTAGAAGATGTTCTGTACTCGCCCGGGGGTCCAATTGTCCTTCTCTTTGGCTTTTCATCCTCAGTCAAACGGACAGACTTAGCGAGTTATCTGAGATGTTTTGTCTCGGATAATCAGGAGGAGTGGTCTTCATTTTTGTCATTGGCTGAGTTTGCCATAAATAACCGTAGGCAGGAGTCCACTGATAAGTTGCCATTTTTCAGAGCATATGGCTTCCATCCGCAGTTTGGAACATTTTATGGTACTGAGACTTCTGGTATACCGGAACAGGAAAGATTTTCCTCTTCGTTGTCATCTATTTGGCGGAAAATTCAAAACAATTAAAAAAAAAATGGGCAAAAAGTATAAACGTATGGCTGACAAGAGACGTATGAGTGGTCCGGCCATGAGAGTGGGTGATTCTGTGTGGCTGTCCACAAGAAACATTAAGTTGAAGGTACCTTCTCAGTAGTTGGGCCCAAGGTTTATTGGGCCATATAAGATCTCTGCCATTATTAATCCGCTTGCTTCTCGTCTTGAATAGAGATGAGCGAATCGAAACTGACGCAGTGGAATTCGATCCGAATTTCAGGAAAAATTTGATTCGCAACTAATGCGAATTTCCTCGCGTTTTGTGGTAACGAATCACTTTTTTTTCTAAAATGGCGGCTACACGTGTGAGAACTGAGGACATGGGGCAAGGAACTCTGGGAAGGCGGGATCACCCAGATTGACATGCCTGCATGCAGCCAATCAGCAGCCAGCCAACCCTGTGATGTCACAGCCCTATAAATATGGCGGCCATCTTACAGTCAGACATTTTCCAGCGTTCAGAGTGCAGGGAAAGACGTGTGAAGGCGCTATTGACAGCAATAGTAAAAACCTGATTCTAGGGGGGAAAAAAACTATTTATAAGTGCAAGGAAAGGATAGGGAGTAGAGTTGAGCGAACACCTGAATGTTCGGGTTCGAGAAGTTCGTCCCGAACCCGAACCCCATTGAAGTCAATGGGGACCCGAACTTTTCGGCACTAAAAAGGCTGTAAAACAGCCCAGGAAAGAGCTAGAAGGCTGCAAAAGGCAGCAACATGTAGGTAAATCCCCTGCAAACAAATGTGGATAGGGAAATGAATAAAAATAAAAATAAAATAAATAAAAATTAACCAATATCAATTGGAGAGAGGTCCCATAGCAGAGAATCAGGCTTCACGTCACCCACCACTGTAACAGTCCATTGTCATATATTTAGGCCCACGCACCCAGGCTGTCACGGCTGAGGATGGGGGAAACCCTCAGCCGTGCGATGCCAGATGCTGTAGTGGCTACTCGGCCATGAGAACAGGATAGGGAGCAGGTCACCTCCTACAGCGTCCCTACCCTGACCCTAACTCCTAACCTGCATGGGCCGACCTTTAAGGTAGGAGGACCCATGCGTAGGAACCTTGGAGCCCTGTCTTACCCTCCGCAGATCCCTGAGCTAGGAGCTGGGTAAGACGACCTACTCCTCCTTGGCACGGAGGAGCAGGAGTCTCAATGGCTAAGCTGTTGGGAAAAAGGGGAACCAAAACAGCTTTACGGATATGGCAGGCGAACTAGAAGTTCCAACAACCTGCCACAGCCTTGCTGACTGGATCCCTGAACAAACAGGAATCCAGAACCGTAAACTGCACCAAAACATAGGAAGGTCCCAACAGAACAACATACAACATCACACACATAAAGACATCAACATAACGACAATTCTTTATGACCACAGGGGTGGCTCTCACTGGCAAGGAAGATGGAGGTCACAGGAGGCTGCTCCAGCAAGCATGGCTGAAGCAACCCACTGAGCCATGCTAACACTCAGGCTATATAGGCCAAGAAGCCACACCCCACAGTCGGACACACCCAGTGACATCACACACACACTGGGAAGAGAGTTAACCCTTCCAGCACCACAGAAGGGAAACATCACCTTAAAGGGAAAGTGTCCAAACTAATCACACTGTGGCTGTTACCGCAGGCAACGACATGGGTGTCAGCCATCCTGGGAGACAGCCCGAAGGCCATGACACTGCCACCACATGTACAACATACCAAACGTTGCCACAGGCAGCCACAGTGAAAGGAAAGTGTCAAAGTGCACACCAGACAACACAAAGTGCACACCAGACATACAAACGTGCATACACACACGCACACAACTCCAAGGGAACCGCACACATAGCTGTTGTCCTCGGCAACCGCACTTGAGGCAAACAACATCATGCCTCAAGCTGCGGTTGAAACAACTACACAAACCGCGGGCAACTGTATGCGGCTCCCAAGGAGTCACGACCATAACCGTGGCAGTGACACAGGCAGAGGAGAGAGGTCCCGTAACAGAGAATCTGGCTTCATGTCAGCAGAGAATCAGTCTGCATGTCATAGCAGAGAATCAGGCTTCACGTCAGCCACCACTGTAACAGTCCATTGTCATATATTTAGGCCCACGCACCCAGGCAGAGGCGAGAGGTCCCGTAACAGAGAATCTGGCTCCATGTCAGCAGAGAATCAGTCTGCATGTCATAGCAGAGAATCAGGCTTCACGTCAGCCACCACTGTAACAGTCTATTGTCATATATTTAGGCCCAGGCACCCAGGCAGAGGAGAGAGGTCCCGTAACAGAGAATCTGGCTTCATGTCAGCAGAGAATCAGTCTGCATGTCATAGCAGAGAATCAGGCTTCACGTCAGCCACCACTGTAACAGTCCATTGTCATATATTTAGGCCCAGGCACCCAGGCAGAGGAGAGAGGTCCCTTAACAGAGAATCTGGCTTCATGTCAGCAGAGAATCAGTCTGCATGTCATAGCAGAGAATCAGGCTTCACGTCAGCCACCACTGTAACAGTCCATTGTCATATATTTAGGCCCAGGCACCCAGGCAGAGGAGAGAGGTCCCGTAACAGAGAATCTGGCTTCATGTCAGCAGAGAATCAGTCTGCATGTCATAGCAGAGAATCAGGCTTCACGTCAGCCACCACTGTAACAGTCCATTGTCATATATTTAGGCCCAGGCACCCAGGCAGAGGAGAGAGGTCCCGTAACAGAGAATCTGGCTTCATGTCAGCAGAGAAACAGTCTGCATGTCATAGCAGAGAATCAGGCTTCACGTCGGCCACCACTGTAACAGTCCATTGTCATATATTTAGGCCCAGGCACCCAGGCAGAGGAGAGAGGTCCCGTAACAGAGAATCTGGCTTCATGTCAGCAGAGAATCAGTCTGCATGTCATAGCAGAGAATCAGGCTTCAGGTCAGCCAACACTGTAACAGTCCATTGTCATATATTTAGGCCCAGGCACCCAGGCAGAGGAGAGAGGTCCCGTAACAGAGAATCTGGCTTCATGTCAGCAGAGAATCAGTCTGCATGTCATAGCAGAGAATCAGGCTTCACGTCAGCCACCACTGTAACAGTCCATTGTCATATATTTAGGCCCAGGCACCCAGGCAGAGGAGAGAGGTCCCGTAACAGAGAATCTGGCTTCATGTCAGCAGAGAATCAGTCTGCATGTCATAGCAGAGAATCAGGCTTCACGTCACCCAACATTGGAACAGTCCATTGGCATATATTTAGGCCCCGGCACCCAGACAGAGGAGAGGTTCATTCAACTTTGGGTTGCCTCGCAATATAATGGTAAAATGAAAATAAAAATAGGATTGAATGAGGAAGTGCCCTGGAGTACAATAATATATGGTTAAGGGGAGGTAGTTAATGTCTAATCTGCACAAGGGATGGACAGGTTCTGTGGGATCCATGCCTGGTTCATTTTTATGAACGTCAGCTTGTCCACATTGGCTGTAGACAGGCGGCTGCGTTTGTCTGTAATGACGCCCCCTGCCTTGCTGAATACTCGTTCAGACAAAACGCTGGCCGCCGGGCAGGTCAGCACCTCCAAGGCATAAAAGGCTAGCTCTGGCCACGTGGACAATTTAGAGACCCAGAAGTTGAATGGGGCCGAACCATCAGTCAGTACGTGGAGGGGTGTGCACACGTACTGTTCCACCATGTTAGTGAAATGTTGCCTCCTGCTAACACGTTGCGTATCAGGTGGTGGTGCAGTTAGCTGTGGCGTGTTGACAAAACTTTTCCACATCTCTGCCATGCTAACCCTGCCCTCAGAGGAGCTGGCCGTGACGCAGCTGCCTTGGCGACCTCTTGCTCCTCCTCTGCCTTGGCCTTGGGCTTCCACTTGTTCCCCTGTGACATTTGGGAATGCTCTCAGTAGCGCGTCTACCAACGTGCGCTTGTACTCGCGCATCTTCCTATTACGCTCCAGTGCAGGAAGTAAGGTGGGCACATTGTCTTTGTACCGTGGATCCAGCAGGGTGGCAACTCAGTAGTCCGCACACGTTAAAATGTGGGCAACTCTGCTGTCGTTGCGCAGGCACTGCAGCATGTAGTCGCTCATGTGTGCCAGACTGCCCAGGGGTAAGGACAAGCTGTCCTCTGTGGGAGGCGTATCGTCATCGTCCTGCGTTTCCCCCCCAGCCACGCACCAGTGATGGGCCCGGGCTGCGTTGGGTGCCACCCCGCTGTGACCATGCTTCATCCTCATCCTCCTCCACCTCCTCCTCATCCTCGTCCTCCTCGTCCTCCAGTAGTGGGCCCTGGCTGGCCACATTTGTACCTGGCCTCTGCTGTTGCAAAAAACCTCCCTCTGAGTCACTTCGAAGAGACTGGCCTGAAAGTGCTAAAAATGACCCCTCTTCCTCCTCCTCCTCCTCCTGGGCCACCTCCTCTTCCATCATCGCCCTAAGTGTTTTCTCAAGGAGACATAGAAGTGGTATTGTAACGCTGATAACGGCGTCATCGCCACTGGCCATGTTGGTGGAGTACTCGAAACAGCGCAACAGGGCACACAGGTCTCGCATGGAGGCCCAATCATTGGTGGTGAAGTGGTGCTGTTCCGCAGTGCGACTGACCCGTGCGTGCTGCAGCTGAAACTCCACTATGGCCTGCTGCTGCTCGCACAGTCTGTCCAGCATGTGCAAGGTGGAGTTCCACCTGGTGGGCACGTCGCATATGAGGCGGTGAGCGGGAAGGCCGAAGTTACGCTGTAGCGCAGACAGGCGAGCAGCGGCAGGATGTGAACGCCGGAAGCACGAACAGACGGCCCGCACTTTATGCAGCAGCTCTGACATGTCGGGGTAGTTGTGAACGAACTTCTGCACCACCAAATTCAGCACATGCGCCAAGCAAGGGATGTGCGTCAAACCGGCTAGTCCCAGAGCTGCAACGAGATTTCGCCCATTATCGCACACCACCAGGCCGGGCTTGAGGCTCACCGGCAGCAACCACTCGTCGGTCTGTTGTTCTATACCCCGCCACAACTTCTGTGCGGTGTGGGGCCTGTCGCCCAAACATATGAGTTTCAGAATGGCCTGCTGACGTTTACCCCGGGCTGTGCTGAAGTTGGTGGTGAAGGTGTGTGGCTGACTGGATGAGCAGGTGGAAGAAGAGGAGGAGGAAGCTGAGTAGGAGGAGGTGGCAACAGGAGGCAAAGAATGTTGCCCTGCGATCCTTGGGGGCGGAAGGACGTTCGCCAAACACCTCTCCGCCTGGGGCCCAGCTGCCACTACATTTACCCAGTGTGCAGTTAGAGAGATATAGCGTCCCTGGTTGTGCTTACTGGTCCACGTATCTGTGGTTAGGTGGACCTTGCCACAGATGGCGTTGCGCAGTGCACACTTGATTTTATCGGATACTTGGTTGTGCAGGGAAGGCACGGCTCTCTTGGAGAAGTAGTGCCGGCTGGGAACAACATACTGTGGGACAGCAAGCGACATGAGCTGTTTGAAGCTGTCTGTGTCCACCAGCCTAAATGACAGCATTTCATAGGCCAGTAGTTTAGAAATGCTGGCATTCAGGGCCAGGGATCGAGGGTGGCTAGGTGGGAATTTACGCTTTCTCTCAAATGTTTGTGAGATGGAGAGCTGAACGCTGCCGTGTGACATGGTTGAGATGCTTGGTGACGGAGGTGGTGGTGCTGGTGGTACAGCCCCTGTTTGCTGGGCGGCAGGTGCCAACGTTCCTCCAGAGGCGGAGGAAGAGGCCGAGGCGGCAGCAGCAGAAGAGGCCGAGGCGGCAGCAGCAGAAGAGGCCGAGGCGGCAGCAGCAGAAGAGGTAGCAGGGGGAGCCTGAGTGACTTCCTTGTTTTTAAGGTGTTTACTCCACTGCAGTTCATGCTTTGCATGCAAGTGCCTGGTCATGCAGGTTGTGCTAAGGTTCAGAACATTAATGCCTCGCTTCAGGCTCTGATGGCACAGCGTGCAAACCACTCGGGTCTTGTCGTCAGCACATTGTTTGAAGAAGTGCCATGCCAGGGAACTCCTTGAAGCTGCCTTTGGGGTGCTCGGTCCCAGATGGCGGCGGTCAGTAGCAGGCGGAGTCTCTTGGCGGCGGGTGTTCTGCTTTTGCCCACTGCTCCCTCTTTTGCTACGCTGTTGGCTCGGTCTCACAACTGCCTCTTCCTCCGAACTGTGAAAGTCAGTGGCACGACCTTCATTCCATGTGGGGTCTAGGACCTCATTGTCCCCTGCATCGTCTTCCACCCAGTCTTGATCCCTGACCTCCTGTTCAGTCTGCACACTGCAGAAAGACGCAGCAGTTGGCACCTGTGTTTCGTCATCATCAGAGACATGCTGAGGTGGTATTCCCATGTCCTCATCATCAGGAAACATAAGTGGTTGTGCGTCAGTGCATTCTATGTCTTCCACTGCTGGGGAAGGGCTGGGTGGATGCCCTTGGGAAACCCTGCCAGCGGAGTCTTCAAACAGCATAAGAGACTGCTGCATAACTTGAGGCTCAGACAGTTTCCCTGGTATGCATGGGGGTGATGTGACAGACTGATGGGCTTGGTTTTCAGGCGCCATCTGTGCGCTTTCTGCAGAAGACTGGGTGGGAGATAATGTGAACGTGCTGGATCCACTGTCGGCCACCCAATTGACTAATGCCTGTACCTGCTCAGGCCTTTAATATCCTTAGAACGGCATTGGGCCCCACCAAATATCGCTGTAAATTATGGCGGCTACTGGGACCTGAGGTAGTTGGTACACTAGGACGTGTGGCTGTGGCAGAACAGCCACGTTCTCTCCCAGCACCAGAGGGTCCACTAACACCACCACGACCATGTCCGCGTCCGCATCCCTTACTAGATCTTTTCCTCATTGTTACCGTTCACCACAATAAGAAAAATATTATTTGGCCCAATGTATTGAATTCAAATTCAGGCCTTTTTTTACAGACACCTAACACTATCTGGCTATCTATTTAGGTACCGTATTACACTAATACAGGCACAGCAGTAACGACAGATTTAGCTGAATATAAATTCAAGGCCTATTATTTAGGCGCTGGGTGACAGGTATATGTTTACTGACAGAATTAGACTTGGAAATGCACAGTAGCGTGTGTGTGAAGTTATTCAGAATGACCCTATGTGCACCTTGAATCTTATATACCCTTTTAGAGATAGATTTAAAGTAGCTCTGATACAGCAGAAACCACTAAATTAGGAAATTGCTAAATTGGGAATTGTATTTCAACCCAGAACAAAAACTGTGCTTTGACGGACACTAAATAACTTGACCAGCCACAGCAGTAACGACAGATTTAGCTGGATATAAATTTGAGGCCTAGTATTTAGGCGCTGGGTGACAGGTATAGGTTTACTGACAGAATTAGACTTGGAAATGCACAGTAGCGTGTGTGTGAAGTTATTCAGAATGACCCTATGTGCACCTTGAATCTTATATACCCTTTTAGGGATAGATTTAAAGTAGCTCTGATACAGCAGAAACCACTAAATTAGGAAATTGCTAAATTGGGAATTGTATTTCAACCCAGAGCAAAAACTGTGCTTTGACGGACACTAAATAACTTGACCAGCCACAGCAGTAACAACAGATTTAGCTGAATATAAATTTGAGGCCTAGTATTTAGGCGCTGGGTGACAGGTATAGGTTTACTGACAGAATTAGACTTGGAAATGCACAGTAGCGTGTGTGTGAAGTTATTCAGAATGACCCTATGTGCAGCTTGAATCTTATATACCTTTTTAGGGATAGATTTAAACTTGCTCTGATACAGCAGAAACCACTAAATTAGGAAATTGCTAAATTGGGAATTGTATTTCAACCCAGAACAAAAACTGTGCTTTGACGGACACTAAATAACTTGACCAGCCACAGCAGTAACGACAGATTTAGCTGGATATAAATTTGAGGCCTAGTATTTAGGCGCTCGGTGACAGGTATAGGTTTACTGACAGAATTAGACTTGGAAATGCACAGTAGCGTGTTTGTGAAGTTATTCAGAATGACCCTATGTGCACCTTGAATCTTATATACCCTTTTAGGGATAGATTTAAAGTAGCTCTGATACAGCAGAAACCACTAAATTAGAAAATTGCTAAATTGGGAATTGTATTTCAACCCAGAACAAAAACTGTGCTTTGACGGACACTAAATAACTTGACCAGCCACAGCAGTAACGACAGATTTAGCTGGATATAAATTTGAGGCCTAGTATTTAGGCGCTGGGTGACAGGTAAAGGTTTACTGACAGAATTAGACTTGGAAATGCACAGTAGCGTGTTTGTGAAGTTATTCAGAATGACCCTATGTGCACCTTGAATCTTATATACCCTTTTAGGGATAGATTTAAAGTAGCTCTGATACAGCAGAAACCACTAAATTAGGAAATTGCTAAATTGGGAATTGTATTTCAACCCAGAACAAAAACTGTGCTTTGACGGACACTAAATAACTTGACCAGCCACAGCAGTAACGACAGATTTAGCTGAATATAAATTTGAGGCCTAGTATTTAGGCGCTGGGTGACAGGTATAGGTTTACTGACAGAATTAGACTTGGAAATGCACAGTAGCGTGTGTGTGAAGTTATTCAGAATGACCCTATGTGCACCTTGAATCTTATATACCCTTTTAGGGATAGATTTAAAGTAGCTCTGATACAGCAGAAACCACTAAATTAGGAAATTGCTAAATTGGGAATTGTATTTCAACCCAGAACAAAAACTGTGCTTTGACGGACACTAAATAACTTGACCAGCCACAGCAGTAACGACAGATTTAGCTGAATATAAATTTGAGGCCTAGTATTTAGGCGCTGGGTGACAGGTATAGGTTTACTGACAGAATTAGACTTGGAAATGCACAGTAGCGTGTGTGTGAAGTTATTCTGAATGACCCTATGTGCACCTTGAATCTTATATACCCTTTTAGGGATAGATTTAAAGTAGCTCTGTTACAGCAGAAACCACTAAATTAGGAAATTGCTAAATTGGGAATTGTATTTCAACCCAGAACAAAAACTGTGCTTTGACGGACACTAAATAACTTGCCCAGCCACAGCAATAACCACAGATTTAGCTGACTATAAATTTGAGGCCTATTATTTAGGCGCTGGGTGACAGGTATACGTTTACTGACAGAATTAGACTGGGATATGGCCAAAAAATAACCACACTATTGATGGTTAAATGCACTTGGTGTGACAGCTTGACCAACCACACTATTGAGGGTTAAATGCACTTGGTGACAGCTTGCCCCTGATGTAGTATATGCCAAAAAATAACCAGACTATTGCTGGTTAAATGCACTTGATGTGACAGCTTGACCCTGATGTAGGATTTAGCCAAAAAACAACCACACCATTGAGGGTTAAATGCACTTGGTGACAGCTTGCCCCTGATGTAGTATATGGCCAAAAAATAACCAGACTATTGCTGGTTAAATGCACTTGGTGTGACAGCTTGACCCTGATGTAGGATTTAGCCAAAAAACAACCACACCATTGAGGGTTAAATGCACTTGGTGACAGCTTGCCCCTGATGTAGTATATGGCCAAAAAATAACCAGACTATTGATGGTTAAATGCACTTGGTGTGACAGCTTGACCCTGATGTAGGATTTAGCCAAAAAACAACCACACCATTGAGGGTTAAATGCACTTGGTGACAGCTTGCCACTGATGTAGTATATGGCCAAAAAATAACCACACTATTGCGGGTTAAATGCACTTGGTGTGACAGCTTGACCCTGATGTAGGATTTAGCCAAAAAAACAACCGCACCATTGAGGGTTAAATTCACTTGGTGACAGCTTGCCCCTGATGTAGTATATGGCCAAAAAATAACCAGACTATTGATGATTAAATGCACTTGGTGTGACAGCTTGACCCTGATGTAGGATTTAGCCAAAAAACAACCACACTATTGAGGGTTAAATGCACTTGGTGGCAGCTTGTGCTGGCGCACCACAAGACACAAAATGGCCGCCGATCACCCCAGAAAAAAGTGACTGAAAAACGCTCTGGGCAGCCTAAAAACAGTGAGCAATTCAATAGCAGCAGTTCAATCATCCACAGCTGCAGATCGATCTCTGAATGAAGTCTTTTGGAGGAGTTAATCACTGCCGAATCTCGCCCTAACGTCGCAGCTGCAACCTCTCCCTATGCTGATCAGAGCAGAGTGACGTGCGGCGCTACATGACTCCAGCTTAAATAGAGGCTGGGTCACATGCTGCACTGGCCAATCACAGCCATGCCAATAGTAGGCATGGCTGTGACGGCCTCTTGGGGCAAGTAGTATGACGCTTGTTGATTGGCTGCTTTGCAGCCTTTCAAAAAGCGCCAAGAAAGCGACGAACACCGAACCCGAACCCGGACTTTACGAAAATGTCCGGGTTCGGGTCCGTGTCACGGACACCCCAAAATTCGGTACGCTCATCCCTAATAGGGAGGAATCATTTCACAGCATCTTAGTACAGGGAGAGACGTCAGAAGGCGCTAGGGACATTGATAGGAAAGCGATTTACAAGTGCAGGGAAAAATTATTTGGGGATCCAAATAGACAGTGTTACGACCAGAGGATGTGGATCCTCTGTGTCAGCTGATAGAGGACTGGAATTAGTCCAATATCGCAGACTGCTGACTCTCAGAGACAGGACCCTGGTGTCTGCACCTGTTACCTTGAATGCAGCTACCTGCAGTAGTGTGAACAGAGTCCAACAAAGGCAGAATAAAGTAACAGATGGTCTTTACTGGCAGACAGTATTCAAAAAGTCACTTGACAGATACAGGCAACACAAAGTTCAGAGCAATATAGCATGCAGATATAAGCAGTCTCAGAGGCAGCGCAGGGTCTGGATCCAGGCAGACTTTACATGGGCAGATGCATAATCAGGTAGTGCAGATGTAAGCAGTCTCACAGGCAGCGCAGGGACTGGATCCAGGCAGACTTACAGGAAGAGATGGACTGATGCGTTGTCAGGCAGTGCAGAGGTCTATAATCCAGGAGGTCCAATAAACAGACAGCAGGCAGATGCGTAGTCAAATGAAGCGGAGGTCAGAATCCAGGAAATCCAACAAACAGACACAGTGGAGTGCTTCAGCGGGAGTCCAGAGGTACAACAACCACGCTTGGGCACTTCATGATGAGTGAAGCTGCCTTAAATACAACTAGTCCCGCCTTCGGGTGGGGATGGTAATCAGGAACCAGCTGCCTACTCCTATAAGAAAGGGAGAGGTGCGCGCGCGCGTGCTATAGCTCATCAGATGACACCTGGCAAAGAGGACGGATGCGACGGTATGCTGGCGGGCACCTGCGTCTCCTACAAGGTAAGCCAGTACTGGGACCCATAGTGCTGCAATGTGTAGACAGCGATCTGCCACCCTGCAGTGGAGATGCAGATCCCATACTGACAGACAGCTCTGTCATTTCAGCTATTTTGACTGAAAGTGCTATGCTAAAAAGTCTTCAGTGGCTTATATCTTAGTATCTTCAGTATCTTGCTACAAGAAAAATATATACGCACTTCACTCTTTAAGTTTTTTCTGGCCAAAGCGTATAGTAGCCTATTTCAGTCCAACAAGAAAAATATATTCTTAGTTCACTTCTGCAGTTATTTCTGTTGAAAGCATATAGTTGTGCATTTCAGTAAAAAAAGGAAAATATATATGCACTGCACTGTTGCAGTTTTTTCTGGTCAAAGCGTATATGGTCTTATTTCAGTACTACAAGAAAAATATATTCTCAGTGCATTTCTGCAGTTAATTCTGGTGAAAGCGTAAAGTGGCCTATTTCAGTCCAACAAGAAAAATATATTCTCAGTTCACTTCTGCAGTTATTTCTGTTAAAAGCATATAGGGGCATATTTCAGTAAAAAATTTTAATTATATACACTCACCTAAAGAATTATTAGGAACACTATACTAATACGGTGTTGGACCCCCTTTTGCCTTCAAAACTGCCTTAATTCTACGTGGCATTGATTCAACAAGGTGCTGATAGCATTCTTTAGAAATGTTGGCCCATATTGATAGGATAGCATCGTGCAGTTGATGGAGATTTGAGGGATGCACATCCAGGGCACGAATCTCCCGTTCCACCACATCCCAAAGATGCTCTATTGGGTTGAGATCTCGTGACTGTGGGGCCATTTTAGTACAGTGAACTCATTGTCATGTTCAAGAAACCAATTTGAAATTATTCGAGCTTTGTGACATGGTGCATTATCCTGCTGGAAGTAGCCATCAGAGGATGGGTACATGGTGGTCATGAAGGGATGGACATGGTCAGAAACAATGCTCAGGTAGCCCGTGGCATTTAAACGATGGCCAATTGGCACTAAGGGGCCTAAAGTGTGCCCAGAAAACATCCCCCACACTATTACACCACCACCACCAGCCTGCACAGTGGTAACAAGGCATGATGGATACATGTTCTCATTCTGTTTACGCCAAATTCGGACTCTACCATTTGAATGTCTCAACAGACAGAAATCGAGACTCATCAGACCAGGCAAAATTTTTCCAGTCATCAACAGTCCAATTTTGGTGAGCTTGTGCAAATTGTAGCCTCTTTTTCCTATTTGTACTGGTCTAATGTCCATTCCTTGTGTTCTTTATCCCAAACAAGTCATCTATGTGGAATCAGCTGGCGATGGTGTAAAAGGAGTGCGCTTCTTCTTGGCGCTAAGATCGACCTGTAAGGCTGAGTTCATACAGTTTTGGCCCCATGACTGCCCTAATAAGTGAAGTGTGCAGTGATTCTAAGAGCGACGCCTGTCATCTGCATGTCATACGGACTCACAGTATTATTTCAGTACCAAAGCAGACTACCTATGCGTGTTACTACAAGGCATATTGTTCTACACCACTATAAAGGCTCTCTGCAGCCAGGAAATAATTCATATTATTCGGATTGAACTGAATATTTCCCGAAAAATTCGGCGAACCGGCGAATTGATTATTTTTTTTTATTCGTTCATCTCTAGTCTTGAACTTCTGCAGGCTTTAAAAATTCATAATGTTTTTCAAAAATCATTACTGAAAAGATATGTCAAACCTGCTGAACCGTCCTCCTTACCTCCTGCTCCTGTCTTGGTGGTGAATTTCAGATTGCCAGAATAGTGAACTCACAACTAATTCAGTATCTCGTGCACTGGAAAGGTTACGGTCCAGAGGAAAGAATGTGGGTTCCTGCGACTGACGTTAATGCCAGTCGCCTTTTGAAGGCCTTTCACAGGGCTCATCCTGATAAAGTCGGCCGTGGGTGTCCGGAGATCACCTATAGAGGGGGGGTACTGTCACGGTCCCTCCCATGACAGAGGTTTAAAGATCTGAGAAACTGGTGGCACGTGAGGGTATCTGACAGTCTCTGTGTTTTCTCCTTGCAATGTTGTTGTTTGGTAAAGACCACAGCTTGTGGTCATTACTGAGGCTCTATTTAGTTCTGAACTCACACTGTTTACCATGCGGTTGATATTTCATGCTGCAGTTGGTTGAGCTGGTGTGTTGTTCCTTTAGATCTCTTGCTCCTCCATTCTTCTTTAAGCTAAGTGCATTTTGTTGTTTGCTTGTGTTTGTTGTTTTCTAGGCCTCAGGGAGACGCTGGTTCCCTCATATGGGAAGGAACCAGTAGTCTCATTCCCTGCCACCACTCCTAAGGATTTCCAGGGCTAAGGTTACGGTGTATGAGTATTTCCATCTTCAGGGTCTACTCATATTGGCTCATATTGGCAGGAGTCAGGGAGAGATCTAGGGATTCCTAGGAGGTCACTATCCCTCTCCCTTACTTAGCTTTGAGGCCTAGACTCCGGTCTATTTCCTTCTGTGTGTTATCTGGTGTTTTCCCTCCCCATTATCTGTGACAGATGGTTTATGGTGAAACAAGGTGAAAGTTTTACAAACTTGAATAGTGCCAAATCCTCATACCTTACTGTCACAAGTTCCATCCACTGCTACGTGTTTCACAGTGATAGCTGTGGCAAATGCTTTCTTAGGTGTCCCGCTGCATCCTTACTGTCAGTATCTGTTTGCCTTTACATTTAAGGGGAACCAGTATACTTGGACTGTCCTGCCTCAGGGAGCTAAGAACTTCCCAACCATGTATACATAGGCTCTGCAATCTGTCCTTACAAACTGGGCACCGCCCGGCTCATTGGTCCTGTTACAATACGTGGATGATTTTCTCCTGTGTGCTGAAGACATTGAGACTTGCTGTGAGGCAACTATATCTCTTTTAATTTTCCTACATCAGAACAGGTGTATAGCCTCAAAACAGAAGCTGCAGTTTTGTAAAAACAAGTTTGTATTACTAGGACACTGTCTCTCCCATGGAGCTCGCCACCTAACCCTACAAAGAAAGGAGGCTGTTGAAAGGATACAAGTGCCCAAAGGAGCACAAAGCCTAAGGGTGTATTGGGGGCTGGTGTCATACTGTCACCCCTGAATCAGGCATGTCTCCATGTTAATGCAGCCATTATATGCTTGTCTGTCACCTGACCCATTTTACCTTACAGAACAGGCAGTGAATAATTTTCATACATTGAAGCTATGCATAACCTCTGCTCCAGCCTTGGTTATTCCAAAATATGATGAGGAATTACAGTTGTTCTGCTCAGAAATGTAGGGTAATAGCAAGGCTGTGCTGACTCAGAAACATGGTGACCACCAGAGGCCAGTGGCATACTTTTCAGCCAGATTGGATCCTGTCACCAGAGGCGCTCCATCCTGTGTTAGGGTGGTAGCAGCAGTGCAGGCAATGATAGAAAAAGCTTCTGAAATTGTGTTAGACTACCCAGTGATTGTACAAACACCTCATGACATATGGGGCATATTAACAAAGGTTCAACCTAAGCATATATCTATGCCACAAAAAAAATTCAAAAGGTGTACTATTCTGAATCCTGCTACTTTGTTACCAATCACAGATTCAGAAATTGGGGAAAGGGGCATAGAAGGTACAGGAAGCCTCCTAAATGACATGATGGAACATGACACCCATGACTATGAACAATTAATGCAACAAGAAACGTCATGATTTAATCATGTACATGAAAACCCCCTTGATAACCCTGATTTTGAGTATTTTGTAGATGGAATCAGGTTCATGGGAGAAGACGGCCGGTTCCACACTGGATATGCAGTGGTCACACAGCATAAGTTTGAGATAGCTGAACCGCTCCCACCTCACATTTCAGCACAAGAGGCGCAGCTGAAGGCACTCTCTGAGGCATGGAAATTGGCATGGGAAAGAAAGTGAACATCTACACGGACTCAAGGTATGTTTTTGGTATTGCACATGACTACGGACCAATATGGCAGGGTACAGACTTTCTAATATTAGCAGGCCAGCCAATTAAAAATAAAAACTCTGTACTTGAACTTATGAACTCTCTGTTATTGCCAGAGGAGGTTGCTATTATTAAATTAAAGGCTCATACAAGATGTACCACGATGGAAGCAAAAGGCAATGATCGAGCAGACAAGGCAGGCAAACAAGCTGCACTCCAGCCACAAAATGCTGACGCCACCCCGGTGAGGGCCTTGAGACCTGAGGACATTTCAGTAAGTACATTTCAAAGAATGCTCGAAAAAGCCCCTCTCGGGGAAAAAGAACTTTGGGCAAAACAAGGGGACAAACCTGATGAACATGGAATTTGGAGAAACAAGGAAAATTTGTCTACCACGCCCTCTATACCCAGCTATGGCTCAGGAGGTCCACAGGCCCACTTAACTTTTTAAAAGGTGCCATGGTAAGTGTGGTTAATTGGCCGTCCTCTCCCAGTTCTGAATCCTCCTTCTGCAATTGGCAGGGGGAGGAGCCGGAGCATCTCCTCTCCTACATAGCGCCTCATACCTCTTACATCCAGGGATGTCACCTTTGTTGTAGACGTTCTCTTTCTTTATCTTCTCCATTCAGACCAGACCGCCATGATGATTTTTAAGCCATCTCCCGTCTCTGCAGAGATTGACAAACAGACATTAGTTTCCCACATTTCCATCATCTTCACATCGCCGAACACCCTTCCCTGCCACCCCCAATACTATACTGCAGAAACAGTCCCCCTGGAAATACTACTACCACACAGATAGTGCCCCCTTCAGCAATTATTGGCACACAATGCTCTAAAAAAATAACTGCGCCCAGACACTAATAGTATAAAGATAATGTCCCCCCCAAAAAATTGTGCTAAGCTGATACTATGCCAGGGTGCCCCCCCCCCCCCAAAGTAACAGTGCTCCCCAAAATCCCACCAATAGAAATAATTCTCTGCCAGAGCACACTTAATAGTAATAATGCCCCTAGAGTGCCCATACTAGTAATCATGTTCCTCATAGCCCCCCAGTAGTAGTAAAGCTCTGCATAATACCTCCTAGTAGTAATAATTCTCCCTATAATATGACAGTACATGAAATACCCCTGCTTAGTGCCCGCCGTTGAGCTAATGTCCCCATAATGTATGCCAGTATAAAATACCCCTATATAGTGCCCCAGTAAATGCCCTCATAGTGCTCCTCTTCCCCTTCCCCATAGTGTCCCCCATAATATGCCAGTAAAAAAAATGCCCCTTCTTAGTGCCCCCAGCAGATGTCCCTAAACTGCTCCTCTCCCCCATAATGTGGCAGTAAAAAAAATGCCCCTTCTAAGTGCCACCATTTGCCCCAATAGTGCTCCACTCCCCCATAGTACCCTATAGTGCCGCTCTCCCCTATAGTGCCTCCCATAATGTGCCAGTAAAAAATGCCCCCTTAGTGCCACCAGATGCCATAATGCCCCCCATAATGTGCCAATAAAAAAAGGCCCCTTTAGAGCCCCCACGTCCCCATAGTACCCCCAAATAATGTCCCTATAGTGCCACCAGATGCCCCATAGTGCTATTCTCTCCTATAGTGCCCCCCATAAGGTGTCAATAAAAAAAGCCCCCCCTCATAATGTGCCAGTAAGAAATGGGGCTGTAAGAATTGTCAGATGCCCCCATAGTGCCAGTCCCCCCCAAAAAAAGAAAACACATACTTACCTTCATCAGCAGCGATGCAGGCCTCTTCTGGTCTGTGTCCCCTGCTCTGTGCTGCCCAGCTCAGGCGGCGAGATGATAATGACGTCATCGCGCCGCCTGAGCCGGCCTCTGATAGGCTGCAGGCATTAGTGCCTGCAGCCTATCAGAAGAACAGGGAAGGGAGACGCCTCTCCCTCCCCTGCTCTGCCGCAGCACAGGCATCGGTATCGCTGTCCTGAGGACGGCGATACAGATGAATATGGAGATGAGCACTTCCACAATGGAAGCGCTCATCTCCTACTGACCCCGAATGCTGCAATTACATCCAGGGCCGCGCAGCCTGTGGTGATCGGCGGTGCGGCCCTGAGTAATAAAAAATTAAATATTGGCTGGTTGTTCTAGGGGGGGGTCCAGACCCGCTGAACTCCCCCCTGTAGGTGCGCCACTGGCTGTGTTGGCAGTTTGCATCATAAAGAAGACCAGGGCCTGATGATCAAAAGTATAATTCCACTGCAGTTTCTCTCCCCATAGCAGGGTGGGTGGAGTTCCCCTGGTGGCAAGACAAACAATAATGCAAGTTGTGTTGATTATAATAGTATCATGTCAAACAAATCTTATAGATTTTTTTGACTGGGTGACTAAAATAATAGACGGTGGAGGTGCAGTAGACATTGCATATCTAGATTTTAGTAAGGCTTTTGACACTGTCCCACATAGAAGACTTATCAATAAACTGCAGTCATTGAGCATGGACTCCCATATTGTTGAGTGGATTAGGCAGTGGCTGAGGGACAGACAACAGAGGGTTGTAGTCAATGGAGAACATTCAAAACAAGGTCATGTTACCAGTGGGATTCCACAGGGATCTGTACTGGGACCAATTTTGTTTAATATCTTCATAAGTGATATTGCAAAAGGCCTCGATGGTAAGGTTTGTCTTTTTGCTGATGACACAAAGATATGTAACAGGGTTGATGTTCCTGGAGGGAAACGCCAAATGGAAAAGGACTTAGGAAAACTAGAAGAATGGTCAGAACTCTGGCAACTGAAATTTAATGTGGATAAGTGCAAGATAATGCACCTGGGGCGTAAAAACCCAAGGGCAGAATATAGAATATTCGACACAGTCCTGACCTCAGTATCTGAGGAAAGGGATTTAGGAGTAATTATTTCAGAAGACTTAAAGGTGGGAAGACAATGTAATAAAGCAGCACGAAATGCAAGCAGAATGCTTGGATGTATAGGGAGAGGTATAAGCAGTAGAAAGAGTGAAGTGCTTATGCCGCTGTACAGAACACTGGTGAGACCTCACTTGGAGTATTGTGCGCAGTACTGGAGGCCATATCTCCAGAAGGATATAGATACTCTAGAGAGAGTTCAGAGAAGAGCTACTAAACTGGTACATGGATTGCAGGATAAAACTTACCAGGAAAGGTTAAAAGACCTTAATATGTATAGCTTGGAAGAAAGAAGAGACCGAGGGGATATGATAGAAACTTTTAAATACATAAAGGGAATCAACTCGGTAAAGGAGGAGAGCATATTTAAAAGAAGAAAAACTACCACAAGAGGACACAGTTTTAAATTAGAGGGGCAAAGGTTTAAAAGTAATATAAGGAAGTATTACTTTACTGAGAGGGTAGTGGATGCATGGAATAGCCTTCCTGCAGAAGTGGTAGCTGCAAATACAGTGAAGGAGTTTAAGCATGCATGGGATAGGCATAAGGCCATCCTTCATATAAGATAGGGCCGGGGCTATTCATAGGATTCAGATATATTGGGCAGACTAGATGGGCCAAATGGTTCTTATCTGCCGACACATTCTATGTTTCTATGTTTCTAAGTATATGCTGTGATTAAGCTTGATTATTGAGAGGTCTTGAGAACTGCATCGATACTTGGGAGGGAATCTGTCCTCCGGCTGGCAGTTGGGCCTATCCCAACTGAAGTACCTCTGTATGAGTATTTCTTCCATCTTGTGCATATGTGGAAAATTAATGAGCCAGCTGGTAGGATGTAGGGAGTCTCTGTGTATATAGATCAAATGTTCCTAGCTGCAAGGCCAAGGTAGCCGCTCCCTTATCAGAGTTTGACATACAAGAGAGATTTATGTTCCTTCTGAGTTTAGGGATGCACTGCTGGAGAATGTCAACTTTAATATAAGATGCTGCAGAATCGTTTTAATTATCAGAATTTTGTTAGTGTAGTGCAGAAGTATTTCCTATTATGAATAACGAATCAAATCATTCGTTTCCACCCCCTTGGCGGTGTGCCAGATTTGTCTATGATTATCTGTAGTGTTATAAAGATGTAGAATTGTGTGGAATAAAGTAGAGAGCATCTGATTCAGCAGTGTGTCTGTGTCAGCTCTCTGAGTGCTCAATATATACACATCAATTGGGACCTCTACAATCATAGAGGTAGGGGGTTT
This sequence comes from Bufo gargarizans, assembly GCF_014858855.1. Lineage (NCBI taxonomy): Eukaryota > Metazoa > Chordata > Amphibia > Anura > Bufonidae > Bufo > Bufo gargarizans. Next base: position 593,942,915 of record NC_058082.1, on the reverse strand, counting down.
TGCCCCAACACTGGCCACACACAACAGACGGAGCCTTCAGCTTCCATCCCTATCTACTGTCTAGTTTCCAGTGCCAGTGGCTTTCAAAATAGCTGATCATGAGGGTGTCGGGTATCAGACCCCCACGAAGCGATGGCAGTAGCTGATTGCTCGTCCCCATACAGTGGAAGTGATTGCTGTGTATAAATGGAGCTCTTCAGCTCCACTGACGAGCAGACAATTATTCCTTGCTGATAATTGTCTGCTCGTCGGTGTGTGTAAATGCTCCTTAAGATAGGGAGGGTCTGTGAATAGTGTCCCTAACTGGAGTGGATAGTGTCCATAATTGGAGAGGACAGTAATAGGTATGGATAGTGTCCCAAATTGGCTCTTCATATTTCGCAAATATTCGATTGAATATTCGTATTATATTTGTCGGAATTCAATATTCGTAATTATTTCATTTATCGCGAATAATATGCGATTAAATTAATCGTGCGATTTTTTTTTCTGTATAAGGCAACGTTCCTATGACTATGGCTAGGCTAATATGTGTATTTTACGAATACTCGTAATATTGCTCTAACTTCGTCTTTTAGAATATTCGTAATATTCTAAAAGACGAAGTTAGAGCAATATTAAGAATATTCGTAAAAATACAGCAATAGGCTGTAATTTAGCTAATATAGTGCTATAATCTTTTTTTTTTCTAGTCTAACATTTTTTGCCTCTTCTGAACTTCAGTTTTGGAAGATATATACACTATTAAAAAAATTACAATAGCACTATATTAGCTAAATTGCAGTCTATATGTGTATTTTACCAATTTTTGTAATATTGCTCTAACTTCGTCTTTTAGAATATTACGAATATTCTAAAAGACGAAGCGGGAGCAATATTACGAATATTCGTAAAATACACATATAGACTGTAATTTATGTGTACTGTTATTCCACTTTGGCATACTGCTCCCCAACAAGCGTCCCCGTAACCATGGGAACTCCTGTGCGTTAGAATATACCATCGGATCTGAGCTTTCACGATCTCAGGGAAAACTCAGATCCGATGGTTTTTTCTAACCCACAAGCGTTCCCATGGTGACGGGGACGCTTGTCGGGGAGGAGTATGCGAACAACTGTACAGATAGGAAAAAAATAATGCCAAAATTCTAAATAACGAATATATTCACTATATTGCTTAGTTTTTTAGAATATTGGTCATTTTATTTTCCATATGAAAACATGCTTCCCCCCTGCTTAAGTTGCTTGTGGGTCAATGGCTTATTGACCCACAAGCAAGAAGCAGGGAGAAATCATATTTTCAGATGAAAAAAAAAAATGAATATTCGATTTCGCGAAATATATAGAACTATATTCGAAATATTTGCGAAATCTCAAAGTTACGATATTCGAGAAAAAAATTTGCAATTCGAAAATTCAAGCTCAACACTAATGTTTATTAGAGACACTATTTATCTATGTAAGTATAACATGCACCCGATTACAGACAATATCAATTCTAATTGGGTAGAATATTCATTTTATGTAGGGACACCATTCACTCTAAGTAGGGAGACTATATCCACACCAAATAGGTTTTAATTTGCATAGCTACCCCACACCTCAGGGTTAGGATTTACTTCGTGGAGAATTAAAGTTTATTATATACAAGTTATCCTCTATCCACTGGATAGGGAATAACTACCTGATCCACGTGGTCTGGCTATTTCTGGCAGTCGCCTAGAGAATGAATGGAGCAGTATGCATTGTGCATGCTTGACTTACCACTCCGTCAGAATGAAGTACGAGGCCCCCTTTCTTGGGATCATGGGAGATCCAGCGGTCAGACACCCATGATCAGTTACTTATCCCCTATCCATTTGATAGGTTTTATCTTTTAGTTACTGCAATCCCCCCTTTAAAGTAGTCCAAGTGGTAGATCACGCACCAATCTATTATACACAGGTGAAACTCAAAAAATTTGAATATCGTCCAAAAGTCCATTTATTTCAGTAATGCAAATTAAAAGAAATTGCAGTAATGCAGCTTAAAATTTGAATGTTGTGAAAAGGTTTAATATTCTAGGCTCAAAGTTTCACACTCTAGTCAGCTAATGAATCCATATCCCCTCAGCAAAGGATACCTCAAAATTGAGACTTTTGGGTTTCAGAAACTGTAAGCCATAATCTTCCAAATAATAACAAATAAAGGCTTGAAATGTCTCGCTTTGCATGTAATGAGTCTGTCTCATATGTTAGTTTCACCGCATTACTGAAATAAATAAACTCTGCACGATATTCTAATTTTTCGAGTTTCACCTGTAATCCCGGGCAAGTCTAGGAAAAGTACATAATGTCAGAAGGAAATGCCTTCTATCATTTAATGACTGTTATATATATCAACTCATAAGTGTCTGCAATCTGCACATGTCCAAAATGGTGCCAACAAGAGGACAAGGTAAGACCTTGACAGTTGAGGAGTGTGGTCAGCACAGAGCTGCATACTGTAGTGTAGACTGAGAAACATAACACCAAGCTAAGCACCTACTACATATAACATTCTCTCTCATCAAGAACTGATAGATTTCCTTGGAGCTTTCATTTGTCATCTTAGGTATGGAAGTATTTTGGAATAGGTGCAAAAAAACTCTCAAGATGTCATCCTTGTGTTGAAAATGATGATCAGCCGGCACTCCGTAACGAATGGCGTGGTGCTCGCGTCCGAGATCACAATCTCATAAATATAGTAAGAAAAGACCGGCACTCACTGTAACTTGAAGAAAAGGAAATCTTTATTGTCACATATAATCCGTGACGCGTTGCGACTCACATCTGGAGCCTTCCTCAGACGTATAGGATATGGTACAAACAGAGATAAGCACACAGCATTTAAGTAACCCGCCAAGGCGGAAATGACATCACATTACCATGGTGACGATATCAACAAAACAATTAAACAATTAGGGTGTAGCAGGTGAAGAAAATGAAGAGAGGATCCCAGCCACAATCAATTGCAATTCAAATAGTAAGTATTCCATAATAGCAGTGATAGGGTTAAATGAAGTTTCAAAATAATGATGCCGCTGGGATGTCTTCAAGTTTTCTAAAAGTAAAGAGAAAACAAATTATTTGATACATTGGTTTGCAACAATGGTACATGTTATTCTATACAAAAGGGTTATACAACAAAAAATATATATATATCTATCTCACGGGAACTGAAGATTCACAAAAAGCTGTGGAGGTCGTACTCGCGGTTCATGCCCTTGGGTTCCAATGTTTGCAAAGTGTGAATCCAATAGGACTCACGCTTTTTCAACATCTTAACCCTGTCACCACCTCTACGGTGTTGTGAAACATGTTCTATTATCTGGAACCGCAGTTGCGAAATATTGTGGTTACAACGTTCAAAGTGGTGCGGTATAGGTAGAAGCAGGTTCTTTTTCCGTATGGTAGATTTATGTTTGGAAAAACGATCCTTCATGCGCATCGAGGTCTCGCCTACATATAATAAGCCACATGGGCACTTTAGTAAATAAACAATAAAATTGCTATTACAAGTGTAGAAACCCTTGATGGGAAATTGTTTTCCTGTATGTGGGTGTGAGAAAGACTCACCTTTAATCACGCTGGAACAATGTATGCAGCCTAAACAGGGAAAAGTGCCATTTTTTGGTGTAGATAAGGTCATTTGTCGTTGTGTCTTGTGAACACTGCCAATATCAGCCCGCACCACCATATCGCGTATATTTTTGTTCCGTTTATAACAAATCATCGGACGATTCTGGAATTCCTCAACTGAGGGATAAGCCCTAGATAATATATTCCAATGGTGATTAATAATTATTCTGCATTTGTGGATCCAAGGGTGGAATTTTGAAACAAAAGGGATGCGGGATTAAAAAAAGCATTACCTCACTCGCAGTTTCAGAGGATCCGTAGAATTGTTTCTCAGACTGATATCAAGGAAACTCGCCTCAGCGAGATGAGTGATAGGTTTAGACATCGCGGTTACCCCATTTCTTTACTTAATCAGGAGAGGAATAAGGCCCTTCCTACAGTGGATAAAACTATTAAAAAATCCCGCATCCCTTTTGTTTCAAAATTCCACCCTTGGATCCACAAATGCAGATTAATTATTAATCACCATTGGAATATATTATCTAGGGCTTATCCCTCAGTTGAGGAATTCCAGAATCATCCAATGATTTGTTATAAACGGAACAAAAATATACGCGATATGGTGGTGCGGGCTGATATTGGCAGTGTTCACAAGACACAACGACAAATGACCTTATCTACACCAAAAAATTGCACTTTTCCCTGTTTAGGCTGCATACATTGTTCCAGCGTGATTGAAGGTGAGTCTTTCTCACACCCACATACAGGAAAACAATTTCCCATCAAGGGTTTCTACACTTGTAATAGCAATTTTATTGTTTATTTACTAAAGTGCCCATGTGGCTTATTATATGTTGGCGAGACCTCGATGCGCATGAAGGATTTTTTTTTTCCAAACATAAATCTATCATACGGAAAAAGAACCTGCTTCTACCTATACCGCACCACTTGGAACGTTGTAACCACAATATTTCGCAACTGCGGTTCCAGATAATAGAACATGTTTCACAACCCCGTAGAGGTGGTGACAGGGTTAAGATGTTGAAAAAGCGTGAGTCCTATTGGATTCACACTTTGCAAACATTGGAACCCAAGGGCTTGAACCGCGAGTACGACCTCCACAGCTTTTTGTGAATCTTCAGTTCCCGTGAGATATATATATATTTTTTGTCATCCTTGTGTTGTCTAGACTGTCAGCTGAAGTGGTGACTCCAAGCTTTCATTTAGCTCAGTTCCAGTGGAAGATGGATAGAAGCTGTCATCTCAATGTTAAGATGTGCTTGGGGGGGCGTGGCTTGGAGCGCACCAGAGCGGACGCATGTCTCTGTAGCTCCGCTACTCAGTCTCAAAGCGGCTCAAAGGACTATTTTACAGAAGCGATTACTAGCCTAACTTCTCCTCTAACATCCAGAGGCTTAACCCGTCATGCTAAAGATGCCGAGGGGCAAAAGAAGACCAGAAACCCCAGCTAAACTTACCAGCTTCTTCAGCCCGGCATCGCTCCAAAATGGCGCCGGCGCGCGGGAACCTTCATCTCCTATGCATGAGGAAGCTGCTCCTGCCTTCGGATCTCTCCAAAGCTCGCCAGCTGACAGTTCACCGTCCTGTACATCAGACAAGGTACAAGGCAAGTCATACTCCTCGTCTCTATCCCCTGTACACCCAGATGCTATGGGCGCAGGGAAAACTCATAATGCGGACCCTATAACCTTTGAAGCTATGAAAGAGCTATTGTCTGATCTAAAATCCTCATTTAACAATGATCTTAAGACAGCTCTCTCTTCATTAAAAGCAGATATCACTGCCATAGGTGACCGCACAGCTCATCTAGAAGAGAAAATGGAGGAGTTTACAAATGCTCACAACTGCCTTGTGGACGCTCATAACTCTGCTGAAGATGATATAGCGGCTATCAAGCTAAAATTGGCAGACATTGAGGATAGATCCAGAAGGAACAACATCCGATTTAGGAATATACCAGAATCAGTACAAGATGACCAACTGCAGGACTATTTGATCGACCTGTTTTCAGCTCTGCTACCTCAAGCTTCAAATACAGACCTACTAATAGACAGAGTCCACAGACTCCCTAAACCTAAATCTATTTCAGCTTCCCTGCCTAGGGATACTATAGCAAGGATCCATTACTACCATATCAAAGATTCGATCCTTAAAGCTGCAGCCAAAAAGCCAGATCTCCCTGAACGGTTTAAAGAAATCTCACTTTTCACAGATCTTTCATCAAAAATCACGCAAATACTAAGAGAGCAAAAAATTCTCTACAAGTGGGGCTTTCCAGTCAAGCTCTTAGTTCACTACAATGGTCGCACTGCGGTGTTAATATCTCCTAAAGAAGCTATGAACTTTCTAACTAAAAACGCTCTCATCAAGGATCAAGAAGAACCGAGAAGCCCTCCAAAGAAAAAACACTACACACTTGCCCAGGAATGGACAGTAGTAGGTTCCCCTAAAACTAATACCTCTCCCAGATAAACAACTACTTCAATACTGGCTAGTACCTAGATAGTTGTTTTACTCTCAGTCTGACCCAAACAGTATCAGACTGGTGTGATAATGTTAGAAGTAGATCACCTTTCTAATTATTACCACCACCTCCCATGTTATGCTAGCGACCTGGGGTCGCGTTGGTTCACATAGAACTGGACTTTATTATCTCACTTTTATGTTTCTTATGTTTTTCGCCTTATTGTATGTTAATGTTTTCTTAAGAACTTCTTGTTTGTGGTACATTGGTAGCTTATGGAATATTTCATCATTACAGTTATACTCTATATTATATCCCCTCTGCGTACTTCTTTCCTTTAATGCACTATGGTTCTACAGATTGCCTCCTTAAATGTTAAGGGCCTTAATAGCCCAGCCAAACGCGCTTTTTTATGGAAAGCAGCTCACAGACTGGGTTGTGATATACTCTGCGTTCAAGAAACGCATTTAAATGAAGCAGACAGTTCTAGAGTCAGACATAAGGACTTTCCCACTATCCTTTTTTCACATGCCATTAACAAAAAAAGAGGTGTTCTAATTGCTGTAAAAAAATCTATCGCCTGTCAAACTTTATCTCTGAATATAGATCCTATGGGTAGATTTATTATTGTTACATGTTTAATCAATAACTCTCCGTATACTATAGTGTCTTTATATGCCCCTAACTCTAGAACTTTAAGTTTTATTAGGTCTATCTTGGAGTCTATCTCAACCCAAAGGAAAGGTTCCACCATCATCTGTGGAGATTTTAATCTGGTAATGGATCCTCGTATTGACAAATCCTCCCCTGTAAGTAAAAAAGATAACTATAAACTTAAAGATTTATGCCACAAAGAGGAGCTGTTCGACGCATGGAGGTCACTTCATGCCTCTGAAACAGACTACTCTTTTTTTTCTAATCCACATAACTCATATTCACGAATAGACTTCTTTTTGGTTGACAAATGGCTACTTCAAAAAGTAGTGGACTCCAAGATAGGCCTGATTACTTGGTCCGATCATGCCCCTATTACTATATCCATTCAAGAAACTTTTAACCTCAAACATTCTTTTCCATGGAGGTTAAACAACCTTTTACTATCGAATAAACATTATAAGGAATTAATATCAAATGCACTAACAGAGTATTTCCAACTCAATACTAGCACAGAGATCACTCCAACAACACTATGGTGCGCTCACAAAGCGGTAATAAGAGGCCTCTTTATTAAATATTCCTCAGAAGAAAAAAAGAATAGAATGCTCAAATTAGAAGAATTACACCAAAAACTTAGAACCTTGGAAATAGGAAACCAAAAATCCCCAACCACCCATATCTCTCAAAAAATTATCAGCATTAGACATGAAATATATCTTCTGATGCAAAATAATTTTGAAAGACATCTTAGACAATCCAAGGCACAATTCTACAGACAAGGTAACAGAGCGTCCAAAATGCTAGCCAATAAACTTAAAAATCAAGCAGCAAACACTCGAATCCCCTTCCTGTGGTCCACCAATAAGAGCAAAATAATAAACCCCCTTAAAATTGCTGAAGAATTCGCCAAATATTATCACTCCCTTTATAACTTAAAAAATGATCCAAACTCTCACCAACCAACCGCAGAAGACATTAACTCTTTTTTGAGTAACTTATCACTCCCCCACCTATCCCCAACTCAACTCTCTCTTCTAAACAAACCCATTTCTTCACAAGAAATACTTGATACAATCTCCACTCTTAAAATTTATAAATACCCAGGTCCTCACGGCTTTATAAATGAATATTATAAATCCTTTTCCCATATTTTAACTCCCCACCTATTGTCTTGCTTTCATCATATGATGCTTGATAAAGGTATTCCCACAGAAATTCTCCAAGCAATTATAATCACCTTACCCAAACCTGGAAAGGCCCCTAATACACCAGCTAATTTTAGACCGATTTCCCTTTTAAACACCGATTTAAAATTATTTTCTAAAATCTTAGCTAACCGTCTGGCAGACATTCTACCAAGTCTGATAGATTCCGACCAAGTAGGCTTTGTCAAACATCGACAAACATCAGACGGGACAAGACGTTTTTTGGATCTAATCGAAATAGCCCATACCCATCGGACGCCTTCCATGCTCCTTTCCCTGGATGCGGAGAAGGCGTTCGATAGGGTTCATTGGGGATTTCTTAGTTCTGTTCTGAAGAAATTTGGATTTAATGGCCCCTTATTAACTGGGATTTTAAACCTATACTCCTCTCCCCAAGCTTTTGTTTACTCTTCTGGTTTCAAATCCCACCTTTTTCCCATCTCAAACGGCACTAGACAGGGTTGTCCCCTATCCCCTTTAATTTTTGCCCTAATAATGGAACCACTCGCCACCCATATTAGAGCATCCCCCCACATTACTGGTATCTCAACCTTAGGGAAAGACCACCGCATAGGTTTATTCGCGGATGACGTCCTTTTATTACTATCTAACCCAGCCATCTCTCTTACCCACACGTGCGACTTACTTGCGTCTTTCACAAAGGCATCTTATTATAAAATCAATACTACAAAATCTCAAATCCTAAATTTAGGAATTCCAGAAAAAACTGTCAAGTCTCTAAAACTAGCCTTTCAATTTAACTGGGTTAAAAAATCAATTCCCTACCTAGGAATTAACCTAACAGCTATCCCGAGTGAAACCTTCGCCCTTAATTATATTCCTTTATTTCAAGACATTAAGTCAAAATTGTCTAGCTTTAAAACACAAGGCATCTCCTGGTTAGGCAAAATCGCTGTTATTAAAATGAGTATCCTCCCTAAAATGTTATATTATTTCAGAAACCTACCTATCTCAATACCCATCAAATATCTCAAGGATCTGCAAAAATGTCTCCTACACTTTATAAGGGGAGGAAAATATCACAGAATAAAAGCAGATATATTATATCTTTCTAAAAAAGAAGGCGGTTTAAACTGTCCCTCAATCATACAATATTATAGAGCTACAATTCTAGAGCAACTAAAACATTTATGGCATAATGATCAGCAAAAAGAATGGTCTCGTATAGAAAAACTTTCTCTTGGGAAACATTCCCTAAAGGATCTCCTCACAGCCATGTCTCTTTTTAAGTTTATTCCGAACAATAATTTGGCCACCATTAAAGCCATCTTCAACACCTGGGACGTTGTTGCCAACAAACGTCACTTATTTGCTATACCCCTTCAAGATTACAGCATCTCAATTCTAGAATCCTATATCCCATAATTAGATATCTCAACCTGGAAAAAGAAGGGTATACATTTTATTAATGATCTCTTCACAAATAATATTCTTAAACCCTTTTCGGAAATTTCACAGTGTTACGATCTCCCTACAAGAGATTTCTATAAATATCTCCAAATCAGACATGCCATTGCTAATACTATTTTTACACAGCCTCTTAGGCGTAATAATGACGTTCCAGCCTCAATTCCTTTAACTAATTGGCTTTTAAACCATAACTGTTAACAGTAAAGGGATATCTAAATCATACAAGGTTCTTATCACTCCATCAGAAGATCCTCTACAAATGATTAAGTCCAAATGGTCTCATGACCTATCCATCGATATACCTATAGAACAGTGGTCATCTGCATTTGATGCAATATTTAATATCTCAAGATGCATCTCTCACCTAGACACATCTAGGAAAATTCTATATAGATGGTATTATCACCCGATGAAACTAAATAGAATATTCCCAGATACACCCTCGGCATGCTGGAAATGTGGTCACCTGCAAGGATCCTTCCTCCATTGCTGGTGGGATTGCCCCTCTGATTAACTCCCTCTGGCAGAGATCATTTAGTATCTTTGCAAAGGTTTGTCAATTCTCAATTGTACCCTCTCCACAATTGGCACTCCTTTTTATAGGTATTGAGATAATTCCTTTTGAATTCAGAACTATTTTTGGACATATATGCATTGCAACACGCCATCTTATTGACACCCATTGGAAATCTAACCAGATTCCTAATAACCTTGACGTCATTAAAATGATCGAAGATAACTGTTGGTATGAAGGAGTTGCTGCTTCAGCTCTCTTTAAAAAAGGGACATTTTATAATCAATGGGGTGCAGTGGTTGAGGAGCAGTTTTCACACCAATTCCAACATAGCAAATTCACTTGCCCTATAACTGGGCTCTAGCTGGTTCACAATAATATTTCACAACCTGCTTACATTACTTTACCTTATTTTGCAAATGTCACACTCAAGATATAATGAATACCTGAGATTATCCACATTAATGTACCACTTTACGTTATCCTACGTTATTGTATTTTACTCAATCCTGTTTTTTAAGATTACCACTGAAATACTGACCTTTATGTGAAAATGTATTCTTCTACAATAGATATTATCAGTATATCTGGTTCGTTCATTCTGTATTAATTTTGTTATCCTATGTCCCTCCCTCCCCCCCCCCCCATTTTCTACCCCTCAAACTATGACTTTGTATGCAATCAACGCTTGATTTGTACTGATGTCATTACTCTTATCTATTGGAAAAACTTTCAATAAAATCTCATGTTTCAAAAAAAAGATGTGCTTGGATCACAATGGATGGGATTCTACTGTACTGTGAAATGCATCATGTGGAGAAATGTCTTTGTCTGGGAGAGCAGCTGTAGCTCTTATTAAATTCAGTTCAAATGCTTTTCACCTTAAGTGACAGGAAAGATTTCTTTAGACATTTCATGAAATTTTTATTATAACATCTTAATACAGTATATTTGACCAGACAAGCTAAATAGGGTACAACACATGGAAATATAATACAAAGCTCACTGTGATAAAATCTCAACCATAGAGAAGTTGACTGAGAGAAATAATAGGACTTCACATCAACCTCAGAGTTGGAGGCAATGTCTTGCCGTCCCCAACCCTTTGCTATTACAGGAGCTGATAAAGAGGGGCTGACACTGAGGTGAACTCCATCTATCTTTTTTTACACAATCTCCCATTCATCTGAAGAGATGCAATGTCAAGGAAAATGTATGGTCAGTTACTTGGGACAATCTTTTTGAGCCTAAGCAGAGAACTGCTCTTTCATGTGTTACATGAAATCCTTTCTGATGAGTGGACGTTCATATAATACATGGATGACTTGAGTCCATCAGAGCGCCTGCAAAGGTCCAACCAAGGCTTCTGGACATGTAACAGTCAGCTACAGTATTTGTTGCTGTGGGTGGATTTTGCAAGGTGGGCTATCTAGTGAGTCAACATTTGGCACAAAAATACTAAAATAGGCTGAGTTGGGCATGACATAAGCAACCTTTCCACACCATGCAAATCTAGATTTATAATGTATCTACAGCCAAAAATGGAAATCTGAATCCACTTATGGTGCAGTTAAAGAGTGAAGAGAGTACAGCACTTGCCTGAGCTCTGCTTTCTGTTCATACAGCTGAGTAGCAGGGGCATGGGGAGTGTATAGGTCATCAATATGGGGAAAACAGAAAACCCCTTTAAAAAGGGTAGATTTAAAGAAAAAAAAATGAGAACAACTTTAAAAGAAATAACTAATTCCCATCTTTTGCTTCACAGGAAAGGAAAGATTTGAAAAAAACTTCAGCCGTATTGCCACATTTACATAGCCCAAAGTTCAGTCCGAGTATATTCAAGTAATATATAGAAATCCGTTCAATCCAATGGCAGTTAAAGCCAGATTCACCAACATTGTTTAGTATGTTCAGGGCATTTAGACCTACCCTAAACCCATCTGGGAACACTCACTTCCCCATTTCCAGGCTGTGCTTACATAAACACTAGAGATGTCGCGAACATAAAATTTTCCATTCTCGAACGGCGAACGTGAATTTTCGCAAATGTTCGCAAACGGGCGAACCGGGCAAACCCCCATGGACTTCAATGGGCAGGCGAATTTTAAAACCCACAGGGACTCTTTCTGGCCACAATAGTGATGGAAAAGTTGTTTCAAGGGGACTAACACCTGGACTGTGGCATGCCGGAGGGGGATCCATGGCAAAACTCCCATGGAAAATTACGTAGTTGACGCAGAGTCGGGTTTTAATCCATAAAGGGCATAAATCACCTAACATTCCTAAATTGTTTGGAATAACGTGCTTTAAAACATCAGGTATGATGTTGTATCGATCAGGTAGTGTAACGGTTACGCCCGCTTCACAGTGACAGACCAAACTCCCTGTTTAACGCACCGCAAACAACCGCAAACAGTCCATTTGCACAACCGCAAACTCCCCATTTGCACAAGGTTGGATACCAAGCTAGCCATGTCCCGTTCCTTGTCCTCACTGATGTCATTGAAGGTCTCTTCCTCCACCCAGCCACGTACAACACCAAGGGTCCCCGAAAGGTGACAACAAGCCCCCTGGGACGCCTGCTGTGTTTGGTCTTCCACCTCCTCAAAGCCACCTTCCTCTTCTGACTCCTCTTCTTCAGACTCCTCTCTCTGCGTTGCCTCTCTCTGCGTTATTATAAGGTGTGTTAAGTAGTACTATTCCTATCAGTTTAATCCCTGTTACATCCACTAGTATTATTATTATTAATATTATTATAAGGTGTGTTAAGTAGTACTATTCCTATCAGTTTAATCCCTGTTATGTGCCCCTATCAGGGGACGTGTATATGGCATCGATTTTAGGAACCGGGAGATGGAAAAAGATGCTTGGTCGGTCCTCCTACTTCAAATTTGGGGCACTGCGCGTGCAATTAAATGTGCCACCAGATATGAGCGGCGTGTTAAGTAGTACTATTCCTATCAGTTTAATCCCTGTTACGTCCCCTATCAGGGGACGTGTATATGGCATCGATTTTAGGAACCGGGAGATGGAAAAAGACGCTTGGTCGGTCCTCCTACTTCAAATTTGGGGCACTGCGCGTGCAATCGAATGTGCCACCAGATATGAGCGGCGTGTTAAGTAGTACCATTCTTATCAGTTTAATCCCTGTTACATCCCCTATCAGGGGACGTGTATATGGTATCGATTTTAGGAACCGGGAGATGAAAAAAGATGCTTGGTCGGTCCTCTTAATTCCAATTTGGGGCACTGTGTGTGCGCTGTGTAATGTACTGTGCAATCCCAATATGTGTGGTGTGTTAAGTAGTACTATTCCTATCAGTTTAATCCCTGTTACGTCCCCTATCAGGGGACATGTATGGAATAGATTTTAGACAACCACAAAGAGTTGTCAATAGTTGACACACTCATGACATAAATTGTATTCCTCTATGCGTCAATCTTGGTGTAGTGATGACTGTGCTCGTGCGCACGTTTGGGAGATTGCAGGCGATGGGGGTTTTCAAAGCCTATGGTCGTGCTGAGGTAGTTCAGTGACAGTTAAGTGACCCAGAAAACAATAATTCTGCAGTGTGGGCCCATTGATGGCCTAGTAGGCTTTAATGATCACCTTAGATGATCACAAAGAAAATTAATGTTTTTTCTATGCAAAATTATCCAGCCGATCGCTTTTGGTCTGTTCACAATGAAGCAACGACCTTATCATCTGGGGTGTGCCAACATTGCCATTGCCAACACACTCATAGAGGTGGTCGCTTCATTGTGATACGCAAGCCCCTTCACCACAACAAGGTAACGATCACGAAGGGGAATTGACACATGTATGTGCCTTTTTTTTTGTTTGGTTTTTGAAGCCACAGTGCAGCACCAGAGGCCAGAAAAATTAGGCATGTACACATGCCTGAAAAACTAGGTATTGTTGCAGCCGCTGCTGTAGCAGCGGCCAGAAAAATTGATGTTTCCCAGGCAGAAAGTGCCCTAAAACATTGCGGCTTGAACCCTAGTTGGTGGCGGATAAGTCACGCAAGTCATCCGGCATTCAGAGATAAAATACAGCAGCGTGTGGACCATTTTTAGCCCAAGGCAGCTCATCTCAGTCATCAGGCCTTTTTTAGTCGAATGTATCGCCCACTGTCAGTCCCTTCGGGATCCATCCCTCATTCATCTTAATAAAGGTGAGGTAATCTAGACTTTTTTGACCTAGGCGACTTCTCTTCTCAGTGACAATACCTCCTGCTGCACTGAAGGTCCTTTCTGACAGGACACTTGAAGCGGGGCAGGCCAGAAGTTCTATCGCAAATTGGGATAGCTCAGGCCACAGGTCAAGCCTGCACACCCAGTAGTCAAGGGGTTCATCGCTCCTCAGAGTGTCGATATCTGCAGTTAAGGCGAGGTAGTCTGCTACCTGTCGGTCAAGTCGTTCTCTGAGGGTGGACCCCGAAGGGCTGTGGCGATGCGTAGGACTTAAAAAGCTCTGCATGTCCTCCATCAACAACACGTCTGTAAAGCGTCCTGTCCTTGCCGGCGTGGTCGTGGTAGGAGGAGGATTACTTTCACCTCTTCCCCTGTTAGATTCCCGTTGTGCTGTGACATCACCCTTATACGCTGTGTAAAGCATACTTTTTAATTTATTTTGGAACTGCTGCATCCTTTCCGACTTCCGGTAATTCGGTAACATTTCAGGCACTTTCTGCTTATACCGGGGGTCTAGTAGCGTGGCCACCCAGTACAGGTCGTTCTCATTCAGCCTTTTTATACGAGGGTCCCTCAACAGGCACGACAGCATGAAAGACCCCATTTGCACAAGGTTGGATGCCGAGCTACTCATGTCCCGTTCCTCATCCTCACTGATCTCACTGAAGGTCTGTTCTTCCCCCCAGCCACGCACAACACCATGGGTACCAGATAGGTGACAACGAGCACCCTGGGATGCCTGCTGTGGTTGGTCTTCCTCCTCCTCAAAGCCACATTCCTCCTCTGACTCCTCTTCCTCAGACTCCTCTTCCAGCGTTGCCGCAGGTCCAGCAAGCGATGCTGATAAGGCTGTTTCTGGTGGTGATGATGGTGACCACAACTCTTCCTCTTCACGCTCATCTACGGCCTGATCCAGCACTCTTCGGAGGGCACGCTCCAGGAAGAAAACAAATGGGATGATGTCGCTGATGGTGCCTTCGGTGCGACTGACTAGGTTTGTCACCTCCTCAAAAGGACGCATGAGCCTACAGGCATTGCGCATGAGCGTCCAGTAACGTGGCAAAAAAATTCCCAGCTCCGCAGAGGCTGTCCTAGCACCCCGGTCATACAAATACTCGTTGATGGCTTTTTCTTGTTGGAGCAGGCGGTTCGAACATTAGGATTGTTGAATTCCAACGTGTCGGGCTGTCGCAAATCAAGCGCCTCACTGGCATGTTGTTTCGGCGCTGAATGTCTGAAAAGTGCGCCATGGCCGTGTAGGAACGCCTGAAATGGCCACACACCTTCCTGGCCTGCTTGAGGACGTCCTGTAAGCCTGGGTACTTATGCACAAAGCGTTGTACGATCAGATTACACACATGTGCCATGCACGGCACATGTGTCAACTTGCCCAAATTCAATGCCGCCAACAAATTGCTTCCAGTTGTCACACACCACTTTGCCGATCTCCAGTTGGTGCGGAGTCAGCCACTGATCCACCTGTGCGTTCAGGGCGGACAGGAGTGCTGGTCCGGTGTGACTCTCTGCTTTCAGGCAAGTCAACCCCAAGACGGCGTGACACTGTCGTATCCGGGATGTGGAATAGCCCCTGGGGAGCTGGGGGGGTGCCGTTGATGTGGAGCAAGACGCAGCAGCAGAAGAGGACTCAGCCGAGGAGGTTATGGAAGAGGATGGAGTAGGAGGAGTAGAGGAGGTGGCAGCAGGCCTGCCTGCAAGTCGTGGCGGTGTCACCAACTCCTCTGCAGAGCCACGCATTCCATGCTTGGCAGCCGTGAGCAGGTTTACCCAATGCGCAGTGTAGGTGATATACCTGCCCTGACCGTGCTTTGCAGACCAGGTATCAGTGGTCAGATGGACCCTTGCCCCAACACTGTGTGCCAGACATGCCATGACTTCCTTTTGCACAATCGAGTACAGGTTGGGGATTGCCTTTTGTGCAAAGAAATTTCGGCCGGGTACCTTCCACTGCGGTGTCCCAATAGCTACAAATTTTTTGAAGGCCTCAGACTCCACCAGCTTTTATGGTAAAAGCTGATGGGCTTAGAGTTCAGACAAGCCAGCTGTCAGACGCCGGGCAAGGGGGTGACTCTTGTGACATTGGCTTCTTACGCTCAAACATGTCCTTGACAGACACCTGACTGTGGGCAGATGAGCAGGAACTGCTCAAGGCGAGAGGCGGAGTGGCGGGTGGTTGAGACGGGGCAAGGAGGACAGCAGTGGTTGACGTGGCTGAAGATGCTGGACCAGGAGGAGGATGGTGGCTTTGAGTTTGTGTGCTGCTTTTACTCATGTGTTGATCCCATAGGCGTTTGTGATGTGAGATCATGTGCCTTCGCAAAGCAGTTGTACCTAGGTGGGTGTTGGACTTCCCACGACTCAGTTTCTTTTGACACAGGTTGCAAATGGCATCGCTGTTCAGAGGCAGACACACAAAAAAAATTCCACACTGCTGAGCTTTGCAATGACGGCATTCTGGTGGTGGCAACAGCATGCCTTGATTGGCGTGCTGTCTGGCTGACCACGGGTGCCGATACATGCTGTCTGACTGTGCCACTAGCTCCTTGCGACGACCTCCCCCTGCTTCCAACTCGTCTCCTCCTCCTCTCTGTCTCCCCATCTGAACTTTCCCCCTGTTCTTCTTCTCTTCGAGCTGGCACCCACGTGACATCCACGGACACATCGTCATCATCAACCGCTTCTGACAACTCAGCAAAGGAAGCAGCAGCGGGTACAACATCATCATCATCACACCGTACGTCCATGTGTGTAATGCTGCCTGACTGAGACATATCCCTGTTATCTACATCCTCTGGCAATAATGGTTGTGCATCACTCATTTCTTCCAACTGATGTGTAAATAACTCCTCTGACAGATCAAGTGAAGCGGCTGTGGTGCTAGTGTTGGTGGTGGCGGCAGGCGGGCGAGTGGTAACTTGAGAGGTGCCCGAAGCTGAGCTGGAGGAGGATGGTGCGTCAAGGTTCCGAGCGGAAGCTGTAGAAGATTGGGTGTCCTGTGTTAGCCAGTCAACTATGTCCTCAGAACTTTTCGAGTTCAGGGTACTTGGCCTCTGAACATTGGGCATTAGTCTAGGGCCAAAGGGAACCACAGCACCACGACCACGACGGCCCCTGCGGGGTGGCCTGCCTCTGCCTGTCATTTTTCTTAGATTAGTTAAGTTGTACTATGCGTGCAAGCTACTGTGACACAAGATATGAGTTGCTGAAGTGACACTATGCACTGCACTGGGCCTTAAACACACAAACACGTGTGCAACTGACTGCTATTGATTCAGTCAAAATTGTTTTTTTTTCTTTAAATGGAATCAAATATGACACCAAATATAAATGGCGCTGAAGTGACACTATGCACTGGCACTGGGCCGTAGACACACAAACACGTGTGTAACTGACTGCTAGTTATTTACAGTCAAAATTGTTGTTTTTCTTTAAATGTAATTGAATGTGACACCAGATATGAGTTGCGCTGGTGACACTATGCACTTGCAGGGCTGTGAGCCTGACACACACGCTGGCAGGCAGACAACTGCAATTTAATTACACAGGGGAAAAAAAGAAAAAAAGCAGACTGATGTTCTAGCCCTAAAAAGGGCTTTTTGGGGTGCTGTCCTTACAGCAGGGATCAGATGAGTCTTTCAGGACTGCAGTGGACACAGAACACTGGCCTAGCTAACGCTTTCCCTATTAAATCAGCAGCAGCTACACTGTCCCTCCTCTCACTAAGAATGCAGCTTCCGAATGAATCTAAAATGGATGCTGTCCAGGAGGTGGGAGGGTCTGGGAGGGAGGGTCTGCTGCTGATTGGCTGGAATGTGTCTGCTGACAGTGAGGTACAGGGTCAAAGTTTATTCAATGATGATGTATAGGGGGCGGACCGAACATCGCATATGTTCGCCCGCAGCGGCGAACGCGAGCAAGCTATGTTCGCCGGCGAATAGTTCGGGGCATCTCTAATAAACACCACACATAAGCTGAGGCAAGCTGAATTTGAGGATTATGGCCAGCTATGGGTAATGCTTGCAGGGGAAATAAGTGGTTGGTTGCAGCGTCACCCTGCAATAACAGCTGAGGGTTTGAGAAAAAGACCTGCAGGGAACAGATGATTGTTGTTTTGACTTCATTTTGAAAAAGGGGTGATCTTAATAAAAATAAGCTCTACAATGGGGTTGTCCTATGAAGACAAGACCTTCTGTAAAAACAGAAGCCCCAGCAAACAGTAGAGGTCTACAAGCAGGGCCAGTGCAAGGATTTTTGCCACCCTTGGCAAAGATCCATTTTGTCGCCCCCTCATGTCACTCACTCACTGACAGACAGACACGCACTCACTGACAGACAGACACTCACTCACACACTCGCTGACAGACATACTCACTGACAGACACACATACACTCACTAACAGACACACACACTCACTCACTCACTGACAGACACTCACTGACAGACATACACCTACCTACTGAAACACACACAGAAACTCACTGATAGACACTCACTCACTGGCAGACAAACATATACTCACTGACAAACACACAGACACTTACTGACCGACAGACATCCACACTCACTGACATACACACACAGACACTCAATGACAGACACACATACAGAACAGACCAAAAGTTTGGACACACCTTCTCATTCAAAGAGTTTTCTTTATTTTCATGACTATGAAAATTGTAGATTCACACTGAAGGCATCAAAACTATGAATTAACACATGTGGAATTATATACATAACAAAAAAGTGTCAAACAACTGAAAATATGCATTCTCTTGATGAGCTTCAAGAGGTAGTCACCTGAAATGGTCTTCCAACAGTTTTGAAGGAGTTTGCAGAGATGCTTAGCACTTGTTGGCCCTTTTGCCTTCACTCTGCGGTCCAGCTCACCCCAAACCATCTCGATTGGGTTCAGGTCCGGTGACTGTGGAGGCCAGGTCATCTGGCGCAGCACCCCATCACTCTCCTTCATGGTCAAATAGCCCTTACACAGCCTGGAGGTGTGTTTGGGGTCATTGTCCTGTTGAAAAATAAATGATGGTCCAACTAAATGCAAACCGGATGGAATAGCATGCCGCTGCAAGATGCTGTGGTAGCCATGCTGGTTCAGTATGCCTTCAATTTTGAATAAATCCCCAACAGTGTCACCAGCAAAGCACCCCTACACCATCACACCTCCTCCTTCATGCTTCACGGTGGGAACCAGGCATGTAGAGTCCATCCGTTCACCTTTTCTGCGTCGCACAAAGACACGGTGGTTGGAACCAAAGATCTCAAACTTGGACTCATCAGACCAAAGCACAGATTTCCACTGGTCTAATGTCCATTCCTTGTGTTCTTTAGCCCAAACAAGTCTCTTCTGCTTGTTGCCTGTCCTTAGCAGTGGTTTCCTAGCAGATATTCTACCATGAAGGCCTGATTCACACAGTCTCCTCTTAACAGTTGTTCTAGAGATGTGTCTGCTGCTAGAACTCTGTGTGGCATTGACCTGGTCTCTAATCTGAGCTGCTGTTAACCTGCGATTTCTGAGGCTGGTGACTCGGATGAACTTATCCTCCGCAGCAGAGGTGACTCTTGGTCTTCCTTTCCTGAGGCGGTCCGCATGTGAGCCAGTTTCTTTGTAGCGCTTGATGGTTTTTGTGACTGCACTTGGGGACATTTTCAAAGTTTTCCCAATTTTTCGGACTGACTGACCTTCATTTCTTAAAGTAATGATGGCCACTTGTTTTTCTTTACTTAGCTGCTTTTTTCTTGCCATAATACAAATTCTAACAGTTTATTCAGTAGGACTATCAGCTGTGTATCCACCTGACTTCTCCACAACGCAACTGATGGTCCCAACCCCATTTATAAGGCAAGAAATCCCACTTATTAAACCTGACAGGGCACACCTGTGAAGTGAAGACCATTTCGGGTGACTACCTCTTGAAGCTCTTCAAGAGAATGCCAAGAGTGTGCAAAGCAGTAATCAAAGCAAAAGGTGGCTACTTTGAAGAACCTAGAATATGACATATTTTCAGTTGTTTCACACTTTTCTGTTATGTATATAATTCCACATGTGTTAATTCATAGTTTTGATGCCTTCAGTGTGAATCTACAATTTTCATAGTCATGAAAATAAAGAAAACTCTTTGAATGAGAAGGTGTGTCCAAACTTTTGGTCTGTACTGTACATTTACTGACAGAAAGACGGACAAAGACAGACACTCACTCAGTCAAACACTTAAACACTCACCTCCCTGAGGTCCAGTGTGGTGCAGCTCCTCAATCCTCCAGCGCGCCATTTAGTATGCCGGGGCCGGAATGATGTCATATTCCGGCATCACAGAGGGCGCACGAGGGAGGAGTGGGGAGCTGCTAGAACAGCCTCCCTTGCCCCCCGCCTCCTCTCCTCTGGTAATTTACTGGCAGAGCAGGCACCTGCCATCAGTGTAAGCCGATGTCTGCCTGCTCTGCCATATTTAAGAAGGGCCTCCACCTCCTGGCCCCCCTGTAACGGCGCTGGGGGCGGCTCAAGAGCCGCTCGCCCAGGGCTGCAGCCCTAGTCAGGGGGAACCCACCAGGGTGCCCCTAGCAGGCTGGCGCCCTAGGCGAACGCCTAGTTCGCCTATATGGTTGCACTGGCCCTGTCTACAAGTTCAGATTCATCTGCTCCAGGTGGATACATACATGGAGTATTAAAATGAATATACAAATATGCAGTGCAAAGAAAGGTTGTATTTGTTACACTGGTGATCCATGTCCGCTGCTGCCCCGCTATACCGGAAGGGTGCAGGCACGGTTTGCCTCACCCTGTGTGTATTAGAGGCTAACATTCCATGAAACTTCTATGTAGTACTGTGGTTAACTTCGACTCATTTTCTGTTCATCTGCTGAATAAGGTGCTGATTGTTAGTCCAGTGCTCCAAGCCTGTGCTGCTGCCCCTACACATGGGCACGGGCACTGGGATCCCTCACTTCCCTCTGCTGCTGTGCTGACAAGTGTGAGCAGCAAGAAACTTTAACTGTTGTATCTGCGCCCTGTGCTGGAGCTTCCTTCCTTCGTGCTTAGAATCCTGTACTGCATGCGTGGGCATGTCTCTCTTCCTTTTGGGAGTCAGCTCAGGCATGCCCTCTATCTCCCCAGCCTATTGCTGGGTTGCAGGATGTATTTAAAGGTGCTTCCTGCCTTAAGAAGGTGCCTGAGCAATCTTGGTCACTAGCCAGGCTAGTTGCTTGTGTGAAGGTATTTGGACGTTTCTGCTTTACTGTGTACTAGACCCTGCTTCTCAATTATGGACTTTGCTTGATTGCCACCTGCTTCTGACCTTGGACTTCGATTAAAGACTTTGCTTGATCACTGCCTGCCCTGACTCCAGACTTCCTGACCCAGTCTTTTCCCTCGGTCCTTTGCACTAGTAGATCTGACCTCTAGGTCAGCTGTCACTGACCCAGGGACTGCTCTAGAGTGGTACCTAGTAACTACTCTAATGGCCCAAGCCTATCCTCACCATCAGAGACTCTAGTGAAGACCAGGTAGTTACTTAGTCACGCCCCTTCAAGGTATAGCTGGTCAGTGGCGCAGTGGGTCCACAACCACTTGTATAACACTGATTATTATTATTATTATTTATTATTTAAGCGCCATATATTCCATAGCGCTGTACATATGATAAGCGGTGCACATACATAACACAGACAATTGCACTAAACATAAACAAGATGAGTTACAAACTGGTACAGAAGGAGAGAGGGCCCTGCCCGTGAGGGCTTACAATCTACATGGTATGGGAGAAAGGCACAGTAGGTGCGGGTTGAGTTGGTCATGGCGGTATAGAGGCAGCAGGGTCATTGGTTGTAGGCTTGTCTGAAGAGGTGGGTTTTCAGGATTCTTTTGAAGGATTCCACTGTAGGTGAGAGTCTGATATGTTGGGGTAGCGAGTTCCAGAGTATGGGGGATGCACGGGTGAAATCTTGGAGTCGATTGTGGGAAGAGGCGATAAGAGGAGAGGAGAGAAGGAGGTCTTGTGAGGATCGGAGAGTGCGTGTGGGGATGTATCGGGAAAGTAGCTCAGAGATGTAGGGAGGGGACAGGTTATGGACGGCCTTGTATGTGTTTGTCAGTACTTTGAAGTGGATTCGTTGGGCAATGGGGAGCCAGTGAAGGGATTGGCAGAGGGGAGAGGCAGAGGAGTAATAAGGTGAGAGGTGGATTAGTCGGGCAGCGGAGTTGAGGATAGATCAACCCTTTTTTTTATTCTGGGCTGTTTTTTCCATTACTTTGCCTGAGCTTTAGGTTCCTAGCTTGCGAGTGTTCTAGTGAAGGTGTGCTTATCTGTTTGTCTGCCTGTGTATCATACCTCGGCCTGATTATCTGCTGCCTGTCCTGACTATACCTTCCTACTATATTAAACCATTGCTTCCTGACCTCAGACTAGTTTCACGGATATGCGCACACTCAGCCTACTTTGACCTCAGCTCGTTTGTTGACTACTAGCATTGCCTATTTCCTTGGTGCTTGGCACTGGGGTCTCTTCCAAGAGGTAACAGCCTGATAGGTCCCCTGCAGAGAAGGCCAGCTCTCTGTACAGAGGTTAAAGGGTGAAAACCAGGGGACCACCAGGATAACGCCCTTACGACTAGCCCAAAGTCAAACCAGTTAACTTCTACAGTGAGTCCACATCCACTGCTCATTATAACATCCGCCAGAGTGAGAGCAAAAAAACCATGAGTTATTTTTTATTATTTTCTAATACTTTTGTAACATAGTAACATAGTTTGTAATACTGAGAAAGACATTTGTCAGTTAACTTCAGCCTATCATTCAAAATACAGAATATCATGCAAAGTTGACCCAGAAAAAGGCAAAATAAAACCTTATGAGGTAGAGTAGATGCCAATTTCCCTCCTTTTTAGATGAGAAATTCCTTTCCAACTCCAATCAGTATACCTTCCTGGATCAACAACCCTTCTCCATAACTTTAGTAACTATAACCTGTCCTTATCCATGTCCGTATTACCCAGTGTAGCTCAGTTCTTATTAAAATGATAAGAATATGGCTTACGGTATATAAGTGTTTATTTGATCTGGAGATCAAAGGTAACAGCTACACATGAGCCGTCAGATGACAGGATTCCAATAAAACTGAAAGTGACAGCTTGCAAGACTAGCTCAGAACTGGCTGAACATTTTTAGTTAAGACCAAATGACAAAATGACTTTTAGCCCAAAATGAGTAAAATGCAATCATTAAGAAAAAATTGCCCCTGAAGGTGTACATAGCCTTTAAAGGGGTTGTCTCATCTGAAACAATTGGGGCATATCGCTAGGATATGCCCCCAATGTCTTGATATATATTGAGAACGGAGCGGGCCAAATTGGTGGCTGGAGGACTCCGGTCCAGTGTTCTCCCCATAGAAGTAAATGGGAGTGGTGCATAGGACCAGCCACCGTTCCCATTCACTTCCATGGGCCCAATGGAAATAGCCGAGCTCTGAATTCCAGAATTCTGGCTTCAAAATGTCACAAAATAGGACTTTCCAATTTCTTGGGCTCATTTGCGCAACAATTTGCACTCCAGTTTTGAATAGATGGTGGGAAAGTAGACGTGGTTACTCTGTTGAGCTGATTGAAGCCAGATTTATCAACTGAGGCTTTAAAATAAATTAGCAAAAACTGTTTCAGTCTTACTCCAGTAAAGGGGTGGCTCAAGAAGGAAGTGTTAGGCTTAAAGATGCGTCGAATTTATCAAACATCGTGTAGCATTTGATAAATTTGGCACAAATTAGGACAATTGAAACTCTTGCGAAACTGACTTTAAAATTTCCCCTCATGATAAATCTCCCCCACAGTCTTTTCCTCTCCAATGTCTGGAATTCACTTGAATGAGAATTAGTTGTTATAACTTCATGGACAGGTATGGTGCTGTTTCTGGGAAAAAAAAGCTTTGGACAACTTCTATAATCCCCTCTAGGATCAAAGTTCAACTGATAAGGGGATGAATGAAGTTTCTTCTTGTGGAAACTGCCAAATTGACATAGGGAGTCTTATAGGGCAGGCAATGCTCTCGGGGGAAAAATAGTATGCCAAGTGCAGCAGGCCCAAGAGGAGAGAGCGGGAGAGGACATGAGCGGTAATGGTAACATAATAACATAGTATATTAGGCTGAAAAAGGACATCTGTCCATCTACGGTACGCCTGTCATCCTGCAAGTTGATCCAGAGTAGTGTTGAGCGCGAATATTCGAATTGCGAATTTTTTTCTCGAATATCGCAATTTCGAGATTTCGCGAATATTTAGAATATCGTTCTATATATTCGCGAATTCGAATATTCGTTTTTGTTTTTTTTATTATTATATTTTTTTCTTTCCCACTTCTCTAAAGTTGTTCTTACCTGTCCTTTGGATTCCTGGCTTCCTGGCTGCTCCAGTCAGTGGCGTTTTCAACTTACTGCTATATTCCATATTAGCTAAATTACAATCTAATCTATATGTGTATTTTACGAAATTTCGCAAATTGCGATGCGAGTAATATAATACGAAATAATCGCATGAAGATTTCAACTTAGCACTGCTATATTCCATATTCTAGCCTAATATGGAATATAGCTGTGCAAAGTTAGCACTGCTATATTCCATACTAGGCTAGAATATGGAATATAGCAGTGCTAAGTTGAAATCTTAATGCGATTATTTCGTATTATATTACTCGCATCGCAATTTCGACTTTTGCAAATGTTCTTAATATTGCTCTAACTTCGTCTTTTAGAATATTACGAATATTCTAAAAGACGAAGTTAGAGCAATATTACGAAATTTCGTAAAATACACATCTAGATTGTATTATAGCTTATATAGTGCTATAATCCCTTGTTTTTCCTCTAATTTTTTTTGCCTCTTCTGAACTTAAGTTTTGTAAAATATGTACACTATTAAAAAATATTACTATAGCAGTATATTAGCTTAAATACAATCTATGTGTATTTTACGAAATTTCGTAATATTGCTCTAACTTCGTCTTTTAGAAATTTCGTAATATTGCTCTAACTTCGTCTTTTAGAATATTCGTAATATTCTAAAAGACGAAGTTAGAGCAATATTAAGAACATTTGCAAAAGCCGAAATTGCGATGCGAGTAATATAATACGAAATAATCGCATGAAGATTTCAACTTACCACTGCTATATTCCATATTCTAGCCTAGTATGGAATATAGCAGTGCTAACTTAGCACAGCTATATTCCATACTAGGCTAGAATATGGAATATAGCAGTGCTAAGTTGAAATCTTCATGCGATTATTTCGTATTATATTACTCGCATCGCAATTTCGGCTTTTGCAAATGTTCTTAATATTGCTCTAACTTTGTCTTTTAGAATATTACGAATATTCTAAAAGACGAAGTTAGAGCAATATTACGAAATTTCGTAAAATACACATAGATTGTATTTAAGCTAATATACTGCAATAGTAATATTTTTTAATAGTGTACATATTTTACAAAACTTAAGTTCAGAAGAGGCAAAAAAAAATTTGAGGAAAAAAAAGGGATTATAGCACTATATAAGCTATAATACAATCTATATGTGTATTTTACGAAATTTCGTAATATTGCTCTAACTTCGTCTTTTAGAATATTCGTAATATTCTAAGAGACGAAGTTAGAGCAAATCACGAAATTTCGTAAAATACACATATTAGCCTAGCCATAGTCAATTAGCATAGGAATGTTGCCTTATACTATCAAGATAAATAATCGCAATACGCGAAAAAATAAAAATTTCGTATATTATTCGCGATAATTGTAATAATTACGAATATTCGATTTCGACGAATATAACACGAATATTCATTCGAATATTCGCGAAATATCGCGAAATAGAATATGGCACCTCCCGCTCATCACTAATCCAGAGGAAGACAAAAAAAAAAAAAAAAGAGGTAGAAGCCAATTTTCCTCACCAGGGGAAACAATTCCTTCCCGACTCCAATCAGGCAATCAGATAACTCCCTGGATCAACGACCCCTCTCTAGTAGCTATAGCCTGTAATATTATTACACTCCAGAAATACATCCAGGCCCCTCTTGAATTCCTTTATTGTACTCCCCATCACCACCTCCTCAGGCAGAGAGTTCCATAGTCTCACTGCTCTTACCGTAAAGAATTCTCTTCTATGTTTGTGTACAAACCTTCTTTCCTTCAGACACAGAGGAAGTCCCCTCGTCACCGTTCCAGTGGTTAAATAGATGATGGGATAGATCTCTGTACTGACCCCTGATATATTTATACATAGTAATTAGATCTCTTCTCAGTCGTCCTTTTTTTAAAGTGAATAACCCTAATGTTGATAATCTTTCAGGGTACTGTAGTTGCCCCATTCCAGTTATTACTTTAGTTGCCCTCCTCTGAACCCTTGCTTGCGGATGCTTGCGATTTTCGCGCAGCCCCATTCACTTCTATGGGGCCTGCATTGCGTGAAAAACTCACAAAATAGAGCTTGCTGCGATTTTCACGCAACGCATAAGTGATGCATGAAAATCACCGCTCATGTAAACAGCCCCATAGAAATGAATGGGTCCGGATTCAGTGCGGGTGCAATGCGTTCAACTCACGCATTGCACCCGTGCGGAAAACTCGCCCGTGTGAAAGGGGCCTGTCACGGCTGAGGATGGGGAAAAGCCTCAGCCGTGCGATGCCAGAAGATGTAAACCCCTGCTCGGCCAGGACGAGAGAATTAGGGAGCAGGTCACCTCCTAACGCATCCCTAATCCGTCCCTAACTCCTAGCTGCATGGGCCGACCTTGAAGGTAGGAGGGCCCATGCTCAGGAACCTCGGATCCCTACTGACCCTCCGACCGGTCCCTGAACTAGGAGTGAAGGGTAAGACGACCTGTTCCTTCTGGACATGGAGGAACAGGAGTCTCACTGGCCAAGCTGCAGGAAAAAGGGGAACAGAAACAGGCCTATGGATATGGCAGGTGCTGCACTAGTTCCAGCCACCTGCCACAGCCTTGCTGACTGGATCCGTGTGCAGGCAAGCTGAAGTCCACAACAATACAATTAGAACTCAGCACACACAAATCCACACACAGGAACCCAGATCCATAGCTGCACAGAATAATAAAGGAAAACATAAACTGAACATCACACAAACTTAAACTTATGACCACAAGGGTGGCCCCCACTGGCAGGTGTAAATACCAGGAGGGTGTCTCCAGCAAAGCATGACTGAAGCACCCCACAGCTTCTGATCTCCAACAAGGCTTTATAGGCCCAAGTAGTCACACCCACACAGACACACCCAGTGTTCACACACACAGAAGGGAATTAACCCTTCCAACCACAGGGCGTGTAGTGAGACCACATAAAGGGAAATACACAGATACTCACTGCAGCTGTTACCGATGACAACGACATGTGTGGCAAACGTGTCCTGGGAGCCGGCCAAAAGGCCGAGACACTGCCACCACATGTACATCAAACCAAACGTTGCCACGGGCAGCTACAGTGAAAGGAAAATGTCAGAGTGCACACCAAACATAAAACAGAGTGCACAGCAGACATTCAAAGTGCATACATACACGCACACAACTCCAAGGCAACCGCACACATACCTGTTGTCCGCGGCAACCGCACCTGAGGCAGACAGCAAAGTGCCCCCAGCTGCGGTTGACACAACAAACCAAACCGCGGGCAACTGTATGCGGCTCCCAAGGAGTCACGGCCATAAACATGGTCGTGACAGGGCCTAACTCCTGCCAGTATGAGCAGATCCTGATGGTGGAAATACTCATACACCAGATACCTAAAGCCCTGGTAAAACTGATGAGCCCTAGGATAGGTAGCAGGGGATGAGACAGCTGGTTCCTTCCAGAATGAAGGAACCTGCGTCTCCCTTAGGCCTAGAAACAACACAAACCAGATAATAAGAAACAGCGAATGGGCCGTAGTAGTACTTACGGTTAAAGTCCTCACTCTGGTGCTGCCTCGGCTGTACAGTGAAAGGAATAGTGCACCCTTTCATCTGCTCGGTTTGGGGCCTACTGCCTGGTGGTAGGTGGGGTGCCTTTGGTGTCGCAAGGTAGGGATCCCTTGAAGTAAAAGGCATTGCAGTACGGACAATGATGAATCACAATGATAAGGTTGGTTGTAGATGAAAACAAGTCAACTGTAATTCACTAAGGCAACTCGGCAGATGGTGGACACAGGCACTTGCAAAAATAGGCACATTCTTAACAGGTTGCATAGACAGTTGTCCCAAGGCTGCATATGTGGAAGAATAGGCAATAAGATGGTTCTGACACCAGAAGCTCGAAAGACAGCTAATTTGCATACCTTTTTCCCAGAGAATCATTGCATGGCCTATAAAATTCCTGACACCTACTAGGCTCGCTCCTCAAGGAGAAATAGTATCTCCAGATCCCCATGAACATTACTTGATCATCAACCCTCTTGACTAGGGATGAGCGAACTCGAACTGTATAGTTCGGGTTCGTACCGAATTTTGGGGTGTCCGTGACACGGACCCGAACCCGGACATTTTCGTAAAAGTCCGGGTTCGGGTTCGGTGTTCGTCGCTTTCTTCGCGCTTTTGTGACGCTTTCTTGGCGCTTTTTGAAAGGCTGCAAAGCAGCCAATCAACAAGCGTCATACTACTTGCCCCAAGAGGCCATCACAGCCATGCCTACTATTGGCATGGCTGTGATTGGCCAGAGCACCATGTGACCCAGCCTCTATTTAAGCTGGAGTCACATAGCGCCGCCCGTCACTCTGCTCTGATTAGCGTAGGGAGAGGTTGCGGCTGCGACAGTAGGGCGAGATTAGGCAGATTAACTCCTCCAAAGGACTTGATTAACTGATCGATCTGCAGCTGTGGATCATTGAGCTGCTGATCCTCAATTGCTCACTGTTTTTAGGCTGCACAGACCGTTTGTCAGTCTCATTTTTCTGGGGTGATCGGCGGCCATTTTGTGTCTTGTGGTGCGCCAGCACAAGCTGCGACCAAGTGCATTTAACCCTCAATGGTGTGGTTGTTTTTTGGCTAAAGCCTACATCAGGGTGAAGCTGTCACACCAAGTGCATTTAACCAGCAATAGTCTGTTCATTTTTTGGCCATATACAAAATCAGGGGCAAGCTGCGCCTGTCACCAAGTGCATTTAACCCTCAATGGTGTGGTTGTTTTTTGGCTAAAGCCTACATCAGGGTGAAGCTGTCACACCAAGTGCATTTAACCAGCAATAGTCTGTTCATTTTTTGGCCATATACAAAATCAGGGGCAAGCTGCGCCTGTCACCAAGTGCATTTAACCCTCAATGGTGTGGTTGTTTTTTGGCTAAAGCCTACATCAGGGTGAAGCTGTCACACCAAGTGCATTTAACCAGCAATAGTCTGTTCATTTTTTGGCCATATACAAAATCAGGGGCAAGCTGCGCCTGTCACCAAGTGCATTTAACCCTCAATGGTGTGGTTGTTTTTTGGCTAAAGCCTACATCAGGGTGAAGCTGTCACACCAAGTGCATTTAACCAGCAATAGTCTGTTCATTTTTTGGCCATATCCCAGTCTAATTCTGTCACTAAATCCATACCGGTCACCCAGCGCCTAAATACTAGGCCTCAAATTTATATCCAGCTAAATCTGTCCCTAGTGCTGTAGCTGGGCGAGTTATTTAGTGTCCGTTCAAGCACATTTCTTGTTCTGGGTTGAAATACAATTCCCAATTTAGCAATTTCATAATTTAGTGGTTCCTGCTATATCAGAGCTCTTTGAAATCTATCCCAAAAAGGGTATATAATATTGAAGGTGCACATAGGGTCATTCAGAGTAACTTCACACACACCCGCTACTGTGTATTTCCAAGTCTAATTCTGTCACTAAATCCATACCGGTGACCCAGCGCCTAAATACTAGGCCTCAAATTTAATTCCCTCTAAATCTCTCGTTACCCACCGCTGTACTGTTGTTGCTGGGCAAGATATTTAGTGTCCGTCAAAGCACATTTTTTGTTCTGGGTTGAAGTACAATTCCCAATTTAGCAATTTCATAATTTAGTGGTTTCTGCTATATCAGAGCTATTTGAAATCTATCCCAAAAAGGGTATATAATATTGAAGGTGCACATAGGGTCATTCAGAATAACTTCACACACACCCGCTACTGTGTATTTCCAAGTCTAATTCTGTCACTAAACCCATACCTGTCACCCAGCGCCTAAATACTAGGCCTCAAATTTAAATCCCTCTAAATCTCTCGTTACCGTTGTCCTGTTGTAGCTGGGAAAGTTATTTAGTGCCCGTCAAAGCACATTTTTTGTTCTGGGTTGAAGTACAATTCCCAATTTAGCAATTTCATAATTTAGTGGTTCCTGCTATATCAGAGCTATTTGAAATCTATCCCAAAAAGGGTATATAATATTGAAGGTGCACATAGGGTCATTCAGAATAACTTCACACACACCCGCTACTGTGTATTTCCAAGTCTAATTCTGTCACTAAATCCATACCGGTGACCCAGCGCCTAAATACTAGGCCTCAAATTTAATTCCCTCTAAATCTCTCGTTACCCACCGCTGTACTGTTGTTGCTGGGCAAGATATTTAGTGTCCGTCAAAGCACATTTTTTGTTCTGGGTTGAAGTACAATTCCCAATTTAGCAATTTCATAATTTAGTGGTTTCTGCTATATCAGAGCTATTTGAAATCTATCCCTAAAAGGGTATATAATATTGAAGGTGCACATAGGGTCATTCAGAATAACTTCACACACACCCGCTACTGTGTATTTCCAAGTCTAATTCTGTCACTAAACCCATACCTGTCACCCAGCGCCTAAATACTAGGCCTCAAATTTATATCCAGCTAAATCTGTCCCTAGTGCTGTAGCTGGGCGAGTTATTTAGTGTCCGTTCAAGCACATTTCTTGTTCTGGGTTGAAGTACAATTCTCAATTTAGCAATTTCATAATTTAGTGGTTCCTGCTATATCAGAGCTATTTGAAATCTATCCCAAAAAGGGTATATAATATTGAAGGTGCACATAGGGTCATTCAGAAGTAACTTCACACACACCCGCTACTGTGTATTTCCAAGTCTAATTCTGTCACTAAATCCATACCGGTGACCCAGCGCCTAAATACTAGGCCTCAAATTTAATTCCCTCTAAATCTCTCGTTACCCACCGCTGTACTGTTGTTGCTGGGCAAGATATTTAGTGTCCGTCAAAGCACATTTTTTGTTCTGGGTTGAAGTACAATTCCCAATTTAGCAATTTCATAATTTAGTGGTTTCTGCTATATCAGAGCTATTTGAAATCTATCCCAAAAAGGGTATATAATATTGAAGGTGCACATAGGGTCATTCAGAATAACTTCACACACACCCGCTACTGTGTATTTCCAAGTCTAATTCTGTCACTAAACCCATACCTGTCACCCAGCGCCTAAATACTAGGCCTCAAATTTAAATCCCTCTAAATCTCTCGTTACCGTTGTCCTGTTGTAGCTGGGAAAGTTATTTAGTGCCCGTCAAAGCACATTTTTTGTTCTGGGTTGAAGTACAATTCCCAATTTAGCAATTTCATAATTTAGTGGTTCCTGCTATATCAGAGCTATTTGAAATCTATCCCAAAAGGGTATATAATATTGAAGGTGCACATAGGGTCATTCAGAATAACTTCACACACACCCGCTACTGTGTATTTCCAAGTCTAATTCTGTCACTAAATCCATACCGGTGACCCAGCGCCTAAATACTAGGCCTCAAATTTAATTCCCTCTAAATCTCTCGTTACCCACCGCTGTACTGTTGTTGCTGGGCAAGATATTTAGTGTCCGTCAAAGCACATTTTTTGTTCTGGGTTGAAGTACAATTCCCAATTTAGCAATTTCATAATTTAGTGGTTTCTGCTATATCAGAGCTATTTGAAATCTATCCCTAAAAGGGTATATAATATTGAAGGTGCACATAGGGTCATTCAGAATAACTTCACACACACCCGCTACTGTGTATTTCCAAGTCTAATTCTGTCACTAAACCCATACCTGTCACCCAGCGCCTAAATACTAGGCCTCAAATTTAAATCCCTCTAAATCTCTCGTTACCGTTGTCCTGTTGTAGCTGGGAAAGTTATTTAGTGCCCGTCAAAGCACATTTTTTGTTCTGGGTTGAAGTACAATTCCCAATTTAGCAATTTCATAATTTAGTGGTTCCTGCTATATCAGAGCTATTTGAAATCTATCCCAAAAAGGGTATATAATATTGAAGGTGCACATAGGGTCATTCAGAATAACTTCACACACACGCTTCTGTGCATTTCCAAGTCTAATTCTGTCACTAAATCCATACCGGTGACCCAGCGCCTAAATACTAGGCCTCAAATTTAATTCCCTCTAAATCTCTCGTTACCCACCGCTGTACTGTTGTTGCTGGGCAAGATATTTAGTGTCCGTCAAAGCACATTTTTTGTTCTGGGTTGAAGTACAATTCCCAATTTAGCAATTTCATAATTTAGTGGTTTCTGCTATATCAGAGCTATTTGAAATCTATCCCTAAAAGGGTATATAATATTGAAGGTGCACATAGGGTCATTCAGAATAACTTCACACACACCCGCTACTGTGTATTTCCAAGTCTAATTCTGTCACTAAATCCATACCGGTGACCCAGCGCCTAAATACTAGGCCTCAAATTTAATTCCCTCTAAATCTCTCGTTACCCACCGGTGTACTGTTGTTGCTGGGCAAGATATTTAGTGTCCGTCAAAGCACATTTTTTGTTCTGGGTTGAAGTACAATTCCCAATTTAGCAATTTCATAATTTAGTGGTTTCTGCTATATCAGAGCTATTTGAAATCTATCCCTAAAAGGGTATATAATATTGAAGGTGCACATAGGGTCATTCAGAATAACTTCACACACACCCGCTACTGTGTATTTCCAAGTCTAATTCTGTCACTAAATCCATACCGGTGACCCAGCGCCTAAATACTAGGCCTCAAATTTAATTCCCTCTAAATCTCTCGTTACCCACCGGTGTACTGTTGTTGCTGGGCAAGATATTTAGTGTCCGTCAAAGCACATTTTTTGTTCTGGGTTGAAGTACAATTCCCAATTTAGCAATTTCATAATTTAGTGGTTTCTGCTATATCAGAGCTATTTGAAATCTATCCCTAAAAGGGTATATAATATTGAAGGTGCACATAGGGTCATTCAGAATAACTTCACACACACGCTTCTGTGCATTTCCAAGTCTAATTCTGTCACTAAATCCATACCGGTGACCCAGCGCCTAAATACTAGGCCTCAAATTTAAATCCCTCTAAATCTCTCGTTACCCACCGCTGTACTGTTGTTGCTGGGCAAGATATTTAGTGTCCGTCAAAGCACATTTTTTGTTCTGGGTTGAAGTACAATTCCCAATTTAGCAATTTCATAATTTAGTGGTTCCTGCTATATCAGAGCTATTTGAAATCTATCCCAAAAAGGGTATATAATATTGAAGGTGCACATTGGGTCATTCAGAATAACTTCACACACACCCGCTACTGTGTATTTTCAAGTCTAATTCTGTCACTAAACCCATACCTGTCACCCAGCGCCTAAATACTAGGCCTCAAATTTAAATCCCTCTAAATCTCTCGTTACCCACCGCTGTACTGTTGTTGCTGGGCAAGATATTTAGTGTCCGTCAAAGCACATTTTTTGTTCTGGGTTGAAGTACAATTCCCAATTTAGCAATTTCATAATTTAGTGGTTTCTGCTATATCAGAGCTATTTGAAATCTATCCCTAAAAGGGTATATAATATTGAAGGTGCACATAGGGTCATTCAGAATAACTTCACACACACGCTTCTGTGCATTTCCAAGTCTAATTCTGTCACTAAATCCATACCGGTGACCCAGCGCCTAAATACTAGGCCTCAAATTTAAATCCCTCTAAATCTCTCGTTACCCACCGCTGTACTGTTGTTGCTGGGCAAGATATTTAGTGTCCGTCAAAGCACATTTTTTGTTCTGGGTTGAAGTACAATTCCCAATTTAGCAATTTCATAATTTAGTGGTTTCTGCTATATCAGAGCTATTTGAAATCTATCCCTAAAAGGGTATATAATATTGAAGGTGCACATAGGGTCATTCAGAATAACTTCACACACACGCTTCTGTGCATTTCCAAGTCTAATTCTGTCACTAAATCCATACCGGTCACCCAGCGCCTAAATACTAGGCCTCAAATTTATATCCCGCTGAATTTGAATACAATACATTGGGCCAAATAATATATTTGTTGTTGTGGTGAACCATAACAATGAGAAAAACATCTAGTAAGGGACGCGGACGTGGACATGGTCGTGGTGGTGTTAGTGGACCCTCTGGTGCTGGGAGAGGACGTGGCCGTTCTGCCACATCCACACGTCCTAGTGTACCAACTACCTCAGGTCCCAGTAGCCGCCAGAATTTACAGCGATATATGGTGGGGCCCAATGCCGTTCTAAGGATGGTAAGGCCTGAGCAGGTACAGGCATTAGTCAATTGGGTGGCCGACAGTGGATCCAGCACGTTCACATTATCTCCCACCCAGTCTTCTGCAGAAAGCGCACAGATGGCGCCTGAAAACCAACCCCATCAGTCTGTCACATCACCCCCATGCATACCAGGGAAACTGTCTCAGCCTCAAGTTATGCAGCAGTCTCTTATGCTGTTTGAAGACTCCGCTGGCAGGGTTTCCCAAGGGCATCCACCTAGCCCTTCCCCAGCGGTGAAAGACATAGAATGCACTGACGCACAACCACTTATGTTTCCTGATGATGAGGACATGGGAATACCACCTCAGCATGTCTCTGATGATGACGAAACACAGGTGCCAACTGCTGCGTCTTTCTGCAGTGTGCAGACTGAACAGGAGGTCAGGGATCAAGACTGGGTGGAAGACGATGCAGGGGACGATGAGGTCCTAGACCCCACATGGAATGAAGGTCGTGCCACTGACTTTCACAGTTCGGAGGAAGAGGCAGTGGTGAGACCGAGCCAACAGCGTAGCAAAAGAGGGAGCAGTGGGCAAAAGCAGAACACCCGCCGCCAAGAGACTCCGCCTGCTACTGACCGCCGCCATCTGGGACCGAGCACCCCAAAGGCAGCTTCAAGGAGTTCCCTGGCATGGCACTTCTTCAAACAATGTGCTGACGACAAGACCCGAGTGGTTTGCACGCTGTGCCATCAGAGCCTGAAGCGAGGCATTAACGTTCTGAACCTGAGCACAACCTGCATGACCAGGCACCTGCATGCAAAGCATGAACTGCAGTGGAGTAAACACCTTAAAACCAAGGAAGTCACTCAGGCTCCCCCTGCTACCTCTTCTGCTGCTGCCGCCTCGGCCTATTCTGCTGCTGCCGCCTCGGCCTCTTCCTCCGCCTCTGGAGGAACGTTGGCACCTGCCGCCCAGCAAACAGGGGATGTACCACCAACACCACCACCACCACCTCCGTCACCAAGCGTCTCAACCATGTCACACGCCAGCGTTCAGCTCTCCATCTCACAAACATTTGATAGAAAGCGTAAATTCCCACCTAGCCACCCTCGATCCCTGGCCCTGAATGCCAGCATTTCTAAACTACTGGCCTATGAAATGCTGTCATTTAGGCTGGTGGACACAGACAGCTTCAAACAGCTCATGTCGCTTGCTGTCCCACAGTATGTTGTTCCCAGCCGGCACTACTTCTCCAAGAGAGCCGTGCCTTCCCTGCACAACCAAGTATCCGATAAAATCAAGTGTGCACTGCGCAACGCCATCTGTAGCAAGGTCCACCTAACCACAGATACGTGGACCAGTAAGCACGGCCAGGGACGCTATATCTCCCTAACTGCACACTGGGTAAATGTAGTGGCAGCTGGGCCCCAGGCGGAGAGCTGTTTGGCGCACGTCCTGCCGCCGCCAAGGATCGCAGGGCAACATTCTTTGCCTCCTGTTGCCACCTCCTCCTTCTCGGCTTCCTCCTCCTCTTCTTCCACCTGCTCATCCAGTCAGCCACACACCTTCACCACCAACTTCAGCACAGCCCGGGGTAAACGTCAGCAGGCCATTCTGAAACTCATATGTTTGGGGGACAGGCCCCACACCGCACAGGAGTTGTGGCGGGGTATTGAACAACAGACCGACGAGTGGTTGCTGCCGGTGAGCCTCAAGCCCGGCCTGGTGGTGTGTGATAATGGGCGAAATCTCGTTGCAGCTCTGGGACTAGCCAATTTGACGCACATCCCTTGCTTGGCGCATGTGCTGAATTTGGTGGTGCAGAAGTTCATTCACAACTACCCCGACATGTCAGAGCTGCTGCATAAAGTGCGGGCCGTCTGTTCGCGCTTCCGGCGTTCACATCCTGCCGCTGCTCGCCTGTCTGCGCTACAGCGTAACTTCGGCCTTCCCGCTCACCGCCTCATATGCGACGTGCCCACCAGGTGGAACTCCACCTTGCACATGCTGGACAGACTGTGCGAGCAGCAGCAGGCCATAGTGGAGTTTCAGCTGCAGCACGCACGGGTCAGTCGCACTACAGAACAGCACCACTTCACCACCAATGACTGGGCCTCCATGCGAGACCTGTGTGCCCTGTTGCGCTGTTTCGAGTACTCCACCAACATGGCCAGTGGCGATGACACCGTTATCAGCGTTACAATACCACTTCTATGTCTCCTTGAGAAAACACTTAGGGCGATGATGGAACAGGAGGTGGCCCAGGAGGAGGAGGAGGAGGATGAGGAAGAGGGGTCATTTTTAGCACTTTCAGGCCAGTCTCTTCGAAGTGACTCAGAGGGAGGTTTTTTGCAACAGCAGAGGCCAGGTACAAATGTGGCCAGCCAGGGCCCACTACTGGAGGACGAGGAGGACGAGGATGAGGAGGAGGTGGAGGAGGATGAGGATGAAGCATGGTCACAGCGGGGTGGCACCCAACGCAGCTCGGGTCCATCACTGGTGCGTGGCTGGGGGGAAAGGCAGGACGATGACGATACGCCTCCCACAGAGGACAGCTTGTCCTTACCCCTGGGCAGCCTGGCACACATGAGCGACTACATGCTGCAGTGCCTGCGCAACGACAGCAGAGTTGCCCACATTTTAACCTGTGCGGACTACTGGGTTGCCACCCTGCTGGATCCACGCTACAAAGACAATGTGCCCACCTTACTTCCTGCACTGGAGCGTGATAGGAAGATGCGCGAGTACAAGCGCACGTTGGTAGACGCGCTACTGAGAGCATTCCCAAATGTCACAGGGGAACAAGTGGAAGCCCAAGGCCAAGGCAGAGGAGGAGCAAGAGGTCGCCAAGGCAGCTGTGTCACGGCCAGCTCCTCTGAGGGCAGGGTTAGCATGGCAGAGATGTGGAAAACTTTTGTCAACACGCCACAGCTAACTGCACCACCACCTGATACGCAACGTGTTAGCAGGAGGCAACATTTCACTAACATGGTGGAACAGTACGTGTGCACACCCCTCCACGTACTGACTGATGGTTCGGCCCCATTCAACTTCTGGGTCTCTAAATTGTCCACGTGGCCAGAGCTAGCCTTTTATGCCTTGGAGGTGCTGGCCTGCCCGGCAGCCAGCGTTTTGTCTGAACGTGTATTCAGCACGGCAGGGGGCGTCATTACAGACAAACGCAGCCGCCTGTCTACAGCCAATGTGGACAAGCTGACGTTCATAAAAATGAACCAGGCATGGATCCCACAGGACCTGTCCGTCCCTTGTCCAGATTAGACATTAACTACCTCCCCATAACCATATATTATTGGACTCCAGGGCACTTCCTCATTCAATCCTATTTTTATTTTCATTTTACCATTATATTGCGATGCTACCCAAAGTTGAATGAACCTCTCCTCTGCCTGTGTGCTAGGCCTAAATATATGCCAATGGACTGTTGCAGTGGTGGCTGACATGAAGCCTGATTCTCTGCTATGACATGCAGACTAATTCTCTGCTGACATGAAGCCAGATTGTCTGTTACGGGACCTCTCTCCTCTGCCTGGGTGCTGGGCCTAAATTTATGACCATGGACTGTTGCAGTGGTGGCTGACGTGAAGCCTGATTCTCTGCTATGACATGCAGACTGATTCTCTGCTGACATGAAGCCAGATCGTCTGTTACGGGACCTCTCTGCTCTGCCTGTGTGCTAGGCCTAAATATATGCCAATGGACTGTTGCAGTGGTGGGTGACGTGAAGCCTCATTCTCTGCTATGACATGCAGACTGATTCTCTGCTGACATGAAGCCAGATTGTCTGTTACGGGACCTCTCTGCTCTGCCTGTGTGCTAGGCCTAAATATATGCCAATGGACTGTTGCAGTGGTGGGTGACGTGAAGCCTCATTCTCTGCTATGACATGCAGACTGATTCTCTGCTGTCATGAAGCCAGATTGTCTGTTACGGGACCTCTCTGCTCTGCCTGTGTGCTAGGCCTAAATATATGCCAATGGACTGTTGCAGTGGTGGGTGACGTGAAGCCTCATTCTCTGCTATGACATGCAGACTGATTCTCTGCTGACATGAAGCCAGATTGTCTGTTACGGGACCTCTCTGCTCTGCCTGTGTGCTAGGCCTAAATATATGCCAATGGACTGTTGCAGTGGTGGGTGACGTGAAGCCTCATTCTCTGCTATGACATGCAGACTGATTCTCTGCTGTCATGAAGCCAGATTGTCTGTTACGGGACCTCTCTGCTCTGCCTGTGTGCTAGGCCTAAATATATGCCAATGGACTGTTGCAGTGGTGGGTGACGTGAAGCCTCATTCTCTGCTATGACATGCAGACTGATTCTCTGCTGACATGAAGCCAGATTCTCTGTTACGGGACCTCTCTCCTCTGCCTGTGTGTGTGCTGGGCCTAAATATATGCCAATGGACTGTTGCAGTGGTGGCTGACGTGAAGCCTCATTCTCTGCTATGACATGCAGACTGATTCTCTGCTGACATGAAGCCAGATTCTCTGTTACGGGACCTCTCTCCTCTGCCTGTGTGTGTGCTGGGCCTAAATATATGCCAATGGACTGTTGCAGTGGTGGCTGACGTGAAGCCTCATTCTCTGCTATGACATGCAGACTAATTCTCTGCTGACATGAAGACAGATTCTCTGTTACGGGACCTCCCTCCTCTGCCTGGGTGCTGGGCCTAAATATATGCCAATGGACTGTTGCAGTGGTGGCTGACGTGAAGCCTCATTCTCTGCTATGACATGCAGACTAATTCTCTGCTGACATGAAGACAGATTCTCTGTTACGGGACCTCTCTCCTCTGCCTGGGTGCCGGGGCCTAAATATCTGAGAATGGACTGTTCCAGTGGTGGGTGACGGGAAGCCAGATTCTCTGCTATGGAACCTCTCTCCAATTGATTTTGGTTAATTTTTATTTATTTAATTTTTATTTTAATTCATTTCCCTATCCACATTTGTTTGCAGGGGATTTACCTACATGTTGCTGCCTTTTGCAGCCCTCTAGCTCTTTCCTGGGCTGTTTTACAGCCTTTTTAGTGCCGAAAAGTTCGGGTCCCCATTGACTTCAATGGGGTTCGGGTTCGGGACGAAGTTCGGATCGGGTTCGGATCCCGAACCCGAACATTTCCGGGATGTTCGGCCGAACTTCTCGAACCCGAACATCCAGGTGTTCGCTCAACTCTACTCTTGACATTCATGTATTATCGTACTTTGCATTTCATGAGAAGTCTTAGCAGACACGTGGAAGTCATTTGTCTTGAAGTTATATACATGAAGAATTCTTATCAGATCATCATCATGTAAGTAAAGTCTAGTCATTCATCAGAAGATACATATTAATATTTACATCTGTTTTTAGTGGTGACTCCCACATTTGCTTGATATGATTCAGAGAAAATGAAATTCCTCATCAGTCATCAAAAGCAGGAAAGTCAGCGATGGGATAGCTGGAAGATAAATTAGAAAAATAACGAACATTAGATGTACAAATACATTTAATTGAATGCAAAAAGTCACAATGATAAATCTGGCGGAAAATCTAGAGCCGTCCACAAAATATCTAGCAGCTCCTTAGGAAATGTAAATTGCCGGACATGGCGCAATCCACGCTAAAGTGGTAAAGTATCAACTGCGCTATGCCAGAAAATTTGAGTGATTTTGGCTGTTTTGACGGTGTAGTATACATTTGCACCAAGTTTATGATGCATTTGAGCCATTTTTAGGCATTATGTTTGGTCAGTGATTTCAATTCATGATTATGAGCCAAAATTTGGAGAGAAGTCTCCACAGAGATCAGGTATTACCGCATTATTCACACGTCAGTGTTTGTTCAGTGATTTCCATCAGTGATTTTGAGCCAAAACCAGGTGCGGCTCTAAGCACAGAACAGGTGCAGATCTTCCCCTTATACCTTATCTCTGTGGAGGCTTCATTCCTGGTTTTGGCTCACAGTCACTGATGGAAATCACTGATAGTGATGAGTGGCAGGTGCCATATATTCGATCTCGACGAAATTTGCGAATATTCGATAGAATATTCGTTTTTTATTCGTCAAAATCGAATATTCGTCATTATTCTAGTTATCGCGATTAATATGCGATTTAAATAATCGTGTATTGCGATTTTAACTTAAAGGGAACCTGTCACCGGGATTTTGTGTATAGAGCTGAGGACATGGGTTGCTAGATGGCCACTAGTACATCCGCAATACCCAGTCCCCATAGCTCTGTGTGCTTTTATTGTGGAAAAAAACCGACTTGATACATATGCAAATTAACCTGAGATGAGTCCTGTCCCTGACTCATCTCACGTACAGGACTCATCTCAGGTTAATTTGCATATGTATTAAATCAGTTTTATTACACAATAAAAGCACACAGAGCTATGGGGACTGGGTATTGCGGATGTGCTAGCGGCCATTTAGCAACCCATGTCCTCAGCTCTATACACAAAATCCCGGTGACAGGTTCCCTTTAAGGCTACTCTGCTATTGTAATAGCAATGCGATTAATTCAAGTTATAATAATCGACTTTCGATTTCAACTTCGCACTGCTATATTCCCTATTCGTTAATTCCAGCCTAATATGGAATATAGCAGGTCCAAGTTGAAATCGCAATTCGATTATTATAACTTGAATTAATCGAATTGCGATTTCAACTTAGCACTGCTATATTCCATATTAGGCTAGAATTAACGAATATGGAATATAGCATTACTAAGTTGAAATCGCCATGCGATTCCTTCGAGTTATATTAATCGCATGGCGATTTCAACTTGGACCTGGTTTACTATATGGTTGGCTTCAATGGCTTGGTAGAATTAGCGAATATGACGAATATATTCGTTATATTCCACAAAACGAAGATAACGAAGTATTCTGCATCTTCGTTTTAGCTACCTATTCATCAACTTCGCTAATTCTAGCAATGATATAGGAAAGTTGACTATAGAGACAGCTAAGTTTAATTCGCTATGCGATTATATTACTTTGCTTTTTTTAAAAATACATAGAATAATTATAATACCTGATAATTATTATAATTATTCTATTTATAAAAAAAAGCTAAGTAATATAATCGCATAGCGAATTAAACTTAGCTGTCTCTATAGTAAACTTTCCTATATGATTGCTAGAATTAGCGAAGTTGATGAATAGGTAGCTAAAACGAAGATGCAGAATACTTTGTTATTTTCGTTTTGTGGAATATAACGAATATATTCGTCATATTCGCTAATTCTACCAAGCCATTGAAGCCAACCATATAGTAAACCAGGTCCAAGTTGAAATCGCCATGCGATTAATATAACTCGAAGGAATCGCATGGCGATTTCAACTTAGTAATGCTATATTCCATGCTCATGGAGCGTCCCCATCACCATGGGAACGACTCCATATACTAGAATGTACTGTCGGATTTGAGAATTACGTTGAAATCGCAATTCGATTATTTCAAGTTATAATAATCGAATTGCGATTTCAACTTAGCACTGCTATATTCCATATTAGGATAGAATTAACAAATATGGAATATAGCAGTGTTAACTTGAAATCGCAATTCGATTATAATAACTTGAAATAATCGAATTGCGATTTCAACGTAATTCTCAAATCCGACAGTACATTCTATTATATGGAGACGTTCCCATGGTGATGGGGACGCTCCATGAGCACGGAAGTCGGCAGAAGCGGCAACGGGCACTGACTGGAGCAGCCAGGAAGCCAGGAATCCAAAGGACAGGTAAGAACAACTTTAGGGAAGTGGGAAAGGAAAAAATATAACAATAAAAAAAAAAAAAGAATATTCGAAATATCGAATTTATAGCACTATATTCAAAATATTCGCGAATTAGCGAAGTGCCGATATTCGCAAAAAAAAAAAAAAAAAAATCGATATTTGAATATTCGCGCTCAACACTTATCACTGACCGAACACTGATGTGTGAATGAGGCTTAAGGCATAAGGCCTCATGCACACTACCGTGCTGTGATCCACAAAACACGGATGTCACCCGTGTGCGTTCCGCAATTTGCGGAACGGAATGAGCGCCCATAATAGAAATGCCTATTCTTGTCTGCAAAACGGACAAGAATAGAACCTGTTCTATTTTGCTCCACGCAACGGAGCAACGGATGCGAACAGCATCTTTTGAGGCCCCATTGAAGTGAATGGATCCGCATCCGAGCCCCAAAAAATGTGGCTCGGATGCGGACCAAAACAATGGTCATGTGGATGAGGCCTAATAGAAAGATTTGCACCTGTTCTGTGTTTCTGACAGCATCTGGCTTTGGCTCACAATCACTGATGGAAATCACTGACCAAAACACTCAAGTGTGAATAAAGCCATAGGCCCCTTTCACACTGGTGAGAATTCCATGTGGGTGCAATACGTGATGTCAACGCATTGCACCCGCACTGAATCCTGACCCATTCACTTCAATGGGGCTGTACAGATGAGCGGCGATTTTCACGCATCACTTGTGCGTTGCGTGAAAATTGCAACATGCTCTATTTTGTGCGTTTTTCACGCAACGCAGGCCCCATAGAAGTGAATGGGGCTGCGTGAAAATCGCAAGCAACCGCAAGCAAGTGCAGATGCGGTGGGATTTTCATGCACGGCTGCTAGGTGAAAATCGGGATGGGGACCCGATCTTTATTATTTTCCCTTATAATATGGTTATAAGGGAAAAAAATTGCATTCTTAATACAGAATGCTAAGTAAATTAGGGATGGAGGGGTTAAAAAATTTTTTAAAATTTAAACTCACCTCATCCACTTGTTCGCGAAGCACGTCTCGACTTCATTTTTCTTCTTTGAGGACCTGGGAGGAAAAGGACCTTTGGTGACGTCATTGCGCTCATCACGTGGCCCATCACCATGAAAAAGCTGGGCTGTGCAAAAAAGTGTATGAGGTAAGTTTAATTTTTTTTTTTTTTTTTTAACCCCTCCGTCCCTAATTTACTTAGCATTCTGTATTAAGAATGCTATTATTTTCCCTTATAACCATGTTATAAGGGAAAATAATAAAATCTACACAACACCGATCCCAAAACTGAACATCTGTGAAGAAGTCTGGGTTCGGGTCTGGGTACCAAATATGCCAATTTTTCTCACGCGAGTGCAAAACGCATTAAACCGCTTTGCACTCGCGTGGAAAAATCAAGCATTTTCATGCAACGCACCCGCATCTTTTCACGCAACGCACCCACAAAGCCCGTGTGAAAGAGGCCTAAGGATGGTTTGCACCACTTTACATTTACTAAGGGGCGGGTGGATATTTTGAGGGTGGAGCTAAATTTGGAGCCAAATTTATCCT
The DNA here is from genome assembly GCF_014858855.1 of Bufo gargarizans. NCBI lineage: Eukaryota > Metazoa > Chordata > Amphibia > Anura > Bufonidae > Bufo > Bufo gargarizans. The sequence goes on along the minus strand of NC_058082.1, from coordinate 593,899,052 downwards.
TGTGACCGTCCACTTATCGAAGAGAGCTGGTGCAAACATTTTGCAACATTTTAAAACTTATATGCAAAGTATATACAAAATGGTATCCTTTTTTTTTGGGCTGACCCATTGGAGCAATTAAAAAGGTTGCAATAGATGTAAACTACTATTTATTAAAATAATAATAATAAAAATAATAACAATAATCAATAATACAAAATAATATCAATAGTAAAAATAATAATACATCTCAATAGCAATCTACTAATGATAACGATATAGTAATAGTAAAACTAAATCTGATCTAATACAACAATAAAACTCGCTTTATAAACAAGCACAGTGACAAATCCTATAGGACCACGCAATGTATTTAATCATCATTTTTTTTCTATGTATTTTATTAATGGTGACCCTACTATATAAAACAGGACAAAAAAATAAAGATGACTATTTTATTACCAGTATGGACTATAATTAACTTTGATCGAAATTACTGCTCAATTTGTTGAGTCGGCTGCTTGCTATATAAAATATGCTGGGGAGGTAGTCATTAAGATACCAGAAAGGATTAATGGAGCCTTGTATTTTTCTCAGGTTGCACATCCAGGGAGATGATATCTAATGTGTACTGAACATGTTCTAGATATTTAAAGGGACGCCATCAACATCTTTTATCACATATTAACATATTATTTAGATATCATTTTTTGAAGTCTCTCCAGATATTCTACTTGCTGGCTTGGCTCTTTAACTTCCACTTTTTGTTTAGCAGTCTCGCTTAACTGTCTGTCAGGCAATTCACTGGAACCAAAGAGAGCTCCCCCTTGAGGTGACTCAATTAGAGCATCACACATTACACTAATCAGTGCAATGCTTCTACGTGGGCATCTTTATCTAGGCCTATCAAGAGAACAACAGAACTGTCATGTTGTTGTTATCCCAATTCTACCAATTTACTATTTTACTAACAGCCAACATCTTTCCCTTATAGCTGATTGCTACAGAAGAACAATATCTTGTATATAATTGTCAATGTCATGATACTGCACAACTAAAAAAGAAAGATTGACAAAAATTTTCTTCCATGAATATTAAGCTAAAACATACCCATTTCCAATTAAAGTGTCCCTTTAAAAAGGCAGGGCTGATAGGGAAGGGGTGTACTTTGTAAAAGCAGCTGTCTTGATGATGAATTAAAATACTTTTAAATTGGAATAGAAAAAGAAAAAAATGTTTAGAAACAGAACAACACTTGTCAATAGGTTGCATCTGCTACAGTGACCCATTGGTTCACTGCTAAAGAATTAATGTTCTAATATAGTAAAGTTCATTGCTAACAGAGTTAATGTATGCTAACAATGCATTTTCTGTGGAACAAATTAATAATGTGGTTGTATTATGCATATTGTGATCCAAAAGGCTGTATACGGGAAGGAAATAGTTAACTAGCAGCCTGAGTTATAGTTGTTGGGTGGTGTGCTGGTCCTGCCCCACTGGTTAGTGAGTCTTCTGTTGAACAGGTTAGTGTAAGGATGAGTGTAGTGGCCGCTGACAAAAAGGTCCCCCATACCTGTGTGATTTAAAGCTTCCAGAAGCAACTGTGCTAAGAAATAACCTCTGAGGGAGAGAAGCATTGAATTTCTACAGATGATTGAGGACCATTAGAAAGGGACAGTGTGTAGACTAAGACAATAAAGGCACCACATATGTAAGACTTTGTACCTTACTGCCCATTGTTAGTGTTGATCGAGCATGCTCGGCACATCGCGGAGTTCATCCAAACACCACGTGTGCTTGAGTCAGTGCATTTAAATTTAATTTAGCATCTATTTCTGAAAAGTTTCTGCCAGGATTTGAACTCCTAAACCCTTGTACATTAGTGACAAGGACCTTATCCACTCAGCTATAAAGCTGATTCCTAAACCATGTTAGAAAAACCTCATAGTAGTTTCTGATGTATTAAGTATTCCTATTCAGCAGAAGACTTCATTTATATTTTTGTGCAGGTTAACACATAGCTCTATAGTGTAGTGGTTAACGTCCTTGCCTCTAATGTACAAAGTTAGGAGTTTGAATCCCAGCAGAAACATTTATATATATAAGTTTTTATCCATAATATATTTGCATATATTATATATTCAGAATATATAATATATTATAATATATGTAAATATATTATAATATATGTAAATATATTATGGCTAAAAACATCAGTAGTAGTTTTCCATATATTATGCAGTCATATATATCAGAAGTATGATTTTATCTACTATATATCTCTTATATATATAAAAATGAATTTCTGTCTGTCTGTCTAGACGTCTGTCTGTCTGGACGTTCTATATGTGCGATCAAACGACTGGACCGATCTTCACCAAATTTGGCACACAGGTACATCAGGTGTGCGGGAAGGTTTTAGACCGGGTCTCGGAGATATTGCCAACAAATGACCCACATTAGCCAATACAAGCCTGCAAGTCTTTCTCTTCAAATCCCAACTGCCATAAACACAGTTTTACTCCAGGTTTCTATAACAACCCAGCCATTTTTCTTTACTGCTAAAAGGGGTGGGCACTGTGGAGGTCACTGTTTTTAAAGGGGCGGGCACTATGAAGGTCCCTGTTAAAGGGGCGGTCACTGTGAAAGGCACTGTTGAAGGGGCGGTCACTGTGAAAGTCACAGTTAAAGGGGTGGTCACTGTGAAAGTCACAGTTAAAGGGGCGGTCACTGTGAAAGTCACAGTTAAAGGGGCGGTCACTGTGAAAGTCACAGTTAAACTTGGCGGTCACTGTGAAAGGGGGCTGTCACTGTGAAAGTCACTGTTAAACGGGCGGTAACTGTGAAAGTCACTTTTAAAGGGGCGGGCACTGTGGAGGTCTCTGTTAAAGGGGCGGGCACTGTGCAAGTCACTTAAAAGGGCCGGCCACTATGAAGGTCACTGTTAAAGGGGTGGTCAATGCTAAAGGGGCGGTCATTGTTAAAGGGGTGGGCACTGTGGAGGTCACTGTTAAAGGGGCAGGCACTGTGAAGGTCATTGTTAAAGGGGCGGGCACTGTGGAGATCAATGTTAAAGGGGCGGGTACTGTAGAGGTCACTGTTATGGGGGAAACTGTCGATATCTTTTTACGACACAGAAACATAAAATGAAATAGATGAAATATATATTTATTTATTTTTGTTGTAATTACACATTTATTTTGTGCCATACATTTTTTACAATTACAAAAAAAATATAAAGTATATAAATTTAATCTCTATTTCTGAAATGTTTCTGCCTGGATTCAAACTCCCAACCTTGTAAATTAGAGGCAAGGATGTTAACCACTACACTATAGAGCTATGTGTTAGCCTGCACAGAAATATAAAATAAGTCTTCTGCTGAATATAAATACTTACTACTACTATGAAGTTTTTCTGACACAGTCTAGCATTATAGCTGAGTGGATAAGGGCCTTGCCTCTAACGTACAAGATTGGGAGTTTGAATTCTAGCATAAACTTTTCAGAAATTAGATTTAAATACACTGGGGTGTCCCCAAGCACTGACTCCATATATGGATATAGCTATATATGGAGTCAGAGCAGGGACTCCTAAGCCGAACTAGAGTCCTGACATCCTCCCCATTTGATATCATACATTATATAAACACCCCCCCCCCCCCCCCCCAATTTCCTTATTCGCTGTCTGCTCTCAAAAAAATAAAATAAATAAATCTCCGCTCTCTCTCCATATGTGTGTCAAAGTGAATACAGAGGGTTCACCACAAGATGGAAACTATTGGTGAGCCTCAAAAACAGGAAGGGCCAGATTATAGTTTGCCAAACGACATCTAAAAAAACCTTCACAGTTCTGGAACAACATCCTATGGACAGATGAGACCAAGATCAACTTGTACCAGAGTGATAGGAAGAGAAGAGTATGGAGAAGGAAAGGAACTGCTCATGATCCTAAGCATACCACCTCATCAGTGAAGCATGGTGGTGATAGTGTCATGGCGTGGGCATGTATGGCTGTCAATGGAACTGGTTTTCTTGTATTTATTGCTGATGTGACTGCTGACAAAAGCAGCAGGATGAATTCTGAAGTGTTTAGGGCAATATTATCTGCTCATATTCAGCCAAATGCTTTTTCTAGTTATGCCCCTGGAATGGAGGGATCTCTGGACCCATTTGAGGTACAGGGCAGTTTCTAGCTTTATTAGAAAGAGATTATCATTTCCTATATATTGTCTAATTTTTATTTTAATCATGATATAATACCTCAAAGTAACTTTAATGGAAGCTGATGTGTTCTCCTCACCTATATGTACTGTAGTATATAAATATCCTATCATGCAAAAAGGCATTATAGCATATAAATGATGTTCCTTCTTGAGCATCAGTCAGGACATTACAAGCCTGTAACCCTGCAATTTACTAGAGACATGATGTGTGTGTATTAGTGTTGGGCGAGCATGCTCGGAAGAAAACCATTTTGACTCGAGCATTGTGATGCTCAGCACATTGCAAAGTTCAGTCGAACACCGCATGTGCTCGAGCGCGATGCTCGAGTCTCCTTCCCGCACGTTTGTTGCCTGCTAAGCAGGCGGCTGGCCTGAACGCATCATCGGGTGCTATATAACACCCGATAACACGTGGTTCTGCTCAGTCTTAGGGAGAGCTGCAGCAGAAGAGACAGATAGTGTAGGGACAGGAATATTTTTTTTTTTTAGGCAGGGTTTAGTCTTGAAAGGTGTTAGAGACCCAAAAGTCCTTTTAAGGACTATTGTTTTATCCGCCTGCAATATATATTATTAGCGCAACCTGTGCTAAATTGTGTGCAATTGTTTGTCCGCTGCCGACAGTGACACAACCTCTGCTACATCTGTTGTGTTACATTTGCGCATCCTAATATCTGTGACATTCAGCGCAATTGTTTGGCCGCTGCTGACAGCAACATTACCTGCGCTACATCTCCTGTATAACATTTGCGCATCCTAAATATCTGTGGCATTCAGTGTAATTTATTTGCGCATACACTTACAAAACCTGCACTTCTGTATGTGTGACATACTTGCAAGCATATATACCATTTACTATGCGTAAGGCGAGCAGTAAGGGACAGGGAAGTGGCCGTGCTGATGATGGTGCATGCAGTGGGCCTGGGCGTGGTGAAACTGTGCCAGCTGCCAGAGTACAAGAAACACACTCATCCACGATACCTAGCTTCATGTCCCCTTTTGCAAGGAGGCGCCGGACACCACTCTCAAAGTCACACCAGTGCGACCAGGTGGTCGGTTGGATTGCAGCATATAATGCTTCCAGTCGGTTAAGCACCACCCTGTCTTCCACAAAGTCCAGTCTCGGTAGCCAAGAGTCTGGTCAACAGAATCCTTGACCTTATCCTCCTTGCACCCACCATGGAGAGTCTTGGCAAACAACACACTCGGATATTCCGAGGAGCTCTTTTCATCACCATTTCTTGATTTGGCCCTCTCGCCAAGGAGATCTTGTGCACTGATTCCCAAACTCTTGAGCATCCACAGTCAGAAAAAGATGAAGGTGGGGAATGGCAATTAGTGTTTCACAAGGTGGATGATGATGATGAGACACAGTTGCCAAAAAGTCAATGGCAATTAGTGTCTCAAAAGGTTCATGATTAGGATGAGACACAGTTGTCAATAAGTGAGGTCCTTGTTAGGTCAACAAATCAGGAGGATGACCAGAGTGAGGAAGTGGTGGACGATGAAATCACTGACCCAACCTGGGAAGGTGGCAAGCCGAGCGAGGACAGCAGTACAGAGGGGAAGGGGATCCGCAGCAGTGTAACAAGTTGGAAGAGGCAGTGGAGTGGCAAAAGGGAGAAAGCGGACCACACCATACAGGCCCGCAACTGTACTCCGAAGCACTCGCTTGCGGAAATCTCCCTTGCTAAGGGGTAGGTGTTCCGCAGTCTGGCACTTTTTGGAGGAAAATTCGGTCGATAAAAGAATTGTCATTTTAAACCTGTGCCGTACCAAAATGAGCAGGGACGTGAACACTAGCAACCTCACCACCAGCATGATCCGCCACATGGCATCAAAGCACCCTAATAGTTGGGCCGAATGCCTGGGTCCACAATCAGTGTCTGCGGGTCACACCACTGCCTCCTCTTCCCCTGTGTTACGTGCTGGCCAAACCCCTGTTCAAGACGCAGGCCCGGATGCCTCCCGCCCTGCACCTGGATCAGCTAGCACATCCACTTCTGTGTCCCAGCGCAGCGTACAGATGTCCATACCCCAGGCCTTTGAACGAAAAAGCAAATACCCAGCCACCCACCCACAGGCCAAAGCACTAAATGCGCACCTTTCCAAATTGCTGGCCCTGGAATTGTTCCCATTTAGGCTTGTGGACGCTGAGGCTGTCCCTCGTTACTCAGTCCCCAGCCGCTACAATTTTTCCCGGTATGCCGTCCCCGCCTTACACCAGCATGTGTCCCGTAACATCACCCGTGCCCTGACCAACGCAGTTATTGGGAAGGTCCACTTAACGACTGACATATGGACAAGTGCTTTTGGCCAGGGATCCTACATTTCCCTGACGGCACACTGGGTGAACGTTGTGGAGGCCGGGCACGAGTTGTATGGCACAGGTGCTACGGACGCCAAGGATTGTGCGCCCTACTTCCATCAGGACTTCCGCCACCACCTATTAGTGGTTGCAACCCCCCCCCCCTTCTCCTCCTCCACCTCCTCCACTTCCACCTCTGAATTCTCATCTTGCAGCACCAGTCAGCCATCAGTCAGTAGCTAGAAGCAGTGTAGCACTGCAGTGGGGAAGCGGAAACAGGCCGTGCTTAAACTGATCTGCTTAGGTGACAAACCGCACACCGCCGCAGAGCTGTGGTAGGGTATAAAGGACCAGACTGAGCTGTGGCTCTCACCACTCAACCTACAACTAGGCATGGTTGTGTCTGATAATGGTCGTAACTTGGTGGCGGCTTTCGAGCTTGGCAAGCTCACACACATATCATGCCTAGCCCACGTGTTCAACTTAGTGGTTCAGCGGTTTCTCAAAACCTACCCCAATTTGCCTGAGCTACTGGTGAAGGTGCGCCGTGTGTGTGCCCATTTCCGAAAGTCATCTACGGCTGTCGCCAGTCTGGCAACGCTGCAGCAGCGCTTGCAATTGCCAGCTCACTAATTATTGTGCAATGTGAGCATACGCTGAAACTCGACGTTCCACATGTTGGCCAGGCTTTGTGAGCAGCAGAGGGCAGTAGTGAAATACCAGCTGCAACATGGTCGTCGCCTTTCCAGTCAGCTTCCGCTATTCACAGGCAAAAAGTGGGCATGAATGTCTGACCTCTGTGAGGTTTGACGCAACTTTGAGGAATCAACACAGTGTTGGGGATGCAACAGCATGTACCATATACAGTATTGTGTATTAATATCACTTGACTAGTAGATGGCACTCTATGTTAAGGTTACCACTTACCAGTTGTGTATATCTGTAAAACTTGTTGCTTCTCTCTTCTCTCTTTATACCAAGATGGCTGCTGTTACAGTTTGCTGAAATGTCTTGTATGTTTGGAACTTAATCCACACAAGTAAACCAAGTTCTGCCTCATCACAAGCTACTAGTGTCTTCTTTAACCCCCACAACCAACAGGTTTTGGGCCCAGCTCTAGACACTAGAAAAAGGAAAACTACAAGCAAGTAAGTGCTGCATCTACGATCCTACCAAATCCTGTGTGAGTAAACAAGAGCTGCATCCAATTCACTGAAAGATGGCAAGTGCTTCAGATATGAAGTTTCCAATAGCAAAGCTCAACAATACCAACTACTAGCTATGGAAGTTTAAGCTTGAAATGTTGTTATCCAAAGATGACTTGTGGCAGGTACTATACACACAGACCCAATGACAACCTGGAAGAATGGGACAGAAAAAAACGGCAAGCAAAAGCAGTCAAAAGCCTGTTAGTGGAGGATGATCAACTCATTCATATACGGAAAGAAAACACAGCTAAAGGTATGTGGACTGCATTACAAAAACTGCATGAATGTGTAAGCCTAAACAGTAAACTATATCTACTGCGCAAACTGTATAAGATGAGGCTGGAAAAAGGGCAGGAAATGGGTGAACATGTAAAGGCTATGCTAGAGATTGTGGACCAGCTGGGTGCAATCGGTGAAGAAATGAAAGACAATCATGTAGTTGCATTACTGCTATGCAGCCTTCCAGAATCATACAGTGCCCTTATAAATGCTCTAGAAACTAGACCGGAAACTGAAAGGATGCTAGAATATGTTAAGGGAAAATTTAATTGATGAATACAGAAGAAGGAAGAAAAATCTGCATAGTGAAGAAAACAAGAGATCAGAGCCAGCTCTGAAGGTGCATAAGGGCATAAGACAAAGCAAAGAAACCAGGGTATGCTTGGGCTGCAAAAAGGCCGATCATCTAAAAAAGAACTGTTCAATTTGGAAAGCTGAGCAGCTAAAGCGGGAGCTACCCACAAGAGAAAAAGCTAAAGAGGTCATGGAAGAAAATGAAAGTGCATCATGGAGTGGTACTTTTAAAGTGACTCAGAATAGTACCTCACAAGGATGGTACATTGATTTAGGGGCAACAAGTCACATGACAAGCGATAAGACAAAGTCTTCCTAGCAAATGGGAAAAGTATTACAGCGAAAGGTAATGGTCAGGGGATTCTGAACTGCAAAACCTCATTAGGGGGCAAGCAGAGCATCTGTAATGACCGGCGTCACGCAAAGGGAGGGAAAAGGGAAGGCCCTGCCCAAGGGAGAGGGAAAGATGGTGACCCCTGACTCACCTTGCGGCTGGCACCTGACTGCCCTGACGTCCCTAGACGGGTTCCTCACCCGTACGCCGATCACGTGCCTAAACTTGGCTTTCCCTAAGATGAGCCCTAGGTAGTGAACGGGGCGGTGGGATCACTAGTCCGCACCACTGACACTAAGAGGAAAACACCAAAGAGAGGACAGACAATACAGACAAACATATAATCCCAGGTGGGCGACCACAGCAGTCCACAAAGGCCCAACAGGGATCCGGAGGGTAACGTTCTGGAACAACAACCAGGGAACGCAGCAACACAGCTCCAGTGGGTCAGTATAGAAGTCCAGGCAGGAAGCTCTATATCTGGCAACCAGAGAAGTGTGAGAGGGGAATATAAGGAGGTTGGGAGTGCTGGACAAGGAACAGCTGAGGAGAAAGAGCTACGGATCCCTGAGTGAGCCAAAAAGGATTGCAAAGCAAACCCAGAAAGCTACCATAAAGAAACAGCTCTATCTTTCTACATAGAGCGTGCAGCCAACCGCTGCGACTTCCTGACCCCGGGTATAACGGACACAGGCATGGTTCTTGACACCCTCTTGACAGCATCCTTGTAAAGAATGTTCTGTATGTTCCAAGTCTAGAAGGAAGCCTCCTATCAGTCAAAACTCTTGCAAGCAATGGACTCACTGTCCAGTTCAGAGGTAATGAATGCACAATTCAAAATGGAAAGCAAGAGGAAGTTTAAATGAACATCTGTAGAAACTCGTCACTGAAAGTGAGAAGCTTAAGCGGCAACTCATAACCCACATGACAAGTGCATCCACCTGTGGCATAGAAGATTGGGGCATCGAAACCCAGAAGCTATAAAGGAGGTCTATCAGAAGACATGAAAATATTGCCTTGCCACACACTCAGCAAGTGCACGTGTTGCATCAAAGCAAAGGCCACCCGAACATCTCTTCCACTGACTAGTCAGAGAAAAAACACTAAACCCATGGAACTGATACACCGTGATGTGTGCGGACCAAGGAAAACTACCACACCCGGCGGTAACAGATATTTTCTGACTTTCATCGACGATTATTCTAGGTACACAATAAAGTATCTAATGAAGCACAAAAGTAAGACATTAGAAAAACTTCAAGAGTTTGTAGCTATGACGAGCAACAAGTTTCAAAGGAAACCTGGAATAATACACTCTGACAATGGAGGGGAATATATGAGTACAGAGATGGAATCATACCTAAAGAAACAAGGTATTATACACCAAACAATTGTACCATACACTCCTGAGTTAAACGGCATAGCAGAAAGAAAGAATCGCACTCTTGTAGAAATGACCAGATGTATTATTTCAGACGCTGCATTACCTAACAAATACTGGGTGTCACGACCACCCCCAGTTTAAATCAGACTTACCACCGCCAGGACGCCCCAGCGGGGAGAAAAGCCCAACCGAGGGTGGACCATGTGACAGGGGGGAGATACAGAATTACCCAAACAGTCAATCCTGGACTCCCCTTATTTTCTGCTGCCACCACATTTCGTGAGTGAACGACTCTATAATTGTAGGGATAGAGGTTCAGACCACTCACAGATCAGCCCCGGGACCACGCTACAAGCTAACACCAATCGAGTCATAAAACCGTTATGTCTCTAATACCAGTCGACTATAAAACAGGTAGGTCTCTTCAAGGCGTAAGTACTTTGTTGCAGTGTGGCTTAGAGCGATAAGAGAGAGACAGTTTAAAATATATAAAAATATCTTTTACTTTACGTAACACAGAAGTGAAACAAACAATGCATACAAAAATTTCCAGAAAAAAGATTACAATAGCGAGCTGGGAAGCATGTGGAAAATAAACGGGGATAAAAAGAGAAATTACTATCTTGGACCTTGCCTATGCGAAAATCCAGGCACAAAACTTATGTTCCAATGGACAGCCTATCGGCGATGTGACCACAGGGCAAAAAGCACTCCTCTCCCATTGCGCACTGACTTTTATGTCCCATTTTGTGGAAGTGTAAGGGTGGTTGGCCCTGCCAATCGCTGGCCAAGGGCTTGCACGGTGCGTGTTCCTGAAGGAGGGTTTGGGAGGGCTTGTTCGCCCCTCCCTGCTGCTGGCTAGGCCAGTTTTCCCTAATTTTACAAAAAATGTCCCAAACCTTGGCCGGCGTAATAAATATGAAAAATCGGGCGCTTGTGCTGGGTCCCCCATGAATTTATGGACGATTCCATGGGTCACACCACACCTCTCTCCCCTCTAGATGACTAGTAATTCGTTTCCCAGTCTCGGAAGACCCCAGAGCTGCCAAGTTTGGACTCTCCCGGTTCCTCTGGGTGAGAGGTGCATTTTGAGTGTACCTACATTTTTGTGTCATAATTCCATATAGCTAAAATATGCTTTTTTGGGTTCTCAGAGCACGGTTCACATGTCTCTCCTTATGCGCTCCCCCCTCCCAGCTCTCTCTGCTTCTGATGTGTAAATTGACCAGGCTGCAGGATAGGGGCAACTAGCATGTGTTTAAGTTTCGTGGTTTCAAAGCGGCCAGGAGACACATGGTCTGGTCTTTGTCCTTTGAAGCTGTCCGATGGTGTGAGGTGATCTCAGCAGGGGGTGATTAGAGTCTGTGGTCTACAAAGGGCTACAGTTACGGCCATATATGGACGTCCTGTTCACTGGCTAAGGTGGCTAGAAGTGGATCATTTTTTAAACTGACAGTCAACCAAATTATATTTATAAAACATTTTTATGAATAAGATCCGGACGGGGACATGACATCGCGTCACACTGGGGAGAAGCGATAATGACTGCATCATACCTACAAAACAGGCTCTCATCAAAAGCTATTGAATGTACTCCATATGAAATGTAGAATGGATCAAAACCTAACGTAGGGCACATCAGAGTATTTGGCTGTAAAGCATATGCCTATATTTTAAGTGGGAAACGCTCCAGGTTGGAGAATAAAGCCATAGAAGGCATTCTGGTAGGCTACAGTGAGCAGAGTAAGGGATATAGAATCCTTTGTCCAAAGACCAACAAGGTCACAGTAAGCCGCAGGGTTTATTTTGTTGAAAGGGAAGCACCAGATAATACAATTCTTGAAAAATGTGGAGAGGATTTGAATCAGCAAGAAACGCTGACCCATGTGAAGAAGGACAAGAGCCAGAACAAGAAGTTGAACTTACAATCAACGAGCCAGTAGAACCCATTGAACAACAAGAAATCAGAAGTCATCAAGTGGAGAAAATATGGCACAACAGTGACATTACCAAGAACGTCCCTTCAAAATTGATGAAAAGACGAGAAGAAAACTGGTCGGGGAGGCTACCTAGAGTCCTACAGCAACATTAAAGGAGCTGCAGGAATATCTGGCAAGTACTGGCTGTGTGGTACATGTGACAACAATCTCCCGTATTCTGGGGTAGAGTGGCAAGATGAAAGCCTTTTCTTACGAAGAAAAACATCCAAGCCAGGCTACATTTTGCAAAAACACATCTGAAGTCTCCTAAAAGCATGTGGGAAAAGGTGTTATGGTCTGATGAAACCAAGGTTGAACTTTTTGGCCATAATTCCAGAAGATATGTTTGGCGCAAAAACAACACTGCACATCACCAAAAGAACACCATACCCACAGTGAAGCATGGTGGTGGCAGCATCATGCTTTGGGGATGTTTTTCTTCAGCTGGAACTGGGGCCTTAGTTAAGCTAGAGGGAATTATGAACAGTTCCAAATACCAGTCAATATTGGCAAAAAAACCTTCAGGCTTCTGCTAGAAAGCTGAACATGAAGAGGAACTTCATCTTTCAGCATGACAACGACCCAAAGCATACATTCAAATCAACAAAGGAAAGGCTTCACCGGAAGAAGATTAAAGTTTTGGAATGGCCCAGCCAGAGCCCAGACCTGAAACCGATTGAAAATCTGTGGGGTCATCTGAAGAGGGCTGTGCACAGGAGATGCCCTCGCAATCTGACAGATTTGGAGTGTTTTTGCAAAGAAGAGTGGGGAAATCTTGCCAAGTCAAAATGTGCCATGCTGATAGACTCCTACCCAAAAAGAATGAGTGCTATAATAAAATCAAAAGGTGCTTCAACAGAGTATTAGTTTAAGGGGGTGTACACTTATGCAGCCACATTCTTTTATTTTTATATTTTTTCTTCCCTCTACCTAAAAGATTTCAGTTTGTTTTTCAATTGAGTTGTACAGTTTATAGGTCACATTAAAGGTGGAAAAAGTTCTGAAATTATTTATCTTTGTCTCATTTTTTTATATCACAGAAACCTGACATTTTACCAGGGGTGTGTAGACTTTTTATATCCACTGTATATATATATATATATTCCCTTCTCCGTCCCCCAGCGCCCCCACCCTCTCCTCTCTTCTCAGCTGAGGACTTTGCCAAATATTTCAAACAAAAGATAGTCCACATCAGAGAAAGCTTTACTACACAGTCCCCACAGACCCTCTACACAACTGCTCGGTCCTCTTCTCCCAAAACCTGCTTCTCTACCATTACAGAAGGAAAACTCTCCACTCTACTCTCCAGATCTCATCTGACCACCTGTGCACTTGATCCCATCCCACCTCATCCCTAACCTCACCGCAGTGTTTATCCCAGCCCTAACTCATCTCTTCAACCTATCACTAAACTCTGGTGTCTTCCCCTCTGCTTTTAAACATGCTACCATTACACCCATCCTCAAAAAGCCTTCACTTGACCCATCTTCCTTGTCCAGTTATCGCCCCATATCACTTCTTCCGTATGCCTCAAAGCTACTTGAACAACATGTCCATTCAGAACTGTCCTCCCAACTCTCCTCCTGCTCCCTCTTTGACCGCTTACAATCTGGCTTCCGACCCCACCACTCGACCGAGACTGCCCTTACCAAAGTCACCAATGACCTACTAACAGCCAAAACCAAGAAACAATACTCTGTCCTCCTTCTCCTTGACCTGTCCTCTGCCTTCGACACTGTTGACCACTCCCTTCTGTTGCAAACTCTCATCTCTTGGCATCACTGACCTGGCCCTCTCCTGGATCACATCATACCTCACAGACCAGGACGTTTAGCGTCTCCCCGCACCACCTCCTCGTCTCATTCCCTCTCTGTTGGTGTCCCGCAAGGCTCTGTCCTAGGACCCCTGCTCTTCTCTATCTACACTTTTGGCCTGGTACAGCTCATAGAGTTCCATGGCTTTCAGTATCACTCCTACGCTGACAACACACAAATCTGGTCCAGACATCACTACCTTACTATCAATAATCCCACAATGTCTATCTTCTATATCATCCTTCTTCGCCTCTCGCTTTCTTAAACTTAACATGGATAAGACAGAATTCATAATCTTTCCCCAATCTTGTTAAACCCCCCTAACAGACCTGTCTATCATGATCAATGGCTGCACACTCTCCCCAGTCAACAAAGCCCGCTGCCTTGGAGTGACCTTGGATTCTGCTCTTTCCTTCCGACCGCATATCCAAGCCTATCCAAGCCCTTTCCACCACCTGCCGCCTCCAACTCAAAAACATCTCCCGCATCCGCGCTTTCCTTAACTTTGAATCTGCGAAAATACTTGTACATGCCCTCATTATCTCCCTCCTAGACTACTGCAACATTCTCCTCTGTGGCCTTCCATCTAGCACTCTCACACCCCTCCAATCTATCCTCAACTCTGCTGCCCGACTAATCCACCTCTCACCCTATTATTCCTCTGCCTCTCCCCTTTGCCAATCCCTTCACTGGCTCCCCATTGCCCAACAAATTCACTTCAAAGTACTTACAAATACATACAAGGCCATCCATAACCTGTCCCCTCCCTACATCTCTGAGCTACTTTCCCGATACACCCCCACACGCACTCTCCGATCCTCACAAGACCTCCTTCTCTCCTCTCCTCTTATTGCCTCTTCCCACAATCGACTCCAGGATTTCTCCCATGCATCCCCCATACTCTGGAACTTGCTACCCCAAGATATCAGACTGTCACCTACAGTGGAATCCTTCAAAAGAAACCTGAAAACCCACCTCTTCAGACAAGCCTACAACCAATGACCCTGCTGCCTCTATACCGCCATGACCAACTTAACCCGCACCTACTGTGTCCTTCTCCCATACCATGTAGATTGTAAGCCCTCACGGGCAGGGCCCTCTCTCCTTCTGTACCAGTTTGTAACTTGTCTTGTTTATGATTAGTGCAATTGTCTGTATTATGTATGTGCACCTCTTCTCATATGTACAGTGCTATGGAATGAATGAGGCTTTAATAATAAATAATAATACTGTATATAGATATATATGTATACTATATATATATAGCAGAAACCCCTCCTTGTTCTGTGCTATTTAGAAAAGGTCTATTTTATAACGTCTTAAAGGATTTTTCCACAAATCACTTTTCTAATGTTTGATTAACATTTCATTAATTCCTTTAAAATGTTGCCTACTTTAGGCAATATAAAGTCTATACTTTCTAGTCAGGGATGGCTGGAAGCTCTTGGGTTCTAATGCAGAATCTGTAACAGCCCCCCACACGCACACACCTATCGTACATCATTTACAATACTTGGTCTTATGTGGAGAGCCTTTGTACCCCCTCAGGCTCCAGATCCGAGGCGTGACTTCTACCGATGCACCACCTATAAGTACACCTGTAGATGCAGAAAACATGATATCTCTCCTTCTGTGACACTTTAATATACAATTCTGAGATACATAATGACATTCATACAAGCTCTCATAATTACAACCTTATTTACATGACAAACACTTTAACCACCATGTTGTAAGTACCAGGAATTAAGATGCTGGTTGTATTAATCAGGTACATGTATGGCACGTGGACCGTAATTTATGTACATATATCCATTAACTGAGTCTTCCATGTGTTACTTGGGCCAAATAAATATAGCTGCCATGCTGGAATATGTGCATGGAGATCAGATTGGCCCCTCAAAGGGCCTGTACATTGAGTCAACATACACAAGACAGGGCCCCTATGCAAGTCCAGCATATGAGTCCTTAATAGTTAGTTATAGAGCAGCAAAGTCATATCTGTATAAAGGGAATGTGTCATCAGAAAATGACCTATTGTTTAAAATAAATTATGTTTTTGTTAAACATATTTTTAATATTATTTTCTATTTTCCATGTCACTATCCATAGTTAAACAAAAACCATACATTCCTGCAGTTTTCACTCTGACCACCAAACCTAATAATAGGCGTCACTTCTGGTCTGTACAGATCACAGTTATCTGCTTATCTGTCATTCTAATCTTGCCTGGAATGATATCACTTCTCCGTATAGATAACAGGGAATCCTCCATTCACAATAGGTGATTTTCAAATCTTTTCTATTCTTTCCTCTGTACAGGTCACAGAGCATGCCTAGAAAACTGTCTCACAGAGGTCAATGAGGTCCCCTCCCGTCCATTTTGTCTATGGACCATGGGGCTGCCATAAAGAAATTTTGTTAATGATTTCTAAATGCAGTTGAAGGGGTATTCCCATCTCAGACAATAGGGGCATATCGCTAGGCTAGCCAGTGGTGGGACCCGCACCTATCTCGTAAAGGCAGCCAGCCAATTCCCGGAGGGCTCACGGTGCATGCTTGGCTGCCCTCCATTTATTTCTATGGGGCCGTTGAAAATAGCCGAGCGCTGGCTCAGCTTTTTCCGTCGGCCCCATAGAAATGAATGGGAGAACTGTGGCCGTGCAAGCACGGTGTGCTCCCATTTACTTCTATGGGGAGAGTTCTTGGTGGTGGCCGGGCCCAGGGAAACGCAGGGTCCTCCAGCCACCTCTTTCCCCGCTCCGTTCTCGATACAGGTGCGGGTCTCAGTGGGTCTAGATATATGCCCCCATTGTCTAAGATGGGAATACCCCTTTAAGAACAGCTCAGACAAGATGACAGCCCCCATAATCATGTTCAGGAAAAATCTGCAATCAGAAAACGAAAACAGATTAGAAAAAAGGATTTGTGTTACTACAGTTGTGTTCAAAATTATTCAACCCCCACTGAAATTGAGTGTTTTGGCCAGTTTGACATTGATTTTAATCATTTCAGTCATCTTGTTTACAATTAAATCAAAGAGGCACTTGTAAGTCAGACAAATATAACATAACATTTATAATGAAATAACCACAAATGTATTTTCTGTGCTCACATCATTATCAGTTTTATTCAACCCCCAAGTGACATTCATTCTTAGTACTTAGTACAACATCCTTTTCCAGTTATAACAGCTTTTAAACGTGAAGCATAGCTTGACACAAGTGTCTTGCAGCGATCTACGGGTATCTTCGCCCATTCTTCATGGGCAAAAGCCTCCAGTTCAGTCACATTCTTAGGCTTGCGCGCTCCAACTGCTTTCTTTAAGTCCCACCAGAGGTTCTCAATCGGATTTAAGTCTGGTGACTGCGATGGCCACTTCTAAATGTTCCAGCCTTTAATCTGCAACCATGCTCTAGTGGACTTGGAGGTATGCTTGGGATCATTGTCCTGTTGAATGGTCCAACGTCTCCCAAGCCTCAGGTTTGTGACGGACTGCATCACATTTTCATCCAATATCTCCTGGTACTGAAGAGAATTCATGGTACCTTGCACACGCTGAAGCTTCCCTGTACCTGTAGAAGCAAAACTGCCCCAAAGCATGATTGACCCCCCGCCATGCTTCACAGTAGGCAAGGTGTTCTTTTCTTCATAGGCCTTGTTCTTCCTACTCCAAACATAACGTTGATCCATGGGCCCAAACAGTTCTAATTTTGTTTCATCAGTCCACAGAACACTATCCCAAAACTTTTGTGGTTTGTCCACATGACTTTTGGCATACTGCAGTCGACTCTTCTTATTCTTTGGAGACATCATGGTGGTGCACCTGGGAGTTCTGGCATGGAGGCCTTCATTACGCAGTGTGCGCCTTATTGTCTGAGCTGAAACTTCAGTACCCACATCTGACAAATCTTTTTTCAGTTCCTCAGCAGTCACACGGGGACTTTTCTCCACTTTGCGCTTCAGGTAGCGCACAGCAGTCGAAGTCAGCATCTTCTTTCTGCCACGACCAGGTAGCGTTTCAACAGTGCCCTTTGCCTTGAATTTGCGAATGATGCTTCCTATGGTGTCTCTTGGTATGTTTAACATCTTTGCAATCTTCTTATAGCCATTGCCCTTCCTGTGAAGAGAAATCACCTCTTCTCTTGTCTTCCTGGACCATTCTCTTGACTTCACCATGTTTGTAAACACACCAGTAAATGTCTAGAAGGAGCCGAGTATCACAGTCCTTTTAAATCTGCCTAATTGGTGCTTATTATGCTTGATTGCTGCTCCTTGACATCCACAGGTGTTTTCAATACCTGATCGAAAACACTTGAATGAACCTCTGTTCTTAAGAGTGGTAGTCTTTAAGGGGTTGAATAATTGTGTCAATGAAGAAATCACAAAAAAAACATTTAATACTGTATTACAAAAACAATTGATGTCATTTTAGTTGCATTTGGTTCTTTAAAAAGTCCTTGTAAGATTTCATTCTGAACACAATTACAAATGTACACTAAATTCCCTAAAACCCTTTACAGCATTAGGGGTTGAATAATTTTGAACACAACTGTATCTGTTTTTAACTGGCAGAAAAAAATGTTGGTAACGCATTTCTTTTAAAGCTATGTTCACAAGACATGACCCTTTATATGTGATTCTTTCTTCACTCACATTGAGCTTTTTTGATACAATCTTGAATCCCCAAAGTCCACAGATAAATGCAATCATGTTTATATACCGTATATCTCATCTGAACTGAGCAAATCTACATCTGCCACCTCCAATTCCCTGTGGTGGTCCACAATAGAACCATTTCTCACCAGAACCTTATTAAGTATTGCTCTGACCTGGTTCAAACCGGGGACTGAGTGAGCCTGCCCCCAAACATGCCAAATCATCATGTTTGGCCACACAATGATAATTCCAGGGTAGGAGGCCAGTAACCACAAGAAATAAATCTTAATATCCTTTATCAATTCCATGGAAGACTTGACCCCAGATTTTCCCCCACTGCTTGTACATCAAGTACATCTGGAGCCTTTTCCAAACCAGGATTAGTACTGTACCTCTGGGAGTAGGTGGCTCAATTACATGTCCCGGTCCCCCAACCATTTTATCTGTACCTTGGTGCTATCAAAGACTAACTGGCGAGTGTCGGTTCTGACCCCACTCCAATAAAATGCCTTATGAACCACACTAGGCACAGACCAACCCATGAAAAAACACAAAATAGCTAAAATTTGCTCAATTACTGCACCCACCAATCTAAAAAGTACACACTAAAATTACAAAACATGAACTTCAATAACCCTGCGCAGCCCCGCATGTGAGGGAGGCAAATTTGAGGCCCTCCAACCCCAACAAACTGAAGCATCTCCTGAAAAATGGTACACCCTAAAATCTAGATAGGATCTCCCATCCACATGTACTAACAGCTGGGCTGTATTCCCGTTTTAATCCTAAAAATAATTAACTGAGCACTCCATGGATTTCTCCAGTGCTCTTAAGACCCCTTTACATGGGCTGATGGAGGAGGCAATTATCGTGAACAAACTGTTCTTTCCTGAGGAGGTGAGAGTTGCATTTACATGCAGAAATCATCTACTCTGTCTGGGGAAAAACAATCTTTGCTGCGATCGCTCATCCCGATAGAGAACTATTGCTTCTGGGCAGCAGATCCCATTTATACAGGACAATCTGGTGTCCAGAAAAGATGATTTTAGTGTCCACATCAGCAAAGCTTTCAACTGATGACCAAGTGTTTACTCGTTCATTGGGTGATCAGTAGCACCTTTACACAGGAGAGTTATTAGGGACAAGTGTGATCCTTCTCAGTCCCTATAATAGCCCCGATTGTCAACTTTTCAACAAAGTAAGATGCACAAACCTGTCTGTCTTCTTTACCAGGATCCACACTCGTTAAAAGCTCTTCCCATTCTTGGCATACATTTTTATACGCCTCCCAAATAATTATACTCACAGGCAGCCATATCTAGGCCAAGGTCGTGCCTACACCAGTTTCCAAACCTGCACTGGGCATCGGATTCTGCCAACACCTGCTTCTAGAGCTAATTCCTGAAACCTGTCACACTCAAAGCAAGAAAGAGAATCAACTGTCGTGTCATCCACCTCAGGAACGTGAACAGCCACAAACTGCAAATACAACACCAAGCCTCTCAATATCAACCTCCTCAGGACCGCCGCACGCAGGATTGCGTCGGCCCTGTTATTCCTCCTGGACACGCCAGGGCGTCATCTCGCGAGACAAGAGATTTCCTGTGAACGCGCGCACACAGGCGCGCGCGTTCACAGGAAGTGCAGGTAAACTAGCTGATCTACAGCCTGCCAGCGGCGATCGTTCGCTGGCAGGCTGTAGATGCAATTTTTTTAACCCCTAAAAGGTATATTAGACGCTGTTTTGATAACAGCGTCTAATATACCTGCTACCTGGTCCTCTGGTGGTCCCTTTTGCTTGGATAGACCACCAGAGGACACAGGCAGCTCTGTAAAGTAGCACCAAACACCACTACACTACACCCCCCCCTTCACTTATTAACCCCTTATTAACCCCCTGATCACCCCATAAAGACTCCCTGATCACCCCCCTGTCATTGATCACCCCCCTGTCATTGATTACCCCCCTGGAAGGCTCCATTCAGATGTCCGTATGTGTTTTCAAATTTATGGAGGGTGCCTTGTCCAGTTCCGATCTTGAATAGTGATGAGCCCCATATAGACTCCATGATCACCCCCCTGTCATTGATCACCCCCCTGTAAGGCTCCATTTAGACGTCCGTATGTGTTTTACGGATCCACGGATCGGATCCGCAAAACACATACGGACCTCTGAATGGAGCCTTACAGGGGGGGTGATCACCCCATATAGACTCCCTGATCACCCCCCTGTCATTGATCACCCCCCTGTAAGGCTCCATTCAGAGGTCCGTATGTGTTTTGCGGATCCGATCCATGGATTCGTGGATCCGCAAAACACATAAGGACCTCTAAATGGAGCCTTACAGGGGGGTGATCAATGACAGGGGGGTGATCAGGGAGTCTATATGGGTGATCACCCCCCTGTCATTGATCACCCCCCCTGTAAGGCTCCATTCAGACGTCTGTATGTGTTTTGCGGATCCGCCAAAATATGCGCATCATTAATTGCCGATTTGCGCAATCGCGAATATATTGGATCTATCTGCATATAAAACTATTGTAATGTTCTGCAGTGCCGACTATTTTCTCCAGTCTCAGGAAAATGTAGCAAAAGTCACCCACAGCTGTATTGCGTACGCAATATACTCACATATTACATTGCCGATTTTCGAAATCAAGAAAATAATGTAGAAATTTCAAATTTAGGACGAATATTCGCCCAAATATTGGCGATTTATCGCGAATTCGAATATTGCCCCTGCCGCTCATCACTACTCAAGATAGGAACTGGACAAGGCACCCTCCATAAATTTGAACCTACTTTTACAGTCCTCTAAAAGTTTTCCCCTCCTCACCAAATCTTCTCACAATGAAGACATCAGCTGGACAAAATGGCTAAGTGATAGTAAACCTGCAGTCTTCATTGCCAACCTCCTGCAGAAAATACATCACATGGGTGTAATCCTGCAGGAGAAATTCAGTCAACCAAGCAATTTACTAGACATGCACTACAGCACTCCAGAACAGGGCAAGGGTAATTGTTGTAATGTTTTATTGTTAAGTATAATGTTCTGCTTTACTGTTTTTGCATACCTGATGCCTTGTATGGACAGATAAGGGTTAAGTCCAGGGCTCATCTCCTTACGATGTCAGTAGATGGACCTGGGTCTGCCTCCTGGTTAGTTGCCAGGGTTTTGTGCTTAGCTGAGGAAGAGAGAGGACCTGCACGTGTAAGTTCCTCAGAGCCAGGCCTCAGCCCAGAGAACCTTTGTCTCTGAGAAAATCCTCAGCCAAGGAAGCATATGCTACTGTACACAAAAGTTCTTCAGAGAAAGAGAAATTAGAAGGTCCACAATATACAAGGTGGTGCATTAGAGTTAGTCGGCAAGATATTGTGCCTGTTTATGGCAGAGAGACTTTGCTGCTGTGAGAAAGAACATTGCTAGCGTACCCTTCCACACTTTGAGATGGTCTGGCCAATCTTAAATCTGTCAAAAATTGTACAAACATTTACCAAGAACCTCATTGCCAGCCTTAGGTTCTTTAGAGAGACAGAGGAGTAATATAACCACATCATTGCTGTTGTCCATACGTTGCTATTGGAGACAGATTTGTGATCTACTTTGGAACTGTGCCTTGTCATTGTCAGATGTACTACTACTCCTATTCTGTACTTTAATAAAGAGAGACTTTTTTATTTACACCAACTGGCCTGGTTACTGACTCCACCATTCGCCTACCATTGCACCTGGTTTTACATTTATGTTACTCACATATACAGTACAGACCATAAGTTTGGACACACCTTCTCATTTAAAGAGTTTTCTTTATTTTCATGACTATGAAAATTGTAGATTCACACTGAAGGCATCAAAACTATGAATTAACACATGTGGAATTATATACATAACAAAAAAGTGTGAAACAACTGAAAATATGTCATATTCTAGGTTCTTCAAAGTAGCCACTTTTTGCTTTGATTACTGCTTTGCACACTCTTGGCATTTTCTTGATGAGCTTCAAGAGGTAGTCACCTGAAATGGTTTTCACTTCACAGGTGTGCCCTGTCAGGTTAAATAAGTGGGATTTCTTGCCTTATAAATGGGGTTGGGACCATCAGTTGCGTTGTGGAGAAGTCAGGTGGATACACAGCTGATAGTCCTACTGAATAGACTGTTAGAATTTGTATTATGGCAAGAAAAAAGCAGCTAAGTAAAGAAAAACGAGTGGCCATCATTACTTTAAGAAATGAAGGTGAGTCAGTCCGAAAAATTGGGAAAACTTTGAAAGTGTCCCCAAGTGCAGTCACAAAAACCATCAAGCGCTACAAAGAAACTGGCTCACATGCGGACCGCCCCAGGAAAGGAAGACCAAGAGTCACCTCTGCTGCGGAGGATAAGTTCATCCGAGTCACCAGCCTCAAAAATCGCAGGTTAACAGCAGCTCAGATTAGAGACCAGGTCAATGCCACACCGAGTTCTAGCAGCAGACACATCTCTAGAACAACTGTTGTTAAGAGGAGACTGTGTAAATCAGGTCTTCATGGTAGAATATCTGCTAGGAAACCACTGCTAAGGACAGGCAACAAGCAGAAGAGACTTGTTTGGGCTAAAGAACACAAGGAATGGACATTAGACCAGTGGAAATCTGTGCTTTGGTCTGATGAGTCCAAATTTGAGATCTTTGGTTCCAACCACCGTGTCTTTGTGCGACGCAGAAAAGGTGAACGGATGGACTCTACATGCCTGGTTCCCACCGTGAAGCATGGAGGAGGAGGTGTGATGGTGCTTTGCTGGTGACACTGTTGGGGATTTATTCAAAATTGAAGGCATGCTGAACCAGCATGGCTACCACAGCATCTTGCAGCGGCATGCTATTCCATCCGGTTTGCGTTTAGTTGGACCATCATTTATTTTTCAACAGCACAATGACCCCAAACACACCTCCAGGCTGTGTAAGGGCTATTTGACCATGAAGGAGAGTGATGGGGTGCTGTGCCAGATGACCTGGCCTCCACAGTCACCGGACCTGAGCCCAATCGAGATGGTTTGGGGTGAGCTGGACCGCAGACTGAAGGCAAAAGGGCCAATAAGTGCTAAGCATCTCTGGGAACTCCTTCAAGACTGTTGGAAGACCATTTCAGGTGACTACCTCTTGAAGCTCATCAAGAGAATGCCAAGAGAATGCCAAGAGTGTGCAAAGCAGTAATCAAAGCAAAAGGTGGCTACTTTGAAGAACCTAGAATATGACATATTTTCAGTTGTTTCACACTTTTTTGTTATGTATATAATTCCACATGTGTTAATTCATAGTTTTGATGCCTTCAGTGTGAATCAAAAATTTTCATAGTCATGAAGATAAAGAAAACTCTTTGAATGAGAAGGTGTGTCCAAACTTTTGGTCTGTACTGTATATCGCTTACATATTCCGCAGCGCTTTACAGACATTATCATCACTCGCTGTCCCCAGTGAAGCTCACAATCTAAGTTCCCCATCAGTATGTCTTTGGAGCGTGGGAGGAAAACTGGAGAACCCAGATGAAACTCACATAAAACGGAGAGAACATACAAACTTCATGCAGATGTTGTCCTTGTTCGATCCTAGAACCCCAGCGCTGCAACACAAAAGGGATCTCCAACCACCAGTCATGCGTCAGGCTGTGTCCCAAAGGAAGAAAAAAAGGTGCACCCTAAAGTCACTGTGTGGTCCCAGGAAGAGTCAAAGGGGAAATTGAAACTGTGATTTACAAGCACAACAGCCAGCCTCAACCTATCTAAGCCAGTCCCTGTTTTGTACAGGGCAAACATAGTTTATAAGGCCGGAAAAAGACATCTGTCCATCCAGTTTGGCCTGTCATCCTGCAAGTTGATGCAGAGGAAGGCAAAAAAAAAAAACAGTGAGTTAGAAGCCAATTTTCCTCACTTAAGAGGAAAAAAATTCCTTCCCGACTCCAATCAGGCAATCAGAATAACTCCCTGGATCAACAACCCCGCTCTAGTAGCTATAGCCTGTAATATTATTACACTCCAGAAATACATCCAGGCCCCTCTTGAATTCCTTTATTGTACTAACCATCACCACCTCCTCAGGCAGAGAGTTCCATAGTCTCACTGCTCTTACCGTATAGAATCCTCTTCTATGTTTGTGTACAAACCTTCTTTCCTAGAGGCGCAGAGGATGTCCCCTCGTCACAGTCACAGTCCTGGGGATAAATAGATGATGGGAGAGATCTCTGTACTGACCCCTGATATATTTATACATAGTTATTAGATCTCCGCTCAGTCGTCTTTTTTCTAAGTGAATAACTCCAATTTTTATAATCTTTCAGGGTACTGTAGTCCACCCATTCCATTTATTACTTTAGTTGCCCTCCTCTGGACCCTCTCCAGCTCTGCTGTCTGCCTTGTTCACAGGAACTGTACACAGTACTCCATGTGTGGTCTGACCAGTGATTTGTAAAGTAGTAGGACTATGTTCTCATCACGGGTATCTATGCCCCTTTTTGATGCAACGCATTATCTTATTGTCACAGATCAGAGAGGGGGTAACTCTAATCCATGGGATGTCAATATGAAAGATAGCTGCTAGGCCAGGACAGGAATCAGGGAGCAGGTCACCTCCTATCACATCCCTAATTCTGACCCTGTCTCCTATAAGTATGAGTCAACCCTGATGGTAGGAGGGCTCATACTCAGGAACCTAAGATCCCTACTAGCCCTCAGGGTGGCCCTGGACTAGGAGCAGAGTAAAACGACCTGTTCCTTCACATCACGGAGGAACCGGAGTCTCACTGGCCAAGCTGCAAGGAAAAGGGAACATGTACAGCATATGGCAATGGCAGGTAAGTAGACAAGTATCACACGTACCTGCCACAGACACACAGCCTGGAACCCATGCACGAGTGCTGCTGTCCACAAGAACACAAAACGGACACAGCCCACCCCACACATCACACAGGAACCCAGGACCATAAGCTGCAATAAAGATAAAGACACCACTAGACATAATAATACAAGAACAATAATGTCTAACATAACTTATGACCACAAGGGTGGCCCTCACTGGACAGTTGGAATAATACTAGGAGGATGACTCCAGCAAACCGCATGGCTGAAGTACCCCTCAGCTTCTGGCATCCAGCAGGAGCTAAAAAGCCCCAAGTAGCCACACCCACACAGAGACACACCCAGTGTTCACACACTAGGAAGGGAATTAACCCTTCCAATACCAGGCAAGGGATGGAAAGCCACTTAAAGGGGAAGTGCACATACAAATAAACCCCTTGCACACATATAACACAAGTTGCCATAGGCAACCGCATGTATAGACAGTGAGCAGCCCAGCAACCAGCTCCAGCTGCTACACTGCCAACAACCATATGTTGCCAACGGCAACCACACGTGAGGCAACAAACCCAGAGCCCTCATCTGTGGTTGACAACATAGAACAAAACCGCTGACAACCGCATGCGACCAAAGAGTCACGACCATAACCATGGTCGTGACACTCCCACCCCTCAAAGCCCCCCCACCAAAAAAAAGGGGAAAACTAGTGAGGGACCCAAAAACAGGTAAGGGAGACGGGAAAAGGGTATAAAAATCTGTGTCAGCGCATGCGGGTCTCCCCAGGACTGCTACCAGCCCCTGGCGCAACATACAGTACCAGGAGCCGATTGCCAGGCTCTGGAGCAACACATAGGAACCAGAGACCAGCAAAGAAACAGCCCGGAGAGACCGCACTGACACTGCGTCCACTCTCTACTAACGTTCCCACTCCAGTCGCTGCCAACAGCCACTCCATCCAGCACACAGCCAGAACACTAACGGAATGCTGCCAGCAGACTGACCAGGGATAGAAACATAGAGAGGGACAAGGGATCACCAACACGGACACGGAAGGTAAGGAGGCGGGGAATAAGACACCAATCGTGCCGTTAACGGTGAACCCCAAAACGCTCTCCCTCCGGAGAACGCGCATGCATCCCATCAGCAGATGGCGACACAAGCTGCACCCTCTTTCGAAGGTGACGCCACTAGCACCGCTCAAAGCCCCCCCAACACAAAAGGGGAAAGTTGGTTGGGCACCAAAAACAATGGGAGAGGGGGGTGGGGAATAAAAAGTAAGGGGACACCAAAATAGACAACGGTGAAGGAATGGCGGGAAAATGCCACTCACCGCGCCGTTAGCGGCGAAACCCCCAAAACGCTCTCCCTCCAGAGAACGAGCATGCACCTCAAAACAGATGACGATACATGCTGCACCCTCTTCCGAAGGTTATCCACATAAGGAGCCATTGTGGTCAAACTGTCATGGATCAGAGAGAGGGTAACTCTAATCCATGGGATGTCAATATGAAAGATAGCTGCTAGACCAGGACAGGAATCAGGGAGCAGGTCACCTCCTATCACATCCCTAATTCTGACCCTGTCTCCTAGCCGTATGAGCCAACCCTGATGGTAGAAGGGCTCATACTCAGGGTGCCTAAGATCCCTACTAGCCCTCAGGGTGGCCCTGAACTAGGAGCAGAGTAAGACGACCTGTTCCTCCACATCATGGAGGAACCGGAGTCTCACTGGCCAAGCTGCAAGGAAAAGGGAACATGTACAGCATATGGCAAATGGCAATGGCAGGTAAGTAGACAAGTATCACACATACCTGCCACAGACACACAGCCTGGAACCCATGCACGAGTGCTGCTGGCCACAAGAACACAAACGGACACAGCCAACACCACACATCACACAGGAACCCAGGACCATAAGCTGCAATAAAGATAAAGAGACCACTAGACATATAATAATACAAGAACAATAATGTCTAACATAACTTATGACCACAAGGGTGGCACTCACTGGACAGTTGGAATAATACCAGGAGGATGACTCCAGCAAACCGCATGGCTCAAGTACCCCTCAGCTTCTGGCATCCAGCAGGAGCTAAAAAGCCCCAAGTAGCCACACCCACACAGAGACACACCCAGTATTCACACACTAGGAAGAGAATTAACCCTTCCAATACCAGGCAAGGGATGGAAAGCCACTTAAAGGGGAAGTGCACATACAAATAAACACCGTGCACACCAAACACACATATAACACAAGTTGCCATAGGCAACCACATGCATAGACAGTGAGCAGCCCAGCAACCAGCTCCAGCTGCTACACTGCCAACAACCATATGTTACCAATGGCAACCACACGTGAGGTTGACAACATAGAACAAACCGCTGACAACCGCATGCGACCAAAGAGTCACGACCATAACCATGGTCGTGACACTCTCACCCCTCAAAGCCCCCCCACCAAAAAAAAAGGGGAAAACTAGTGAGGGACCCAAAAACAGGGAAGGGAGACGTGAAAAGGGTATAAAAATCAGTGTCAGCGCATGCGAATTTCCCCAGGACTGCTGCCAGACTCTGGAGCAGCACACAGGAACCAGAGACCAGCAAAGAAACAGCCCGGAGAGACCGCACTGACACTGCGTCCACTCTCTACTAACGTTCCCACTCCAGTCGCTGCCAACAGCCACTCCATCCAGCACACAGCCGGAACACTAACGGAATGCTGCCAGCAGACGACCAGGGATAGAAACATAGAGAGGGACAAGGGATCACCAACACGGACACGGAAGGTAAGGTGGCGGGGAATAAGCCACCAACCGCGCCGTTTACGGTGAACCCCAAAACGCTCTCCCTCCTGAGAACGCGCATGCATCCCATCAGCAGATGGCGACACATGCTGCACCCTCTTTCGAAGGTGACGCCACTCCCACCGCTCAAAGCCCCCCCAACACAAAAGGGGAAAGTTGGTGGGGCACCACAAACAATGGGGGGGGTGTGGAATAAAAAGGTAAGGGGACACCAAAACAGACAACGGTTAAAGAATGGCGGGGAAATGCCACTCACCGCGCCGTAAGCGGCGAAACCCCCAAAACGCTCTCCCTCCGGACCATAACCATGGTCGTGACACTTATTGGCCTTGGCAGCAGCTGCCTGACACTGGTTTCTACAGCTTAGTTTGCTGTTCACTAAAATTCCTAGGTCCTTTTCCATGTCAATGTTACCCAGTGTTTTACCATTTAGTATGTACGGGTGACTTGCATTATTCCTTACCATGTGCATAACCTTAAATTTGTTAGTCTTAAACCTCCTCTGCCACTTATCTGCCCAAGCCTCCAATTTATCCAGATCCATCTGCAGCCGTATATTGTCCTCTTCCGTGTTAATTACTTTACACAGTTTAGTGTAATCTGCAAAAATTTATATTTTACTGTGCAAGCCTTCTACAAGATTATTAATAAATATATTGAAGAGAATAGGGCCCAATACTTGCCCCTGTGGTACCCCTCTAGTGACAGTGACCCAATCCGAGTGTGTACCATTAATAACCACCCTCTGTTTTCTATCATTGAGCCAGTTACTTACCCACATACAGACGTTTTCTCCCAGTCCAAGCATTCTCATTTTATATACTAACCTTTCATGCGGTACAGTGTCAAATGCTTTGGAGAAGTCCAGATATACGACATCCATTGAGTCGCCGCTGTCAAGTCTAGAACTTACCTCCTCATAGAAACTGATTAAATTACTTTGACATGACCGATCCCTCTTGAAGCCATGCTAATATGGCATTATTTGCTTATTGACATACTCCAAGATAGCATTTCTTAGAAAACCTTTAAACAGTTTACCCACAACAGATGTTAAACCTACCGGCCTATAGTTTCCGGGCTCTGTTTTTGGACCCTTTTTGAATATTGGCACCACATTTGCTATGCGCCAATCCAGTGGGATATTCCCTGTCAGTATAGAGTCTGCAAATATCAGAAATAAGGGTCTGTCTATGACATTACTTAATTCTCTTAAGATACAGGGCTGTATGCCATCCGGTCCTGGCGATTTGTCTATTTTAATTTGCCACTTGCTCCATAATTTGCAACAAAACTGAACATACCCTTGACCTTTAGGGATCCACAAGCAAAAAGTAATGGGGGTAGTGGAATACTGAGGGAATCTGTGAAAATGGCCCAATGGTTATGTTGTCTGTTTACCCTATAGATGTATAGGAAAAGTAGAACGGTCCTCTGTTTGATACTATCATAAGATACAAGGGAGTAACTTGATGTTCCTCATCTCCTGTCCAAACATTATGATACCTTTTTTATAGGTCTCCTCAAATGAGACAGAGGGATTTATAGGACCATACTTGCCAACTTGTAGGAACAGTGATGATGGAGGGTAGCAATTGGGTGTGGTGGGGGGGAATACCCTTACCCACCTAAACATGCCACTCCCTCATTTACCATAAATCTTGCTGCCTTGCCTACATCAGTCATGCCTATTTTACTGCAGGACCCACAAACTTTATTACCCCTGTTCCACCCCGTTGGTGTGTGTTTGGGTGCCGGGGCTACATCTAATGATGCAGAACACTGGCAGCCACACACAATTAGGGGTGCTCTCTGAGAGGTACTGGAAGTCCCGGCACCCAAGAAATCTGCCAACTTCTCAGGTAGCCCTGGAGGTCTCCTTTATTACTGGAAACCTCCAAGACATTCCAGAAGAGTTGGCAAGTATGTATGGAATCCCCTTGGGCTCAAGGGCCCAATGCAAATGCTAACTCTGCACCCCTTATCGTTCTGCCACTAGGTGAGGAGTGGTGGCAAGAACCATCGCTAGGAAATGTACCTTTTTTGACATACCTGTCAATTATGTGACATGCTATATTAACTTGCTGAGAAGAGGCTCCTGAGACCCAAAATCTGTACCAGGGCCTCCTACCTATCAGGTGCCATTATAATACTGGTGCCTTCTCTTGTGGCAGAGGAGACTTTTTGCTCCCTCCATGGGGTTATCCCATGATAGATGTAAAAAAGACATCATGTAGTACATGACAATACCTTTCTAACAAAGCGAGAACCTGCCCTGTACCTCACATGGATCCAGAGATCTCCACATTCACTGCTCTAATTGCTGTGCTATATTACCTTCAGCTTAGCAACTCAGGGGCGTGTCTTTCGGCTGCAGCTCTCTCCCTGTAACTGCCACAGCTTCTAACAATCATATGGCTGGTGGCAGTTGAAGATTTAAACTGGGCATGTGCGACCAGCTCAGTGAGATGGACAAAAACATAAGGAAAAAAACAAACAGCACCTGGCGCTATATTGATACATTTTTTTAATAGCACACCAGCTATACAACATTTTTAATGACATGCAAATGCTAAATTTTCCAGGTCCTGGTTTGAAAAATGTAGAATATGTTTTGTGACACAACCCTTTTAAGCACCTGGGCTAGAGTACAATCATACCCCTCCACCCCTGTAGCTGTGCCCCTGCTGTTGAGACATTTGCATTTTGCATTTTGTTTTGCCTGAGCTTTTTCCGCAGATCCAGACCGTTCATTATTTCTATGTCTTTGACAATTAACAAAAAACATAAATACGGTCCGCCATGTAATCTGCATTATCATGTCAAAGCTCTCTCTTTACATTGTGCCTTTCCTTTGTTTCTAGAACTGAATAATATAATCCATCTGACAGGGGGTAATCAAAATCACCAGGTGCCAAACAACTAATGCCCCATTTTACTTCAGATAATAGTAATACTAGATGACTGCAATTTACAATTCTGCTGGTTTGTTCTTTCTTCTGCTGCCTGGTTTATTGATTTGTAAATAATTAGTGTGTGTGTATGACGCGACCTGCTAATTGCCCTGCATTATGCTCAATATAAGAATTAAATATTAACATTTGTTCAGCCGGGTATTGTTTGATGTCACCCTTGCCACATTACAGGGTGCCAGTACAATTCTCTAAATGCTGTAATACAAAGGTTGGGCTCTTTTCTCCCGCTGCGGCACATGAATGGCGCTGGGGGCACAATATGTTTTAAAGCACAATAATAACCCAGCAAAAAGACAGAGGCAAATCTCTGCTTGGCTTCAAGTCTGCATATGTCGTTTACAACTTTCTTAATTTTAGACTCCCATAATCCAGAATGGCGCATTTTTTTCCCAGCACAAAGTTGTAATACATAGTGAAAACAGAGAGAACCAATGTGGAACTTCATCTCATTAAAAAAATGTAATTTATAGCTGCAAATTATAGGGGAGATTAACTAATATAAATACTCCAAAAAACTGACCTACATGCTTTACACCAAATTCATTATGTTTTTAGACATCGTTTTGATCTCACTTGACTAGGGGATTAGCGGAAAAGGGATGTAGCTTACATGTGTTTTAATGTGAATTTGAAGATTTGAGAATAAATAGGCTTAAACAGGCTAAGTGACATGGCCAACATCCCATGGTAATACAAGAGAGAGATAGTGACCTACAAAATCCTACCTGGATGATGTTATCATCAAAGCTCCTTGTGTCCAAAGGTTTCTACATCTCAGCCGCTCCTCCTAAGGATGTTCAGTGTGGAGTACACATGTCTTATGAGTTAACTACGCTGGAATGTGGTCTGGTGGGCATTTGACACAGTACAATCGCTTTGTATATGTTAACTAACCATCCCTAACTTACTACATTATAAGGAATATAGAGGGTAATATAATAATTAAAAGAGAAGAACCAATTAGTACTTCATTATGTAAAATACCCTTATAACACAATGCGCCAACATTTTTGCATAAAATAAGCTAACCAAAAGGTGCTGTAAAGGTAGATAAATGTGTCTAAAGATGCACCAAATATAGCACTTTGATAAATTTGAGGCATCTTCAGCTAATTAAGGGCAATTGTATCATGATGGGGCTTTTTTAAGTCAGATTTGCTTTGACTTTGAGGATAATGTATCAAAAGTGGAGTGATTTTGCCTGTTATGTGGATGTTTTGCAACATATTTATGACATATTTGTTCTATTTTTAGTGCCGTTTGAGACATTCCCAGAAATTTGCATTTACTAAGAGGGCGGACAGATGTTTTGTGAGGACGGAGCTACAATTTTAGACTGATTTATCATCGTGACTTTTTGTAAAAAGCCACAAAAAAGTCAAAGTGCACCGCAATCACCTGGTGGAGTACAAACTTATTGAGCCTTTATAATAAATATGATTTGACTTGAGAATGAAAAATCCAAAGGTATTTTGTGTGACAAATTCAACAAATGATGACATTTTGTGAATGGGGCTGAGCTGCAATATCAAGCACAGCCACTCCTGGAGGGATACACCAAATGGAAAAGGACTTAGGAAAACTAGAGGAATGGTCAAAAATCTGGCAACTAAAATTTAATGTTGATAAGTGCAAGATAATGCACCTGGGGCGTAAAAACCCAAGAGCAGAATATAAAATCAGTGATACAGTCCTAACCTCAGTATCTGAGGAAAAGGGATTTAGGGATCATTATTTCAGAAGACTTAAAGGTAGGCAGACAATGTCATAGAGCAGCAGGAGATGCTAGCAGAATGCTTGGGTGTATAGGGAGAGGCATTACCAGTAGAAAGAGGGAGGTGCTCATGCCGCTCTACAGAGCACTAGTGAGACCTCATTTGGAGTATTGTGCTCAGTACTGGAGACCATATCTCCAGAAGGACATTGATACTTTGGAGAGAGTTCAGAGAAGAGCTACTAAACTGGTACATGGATTGCAGGATAAAACTTACCAGGAAAGATTAAAGGACCTTAACATGTATAGCTTGGAAGAAAGACGAGACAGAGGGGATATGATAGAAACTTTTAAATACATAAAGGGAATCAACAAGGTAAGAGGAAAGAATATTTAAAAGAAGAAAAACTGCTACAAGAGGACATAGTTTTAAATTAGAGGGGCAAAGGTTTAAAAGTAATATCAGGAAGTATTACTTTACTGAGAGAGTAGTGGATGCATGGAATAGCCTTCCTGCAGAAGTGGCAGCTGCAAATACAGTGGAGGAGTTTAAGCATGCATGGGATAGGCATAAGGCCATCCTTCATATAAGATAGGGCCAGGGGCTATCCATAGTATTCAGTATATTGGGCAGACTAGATGGGCCAAATGGTTCTTATCGCCGACACATTCTATGTTTCTATGTTTCTATGCAATGTATGGTACTATGGTTGGTAAGCTGCGAGAAGGCTACAGCGCTCACCGGAAATCCATGGCCTCCTCAAACAGCTATTCAGTAGGGGTGTCAGACCCCCATCCATCTGATATTGATACCTATCCTGAGGATAGGTTATCAATATTAACTTCCCGGAAAACCCCCTTTAAAACAGAAACACCAATAGTTAATCTAGTCCAAAGAAAGTGGTGCAGCGCAAGAGAAGTTTTGACTTTACAATGATTGATTTCTTGACATAAGCCATGAACCTACGGGAGGAAGGAATAAAGACATAGCCATACAATGACTGGACATCCAGAATACTTAATAATACTTAATAATCCATTACGTCATCTATTCTGGACCAACCATTACTCAGAGAAAACAACCCGGATTGCTATAGCACCTGTCTATTATTTTTTTTACTGGTTTGTGAATCATTTATAATATTATTAACCAAATATCCACATGATGATTTTTCTATTGTAAATGAACGGTTGAATCATTTGAACTTTCAGTAGAATACAACATTTACAACAGGTGCAGTTACTCATTGACTCACCATTGCCTCCTACAACGTACGTATGTAACATTCAGAACTTATGTAGTATAAACTACCAAAACTTAACATGCTTCAATCAGGGCCGGCCATAAGAGTATGGTCAGGTTGCCTCAACCCTCCCTAGTATAGGCGTCACTGTCAATAGAAATGCTGCTTGACCGCGTCATACAAAATCATCCACCTCCCGCCATAGAAGCAGCTGTTTAGGTAGGACCACTTTCTGTTGCCATGCATAGAGCAGGAACTGCAAGCTGCTCTTATCTACAGCTCATGTGACATGGTATAATAAAGCACACAAATAAAATACACGTATAACTATACTATTTAAAATGTATTGAAAATATAACTATACTATATAAATAAAATGAATAAGTTGTGTGGGTCCTGCCATTCAGTGTGGGTAATTGACCACCGTGAGTTTTCCCAAAACATCAACTCTACAATTATTAACATTAAAGGGGTTGTCCCATCTTGGACATTGAGAGCATATCGCTAGAACGGAGTTTGCCAAATGATGGAGGGCGCACTGCTCATACGCGGCCGCCCTCCATTCATTTCTATGGTAGTGCCAAAAATGGCCGAGTGGCACTCTCAGCTAATTTCAGAAGTCTTATTGAAATGAATGGGAAGTGCACCGCACAAGCGCCACCACCACTCTATTCACTTCTATAGAAATTACGCCAAGCCGCTATGTTCTGCACTCCCATACAAATGAATGGAGGTCGGACGCGCATTCCCAGTGCGCCCTCCGTAACTTTGCAGGGTTTGTTTTAAGGATAGGTGTGGGGCCAGAGGTGGGACTTGCACCTATTATACATCGGGGCATATTCTAGCGATATGCCCCCAATGTCCAAGATGGAACAATCCCTTTAAACTGGTTCTATAAGATTTTGTAAGAAGAAGGCAGACCCCAAGGTACACTGACACAACATAAACAGATTAGAACATGATACTAGGAATGCAGGGATTCTGGATACAAATGTACAAAGCTCATGCTATACCCAGCAAGAAAAGAGCAGCAAACATAAAAATTTAAAGGAAGGATAACCAATCAAAAACTCCTTCTTAAATTAACCTAACTGAGCAACGTGATCATCATTGATCAGAGATTCGATGTAAGGCACTTGCACAGATGCTGTCCCAAACAATAAAAGTACATGGGAGAAGATAAGGAAGCAAGGAAATTCCTGCTGCTCATAACAGCAGGACCAAAGATCCAGCCCAAACAGAAAAGCTGATAGTCCCACTACAGGAAGGAGGTTGGTCACAGGCATACCTGTAGTGTCCCACTAGGTAGGAGTGGGCACTACACAAAGGTTAATTGGGTCACGTGTTACTTCTGCTCATAAGGGACAGTGATGTTATATTTATATATGCATTTAATGTATTTTTCTATGCGTTTTTACATGTGTTGTTTCCCCTGTGATATGCTCAGCAGGCCTAGTTGGGTGTAGTTAGACATCCTAGACACTAGAGGGAGATAGGGAGCCCCTAGTATAAATGTCCAGGCCCAGACAGGGAGGGTTAGGTCATAGTCAGGAGTCTGTGGAGACAGAAGTGAGAGGGCACCAGCCAGAGACAAGCTGAGGGCCTCCTCCTGACATGCAGCTGGATAGTCCAGGCTTCTAGTTGCCCCCAGGAGGCTAGTGAAGGAGTACAGCCTGCCTGGAGACCAGTAATCCAACAAGCACAGAAGAAGTAACCCCAGTAGTAGGGATGAACCTCCTGGGAGAAACCTGCAGCTTCCCTCACAACAGGAACAGTACAACCAGCTCAGAGAAGTAAGCTGATGGGCAGAGGTACTTTAATATAAAAGCAAGGGTCAATACTGGAGGAAGATTTATATACCAAGGATTAAAGCCAGCATTTAGGCATCCGGGCCTTGGGATCCAGCCAGCCAGGATAGCTGTGGGGATAGAGCAGCATTGTACTGCAAAGCATTAACTGTTTACCCTCCAAGTATCTTGCAAGATTGTTACCTGCCATATTGTGAAGTAAACCTGCTGTGGTATTTGTGACATACGGGACTGCATCATTACCAACTGTCTGTACAAAGTTGGACTGTTTTCCAAGTAAAGCAACGTTTGCTTTACCATACCATCTGTGTACTCCATTACTACTCCTATAAACCGGTGTGCCACCGTTACAGGCACTGGCGTCACGATCCTTAAAGGGACCTTGCCTCAGGCACTCAAAATACCTGCAACATCCAGGGCACCTCATACACCATCAGGTCTGGTCCCTACATCTAGAGTGTGCCCCAGAGGAACTTGTGTCTACCTCTCCTTCACTGCCGCATGCCTGCCCAGGGTTCTCCTCCAAAAAGTGAGTAACCCTTGATTGCCCATAACCGTGACCTCACTATCGCAATACCCTGCAGGTCTGGCGTGCTGCATACCCACCTGTCACTGTGCAAAAATGTACCTTGCCTCAGAAATAAATACATCATGGGTGAAAAAACTGTCCCAGTTGCTACCCAGCTTTAAAGTTTTCCCATGTTCAGCAAAAAAAGAAGGAACCTCCCAGTGGGCAAAAGGTTCCACAAGAAGGGACCCACCTTGGTGCTCATAATTCCAGGAGGATCCTTCCTTATACTCAGCTACAGAGCACCCGAGCACAATAGAAGTCAATGGGAGAATCCAAGCATTTAACCAGTCACCCCCTGCTCTGAAGAGGGGAGGGTGCCGAGTCCCACTGAGGTCTATGCAGAAGATCGCTGTACAATGGGGGAATCCCCCAGTGTGAGTCCGAGCTTAGGAGTCCTTGTTTTGACTCCATATATAGCTATGTTCATATATGGAGTTAGTGCTTGGGGACACCCAGTGTATTTGAATCTAATTTAGCCTCTATTTCTGAAAAGTTTCTGCTGGGATTTGAACTCACAACCTTCTACATTAGAGGCAAGAACCATAACCACACAGCTATAAAGCTGAATGATAAACTGCATTAGAAAAACCTCATAGTAGTTTCTCTTGTAGTAAGTATTCCTATACAGCAGAAGTATCATTTTATATTTAAGGGTCCATTCACATGTCCGCAGCGTGTTCTGCGTATCCAAGGATCCGCAAAACACGGACAGCGGCAATGTGCGTTCCGCATTTTGCGAACCGCACATTGCCGGCACTAATAGAATATGCCTGTTCTTTTTTTTTTTTTTTTTTTTTTATTCTTTATTTAAGTAAATACAAAGGTCCAAATATGCATTAGTAAAGTCATACAATCCTCGTATCAGAAATATCGCACAACAATATTATTACATCATACATCAATTCCCATAATAATATCTTATGGCACTTGTGGTATAATGGAAGGAACCTCGCCTGAGCAAGGACCCTTTTTAACTGGCCCATAGCCAACTCAGGCTAAGAAAAGAAAAACCAGATAAGGACATAATCCTAGCCTTAAAACAAAATTACCAGTATGAGTAAAGTGCATAAATGGACACAGACTAGGAAGAGCCACCTTAGACAATAACAACAGGAGAAGGATGACAATACACACAAACAATAGACATTAAGGGGGGGGGGGGGATGGGTACTACATATGGGGTAAATAAAAAGAATCAAGTGGAATCCACCGCTTAGGCCAGAAGGTCCTGGAACTCCTGAGACTCCTGAAAAGAAAACCAGGGGGCCCATGAATCACGAAAGGCTTTATGTTTGGCTCTCAGCTGTGAGGTAAGTTCCTCCATTCTCCGGATCTCCTCCACCTTTTGGATCCAAAAACTGATAGTCGGAGGCACCGAGAGCTTCCATCTCGCGGGGATACAAGACCTAGCCGCTATCACCAGGGAGCACAGACAGGACTTCCGGAGCACACTCATTGGCAGATCCGAGAGAAATAATAAAAAGAAACCAGGGGTGTATGGGATCGTAAATTGGAAAATTGAAGACAAGGTCTTATGGACCAACTGCCAAAAAGGACGAATTTTCGGGCACTCCCAGAAAATGTGTAACATGGAGCCCATACCGGAGTCACAGCGCCAGCAATTAGGAGACGCAGATGGGAACATTTTCTGCAATCTGGTTGGAACATAGTACCACCTGGACATTATCTTGTAGCCCGCCTCTTGGAACCTACTCGCTATGGATGACCTGTACAGCAGAACGAAGAGTTTTAACCAGTGGTCTGGGGGGATGTTAACTCCTAGGTCTTGTGACCATTTAGCCACAAACGGTGGAAGGTAGTCCTGACGAGGGGCTATCAAAGACTGATAACATTCAGAAAGGGAATGTCTATAGGCGCCTACCCCAACACACATTTTTTCAAACGATGTGAGAGCCCTGTCATATCCCGTGGAGGTCGGAATAGAAGAAAGAAAGTGCGTCAATTGCCTAGCTCTCCAGAAGCCCAAAGAGCAGGGATCTGTTATACTTAGGATCTCGTCATAAGTGCGCCATCTACCTGAGGTTCTGAAGAAGGGAGCTCGGGACCTACCATTAGTTCTCCACTGCAGGAACGGACCGCCCTTGCATCCCGCTGGGAAAGTGGGATTCCCCAAGATGGGAAATAAAGGTGAGGGGGAGGGGGAGATCAGAGGATTATCTCTAATTCTATGGAACTGTGAGATAGTTGTCCAATTGTGTGATGGTTAGCTAGGGCTGAAGGTAGTTTAAAAGTCACCCAAGGTAGAGACTCTAATGGGTAGTTCGAGCATAGTTGTTCAATTGATACCCACTGCTTGAGCTGTGAATGCCTACACCAATCCACTATCCTCTGGAGCAGGGAAGCTGAGTGGTATTTACGTAAGTCAGGTACTCCTAGCCCTCCTTTGTCCCTCGGTATGTGTAAGAGAGATCTGGCAAGTCTCGGGCTACCCTTTGCCCAAATAAACCTAAATATGTCTTCATGCATCTTGTTAAAGAAGCTAGCGGGTAAGAATATGCCTGTTCTTGTCTGCAATTGCGGACAAGAATAGGACATGTTCTATTTTTTGGGGAAACGGAATTGCGGAACCGGAAGTGCGGATCCGCAATTCCATGTCAGGGCAGCACATCGTGCTGCCCCATAGAAATGAATGGGTCCGCAATTCCGTTCCGCAAAATGTGGAATGAAATTGCGGATGTGTGAATGGACCCTAACTGCAGGTTAACATGCAGTTCTATAGCATAGTGGTTAAGGCTCTTGGCCCTAATGTAGAAGTTTGTAAGATCAAATCCTGGCAGAAATAGAGGCTAAATTTGTGGATGAGGTGAGTTAATTTTTTCTGAACCCCTCAAGCAACATTTTAGTAAGCATTCTGTATTAGGAATGCTATTTTCCTTAATAACCATGTTATAAGGGAAAATAATACAGTAAATTGACTTTTATCAATTTACTAACATCATCTCCTAGCAACCATGCGTGAAAATCGCATTGCATCTGCACTTGCTTGCGGATGCTATGCGATTTTCACGTATCCCCATTCATTTCTATGGGGCCTGCGTTGCATGAAAAACGCAGAATATAGAACATGCTGCGATTTTCATGCAACGCACAAGTGATGTGCGAAAATCACTGCTCATCTGCTTAGCCCCATTGAAGTGAATGGGTCCGGATTCAGTACGGGTGCAACTCGTTCACCTCACGCATTGCACCCGCACGTAATTCTCGCCTGTGTGAAAGGGGCCTAAGGGTTAGAGGCAATCTAATTTAGTAGGTTATGAAGAAGGAGACATAAAGAAGAGAGTATAACTGCAGGATCAGACTATACATGGTTTACTTCTAGTCTGTTACGACGAAAGCGTATAGGTCTGGATAGGAGCAGTATGTAAACAAGACTTTAGAAAACAGAAAAACAGTATAGTTGGTTCATTTCTTTTTTATCTTAATTGCATAGGGACAATTTAAAAAAATTGTTACAATGGTGGACATAGCTTTTATTTTTTTTACTTCTGAGCTGGTTGTGCAGGAGGTTGCGGGGCACTTAAAAAAATCCACCACAGGGCGCATCTAACCC